>NC_056747.1:1032988066-1033588066 GCF_019279795.1 Protopterus annectens | reverse complement strand
TAAGATACCTCTCCTGGAAGACTGCTTTTCTCCTAGCTATCACCTCAGCCAGAAGGGTTTCAGAACTCCAGACACTGATGGCAATTGAGCCCTTCATCATCTTCCATGCAGATGGGTCTCCCTAAGGAATAATCCCTCCTTTATGCCCAAGGTGGTATCTAATGTAACTCTCAACCAGGCCATACATCTACCCACCTTCTTTCCTAACCCTCAAAACAAGGGGGAAAGAATTCTGCACTCACTAGACTTCTGGACCGTACTAAACCCTTCAGAAAAACAGACCAACTACTTGTCAGCTTTGCCTCAAGAGCAGAGGGGAAGCCCATTTCCAAACAAACCATATTCAAATGGATATCACACTGTATCCATTTTTGCTACAGTTTGCATGGGAACCCCCCCCCCAAGTCTATTCAAACCCATTCCACAAGGGCAGCCTCCACTTCCACAGCATTCCTCAGAGGAGTTCCCACCAGGGACATCCTGGAAGCTGTAACCTGGATTTCTGTCCATACCTTTACCAAGCATTACCACCTACCTGCTAAGGCAGGGTTTGCCTCTGCAGTTCTGCAGGGCATGCTGACCCATTCCTAGGTCTCCTTCTTAATCCTACCATCCCTCTCCTCAGCTTTGGGAATCCTCCCACAGGTGATGACTGCAACAGTGAAACACGAAGAACATAGTACAGCTCTGTACACTTACCATGAATGTAGATGTTCAAGTGTATCCACTGTTGCAGTCCTGGTTTCCCACCTTCTTTTCCCCCTTATATCTTCTTTATTTAGGGAGACTTACGTTTCTAATGGTGGCTTTTAGCCACCAGGAACACTTTACCATATTTACGTGGGCCTCTGACTTGTTAGGGCAAGAAAAACTGATGTAATGATGTCAGCTGCCTTCCTTTATAGCACTGAAGACCTGATGTCAGCCAGCCAGCGACAGCAGCCGATGCAGAAAACATTGAATGGTATTCAGGCTGGCCGAGGGCTACCACAGCAGGGATAACCCACAGGTGATGACTGCAGCAGTGAATACACTCGAACATCTACATTTATGGTATGTATACACAACTGTACTTTCCCTTTTGGAGAGAGAAATCAGTAGTCCAAAATGTTGCTTTACTTTCCCAGGTGCTGTCATCTAATGAGAGTGAAAACATGCAGTCACTCAAGAACATGCCAGCAGTCCTTCAATCATCTTCTGGCATTACAACCCCAGAGACCACATCATCTAGCCTGACTTTCCACAGGTAGGCACTATGGAGATTTTCACCTCCAACCCCAGGAAGATCATAGTCTTCCTCCACCTACTTCTGAGTTTGCAGCTGAAGGTTTTTTCATAGGCATGTTCTTCCTTTTGGGGCTTGCTTGTCTCTACACCGTTTTGAAGGGTGTAGGTGAATGTTATTCTTGATGACACTTGCTGGCCTGGTGAGGTTTGAATTCAGATATCTTGGCCTTGGATAGTCCTGAGACCCCTACTTATTTTTGGCCAAGGGTGACACCTCCCATCCCCCAGTTATATGGGTAACACTTGAACTCACCTTGAGAACCTAGTCCATGACTGTTTTTCCTTGATCCTATCATTTTGCTGGTTTGCTGGCCAATGACAGTGGTCTCTGGCTGACTAAATTTGCAGATGATTGCAAATTAGGAGGTGTCATTGAATCTCATACTGACACAAATGTTCTCCAGGAGGGGCTGACGCAGACAACTGGTGTCAGAGCCATGGGCTAAAACTAAATGCCAGGAAATGCATAATAGTATCCTTTGGGAAGTCATCCATCTCTGGTAACTATCATCTTGACAACACACCCCTTAGAGTTGACCCAGTAGTCAAGGACTTAGGGGCACACACAGATAGTAACCTAGCCTTTGACTATCATGTGTCTACTGTGGTGAGGAAATCATTCTATGTTGCACAACTTATAAACAAAGGTATGGTGTCTCTGTCCAGAGAAGTCATTGTTCCTCTGTATTTGGCATTCATCAAACCTGTCATTGAGTGCAGTGCCCTCTTTAGTATGTACCTAACCAGGCATATCCAACAATTGGAAGGTCCTCAGAGATTCCTTACTAATAGAATACAGGGTGCAAGTAAAATATCTTGTGCAGATTGCCTCAAGGCCCTATCCCTGTATTCTGTCTCCTACAGGCTTTTGAGGGAAGATCTATGAGTGGCATACAGGGCATTGTCAGACCCTACTCTGATGGACCCTGTGCATATCCACAAAACAAACAGCACCAGAATTACCCATTCTGATGACTTGCCTGTTATATAAATAGGACCTGCTGGAGAGATAGGTGTGTATCCCAGAGACTACTGTGTCTATGGAACAGGCTCCCCACCCATGTGAAGTAGAGTTCCACCCTAACCCAATTCAAGTGCAAAGTGGACGGGGAAACGGAAATTCATCCCTGGTTTGGCACCTATGTCTCTAATGGACACAGGTAACCTGTAAATGGTTCATCTCCCAGGCCCATGCTTACACCTGTCAAGGGCATCAAGAGCTTGTCAGAGATTTGGGATGCATGGCTAGGCTTAATAAGGCCATTGTAGTCATTAGCCTAGTAAACACCTATAAACCTGTAAGAATCATTTCCGTCAGGGGTTTAGAATTTATTTTTTTCTTTCCTTCCCTCCTCGTGAAGGACAGCAATTAGGATGGTGATTTCTTGGACAATTTTACTGAAGTACATTGTTTTGTATACATGTATTGGCTAGATGTTGGGCTGCCCTTGGCAATGGATCCCTATTGTAATGAATACAGCAACAGTGAAGAGGACATCTACAGTTATGGTAAGTTCTTACAAAACTGTACTTTCTCGCTGCTTCCGAGTGTAATTTTAGACAACTAGTAGCGCTTGCTTTAGTGGTTTATTGTTTGTTCTTCGTTTTTTTGCCATTTGTTCTCGTGTGTGTGTGTGTGTGTGTGTGTGTGTGTGTGTGTGTGTGTGTGTGTGTGTGTGTGCGCGCGCGCGCATGTGTGTGTGTCTATTTACATATGTGTATATATATATATATATATATATATATATATATATATAAAGAGAGAGATACACACACACACACACACACACACACACACACGTATATGTATTTGCAGCCTGCAAAAGTTGAAAAGGTGAAATTAATGATACATAAAACAGTTAAGCATATCAGCAAAAGGAAAGAATGTTTGCCTTTAAAATCTGGAGATCTCCAGCATTTTATACATTTCTGTGAAGCTGACATGCTTTATTTGGTGACTTAAAAGAAACAGGGATATGGATTCTACCTTAAACACACCTTTAAAGCTCTGCCACTGCTGCCTAAAGTAAGTACCTTCATCAGTGCCTATGTCAGCATTGACCGTGGGCTTAGTTGAGATTGTATTAGAGGTAAAATAAGCAAGTCATCCAAGTTATTTAGCTGTATCAGAGCCTAGTTTCACATAAGTTTCTAAGGCTGCCATCACTGTTGTGAGGGTTAGATCTCATCTTCAGAGTCCTTCCTTGATTATGAGGTACTGGCAAAAAGAGTTGATAACTGCAGAGCATCAAGAAAACGTGACATCAGTTCTCTTTGGGAAAAACTGTTGGAATTCAAGTTAGATAAACTTGAACCTTCCCTGGTACCACTTATGGTCTGGAATTCAGAAATTGTGAGTGTAAGTAGCTCTTTTACTGGTTTGTGTCTTGTGATGGAGAAGAATAGTTTTACTCTGCACATTCCTCCTTTCCGTTCTTATTATCTGCCTATAGGAATTTTTCATCACAGTCATCTGCATTTTTGCTAAAGATATACATTTTAATGAATGTTAATAATAATGTTTTCAATCTCATTTTAGGGTATATGCTATTGAGAAGGGCATATTTAAGACAAAGATTTACTGCTAAAACACTTAGAAGAAGGGAGTACTCCATGCGGAACTGTTTGGGGCAGGAAGAAGCTTAAGACCTTCTCTTTTACTGTTGTGGCACCTTTAAATTTGTCCCCAGCATCAGATGTCCCCTGTAGGAAATGATTGGAAAAGTGACTTAAGGAGAAGGATAGCCAGGAGCTCAGGAGTTGTAACTATGGCATTTGATGTCCCTGCTCTGCTCGGAGTCCTCAGTAGAATGTTTTCACACGTCCTGTTCCATACATCTCCGGTATCCAAGGCCTCTGCTACAGTGAGAGAACACCATGTTTGAGGATCAAGTTTTATTCCACCAAGCAGAGGGCCCTTGTGTGTAGTTCAGAACAGATGCCTGCTTTGTGTACCTGTTGTCAAAGCTTATTTTGTAGTTTTGGAGGAAGAAGGGTAGTTAGCCCACAATTTTACTGAGAAAAGATGCTCTGTCATAAAGTTTGGTCAGAGACACCTGTCTCCCATTTCTGGCATCCTAGGCAACTTCAAAACCACACCAAGAACTTTATTAGATAAAGCTTTCGGGTCTACACCCTTCATCAGTATAAATCAGTGCAAAAAATCAGCATTTAAATAGGAGAACATAAAATCACATGCTTCAGCCCATCCCACATACTAATTAACAGTCAAGCCTAAAAATAATATGTAGCTCATAAGAACAAAAATTCCTACTATGCATAAAATTCTTCCATTTGTACGGAAGATAAAACTCAGAATAAAATTGAAAATAATAATAAAACAACTTTATATAAACAATATATTTATATCTAACATATATATATATATATATATATATATATATATATATATATATATACATGAAAAACAGCCAGCAACCTATAATGAACTCCATCAAACAAAATACCAAATTGAGCTTGAAGCCAGTATTGGTTAAGAGACAGAGAGAGAGGCTTTAATAGGGTATAATTTGGAGTGGGTTGCTTGAGTAAAGTTAAAGAGGTTAATGGACAGGGAGGGTATGGAACTGTTGATTTTATTCCAGTCTATCTTTACATCGCCTAGTATATAAGTTTCAAGGTTAATTTCAGCTGAGGCCCATTGTATGTCTTCAAGGGTTGAGATGTTATTTCTGGGTGGGATATAAGGAGAGATGATACAAAGCCTTTTGTGATTATTCATTTTTAATAGACCGACTGTTAGTTTTGCATTGGCAAATTTAGGAATGGGGTTTGGTAGGGGAATTAAGGTAAATAGATTGGAATAGTTTAATGCAATGTCTCCACCTTTTTTCTTTGGGCGGTCACATCTAAATCCAGAGGGTAGGATTTCAGAGGCAGAGTTGTGGAGTTTGAGCCAAGTTTCAGATATGGCTACAATGTCAGGTTGGTTATGACTTAGCCATGCTTGAAACTGATGTGCTTTGTTGAGACTCTCGGCATTGAGTGTGAAAAATTTGAGAGTATTGTAGGGGGATGAAAGGTTAGAGGAAGGGGGAGGGTAATTGTTATTTGAGGGTGGGTTAGGTCTGGGATTGGGGTGAATGTCTCCAGCTAAGACGAGATTACTGAAGGAAGTTATTTTAGTGCATTTTAGTTTGGATTTAGGGTATTCTGGATGGTCTAGTATTTGTTTAAGAGTAAGTGTCTTAGCAGTAGTGGAAATAAATTTAGGATTAAAAAGGTGCAGAGGGTTGAGCTGGAACAGAGGAGGAGATGGAAAAGAAATGATTATTTGTGTGAGGGAAGAGATGGTTTTGTGTGGGAGTATGGTAAGGAGTAGAGAGTGGACACTGGAGGTATAGGAGCTGGCATGATATAAAGTTCAGAGTAGTAGGAGAGCATGGTTAGAAAAAGGTAGTTTAATATGGGAGGATTTGTAGTTGGAGAGAAGAGCTGTGGGGGTGAGAGGGGGTAGTGAAAGAGTGATTTATTTAATTAGTGATTTGTTTAATTAGTGTAGGTGAAAGGAGGAGGGGTAAAGAGAGGAAGGCTTTGATTGGATGATTGACTGTAGTTGAAAGGAGGAGGGGTAAAGACGGGAAGGCTTTGACTGGATGGTTGTCTTGAGTGGGTGGGGAGTGATTGAAATAAAAGTAGGAGTAGTGGGAGCAGGTGGGAATTGGGGGCAGGGTAGGGGAGCTGCATGAGCCCATAGGGCGAACGGAGCGGGTAGAGCCAAGGAGAAGGAAGAAAGCCAGTAAAAAGTTATCACTGAAGCTGAGAACTAGCTCAGAGGTACGGAGGCACTGGCATAACGCACTGTGTGTGTGAAATTAGAAGGATGCAGAGGGTTGATAGGGGACAGGAGCTTGAAAACAGGGCAGTAGCAGTTTAGTAGAATATAGTAAATATTAATAGGGCTACTTGGTTTTTCAGTCGCATTTTCATTATACACTGTAGGCTGGACATTGCTTCCAGGGCAATGGTCAGGTTTCTGCTGCTGTTCAGCAGGGGTGTGTTGCAATTCAACCCAGTCAGTTCTTCCAGTTTCTAGTCATTGTGAAGTGTTGGAATCCTTCCAGTAGGATGGGCTGTTGACATAGTAATCCATATGAAGAACATTGTACAGTTGTGCAATTGACAATGTTCTTCGTGTTTCACTGGTGCAGTCATCACCTGTGAGTTATCCCTACTGGCTAGCCCTCGGCCGGCCAGAATACCAGAGTCAAGTCTTTTCTGCGTCGGCTGCTGTCACTTGTAGACTGAAGTTAGATCATCAGTGCTATAAAGGAGGGCAGCCGATGCCATTACATCAGTCTTTCTTGCCATGGAGCCCGAAGCAGAAGGAGATTGCGTGTCTGCCGGTCGGTGGTTACCAGAGTCCAGAATTGAAGCTGAAAACGACTAAAGCAAAGTACCCCATTGGGGACCTTTTTCTTCCACTAACCGATGTCCAGAAAAATTAACAACTGTCTCCACTGTGGAACGCAAGTACCACACCGAGACTTCCATTCCTTGTGCGTCACTTGTTTAAGCCCAGACCATGACGTCCCCCATTCTCAGTTATCTGCTCTCTTTAACTCGAGAACTATTCGCCGTGGAGCAGATATTGTAGCTAGATGTTTTCATACTCCTTCCTCGTATTTCAATATGGCATCAGTCAACAGGCTGTGGATATTCCCAAAAAAGTAAGATAAAGAAAGGGACAGACCACACAAAGTTAAACCTCCTGACAACACAACTTCGAAACAAGTCGTCAGTTCTCCGAAATTCAGTGAGGTGCCTTCGCAGCCCCTGATGCCCAATTCGTTACCTTCATAGGCCACTGCCGAGACCCTTTCGGAGTCTGCTGTGCCATTGAGGTCTTCATCTTCCAATCCTTCGGTTGTCCCAGCCTCGGTTGGGTCCGGAGCCGCAATGCAGGCACCAGCTTCTGAGGAGGTCTCTCGCACAACTGATTCAAGACAGAAACCAATGCCTTTGCCTCCGAATACCGCTAATCTCAGATTGATGGATTTTCTTTGGCCCAGAAGCAAGTCCACTCTGAAGAAAACAGTCTCTGGACGCCATCTTACTCTGACGCCAACACAGCAGTCTCAACTGCTAAAAATGGCAAAAGACCTTATCGCTCTTGTTAGGGGAAGCCAACCTACTCCTTCTAAACAAAAAAGGGATACCTCCCCTGAAATACTGACAGACAATGACTCAGATTACTCTGAATATGATGAGGAACAACAACCCATGACTGCGTTTGAGGATTCTGATGCAGAAGAATCTATGCCTTCTGCCCCCCCCCCCAAAAAAGACCTCTCTTTTGGGGAAACTATGCATACTGTCAGGGAACACTTTAACTGGGAGGCTCAGAATTACCCACAGTCTAAGAAGAGATTAAGAGAATTTCTAGACCTACCCCAGCACAGGCCCTTAGCCATCCCTCCTATCCTAGAGGTGGTGGAAGATGTTTTTAATGAATCTAGCCTTACTCCTGATGCTCTTCCCCTGCGCCAAGAAAACCTGATAGGTACTACAGAGTACCAGATATACATAAATACCTGTACAGAAATCCTGTGGCAGACCCAGAGGTCATTACTCGGGCCCAAAGGGGCTAAGACCAGTTCAGCAAAGAATCCTATTCGCTCTGATAAAGACTCCAGAGCCCTGGACAGATGGTGTAAAAAAGTTTATATCTCTGCAACTTTGGCTATCAGAGCATTAAACTGTCAATTCCACATGCTGAAATATCAACAGCATATTTTTGAATCTTTGAACAAAAATTTGCAGCTCTTCCTGACACTGCCTCTTCTACAGAGTTAGCAGATTTACTGCACTCTATTAATCAAGTGATTAAGCATTCCTTGCACTCTGGATATGATGCCCTAGAAGCTTCTAGCACGGCAGCTGTTGCAGGGTCAGTAATTAGGAGGCATGCATGGCTGAAGGAACAGCCACTACTTGATCATGTCAAATCTAAACTACTGGATGTTCCTCGGGACAAGGATCACCTCTTTGGGGTTAAAACCGAAGAGATGCTTAAAAAGTTGGAAGAAAAAGCAAAATCTATGCATACAGTAAAAAGATTTTCTCCAAGTACAACCCCCCAGGTTTAGCAAGAACTTTCCCACCAACCACTGGTCCTTTCCTGCACAGAATAGGCCTATGCAAAGTAAGTCTCAAAGGGACAGGCCACCTAGGTGGCAAACCCAAGGACAACAAAGGACAAAACAGTGGGCCAATTCCACTCCCAAAGCAGGAAGTTCTGAGCCCACCCAATACTGTAAAAACTCTGTGACTCACTTCCCACTCTCTGCCCCTCTCCCACCCCTCTCAGATTAGGAGGAAGGCTACTTACAAAACTGGCTGATAATACCAAAATTCAAGATTCTTACTCTCCAAAAGCTGTTACCTATGCTGACCAAAGATGCCTGGCTAGTCATCCTAGACCTAAAGGATGCCTATCATCACATACCCATAAGGGAATCCTGTAGAAAATTCCTACGCTCAGGGCAGGATCACAACACTTTCAGATGTTCATCATGTTACACTGCTGCAGTCATTACACTTGGGTTATCCTGCCGTCAGGCGGTCCCGCAGTTGGCCAGAGTTCCAAAGTCTTGGTCCGGCATTGGTTGCTGTCACCTCCTCCCTGACGTCAGTGCAACAGGGGTGCCGATGCCATTTTCTTCAGTCTTTCTTGCCACGCAGTGCCCAAAGCAGAAGTAGTTCGCAAGTGCCAGTCGGCCGATTCCTGAGATTTTCATTCTGAATCCAGAACCTAAGTCTTCTAAAAAAGCTAAGTACCCCATTGGGGAAACTTTTTCTTGCCTCAGACGGATGTCAGTAAAAGTTAATAACTGTATTTCTTGTGGGAAGCAAATACCTCATAAGGATTTCCACTCCTATTGTATTCCATGCCTAGGCCCTGACCACGACATCACTGGTTGTCGGTTTTGTGCTAGGTTTAACAAGTGCACTATTAAACGTCGGTTTGATTTTGCCCGACATTATTTTGGCAGAAAATTCAATTACACTATACCATCGGAAATTCCAATGACCGCAATACATGAAAAGCGCAAGGACAAGCATCCGAGGCCCAAAACTGATGACGAGGCCTCTTCTAGGCCGGTCGCCGGTTCTCCGGTTTTCAGCGAGGTGCCTACACAGCCCCTAACGATCGCTTCTACAGAACCACAGACCGCCTCCTACTCCCACGTGGAGCTGGCTGGGCCTTCGGACGCACTAGGTTTTCAGCTTTCCGATCCTAACTCTACAGAGGGAACTGAAGTAGCTGACCAATCCACAGCTACAGAGGATGTTTTCAGACCTACCCAGTTAACCATTAAACCCTCTGCTACGTCTAAGCCCCCCTTAAAAGCAAAGAAACAGACACAACTCTCTTCAGGGCAGGCTTCCATGCCTAAGAAACAAATGCTAAAAATGGCCGAGGACCTATTCACCCTGATCATGGGGTCCCATCCCCCTCCTGATAAAAGGCCCAGACAGGATGCAGACTATGAATCTTCTGACCAGGTGTCTTTGATGCTGAGGAATCAATTCCATCAGCCTCTCCGCCTGAGGATTACTCCTTTGGGGAGACCTTGCATACCATGAGGGAACATTTCCATTGGGAAGGTCAGGATTACTCAGAATCCAAGAAAAGGCTCAGAGACTTCCTTTTATTGCCTCAACACAGACCCCTTGCTATCCTGCCAGTTTTAGATATTGTGGATGATGTGTACACTGAATCCAGTTTAAACCCTGACTCTTTACCCCCAGCCCCAGATGTAATGGGATCCTATCTCGCCTACATTCATAACTGATGGGTTTGGAGCCGATCCGTCGGCTCCGACTCGGCCACTATACACTAGAACGAAGTCTCTCATTGGCTGGGCTACCCCTTATCCCATAATGCACCACACCTGCTTCCCCAGATCTCGTTTGCCGCTTTTCAAGCCAGACGTGGTCTCGACTTGGCTGGAGCCAAGTGTTTTTTTCTTGACCTTTTGGTCTTTTTTGACTAGGGTTTCTGTCAGAATTTAAACAAACAGCTGTTTTAACAGCTTTGTGAGCGTTTGTGGTCAGTTTGGTGTGAAATTTAATTTTATTCATTTTCGTGCTTCTAGTGGACTGGGCAAGGCCCGTTTTAAGTTAGAGGGCCTTTGCCCTTATTGTGTATTTATCAAATTTTCTTTTAGTGTGACTGAAATAGTTTTTGGTCTAAGCCCGTTTAAGTTAGAGGGCTTTAGCCCACGTAGTTCCTTCTCTGTGTGTTTGATCTGTTGTGTCGGGCTAAGCCCGTTTAAGTTAGAGGGCTTTAACCCATACATTTGTTATTGTTTTTTTCCTTGTGGTCAGTTACCTGTTTTTTCCTCTGAAAATGTCTAAAGAGCAAAAGTCAGGGTTCAAAAAGTGTGCAAAATGTAATTATAAAATGTCTATTACAGACAGCCATGCTGTCTGCGTGTACTGTTTAGGGCCTAAACATTTACAAGATACTTGCAGTGTGTGTCACGCTTTTTCCTCCAGGGTTCTCCAGGAGAGAAAAAATAAATTGATACTTAGGCGTTTGATTAAGCCTTCATTTGAAAAAGCTTTGGCTTCATCTCCAGCTTCAAAAAAGAAGAGATAGTCTGCTCCGACCAGTCCGTCGGGCCCGACACCCAAGAAGCATAGATCGTCGGCTCCGACCCCAGCCTGTCGGACCCGACAGCTAAGAAACAAGGGTCGACTTCTTCTTCCTCGGCTCCAATGGCTTCGGAGCCGATGGCTGAAGGGTCTGCCTTGGTGCTTCTTTCCTCGGCTCCATTGGTGTCGGAGCCGCAGGTTAGTGCATCGAGAGGCCAATCACCTACCTCGGCTCCCTTGGTCTCGGAGCTGTTGGAGGTGTGCAGCTCAGACTCTTCCCCCTCGGCTCCGGAGCCTCCTTCGGTGCCGACACTGTTGCAAACGGTCCCGGTCTCGGCTCCGATAGTGCTGGAACCCTTTCAGAGCCGATCCCCTGCTTTGTCGGAGCCGAGACAGAAGTCTTTTCGGCCCCAATCTGTTTCCTCCAAATCCTCTGATTCAGATTTGGATAGGGTTATCCAGAGGCTGTTCCAGTCCCCAGCTTTTACTAAAATGATCTCGGCTCCAGCCCACGCGGCTTCGGAGCCGACTCCACATCCCATGCATTTGATTCCTCCTCCGACTCCCTTGGAGCCATTGGAGTCAGTGCAGGTAGAACGGAGCAGAATCATCCAGTCGGAGCAGGGACCCCCTCGGAGTTTCACTGCTCCGACTTTCATTCCTACCCTGTCCTCGGTGTCAGGGTTTGGTACCGGGTCTTCCTCGGCGGGGGCCGAGGGCAACACTGTGGAGCTCGCCTCTTCGATGCCCAGTCTTCCCCTCGGAGCATCGGCCGCAGGTATTCCCGGTACCGCCGTGGTCTCTCAGCAAGTGCCCTCTGCAGAATCTGGAGGTCCTGGTTTTGAGGCCATGAGGAGTGCACTGGCCATGACCTTGCCGATTCAGCAGGTTTCTACCTCACAGTCTCAAGTTTTGGGTACTGGTGCCTCTGGAGACATTCTTTCCCACGACAGTGGGGCCCCAGGGCCTGAGGATACCCCCTTGGGGGGTTCCCTTCTTCCGGGGGGTCCTTCTGAATTTGCTTCGGATGAACCCCCAAGGAAGAAACTGTGTAAGAGGAAGCACGTTGATTCCCAAGATGAATCCGTCACTTCAGATACTGACCTCGATGATGCGGAGGGGTCCCCTAAATCGTCCTCGGATGACGTCTCTTTCTCAGATATCCTTGAGATCTTGAGACAGAGAGGTGATTGGCAATCCAAAGCCCCTACCGCTGAGGAGTCACTTTTCCTCAAGGTCTTCGGGGCCCAGTCCTCCTCCTCCTGGGTGTCTCCACCCTTCGACGAGTTATTGGACCTAATCTCTCGGAGGGTGTGGGAACATCCTGATACGGCAGAACCGGTGCCTGCCAGGCCCAATAAGTTTCTTTCAGCCCCTCCCCAGAAGGAATTCCTCACTAAGGGTGTTGCGGTTGATGCTATGGTGGTGGCATCTGCCACTCAGCAGGACATGGCAGAGGCTTCAACGTCTATTCATCCTCCTAATAAGGATTCTAGGAGCATGGATAGGTACGGGAAGCGTACCCTTTCTTCAGCGACCTTTACCATGCGGTCGCTGAACTATCTTTGTCATTTTACAAGGCTCCAAAGGAACCTCCTCAAGGAGATAGGAGAGTCCCTTGCGGGTAAACTTCCTGAGGCGTTGGCACAGACCGTAAGCTCCCATATGACTACCCTAACTTTCAACTCGTCCATGAGGCTCATTTCCTATGCAGCCGAAGGGGCGAGTAGAGCAGCGGGTACAGGAGTGGCTCTTAGGAGACAAGCCTGGTTTCGCTTGTGTCCACTCGCGGAGGCCTTTAAGTCTTCCTTCGTCGACGCCCCCTTTGATGGGTCTTCTTTGTTTGGACCCAAGGTGAAGGACACTCTTACTCGGTGCGAGCAGGAGGGCAAGACCTTGACTGCCATTGGGGCCCGTTTTTCCGCTCCCTCTAGACCTTACCCCAAGGCCCAGAGAGGAGGGAAAATGTGCTTCAGGAAATCCCAAAGGTTCTTCTCTACTCCACCGAGTGATCCCCCCTCCAGAGGCAGGGGGGGGGGATTCAGGAAGACGCCGCCGTAGAGGTGGCATAGGCCCCCGTAACTCTGGAGACCGCGACTCCTTTCGTGGTTCCTCCTAACCTCAACGTCCCTAGGATGTGGCCCGGCTGTGCTTCTCCGGAGCCGGTCGGGGAACACCCACAGGCTTGGGAATCGATAACCAAGGATCAGTGGGTGCTTCGCATTGTAACCGGAGGTTACCTCATCCCCTTTTTCAAGCCCCCTCCTACAAGGAGAATCCCGGACGTGCCACCCAGTCAACGGGATCTGGCAGCCGTAGAAGTTTCAAAGCTGCTAAGCAAAGGGGTCATCCAGCCCGTCCCCGCCGACCAGATCGGATCAGGAACTTACTCGAGATTATTTTTGGTGCCAAAAAAGACAGGGGACGTAAGGCCCATTTTGGACCTCAGCCTTTTGAATCGTTTTGTAAAGAAGTCCAAATTCCGGATGGTCACCCTTCAGTCCATTCTCCAGTTATTGGAGAAGGATGTCTGGATGTGCTCCATAGACCTCAAGGACGCTTACTATCACATATTGATACGTCAGGAGTCCAGGAGTCATTTACGCTTCCGCCTAGGAACCAGTCATTTCCAGATGTTCTTCGTTTTCCATTGCTGCAGTCCTTACTATTGGGTATAGTCCGCATCCAGTCGGCCCGAATACCAGAGTATAAGGCTGACGTCGGTCAGGGCGCATTAGACTGACATCAGTACGTCAGGGTACTAATGCGCATGACCGGCGTCATATCCTCAGTCTTTTTTGCCGCGTGGTCCGATGCAGAAGCAGTTTTGCGAGTGCAGGTTGGCGTTCTGAAATATTTCCGAAACCGGAGTTTCAGACCGAATCAGAGTTGGCTAAGTACCCGTAGAACATTTTGGTTTTTCTTGCCTCAGTATTTAACCGGATGTCAGAAAAGTGAATAACTGTATTTCTTGTGGGAAACAAATACCTCATAGGGATTACCATACATTGTGTATACCTTGTTTAGGGCCTGAGCACGACGTTGTTGGTTGCCGCTCTTGTGCTAGGTTTAACAAACGCACTATTAAGAGGAGGTTAGACTGTGCCAGATTAGTGTTTGGGAAGCGTTGCAATTATAAAATGCCGCCGGATGCTCCGCCCGCCCAAGAAGCTCAAGGACAAAACAGCGAAGCCTAGGGTTGATGAACCGGCAGTCCCGGACGGCGGTTCTTTAGGTGGCTCAGTGGAGCCAGAGGTTTTGCCAGGAGTTTCTATGGAGTCTCAGGCAGAAACTTTACTGTTACAGGATGTACCCTCTCAGGAGGCAGGCCAGGCTGAGGGGCTTCTCAGGTAACTATTCTTCCCTCTCTTCCCACAGTAGTTAGAGCCTCTCCTTCTGTTGCCAAAACTTCTTTTAGAGGTAGGCCAACTTCAGCTTCAGTAGGGGCTTCTCCTAGCCTTCGGGTTCTGTACCTAAGAAACATATGCTTAAAATGGCAGAAGATTTGATTACTATGATTAGAGGTTCTATGGGCCCTCCTGATAAGAGACCTAGAGTGGAACCAGAGTTTGACAGTTTTGAACAGGGTTCAGGGGCTTCTGAGTCTTCTGCGGAAGATTTGCAGGAGTATCCTCATTATTCTGATTCTGATGTGGATGATGCCACTCCTTCCGCTTCTCCTCCTGAGGATTTTTCATTTTCAGAGACTCTGCATTCCATGAGGGAGCACTTTAAATGGGAAGGCCAGGATTACTCTGATTCCAGGAAGAGGCTTAGGGAATTCTTGTTTTACCCCAGCATAGGCCCTTAGCTATACCTCCTGTGTTGAATGTGGTGGAAGATGTTTTTGCAGAGGCTTCCCTGAACCCTGATTCTTTGCCTCCTGCTCCTGTTAAACCTGATAGGTACTATAGGGTGCCCGAAGCTCATAAGTATTTGTTTAAGAGTCCTAGGGCGGACCCAGAAACTGTTTCTCAGGGGCCTAAAGGTGTTAAGGCCTCTGTGGTTAAAAATCCTGTTCCCACTGACAAAGAGGCAAGGGCGTTAGATAGGTGGGGTAAGAAAGTGTATACTTCTTCCACTCTAGCCATGAGAGCGTTGAATTGTCAGTTTCACATGCTGAAATATCAAAATTATCTCCTTTCACAATTGAAATCTAAGGTGGATGCTTTGGCGGAAGGTATTGATTGTAAAGACTTGCTGGATTTAGTTTATGTGTCTGAACAAGTGGGCAAGCATTCTTTGCAATGTGGTTTTGATGCTGTGCAGGCCTCCTCGAGGGTGGCTGCCACTAGTTCTGTTCTTCGCAGGCATGCCTGGTTGAGGGATCAAAATTTGGCTGAGCATGTTAAGACAAGGATTTTGGATGCTCCTTTACAGTCTGATGTGTTGTTTGGTTCACCTGTGGAAGCAGTTTTAAAGAAAATGGAGGACAAAGCTAAGTCTATGCAAACTGTTAAAGATTTTTGCAGGTACAGCCACCGAAGTTTAGTAGAAATTGGCCTGCTAAGGGGTGGACATATCCTGCTTATGATTCCCAGTCTAGGGGTAGGTCTAGACGTGGTAGGGGCAGGGCTCAAGGTTCTTTTAGGCCTAGAACAGGGAGTTCACCTGCTCAGACTTCTGGTGAGGGCAGGGGTCAGTCCTTTCGTAAACAGACCCAATGACCTGCCTTTTCAGCTGCCAGTAGATTCTCGTCTGGCAGCTCCTTTGGAAGGACGACTGTCTCTTTTCAAAGAAAATTGGGAGTTAATTACTCAAGACAGATGGGTGTTGGACATCATTCAGCCAGTCCCTGTATCAGAAAGGGGCCTAGGATTTTATTCTCGCATGTTCCTAGTATCAAAGAAGGGGAACACGTGCAGACTGCTTTTGGATTTATCTCTCCTCAACACTTATCTGGACATTCCCAAGTTCAAGATGTTGACGTTACAACAGCTTTTACCCCTGCTGGGCAAAGATCACTGGATGGTAACTTTAGATCTCGAGGAAACTTACCTTCATGTGCCTATCAGGCTAAGTTACAGGAAGTATCTGCGGTTTCGAGCTGGAGATTCTCATTATCAGTTCTCTGCATTGCCCTTTGGCTTATCTACTGCGCCCAGAGTATTCACAAAGGTTCTGGCTCCAGTGATAGCTTACTTCAGGCTACAAGGACTTCAAATCTATCCTTATTTAGACGACTGCCTGATTCTGGCTCAAGAAAGGGAAGACCTTCTACAGCATCTGGAATATCTTATAGCAGTGCTAAGATGCCTAGGGTATTCTGTGAACGAAATAAAGTCCAGTCTAGTACCCTCTCAAGACATGTGCTTTCTGGGTGTGAGACTGAATACAGCAGCCCAGATGGCCTTTTTAACCCCGGACAAACAAAAGAGTCTCTCACTTTACTTCCATCAACTATCTCATCAGTCCGTGCTGACTGCAGAGACAGTCCTACAAGCATTAGGGTTCATGGCATCTTGTATTCTGGTGCTTCCCAATGCCAAACTGCATATGAGGAAGTTACAATGGTATCTCAAAATGTATGGACACAGCACTGCCAGGATTTAGACACTGTCATTCAAATAATACCTTGCCTTCAAAGAGAATTTTTGTGGTGGGCTCAGGAATGTCACCTAAACAAGGGACTCTCTGTGACCCGCCAGAGGCGAGTCAGATTTTACCGACAGATGCCTCAGACATTGCTTGGGGAGCTCATCTAAATGGAAAGTGGATACAAGACAAGTGGCCTGCCAGACTACAGCATCTACATATCAACATGAAGGAGATGTTAGCAGTCCAGTTCGCATTGCTGGCTTTCAAGGAGTTACTTCTTCCAGGGCAGGTGTTGATTCTAACAGACAACACAACTGTCATGTGGTGCTTCAACAAACAAGCGGGAACACATTCTTATCCTCTATGCAGGCAAGCAATGATTTTATGGGAGACTGCGCTACGCTTGCACCTAACTCTTCAGGCAAGGTTTCTGCCAGGAGCACAGAACTCCTTAGCAGATATGTTAAGCAGACAAATCATGGATCCCCACAAGTGGAAACTGGATCTTCATGTATTTCAGAAATTGACAGTGTCTTGGGGAACTCCAGACATAGATCTGTTCGCTTCTCCACTAAACCACCAGCTGCCACAGTTTTGCACAAAGGGGTTTCATCACACAGCTTGGAAAGTGGATGCTCTGTCTTTCAGTTGGACAAACCTTCATGTGTATGCCTTTCCACCTCTGCCTCTTCTTCCAAAGGTACTGTTAAAGGTCAGACAGGACAGGCCAAGGATGATTTTGATAGCTCCAGATTGGCCTCGGCAACACTGGTACCCTCTACTACGGAGTCTGGTAAAGAAGCCTCCATGGCCTTAACCTTTGACTCCACATCTGTTATCCCAGCAGGACGGTCATCTGCTCAATGTCAAGCTTCACTCTCTTCATCTGACAGCCTGGCATATTCTGTGTTGAAACACAGCAGGTCTCAACTTCCTCAACAAGTTTTAAATGTGATTAGGGAAGCTAGAAGACCTAGTACAAGGAAAGTGTACAGCAAAATGGAAGAGATTTTTATTTTGGAGTAAAGCAAAGAATTTGGAGATTTCTGAGCCTAATTTGAGTATGGCTCTTCAATATCTTACTGAATTACTGGACAAGGGTCTGTCCTTCTCTTCCATTAAGATTCATGCTGCAGCAATCTCAGCTCACTATGATTGTGACCCACCATTGTTTTCGCATCCTTTGTTCAAGCAGTTTCTTAGAGGGCCAAAAAATATAAGACCCCCACGTAGAGCTCCTACTCCTGCTTGGGATCTCAATTTTGTGTTGGAAAAACTTACTCTACAACCTTTTGAGCCTCCGGCTACTGCTGAATTGAAATATTTGTCATGGAAGACTGCTTTTTTGTTGGCTATTACTTCTGCAAGAAGGGTGTCTGAGTTGCAGGCCCTTATGGCAGTCGAGCCCTTTTTGATTTTCCATAAGGATAGGGTATCATTACGTACTAATCCTTCCTTTATGCCTAAGGTGGTTTCTAGTGTGGCTTTAAACCAAACTATTCATTTGCCTACTTTTTATGCAGACCCCCAAAATAAAGGGGAAAAGATTTTGCATACTTTAGATGTACACAGGCAATTGCGTTATTACTTAAGCAGGACTAAGGATTTTAGGCAGTCTCAGCAGTTGTTTGTTTCTTTTGCTTTGAGTTCGCAGGGCAAGCCTGTGTCAAAACAAACTATTTCTAAGTGGATTGGCTTTTGCATTGCATTTTGTTATTCCCATCATGGCAAGGAGGTTCCAGCTGGGATTAGGCCTCATTCCACTAGGGCTACTGCCACTTCAACAGCATTTCTACGGGGTGGCAACTAAGGATATTTTGGAAGCAGCTACTTGGAGTTCAGTGCATACTTTCTCTAAGCATTATCACCTTCCTATCTACTCTAAGTCTAGGGCTGGTTTTGCCACAGCTGTTTTGCAAGGCATGTTGTCAGCTCCTGCTTCTTTATGATTTGCCAGCCTCCCTTACCTCTGCTTTGGGATTCTACCCAATAGTAAGGACTGCAGCAATGGAAAACGAAGAACATAGTACAGTTTTGTACCTACCATAAATGTAGATGTTCGAGGATTCCATTGCTGCAGTCCAATTTACCCTCCCTCCTTCCCCTCTGTGTTTAGGGGTGGTTGTGTAGGTGAGTGTACCTGCTTATATTTTTGTATATATTGTTCATGTTTTGGTGCAGGTATTTTGGGCCTTGTCTTTTTAGGGTCTTCTGACATCTGGGGCAAGAAAAGACTGAGGATATGACGCCGGTCATGCGCATTAGTACCCTGACGTACTGACGTCAGTCATATGCGCCCTGACCGACGTCAGCCTTATACTCTGGTATTCGGGCCGACTGGATGCGGACTATACCCAATAGTAAGGACTGCAGCAATGGAATCCTCGAACATCTACATTTATGGTAGGTACAAAACTGTACTTTTCGTGCACTGCCCTTTGGTCTCACCACAGCCCCAGGGTGTTTACCAAGTGTCTGGCAGTGGTGACAGCTCACTTGAGAAGTCTCGGATTCCAAGTGTTTCCCTATCTCGACGACTGGCTCCTCACTGCCACCTCCAAGCATCTACTGATTCAAGCGCTGATGGCCACAGTAACCTTGGGTCTCTCGCTAGGAATCACTTTCAATTGGGAAAAATCTGTGCTGCGGCCATCTCAGCGTATCACCTTTATAGGCGCAGAGTTGGACACAAAAAGGATGCGGGCATTTTTGCCATCAGAGAGAATTCAGGTTCTACAATCACAGGTTCTAAATTTGTTACCCAAATCTCGAGTTCCTGCCAGACAGATTCTTCAGTTATTGGGTTCGATGGCTGCAACTATCCTCCTAGTACCATTAGCCAGGCTGCACATGCGGGTGCTGCAATGGCTATTATCGGTTCAATGGTCATACCAAGAACTTCCCCTGAACCACTTAGTTCTGATTACGGACAGTTGTCGTCGGGACCTCCGTTGGTGGCTATGTCGGTCCAACCTGGACCGGGGGCGTCCTTTCACCCTTCAGCCCCCTGTTGCCACAGTGACCACGGACACCTCCCAGATAGGGTGGGGGGGTCATTATCTGGACAGGTCTGTCCAAGGCACTTGGCAGGATTGCGAAGCGCACCTTCACATCAATATCCTGGAAATGAGAGCGGTGCTTCTGGTTTTACAAGCACTTCATCATGCTCTCCCCCAAGGTACTATTGCGATTCTATCAGACAACATGTCGGTAGTTTGGCACATGAGCAAGCAGGGCGGAACCAGGTCCTACCCCCTTTGCAGGGAGGCCATGGGAGTATGGCGCTGGGCCATAGCCTCTCGACATTTCTTAGTAGCCACGCACATTCCGGGAAAAGCCAATGTGATTGCAGACAGGCTCAGCAGGACTCTCCTGTTGCCCCACGAGTGGTTCCTCAACAACAGAGTGGCTGCACAGATCTTCGCCAAATGGGGCCTCCCTTGTTGCGACTTGTTCGCCAACCCCAACAATGCGAAGTGCAGAGAGTTCTTCACTCTGACACCCTCCCAGGGACGCTCTAGCCCACAGTTGGCCCCCGGGTCTGCTTTATGCCTTCCCCCCGATTCCCCTTCTCCCGAGGGTGATTCAGAAGGCTCTTCATGTCGGGTGTCACATGATTTTGGTCGCCCCACATTGGCCCCGTCAGGTTTGGTTCCCATTTCTCCAGAAGTATACGGTACAGGGCCCCTGGATTCTGGACCCAGTGCCAGATCTGTTATGCAATCCTTCGGGACTCTCTCATCCGTCCCTCCGGTCGCTGCGACTGGCTGCTTGGTTACTCCACTTCCATCCTTAGTTAGAGATCTTTCTCTTTCTTCGGAAGTGATGCACATCTTGTCTTCTTCCCACAAGCCGTCTACCGTTAAGCTGTATTCCAGCAAATGGAAAAGGTTTGTTTGTTGGGCCCAGCAGCGAGGCATTGATCCTCTTACTGCCCCAGTTCCGCAGGTCTTGGAATTTCTAGCTTCATTGTTTCATTCTGGCTCTTCAGTCTCCACACTTAAAGTTCAACTGGCGGCTATATCTAATTTTCATGTTGCTATAGAGCCTTCTTTAATGGCTAACGGACTTTGCAAGTCCTTTCTTAAGAGAGCCTGGCTCCTCAGGCCTCCTATGGCTCATCCCGTGCCCCCTTGGGACTTAAATTTGGTTCTGGCCTCCTTAACTACCCGTCCCTTTGAGCCGGCAGCCACTTGTGATGTTAAATTCCTGTCATGGAAAACTGCTTTTCTAGTGGCAATAACTTCTGCTAAGCGTGTTTCAGAGCTTCAGGCTCTCTGTTCTTCCCCTCCTTATTTGATCTTTCACAAAAACAGAGTTTCCCTTAGATTGAATCCTTCCTTTTTGCCTAAGGTAGCATCCCCTTTATGTATTCAGCAATCATTGGAGCTCCCAGTTTTCTTTCCAAATTTTCTAATGGAGCATAATATACCTTCCACCAGTTGGATGTTCACAGGCAACTGCGTTTTTACTTGGATAGGACCTCTCAGACTCGAAAATCTGACCAACTGTTTGTGTCTTTTGCGGAGAATAGGTTAGGTCTTCCAGTTGCCAAAGCCACCATTGCCAAATGGATTAAGGATTGCATCTCTTTCATTTATTCCCAGTCAGGCAGAGAGTTGCCTTTCCCAGTCAAAGCTCATTCTACAGGGCTATGGCCACCTCTGTAGCTTTTCATTCCAAAGTTTCAATAGATGATATTTGTGCGGCTGCTACTTGGTCTTCTCCGCACACCTTCATTTCTCATTACAAGCTTGATGTGGCTTCCCGAGGCAGAGATTCATTTGGTTCCGCAGTTCTCAGGAGTGTGTTCCAGTGAGCCACCCGGGGTTTTAGGTGCTAGGGACGCTGTCCCATCAGTTATGAATGTAGGCGAGATAGGATCCCATTACATCTTTTAGTTATGTACTTACCATAACTTTGGATGTGTGGGATCCATCTCGCCTACATTCATACATACCCACCCTCCTTCCCCCTACCTTTTGGATTTGGAGGAAACATTGGTCTTGCTGAGCTCTTCTCTGGAAGGGCTCTAGTGGGTTACAGTTATTGGTATGTGTTCTGTACCTGTATGTATGTATGAAAGCGAACAAACAAGATCTGGGGAAGCAGGTGTGGTGCATTATGGGATAAGGGGTAGCCCAGCCAATGAGAGACTTCGTTCTAGTGTATACTGGCCGTGTCGGAGCCGACGGATCGGCTCCGAACCCATCAGTTATGAATGTAGGCGAGATGGATCCCATACATCCAAAGTTATGGTAAGTACATAACTAAAAGTTAAACCTGACAGATTAAGTCCTTGACTCTCACAAATTTCTGTACAAAAGCCCTGTTGCTGACCCTGAAACTATTTCTCAGGGACCCAAAGGGATTAAGGCCTCATCAGCAAAAAACCCAGTTCCCTCTGACAGAGATTCCAGAGCATTAGACAGATGGGGAAAAAAGGTATATACGTCTGCAACTTTAGCAATGAGAGCCTTGAATTGCCAGTTTCACATGCTAAAATATCAGCAATTTTTGATGTCTCAGTTGAAACAAAAGATGCTTCCAGATTCAGATCCTCCTAACCTTAAAGAAATGCAGGAATTATTGCATGCAGCTGAACAAGTGGGAAAACATACTTTGCAATGTGGGTTTGATTCCTTAGAGGCCTCCTGTAGAGCAGCAGCTACAGGCTCTGTCATTAGAAGGCATGCTTGGTTAAAAGAACATATGTTACCAGATCATGTTAAGGTCAAATTATTGGATGCACCTTTGCAGTGTGATGTGCTGTTTGGAGTTAAGGCAGAGGAGGTATTAAAGACGATGGAGGATAAGGCAAAATCTATGCAAACGGTGAAAGGTTTTTTACAAGTTCAGCCTCCTCGTTTTAGCAGAAATTGGCCAACAAAGAATTGGTCCTTTCCAGTCACATATAGACCTCAAAGGGGCAGATACAGATGTCCAAGAGGGTCAGACACAAGGCCCTTACAGGCATCAACAATGGAGTACACCAGGCCATAAAGAAGGGGAAGACAGGCCTCAACCTTATAAAAAACAGCCTCAATGACTTTCCACTGCAGCTGTCAAATAGCTCTCTCTTTGGCAGCCCCCTTAGGAGGAAAACTGGCACTTTTCTGTCACAACTGGCATTGCATCACCAAAGACAAATGGGTTCTCAACATCATATCTCAAGGTTACAGGTTCCACTTTCACACTCTGCCAAGGCTAAAAGGAATGCCAAATCTGCCACCAAATCAATGGGCAGAGGCTCAAAAACAAATTACAGCACTCATGGATATCAGGGCTATTCAAAAGGCACCACCACAGGAACAAGGACAAGGATTTAACTCTACTCTTTTTGGTTCCCAGAAAGGACAAAGCCTGGAGACCCATTCTGGACCTTTCTTCACTAAACACTTACCTGGATGTTCCGAAATTCAAGATGTTGACACTACAGCAGCTTTTTCCCATGCTGGGCAAGAAAGCTTGGCTCATGACTTTTGGACCTCAAAGAGGCATACCTGCATGTCCCTATCAGACAAAACTGCAGAAGATGCCTCAGATTTCTAGCTGGTTCAATGCACTATCAATTCTCTGCACTGCCCTTTGGCTTATCTACTGCGCCCAGGGTCTTTACAAAGTGCCTGGCACCAGTAATTGCATTTTGCAGGCAAAAAGGAATTCATATTTATCTATACCTGGATGACTGCCTGATTCAAGCAGAGAGCAAGGACATTCTACTAAAGCATCTGGCGTATGTAAAAAAGTTATTAAGTTGCCTGGAGTACACAGTAAATGAAAAGAAATCAAAACTAGTGCCATCACAACAGATAATATTTCTGGGTGCCAGCTTGAACACAATGGCCCAGATGGCTTATCTCACGCCAGACAAGCAAGGACATTTGACTCAATGTTTTCATTTAATGGCAACAAAGACCCAACTCCCTGCAAGAAAAATTCTGCAGGCCTTGGGCTACATGGCATCTTGCATACTACTGATTCCATATGCCAGACTGCATATGAGGAAACTACAATGGTACCTAAAGAGCATATGGTCTCAACACTGTCAAAGTTTGGAAACAGTTATACCAGTAATTCCTTGCCTACAACAGGAGTTTCAATGGTGGGAACAAGCTTGTCACCTCAACAAGAGACAACCTTTCACTCAACCCACAGCCAGGCAGACACTGACAACAGATGCATTGGATTACGCCTGGGAAGCGCACATGGCAGGAAAATGTATCCAGGGCAAGTGGCCCACAGAGCGAAGACATCTCCACATCAATCAAAGAGATGCTAGCTGTACAAAATGCTATTATAGCTTTCAAGGACCTGCTACATCCTGGACAATTACTACTAAAGACAGACAACACCACAGATGTCCTTCAAGGATGCATCTGCAGTCCTAACATATGGGTTGTCCTGCCTCAGGCAGCCCTTCGGTCGGCCGGATTCCAAAGTCTGGGTCTGGCCTCGGCTGATGTCGCACTTCACCCGACGTCATAGCTGCTGGGGTATAAAGGCATCAGCTGATGCCATTTTCCTCTGTCTTTCTTGCCGTGCGGTGCCCGAAGCAGAAGCTGTTCGCAAGTGCCGGTCGGTCAGATCCAGAGATTTCTACTACCGAAGACTTCTAAAAAAGCTAAGCACCCCGTTGGGGACTCTTTCTTGCCTCAGCCGATGTCAGACAAAGTAAATAATTGTTTATCTTGTGGGAAACAAATACCTCATAAGGATTTCGACGTATCAGCTTGTTTAGCCTGTGCCTCCTTCAACCGACGGACACTTAGACGTCGGTCGGAGTTTGCAGAAGAGTGTTTTGGTCCCGCTTTTGCATATAAAATGCCGTCTGAGACTCCGACTACACAATTAGCTAAAAAGCGCAAGGAAAAGGACCGACACTCGTGGCCCGCGGTTTTGGCTGAAACCACGGTTAGGCCTACCGCGAGTGTCTCGGTTTCGGCTGAAACCGAGTCCTCGGTCCTCCCTTCGGCCGAAAGCATGCCTCCGATAACCGAGGCCACACAGGCCATGGCTGAATCGGCTACAGAAATTACTGCTGCAGAAGCAGGCACCCAGGATTTGTCAGAAAACTATTCCTTTAGACATCTCTACTCCTGCACGTGGGGCTGCTAGACCCCCTGCTTCTATGTCTATCAAGGCTTTTTCCAGGGCCAAAGCAGCCAAAATTTCCAAGACCTTACCTACAAAAGCTCCCTCTCACAGGCCTACCTCTAGTTCACAGACACTCAGCCTTGCTGAGGACCTTATTTCTTTGATCAGGGGATCCCAACCTCACCCAGACAGGGCCTCTCAACCCCCTCCAGATAAGAGGCCTAGGACTGAACCCCCTGAACCTCTCCCTTCAGACTATTCCTCGGATGGCTCAGATATATCTGACCATCAGGAAGGCCCATATTCACCTTATGAGGATTCTGATGCAGAGGACTCCATCCCTTCTGCTTCTCCTCCTGAAGAATTTTCTTTTGGGGAAACCCTACACTCTATGAGGGAACACTTCCAATGGCAGGGCCAGGATTTTTCAGATTCAAGGAAAAGGCTAAGGACCTTTTTACACTTACCACAGCATAGGCCTTTAGCCATACCTCCTGTACTATCAGTTGTTGATGATGCATATAATGATGCCAGTACTGCCCCTGATTCTCTTCCTCCGGCCCCTGCCAAGCCTGACAGATATTACAGGGTCCCGGACTCTCACTACCACTTGTATAAGGCTCATGTTGCAGACCCAGAAACCATTTCTCAGGGCCCTAAAGGTGTTGCAGCTGCCTCTGCCAAAAACCCTCTTCCCTCTGAAAGGGAATCTAGAGCATTAGAGAGATGGGGTAAAAAGGTTTATACATCTGCTACTCTTTCTGCCAGGGCCTTAAACTGTCAATTTCACATGATACAGTACCAGGAATTTTTGTTAGACCAGCTAAATAAAAAAATGTCCTCTCCTGAACCTATAGACCGTAAGTCCCTTCAGGATTTGGTACATAACTCTCAGCAGGTCAGTAATCATTTTTTAAAATGTGGCTATGATGCACTGGAGGCTTCTTTTAGATCAGCTATGACTGGAGCAGTGATTCGAAGACATGCCTGGTTAAAAGAGCAATCCTTACCAGACCATGTTAAGTCAAAACTCCTAGATGCTCCTATGGAGAAACAAAGTTTGTTTGGCTCCCCTGCACAGGAGGTTCTAAAGAAAGTGGAAGAAAAAGCAAAATCTGTCCAAACAGTCAAGGATTTTTTGCAGGTCCAACCTCCGAGGTTTAGCAGAAGTTGGCCTTCGAAGAATTGGTCCTTTCCAGACACCTCCAGAGTACAGAGAGGCAGAAATAGACGCCCAAGAGGCAGAGGTCAATCTAGGGGTGCCTACAGGGGTCGTCAGTGGCAACCTGCCAACCAGAGAAGTGCTGCCACAGCTGCGACTACAACCACTTCCACAGGACAGACACAATGACTTGGCTCTGATTCCGCCTACCAGGGAACAACTGGAAGCACCCTTGGGCGGAAAGCTAGCTTTATTTTCAGAAAACTGGCATTGCATTACAGGAGACAAATGGACTTTACAAACAATAGACAAGGGCTACAGGTTTCACTTCCACACTCTACCAAAAAGAGAGGAATGCCAAACCTTCCACCAAGCCAAAAAACAGAGGCTCTAAAACAAATCATCAGCTTACTAAGGATGAGAGCAATAGAAAAGGTACCATCTATGGAACAAGGCCAAGGATTTTACTCCAGACTATTCCTTGTACCAAGAAAAGAAAATCAATGGAGACCTATTCTCGACTTGTCCACACTGAACACATACCTCATTGTTCCAAAATTCAAAATGCTGACCCTCCAGCAACTTCTTCCCATGTTGGGCAAGGAGTCTTGGCTGGTGACTCTAGATCTCAAGGAGGCATACCTGCACGTCCCTATATGACCAGATTGCAGAAGACACCTCAGATTTCTTGCAGGATCAGAGCATTATCAATTCTCAGCATTGCCCTTTGGCTTATCTACTGCGCCCAGAGTATTCACGAAATGCCTGGCATCAGTAATTGCTCATTGCAGGCTTCAGGGAATTCAGATTTACCCATACCTGGACGACTGCTTAATACAAGTGGACAACAAGACAAAATTAATAAAGGATTTGGCCAATGTCATACAACTGTTGCAAGCCTTGGGATACACAGTCAACATTCAAAAATCAAGGCTAGTACCATCCCTAAGGATAAATTTTTTGGGTGCAGAACTGGATACAACAACTCAGATGGCTTTTCTCACAGAGGAAAAACAAAAGCAACTACCAGTCTATTTCATGGCATTAACAACACAAACTCAGCTTACTGCAAGGAAAGTCCTGCAAGCCCTGGGTTACATGGCATCCTGCATAATATTGATCCCGCATGCCAGGCTGCATATGAGAAAGTTACAATGGTACCTAAGGAATGTATGGTCTCAACACAAGCACAGTCTAGAAGCCCAGATTCCAATTATTCCATGCCTGAAAAAAGAATTCCTGTGGTGGGCTCAGGCCTGTCAGATAAACAGAGGATTGCCTTTCCACAAACCACATTCAAGCCAGACCATCACCACGGACGCCTCAGACCTAGGCTGGGGGGCACACATGGAAGACAAGTGTATACAAGGCCTATGGTCCCAAGACCAGCTGAATCTACACATAAATCTAAAGGAGATGCTGGCAGTGAAGCATGCAATCGAGGCATTCAGACCATTCCTCCAACAAGGTCACCTGCTGATAAGGACGGACAATACCACAGTCATGTGGTACATCAACAAACAGGGAGGTACACACTCATACCCTCTATGCCGGATGGCAATGGACCTGTGGAATTTGGCCCTGAATCTCAACATTCAACTGCAGGCCAGATTTGTACCAGGAAAAGAAAATTCACTAGCAGACACCTTAAGCAGAACTACCACGGATGCTCACGAATGGATGCTGCATCCAGATATCTTCAAAACCATAACAAAGAAATGGGGAATGCCAGAGATAGACCTGTTCACCTCCCCACACAACCACCAATTGAAGAAATTCTGCTCAAGAGTATACCACCCACTTGCCTGGAGGGTGGACTCTCTTTCTTTCAGCTGGAAGAACCTGACAGCATATGCATTTCCACCTCTTCCTTTGATGTACAAAGTCCTACTGAAGATCAGAGAGGAACAGCCAAAGGTAATCCTGATAGCTCCAGACTGGCCAAGACAACATTGGTACCCGCTACTGAGAAGCATGTATCGGGCACACTCATGGCCTCTACCTCTATGTCCCTTACTTCTAACACAGAACAACTACAAGACCCTGCATCCAAACTTGAAAACACTGCAGCTAACTGCTTGGAATATTGCATAAAACAAAATCAAACAGATTTATCTCAGAGGGTTAAGGACATTATCCTGGAGGCTCGCAGACCCTCCACAAGGAAAACATATTCAGCCAAATGGAAAAGATTCCTCATTTGGAGTGCAGCAAAGGGAGTGAATGTCTCATTGGCAAACATAGCACACATCCTGGAATACTTAGCAGAACTGTTCCACAATGGCCTGTCCTACTCCTCCATTAAGATTCATGCATCAGCAATTTCAGCAGAGTACAACATGGATCCTCCTGTCTTCTCTCATCCTCTACTCAGGCAGTTCTTGAGAGGAATCAAAAACGTAAAGCCTCCAAGGAAACCACCTCTGCCTGCATGGGATCTCAACTTTGTGCTGGAAAAATTAACACTTCCCCCTTTTGAACCAGCAGCAACAGCAGACTTACAGTTCTTATCTTGGAAAACTGCATTCCTGCTAGCAATCACTTCAACAAGAAGGGTATCCGAGTTACAGGCATTAATGGCAGTACAGCCTTTCCTTATCTTCCATCAGGACAGAGTGTCTCTGAGAACCAATCCTACTTTTATGCCAAAGGTGGTCTCCAGGGTATCCTTGAACCAAGCTATACATTTACCTACATTCTTCCCCAACCCACAGAACAGGGGGGAAAGACTACTACACACCTTGGATGTGCACAGACAACTACGCTACTATCTGGACAGAACTAAGGCCAGCAGAAAAAACTGACCAGCTTCTGGTAGCATATGCAACAGGAGTACAAGGAAAAGCAATTTCAAAACAGACAATCTCAAAATGGATAGGAAATTGCATTAGATTCTGCTACTCTTTTCATGGAAAGACAACTCCTGAAAATATCAGGTCTCACTCCACAAGAGCTACAGCCACCACTACAGCTTTCCTACGAGGAGTGGCTACCAAAGACATTTTAGAAGCTGCTACTTGGAGCTCCGTGCATACATTTGCCAAGCATTATAATCTTCCTTTATACTCCAGATCCTGAGCAGGTTTTGCAACTGCTGTTTTGCAAGGGATCTTAACTACACCATCATTATCTTAGTACCTCCTCCCCCAGTTTGGCTATGGTATTCTACCCATATGTTAGGACTGCAGATGCATCCTTGAAGGACATAGTACAGTTTTGTACCTACCATAAATGTAGATGTCCGATAGGTATGTATCTGCAGTCAGGATTACCCACCCTCCTTCCCCTCTGTGGTATTTTTAGGGTACTTACCCCTCTTTTAGCTAGCTGGGGGAATCTATTATGGTGTATTTGTTTGTATGTATATATGTATATATATTTTGCTCTCTACTGTTTGGAATTATCTGCATTTATCCAAATTTAGCCTTCCTAGAGGGCACCTGGCATCTGGGGCAAGAAACACTGAGGAAAATGGCGTCGGC
This sequence comes from Protopterus annectens, assembly GCF_019279795.1. Taxonomy (NCBI): domain Eukaryota; kingdom Metazoa; phylum Chordata; order Ceratodontiformes; family Protopteridae; genus Protopterus; species Protopterus annectens. The sequence goes on along the minus strand of NC_056747.1, from coordinate 1,033,558,876 downwards.
TGATGCCTTTATACCCCAGCAGCTATGACGTCGGGTGAAGTGCGACATCAGCCGAGGCCAGACCCAGACTTTGGAATCCGGCCGACCGAAGGGCTGCCTGAGGCAGGACAACCCATATGTTAGGACTGCAGATGCATACCTATCGGACATCTACATTTATGGTAGGTACAAAACTGTACTTTATGTGGTACATAAACAAGCAAGGGGGCACACACTCCTACCCCCTCTGCAGACAGGCCATGACCTTGTGGAACACAGCTCTAAACTACCAAGTTCTTCTGCAAGCACAATTCCTGCCAGGAGATAAAAACACACTGGCAGATGACCTAAGCAGAAACATTATGAACCCACACGAGTGGGAACTGAACCCACAAATATTCAGAATGATAACACAAAAATGGTGGAGCCCAGACATAGATCTGTTTGCTTCCCCAAAGAACTGCCAATTACAGAAATTCTGCACAAGGAGCTACCGTCCACAAGCATAGAAAGTGGATGCCCTCTCATTCAGCTGGAAAAAACTACAAGTATACACTTACCCTCCTTTACCTCTCCTTCCAAAGGTACTCATAAAAGCCAGGCAGGAAGAGCCAAAATGATCCTGATTGCACCAGACTGGCCACGCCAGCACTGGTACCCAATCTTAAAGAACTTAGCACAAGAAACCACCCTGGATTTTGCCTCAAATCCCACAGTTCCTGACACAGCACAACAATCAGATACTTCACAGCCAGCTAAAGACCTTAAATCTAGCTGCATGGAAAATTCCTTAGTCCAGCAAGCAATGCCTCTCTCGAAAGCGGTTATGGATGTCATTCTGGAGGCCAGAAGGCCTAGCACCAGGAAAGCATACTCGGATAAATGGAAGAGATTCTGTGCCTGGAACCAAGTGCACAGCCTTGACCCTCTTGTCCCAAACATTCCTCAGATACTTCAATACTTAACTGAGATGCTGGACAAGGGCCTCTCTTTTTCATCCATCAAGATCCACGCCTCCGCTATCTCTGCTCATTACAACATGGATCCACAATTTTTTTCTAATCCTTTGCTCAAACAGTACCTCAGAAGGGCTAAAAACATAAGACCACCCCATAGAGCACCTACACCAACTTGGGACCTCAACTTTGTTTTGGAAAAATTAACTTTACCTCCATTTGAACCAGCTAACACAGCAGAATTAAAATACATCTCTTGGAAATCTGATCTGCTACTGGTAATAACTTCAGCATGAAGAGTTTTAGAATTACAGGCACTAATGGCAGTGGAACCTTTCCTCATCTTCCACCAGGACAGGGTGTCTTTAAGAACTAACCCTACGTTTATGCCAAAGGTGGTATCAAGTGTGGCTCTAAACCAAACTGTTCATTTGCCAACTTTTTATCCAAAACCACAGAACAAAGGGGAAGAGACTACTACATTCTTTGGACATTCACAGACAGTTATACTAACCAAAGCTTTCAGAAAATCTGAGCAATTATTGGTAGCATACGCTGTAGGAGCACAGGGAAAAGCCATTTCAAAGCAGACTATTTCAAAATGGATAGGACACTGTATATGTTTCTGCTATACCCACCATGGGAAACTTGAACCTAACCGCATTAGATCTCATTCCACCAGGGCAACAGCCACTTCAACTGCCTACCTCAGAGGAGTACCTACCAAGGATATTTTGGAAGCAGCAACATGAGTTCTGTGCATACCTTCACCAAACATTACCATTTGCCTTTTTACTCCAAATCCAGAGCTGGCTTCACCACTGCTGTACTGCAGGGCCTTATAGCCACCCCTAATGCCTTATAGGTCCAGTCTCCCTACCTCAGCTTTGGGATTCCACCCAAGTGTAATGACTGCAGCAGTGTAACACGATGAACATAGTACAGTTTTGTACCTACCATAAATGTAGATATTCAAGTGTAATCACTGCTGCAGTCCAAATTACCCTCCCTCCTTCCCCTCTTACTTTCTGGTACTTACCTAGGTCATCTACCCTTTATTACCTATGGGGAGTATTTGATGGTAACTAAAAATGGTTGTTTGCTTTTCTTTTGCATATTTTACTAGCAATTTGAATTGCCTACCTGTTTGGGGGCACCTGACATCTGGGGCAAGAAAAACTGAAGAAAATGGCGTTGGCTGCATCTTATATACCCCTGTCGCACTGACGTCAGGGAGGAGGCGACAGCAACCGATGCCGGACCAAGACTTTGGAACTCTGGCCAGCTGCAGCACCGTCTGACTGCAGGATAACCCAAGTGTAATGACTGCAGCAGTGTTTACACTCGAACATCTACATTTATGGTATGTACAAAACTGTACTTTCTCTGCACTGCCCTTTGGCTTATCTACAGCTTCCAGTGTCTTCACAAAGTGTTTGGTCCCCGCCATTGCCTTTTGCAGGCAAAGAAATATCCAGATCTACCCTTATCTGGATGACTGCCTCATCCAGGCAGACAATAAGAAGAATCTCCTACAGGACCTCCTCTTTGTAAGGACCTTACTAACTTCCCTAGGTTTCATCATCAACGAGAAAGTCAAACATTGTTCCCTCCAGGAAGATCGTCTTCTTGGGAGCTCTCCTAGACACTGCCTCACTAATGGCCTTCATATCACCAGAGAAGCAGACCTTCCTACTTCTCTGATTCACTCAATTGATTACCAGGAAACACCTCACAGCAAGGAAATTGCTGCAGGCACTGGTTTACATGACATCTTGCATACTCATAATACCCCTGGCCTGGCTCCACATGAGAAAAATCTTTGGTGCCAACGTACTCAATCCCTTGAGACGTCTCTTCCACTCATACCCTGCATAAGGACTGAATTCCTCTTGTTTGCAGGAGCCTGCTTCCAGAACAAGGGCCTACCCTTCACCTTACGCCCACAAAGGCAGACCATTACCACAGATGCCTCAGACTTTGCCTGGGGCACCCACCTAGGCCTAAGGTGTGTTCGGGGAACCTGAGATCCCCAACAACTTCCACTGCACATCAAACAGAAAGAAGTGATGGCAGTACACAAGGCTGTAACAACATTCCAGTCATACCTAACCCCGGGGGTGCTCCTTGTGAAAGACAACACCACAGTTATGTGGTACATCAGTAAGCAGGGAGGGGGCACAGTCTTAACCCCTCCACAGACTAGCAATGTCTCTCTGGCAGACAGCCAATGACATGGGCATACACTTGCTAGCCCAGTATCTATCAGGGGTCAACAACACCCTGGCAGACCACCTAAGCAGAAACTTTCTAGACGTAGACCCTCACGGATGGAAGCTCCACAGGAAGGCCTTCCTGCATGTCATACAGACCTGGGGGACTCCTCGAGTGGATCTGTTCACCTCATCAATCACCAGCTGCCAAAATTTTACAACAGAGTGTTTCTCCCACTAGCTTGAAGAGTGGATGCCCTGCCTTTCAACTGGGACAATCTTTTTGTTTATGCCTTCCCTCCCCTGCCTCTCATCCCAAAGGTTCTGATCAAAATAAGGGAGGAAAGACCAAGGTTCATTCTCATTGCCCCAGACTGGCCCAGACAACATTGGTACCCCCTGCTTTGCAGCCTGTTGCAGGAAACTCCCAGGCTACTATCCCTGATTTCAGATGATCCGACTCAAGAGGCAGGGAAAATGCTGCACACCAACCTGGCTAATCTCAAACTTTCAGTATGGCTGATACCTCAGGGACAGAGGACAGCTCTACACTAAGCAAACAGGTCCTGGATATTATCAAATAAGCCAGGAGGCCTAGCACCAGAAAGTCCTACTCAGATAAATGGAAATGATACAATGCCTGGTGCCTAGCAAAAGAAACAAATACCTCAAGAAGTTCTTAAAAAGATGGAAGAAAAAGCTAAATCTAGGCAAACCGTCAAAGTTTTCTTACAGGTGTAGCCACCTAGATTCAGTAGGCATTGTCCTTCAAAAAACTGGTCCTTTCCAGTCCCTCTCGGGCCAAACCCAGGGGAAACAGACCACCAAGACTATAGTCTCAGGGTATGCAGAGATCTAAACAATGGAGTGTTTCCACCTCAATACCAGGGAGTGGTAAGCCACCCCCTTATGGAAAAAGTTCACAATGACTTTCCAATTATCCTTCCCAGCCATACCCAAGTACTTGCACCCTTAGGAGGAAAACTCACCCTTCGTGCAAAAAATCTGGATGTCCATTACTCAGGACCAATGGGTTCTAAACATTGTATCCTAGGGATACAGATTCTACTTCCACTCACTGCCAACCCGAAGCAGGTTGCCAGACCTTCCTCCAAACCAGTGGGCAGAGGCTCAAAAGCAAGTACTTTCCCTTCTCCATATCAGGGCTATTCAACCTGTTCCAGTAGAACAAAGGGGACAGTGCTTCTACTCCAGACTGTTCCTGGTGCCCAGAAAAGAGAACTCTTGGTGACCTTTCCTGGATCAATCAATTCTCAACACCTTTCTGGTGGTTCTAAAATTCAAAATGCTTACACTGCAGCAGCTTCTTCCTATGCTAGCCAAGGATGCCTGGTTAGTCACCCTAGACTTAAAAAAAGCTTGCCTGCACATCCCCATAAGGAAGGCTTGCAGAAAATATCAAAGTTTCAGGGCAGGCTTTATGCAGTATCAGTTCTCTGCACTTCCCTTTGGCTTATCTACTGCGCCCAGAGTATTCACAAAATGCCTGGCTCCAGCCATTGCATACAGCAGGCAGAGAAATATTCTAGTCTACCCATACTTGGTCAATTGCCTGATTCAGGTGGACAGTCAAGAATTGCTACTTCAGCACCTGGCTTTTATAAAAAGACTTCTAACTTCACTGGGATACACCATCAACGAAAAGAAATTACAACTGGTGCCCAGCCAACAAATTGTATTCTTGGAAGCAAGCTTGAACACAACTTCCCAGATGGCATTCCTCACTCCAGAAAAGCAGGTCCATTTGACAAGCTATTTCAAACTAATGGCCACCAAAACCCAGCTATCTGCAAGGAAAATACTGCAAGCCCTAGGGTTCATGGCCTCATGCATTCTGCTAATTCCATATGCAAAACTGCATATGAATAAACCTCAGTGGTACTTAAAAAGTCTCTGGTGTCAACATTCTCAGGACCTGGAAACAGTGATTCCTATCATACCTTGTCTAAGGGCAGAGTTCCTTTGGTGGGCAGAAGCATGCAACCACAACAAGGGACTTCCTTTCACTCAAACCCTCGCCGCCCAAACCCTGAGAACAGACGCATCAGACTATATGTTGGGGGCTCACATGGCAGGCAAAAGCAATCAAGGCAAATGGAGTCCAGAACAAATTCCCCTGCATATCAATCAAAAAGAGATGCTAGCTGTACAGAATGCTCTGACAGCCTTCAAATACCTTATCCTTCCAGGACAGCTCCTAATAAAAACAGACAACACCACAGTTATGTGGTACATAAACAGGCAGGGAGGAACTCATTCTTATCCACTCTGCAGGTTAGCCATGGCTCTTTGGAACACAGCCTTGAGCAACCAAGTACACCTACAAGCTCAATTCCTGCCAGGAAAGCAAAATTCACTGGCAGATGACTTCAGCAGAAATCTACTGGACCCTCTGGAGTGGAAACTGGAACCCAACTCATTCAAACTTCTAACCCAGAGGTGGGGAACAGCGGAGGTGAACCTTTTTGCCTCCCCCAAAAACCACCAATTGAGCAAATGTGCACCAGGAACCCTAACAGCAGAGCCTGGAAGGTGGACGCCCTATCCTTTACATGGGAAAACCTCTCAATTTATGCCTTTCCTCCTCTGCATCTCCTCTCAGAAGTACTACTCAAGATCAAACAGGACAGGCCAAGGGCAATCCTTATTGCACCAGACTGGCCATGCCAGCACTGGTACCCACTCCTACGCATTCTGACAGCAGTGCCACCCTGGCACCTACATCAGACACCTTTCCTGCTGTCTCAGCAGGAGGGACAGATTTTGCATCCACAGCTGCAAACCCTAAACCTTGCAGCCTGGCTTATCCCCTGAATACACCACCAGCATTCCTCAGCAAACAGGGGCTGGACGTAATCTTTGAGGTCAGAAGGCCTAGTACTAGGAAATCCTATGCTGAAAAGTGGAAAAGATATTGTTCTTGGAGTCGGTTTCAAGGAAAGGACACAGCTGTGCCCACCTTACCTCAAATCCTTGATTTCCTAGCAGAGCTGTTCCACAGAGGCCTATCCTTCTCATCCATTAAGATTCATGCCTCTGCCACCTCAGCTCATTATAATACTGAGCCACCTCTCTTTTCTCACCCTCCCATCAAACCATTCCTGAGAGGAGCTAACAGTTTAAGACCCCCTAGGAGAGCTCCCACCCCGGCCTGGGACGTTAACTTTGTACTAGAGAAGCTCAAACTTTCCCATTTGAACCTGCTGCTTCAGCAGAGTTAAAATTCCTGTCTTGGAAAACAGCATTACTTCTAGCTATTACTTCAGCAAGAAGTGTGTCTGAGTTACAGGCACTAATGGCGGTGGAGCCTTTCATTATTTTCCATGCTGACAGGGTTTCCCCTCAGGACTAACCCTTCCTTTATGCCCAAGGTGGTATCCAGTGTGGCTTTAAACCAATCCATCCATTTGCCAATCTTTTTCCCTAATCCTCAGAATAAAGGGGAGAGGATCCTGCACTCCTTGGACGTGCACAGACAGCTCAGGTTCTACCTTGACAGGACTAAGCCTTTCAGAAAGTCTGACCAGCTGCTAGTCAGCTTTGCTACAGGACAGAGGGCAAGGCCATTTCGAAGCAAACCATTTCCAAATAGATAGCACCCTGCATCCATTTCTGCCACAAGCTCCATGGAAAACCTACCCGTCTGGGGATCAGAACTCATTCCACTAGAGCTACTTCAAGCTCTACAGCATTTCTCAGGGGAGTCCCTACCAGGGACATCCTGGAAGCTGCAACCTGGAATTCTGTACACACCTTCACCAAGCATTACCACTTACCTATTTTTTTCTAAATCCAGAGCTGGATTTGCTACAGCAGTCTTACAGGGCCTGCTAGCCAGCCCTAACACTTCTTGACTGCCTCTACCCTTCCTCAGCTTTGGGAATCAACCCAAGTGTGATGACTGCAACAGTAAAACATGAAGAACATAGTACAGTTATGTACACTTACCATAAATGTAGATGTTCGAGTGTATTTACTGTTGCAGTCCTGGTTTCCCTCCCTCCAGCCCCCTGGCTTTCTCTATCCTTTCTACCTGTCCTCTTTATGGCCATATTTTATGACAGGAGTATTTACTTTTTACTGGAGGTGTTCCACACCATGTAATGGCTTCCTGTTTTGGGGGCTCCTGACATCTGGGGCAAGAAAAACTGATGTAATGGCACCGGCTGCATGTGTTATACCCCTGACTACCTGATGTCATGGAAGAGGTGACAGCATCCGACGCAGAAATCCCAAGACTCTGGTATTCAGGTCTACTGAGGGCTACATGCAGGCAGATAACCCAGGTGTGATGACTGCAACAGTGAATACACTCGAACAGCTACATTTATGGTAAGTGTACATAAGGATCACCTTTAAAATCTCGAAAGCTCAAAATCCTGAATCTCAAAATCCCGAACACAAAATCCTGAAAGCTCAAAATCCTGAAAACACAAAATCCTGAAACTCAAAATCCTGAAAACACAAATAATGCTAATATGCCAATACAAACACACTAATATCTACCGACTGACCTTAACCCTAACCCTAAGGTCCGTCACTATCGCACACTCACCTGACCCGCGCCCTAACCCTAACTCACTTAAACCGCCCCTAACCCTAATTTTTGTCACTATTGCATACATGCCTAACCTGCGCCCTAACCCTAACTCACTTAAACCGCCTCTAACGCTAACATACAACCAACCGCACACTTACCCGAACCCAACACATGACCTAACACCACAGGGCTAACAATAGCAAAGCCACAATGACGTCAGTATGTCTATTTTGTGTTTTCAGGATTTTGAGTTTCAGGATTTTGTGTTTTCAGGATTTTGAGCTTTCAGGATTTTGTGTTCGGGATTTTGAGATTCAGGATTTTGAGCTTTCGAGATTTTAAAGGTGATCCGTGTACATAACTACCTTTTGCTGATGCTTTACCACAACCAAACACTTGTGGGAAATGCAGCCTGAAATATGGGAAATGTGCAAGACTCATTGCTTCACTTACAGCAGTAATAGGCAGATGTACAACCTGTACTGATTCATTTGCATTGAACAGTGCCAGTACGTGGAGAAAGTACATTCATGGAAATGGAGCACGGAATGTGTAGAAACAGAAAAAAATTGCATTTACTGGTAGTGATCTTTGCTTGAAGATCTGCTTTTGTGGCAAATCTCTTATGTAGCTATACTTCAGCTTTGTTAGAGTATCTCCCTTGGCTAATCTCAAACTACTGTACCTGTGATATGGTTAAATGAGGCAGATGGTATTCAGTATTTGTGTGTGGAACTTTTTTTATTTTACATTTAGCCTTTACTGCCAAGCTTAATGGTGGTACAGTGAAGTTGAAACTTGTCACTTACTGCCTCTATCCATTTTATTGATTTGGCTAATGTAGGGTAATGTCTGATATCCTTCAAGTGTCATATTTTCTCCAGCTATTATCCTGCTTCCAGTGAGAGTTGAAGAGCTCTGCAGTTGCAGTGGTGATTCTGCAATTCATCAGGGAAAAAAAAAGATTACAGTGTTTTTTTTTTTTTTGGGGGGGGGGGGGGGTTGTGTTACTAGTGGTACTTTTTTAAGTTTATTTTTTTTATTTATTTTTTTTTTTTTTTAGGAACTGCTAAAAGAGACACGGAAGGACTACACTCTTCGAGCTGTTGAGCTTTCGTATGCCATCTTTTGCCTGGACATGCATCAGATCACACTAACTCTACTTGGTCATATTCTGCCAGGACTTCTCACCAATTCTTCTAAGTGGGAAATGTTGATGGATCCCCCTGGAAGAGCTCTGGCCAAGTAAGGATGGTTTTATTTCAAGAGTGATTAACTGAGGCCCAGAATTAAATGCCATCCTTGTGTAGAGTGAGACCCTATAAGAATGAGTAGTAGCGCTATGACCATATGCATACTACATTATTGAATGAGGGCTTTACTTAGCTGAGCTAAGAAAGTAGCAACAAGATAGAATATGTGTCTACTCATAGTGCATCATATTTGCAGTGCTTAAAAAGTGCTGTTAGATATATAATGTTAAGATATTCTGCACAACCTAGGAATGACTAGATACACAGCTGAAGACTGGTGCCTTCAATTATGTTAACATTGCCCACAGCGTGCTGTATCTTTCTGTGCTTATAAAACAAATAATGCATACACACACACACACACACACACACACACACACACACACACACACACACACATTCATATGGTTAAATTTGTACTTTACACATTCAGTCTTTCATTCAGCATTTCACACAGACGGAAGTTCCATGTAAAACTCTTAAGAACAGTAGGGACTCCAAACATTTTAATCAGTCTTAAAAATTATGTTGCATTGTAAACTGGGTTTACAGCACCAACAACTAAACTGTCCCATTGTGATGTGCATTTTTGTGTTCATGGTTATTGGAGGACATTAATTACACATAATGTTACACGGGTTTATTTTAAACATATAATGTGATATTGATGTTGACTTTTCTGTCTGTTCCTCAAGGGATGAGTGTTCGGATCCATGTTGACTCCAACTTCAGCCACTCTCAGACTTTGGCTACAAAGCTGTGGCTCCTCCCTTTACCCATAATGTCCTGCAAGTGGAAAATTGCCTCAGATCTCATTTGCCACTCATTTGATCCAGACGTGATCTTGATTGCTCAGGCATGGGAGTAATTAAGTCAAAGCAATTTTGTTGTACTTTTTTTATGTAGACATTGGCTATAAGGTTTCTACCCTTGTAGTTATTAGTTTTCTTATTTCTGAATCCCTTTACCTAATAAAAGAAAGAAAAACAAAAAAAAAAATCTTCATTCTACGCCATTTCTGGCATTCTTTTGTTTGTCGCTAACCTTAGGTTTAGAGATTTTTATATCTTTAGTGGTACTTTTGGGACAGTTTTTCTGTCATGTAATTATTGTTTTTATTTGTGGTCTGTCATTTTGCTTTTGTGATACTTGTTTCCCTTTAGATGTTGCAGTAGGCTGTTTGATGTGACGGATAAGCCATCAGGTTTTAAATGTGTAGCCTGTGGTCCTAAAATTCCTAATTCAGATGCACACTCACAATGCTTCTGCTGCTTGGGGACTGCTCAACCTGATAAGCAGTGCTCCATTTGTACCACTTGTGGCACTAAGGCCATCACAGGAAAAGGAGCAAATTAGTCTTGGAAGAGTCTTCTCACTCTTCTTTGTCTGCTGTCTCCCCTTTTGTCAAGATTCCTTTTGAGAGGGCTAAGGGCAAGAAGAGTAGTGATGAGCCCAAAGAAAAGGAGAAAAACAAAGAATCTAAAGAGTCCAAGAAGAAGTCCCCAGATTTCTTGGAAACTTATTTTTGCCCAACGCCAGTTTCATCCACACACTGCTGTCACCCTTTCTTCAGGAAAGAACTTTCCACTTTTCTTCCAGACCTTCCTCCACTGCCTCATCCCTTTGGTTGATGCAGTTTTCCGGGAGCCTATCTGAAGCAGACATGGATAGAATGATGAGGAAGTTTCTCAGGACCCAAATGCAGTTGGGGGTTCTCCCAGCTGCAACCACAGTTTGACCTGTCAACACATCATAGTATCATTCCTTCCTCCAGCCACCCTTTGGATACAAGTGTTTCCCAAGATTTGTCTATGTTGGATCCAAAGATGTGGTCTTTGTCAACTCTGACTGCTTCTCTGATCCAGTTGGTGTTGAGTGGCTCAGGCCTGGATGGATCTTGAAGTTGGGGTGTAGGTGAAGTTTTCAGAGCCATACTTCCTCCTCCTAAGAGCTTTGTCACTGATCAGCATGGCCCCGGCATCGACTTCTGAGCCAAGTTAATTAGGTCTTCAAGACAAGTCCCAGTTAGGTAATTCATCTCCTACAGAAGGGGTCTTGGGTCCAGCCTGTACTTTGGTTTTCAAAGCTTTGGAGAGAGTGATCTCAGTTTCTAGGGAGCAGACTTACTTTTCCCACTCAGATTCATTCATCATCTATAGAAACTCCCTGTGTCCTTTTCCTTCTCTTTCTGTCCCATTGGGACAGATGACCCCTCCTAGCCTCAAGACGGTATGCATTCAGGATCCCCTTTCTGCTTCCGAGTCCTCTTTAGAACATTATACCGTAGGGAGTCTGCAGAGTTATTCATGCAAGAGGAAATAGCGACTCCCCCCAGGAGTCCTTGACTGAAGATACCGACATTCATGAGGGAGAGGAGTCCGCATTGCCCATCTTGAAGATGTCTCATTTGGGGAAATCCTGTAACTACTTAGAGAGTGTGGTGGTCTTCCAAAACCCTATCCAAGGAGGAGTCCGTATATGTCCTTCTGTTCTCATATTGCAGTATTCTAAACATGAGCGATCCTCTGCCTGAGGCGACCCGAATGTCCGGCCCATGTACAAAAGCTTAGCCTGGCTGCTATATGGTGTGTGGGATGTCACATGTAGGTACCATAAACCGTGAGCCATAAATGTGACGTCCACATGCACAAACCTCAGAACTTCTCTGCCACCAGGCGAATGTCGGCTTGTTCATTCTGCTTGGTGCCAAAGACATATAAAAAGATAACATTTATTTTTTCTAGTTCTGGATGCTTTTTGTCACTTAATTGTTAGCTGATTCCATCCATGCTATCTAGGAAGGGAAAATGTAAGTGCAGACATCAAATCCCACACAAAGACAGCCACGACCTCTGCCTCTTACTTAGGGCCTTCCTACAACTACAAATCCTGTTCTGTTTGCCAGTCATTTGTCCCAAAGACCCTACACAGCCGTCTAGCTGCCTTTAATCTTTTCCTTAAAAACCAGTGCCTTAAGAGAATATCATTGGGTATGGAAGTGACACCTGGTATATTGGCCGAACCATCTAAGAAAAAAGCCAAAGTTTCAAGGTCTGAAAAAGCGCCTGTGCCTCCCGATTCGGATGTCCCATCAGCACACCAATCTAGGTGCTGAGGTATGTCCGATGGCTTCAGCAACTACGGCAGGTTCCGTTTTGGACACCACTCTAGTTTCTCCAACAGGCACGCCCACAGATGTAATACCGACATTAATTTCTGATGTCGGGGGGGGGGCCCAGGTTCACCCGAATGCTCTTTGCCTGCTTCCATTACCGAGGAGACGTCCTCAATTCCTACTATGACCTTGGATCCTAAGCCTATGCCTGCTATGACTGGACCTAAGACACCATCACTCAAAAAGAAGCAAAAAACTAAACACTTGTTTGCTTCCTCTGAGGGTATCCCGGATTGGCAAGTATTTTCCCAATCCCCTTTCCAGGCCTTCATGGCCCTTAGGCCTGCTACTTCAGAGGCCCCATCTGCTCTGCCAGCCTTGAGCCCCAGGCCTGCATCCTTGGGTCCCTTCCTCATACTCCAGAAGTGGAATCTTCCTGTTCATCTTCTGGTGAGTCCCTTTCTTATACTTCACAACTGGCCGCCCCTTAGGATACTGCTTACCGGAAGAGGACTCCCTAGAAGGTGACTCTCCACCAGAAGACATTACATTTGGGGAAACAATTACCAAAATGAGGGAGTATTTCAAGTGGGATTCCACTCAAATGACAGAAGTTCAAAAAAGATATTATGAGATTCTCCAAACGGAATTCCCTTCTTCCTCAGCCATCCCTGCATACTTGAATGCCTTTGCCTCATCTTCCAAAACTCCAGATTCTCAGCCACCTGCACAAAAGAGACCCGACAGGTTCTATAAAGTACCTGACAACTGCAAATTTCTCATTAATCCCCCCTTGGCAGACCCTGTTGTAATTGCTGTGTTACTGGATAAGCAATCCAGACAGATTCCCTCCTCTTCTTTGCTTCCGTCCGATAAAGACAGCAAAATGATGGACAGGTCAGGGAAGAAAATTTATACATCTTCAAATCTGGCCTTCAGAGCCATCAACTACCAAACTCATGGTAAAATATACGCTGGTTCTAATATCCCAAGGCTTAGACCAACTCTGTTCTGTTCCCGATTCCTCCAGTAAAGCACAGGTTGCCTTACCCTCTCATTGGCTGCACAGGTTACTAGGCACTCCATAAAATGCAGCTATGATGCTGCTGAAGCATCATCTAGATCAGCTGCCTCTGTCCTTCGGAGTTACTCCTGGCTTAGTTTACAACCTCTGCCTGACAATTTCAAAAGTAAAATCAGAGATGCTCCACTTGATAAGTTTCCTTTTTGGTAAACAGTCAGCAGAGCTTTTTAAAGACCCTGCAAGAGAAAAGCAGAGAGTTGCAGGACTTCAAGCATCTCTTTGTATCATCAGTGCCAAAGTTTCACAGAAACTACCCTGCCAAACCCAGATTTGTCAGGATTGCCTTCACACTGCCCTCTTCAAAACAAAGAAAAGGTGCCAGGAAATCATCCTCTGCCAGGCCTACCTCCTCCTAATCTACTCCTAGACAGCCCTTTTCTGACAGGCCCAACAATGCATGACTGTCGGATCCCTGCCACCAAACTTCCTCTTTCTGCCTGCCTCTCTCGTTGTCTTTCCCATGGCAAGGCATCACCTCAGACAACTGGGTCTTGTCAGTTGTGGAAAAATATATTTCATGACATGGAAAGAAAAACCCATCCCAAAAGGAATCCAACAACCAAATTCATCTCGTCCCACAAGTCATTCAAGATCTTGTCTGTCAGGGCACAGTTCAAAAGGTCCCACCTTGACAGGAAGGCCTAAGGTTTTATTCAAGACTCAGTCCCAAGAAAGGATGGATCATGGAGACCCATCCTGGACCTGTCCCTCATAAATCCCTTTCTCCATGTTCCCACGTTCTGCGTGCTCTCCCTTCAAACTCTTCCTCGGCTGTTGACCCCCAATTCTTATCTGGCCACTTTATTTATTTTATTTTACATTTGTTAACTGGGGGTGTCTGACTGAGCCAAAAAGGCCCTTTTTCAGCAGAGACCCAGGGAGAAAAGCTCCACATTGAAAAATTACAGATACATTTAGATATTTAGACATAATCAGTATACACACAAATTGCAATAGACATGTTTTACAGTGGTATGCAGCACATCAACGGTTACAGTGGAGAGAACAAACAAGAAAATATTAATTTAAAAATAAAGGTAATTAATAGATTTGTTGTGTACAGCTGAAATTAGGAACATAGGTAGAATACATACATAGTACACAGGTACAGTACATACATTGTACATTACTCAGTGTTTGTGAGTAAGAGTGAAAACTGTTATCAAGTACTCTAGGTTTAGTATGTGTACCTTATCCACTTTCACTAGCCTGGGAAGCAGTCATGGCACTGCCAACTTTGCTTGAGATGTTGCCTAATGAGGTTTTTAAAGGAGGCTTTAGACAATGTGTTTTGTATGCTAGTGGGCAGAGAGTTCCATTTTTTAGCCACTGAACTGCTATATAGTGTGTCTCCAAAGCTGTTGTAGCTGTTGGTAACTTCTAGTAGTAGTTTGCTTGGTGATCGAAGGGGCCTTTTGGCTGAGTGATGTACTAGGCTTTTGAGGGCAGGACACTTACTCGGGAGGTAATAGATAGAATGACAGAGGCAGAGCTGATTGTAGGTTAGGAGGTTGGGCAGTTCAAGCCAGTGGAGCTGTCTCAAAGCAGTACAGTGATGAGTTCTATATGAGCAATTTGCAGCAAAGCGGGCAATTCTGTTACAGCAGGCTTCCATTTTGCTTAGTTCAGTTTTGTTGAGATTAGTCAGAATGTGAGATGCATAGCGTAGGGTGGATAGAAGTTGGGAGCGAGCAGTGGCTGATCTTGTGTTGTTGGTAAGAAATGGTTTGATACAGTGGAGTGATCCCAGTTTGGCATGTACTTTTTTAATAATTAAGTTGAGATGACTATCAAATTTTAGGTGGGAGTCTATGGTTATTCCCAGTAGCTTAGCCTGTGCCACTGGAGCAATTGGAGTAGCATTTGTGGAGTAGATAGCGAATTCACTGTTGTCAGTGATTTGTTAGAACTGGTTATAATCATGAGCTGAGTTTTCTTTGGATTGAGGATAAGTTGGGCTTTGGTAAGGTAGTTTTCAACATCAGAGAATGCTAGTTGAGTTGTTTGCGGGAGGGTGGGAATGTTTTATGCAGCACAGATTAAGGTAGTATCATCTGCATACTGAATGATAGATGCATGCTGTGTGGAGGTATGGAGGTCATTTGTGAAGATTGTGAATAGTAATGGTCCTAAGATAGAGTAGTGGTCCTGACAGAACCCGCACTGTAAAAGTTGCAGACTCCAAATCTGACCACAAACCAGTGACAAGTGGAGTACCACATGGTTCAGTACTGGGACCTCTCCTATTTGGTATCTACTTCTCTGAAATACATGCTAACACAGAAGGCCTCTGGCTAATGAAGTTCACAGATGACTGCAAACTAGGAGCCATAGTCAAGTCCCCAAATGATGTGGACATCCTACAGAAGGGTCTCGCTGAGACAGGTGCCTGATGTCAGACCCATGGCCTCAAGCTCAGTGCCAAAAAGTGCATTGTCATCCCCTTTGGTAAAAACTCTGTACCCATGAACTACCACATAGGCAGCAATCTACTTAACACCGAATGTGTGATGAGACCTTGGGACCCAGGTGGACAGTAGTCTCTCCTTTGATAGTCACATCGCCACAGTAGTCAGGAAGTCCTTCTGCATGGTACACCTCATCATAAAAGGGTTCTCATCCAGGAAAAAAGTGGTCATTGTTCCCCTCTACTCAACACTCATTAGATCCATTATAGAGTACAACGCCCCTTTTGGAATGTACCTCACAAGACATCTTCAGCAGCTGAAAAGGCCACAAAAGTACCTCACAAAGGATTACTGGCCTCAAACAAATGTCCTACACTGGCCGTCTCAAAAAACTCCAGCTTTACTCCATAGCATATTGCCTACTCCGAGGTGATCTTTGCCTAACATATAAAGCTATGTCAAACCCAGAGCTGTTGGACATGCTACACTTAAAGAAATCCGAGTACCTCCGAACTACACGCTGTATGGACCTGAACCTTGTCACCACAATAAACTGGACATGCTGGAGGGATAGACTTTGTCCCAGAGACTTCCCATACTCTGGAACATGTTACCCATCTATGTCAAGCAAAGTTCTTCATTAGCACTCCTCAAGAAATATTTTGATGAGTGGATGGGAAATAGCAAATACACCCCGGGGATCACTTCTGTCTCTCTGCTCAACAGTGGCACAGGAAAATAACTTTTTTGGGTGGCGTAAGCCAGGGAACCTTGTTAGCTAGGCTTACGTAGGCCCTTGGGCCGATAGCCTTTTTTACCAAAGGGGATGACACTGCACTTTTTGGCCTTGAGCTTGTGGCCATGGCTCTGACACCAGGCATCTGTCTCAGCGAGGCCCTTCTGTAGGATGTCCACATCATTTGGGGACTTGACTATGACTCCTAGTTTGCAGTCATCTGTGAACTTTGTTAGCCAGAGGGCTTCTGTTAGCCTGTACTTCAGAGAAGTAGATACCAAACAGAAGAGGTCCCAGGACTGAACCCTGTAGTAATCCACTTGTCACTGGTTTGAGGTCAGATTTGGAGTCTGCAACATTTACAGTGTGGGTTCTGTCAGTGAGCCAGTTGGCAACTCATCTTGTGATGTAGGGATTTATACCTAGTTTAGTGAGTTTAGCTATAATTCCAGAATGGGGGATGGTGTCAAAACCCTTGTCGAGGTCAAGATAGGCTGTGTGAACCACCTTACCCTCATCTACGGCTTTGGTGACTGCCTCAAAGAAGTCGATCAGGTTCAGGAGGTGTGATCTGCCTTTCACAAACCCGAGCTGGGTGGGATCCAGAGTTTGGAGGTTACCAATGTCTTTGTTTATGAGTTCCACGATGATACGTTCCATGGCCGTGCAGACCAGGCGCGTCAGGCTAATAGGGCGATAATTCCCAGGATCAGTGGTGGCTCCCCCTTTATGGAATGGGATAACTGTTGCTGTACTCCATTCAGTGAGCACAAAGCCTGATGCGAGGCTGTTATTGAACATGGTGCTTATGTGTGGAGCCAGTTCGTTCTGAAATTCATGTAAAACGCAGCCTGGGATGTTGTCTAGTCCCATGGATGCTGTGTTTTTGGCTTTAGAGAGTGCAGCTTTTACTTGCATAGTTGTGATTACAGGGACTCTGCATTCTTCCTGTATAGATATGGGCCCTTTAGGGGGCGAGGGGGGTAAAGTTAGCACTGAACCTATCTGCCAGGATGTTGGCAGTATCAGTTGGTTCAGTAGTTTTTGTGCCATTGTGCTGTAACTCAGACTAACTCATTGGGTGTAACATAAGATATTTTCCAGAGTTTGGGCACATAGTTGTCAACAATTGATCTGTTTATGAGAGTGGAGATTGGGATAGCAATAGCATCTGCTGAGAGTTTCAGGAAATAGCTGGGGAGTAGGTCGGCTGCTGTTGATGAGGTTTTTAGTTTGGAGACCATGCTTTTGATTGAAGTGGTGGAAACTGTTTTGAGGGTAAAGCTTGTAGTAGTGTTGTTTGTGTTGGGGGGATAGTGAGGTTGGAACTGTCCTGTGGTACTAAGGATAGAATTGAGTTCACAGAGTGAGAGCTGAATTGTGTTTCGATCGGAACTTTAGTGTCAGATGTGGTTGGTTTGGGGTTAGCCTTTTGGGTGGGTTTTAGTAGCTAGTTTACATTGTTCCAAAATTTTGGGGGGTTGTGTTGGTATTTAGTTTGTAATGTCGTGTAGTAGATTTTTTGTCCAGCCTAATGCATTTTTTGCATGGTTGCACAGTGCTTGGCACTTAGTTAGGCTTTGTGTTTCTTTGTTTTTTTATAGTAAAGCCAGGCAGGTCTTTAGACCTGAAGGACACGTATCTTCACATCCCTATCATCATATTGCAAATACTTGTATTTTGCTGTGCAGTCCTTGCTTTATCAGTTTACTGCCTTGCCTTTTGGTTTGTCCACATCACCGAGTGTATTCACAAAATGCCTAGCTCCAATGGTAACCTTTTGCAGAACAAAAGACGTTCAGATCTACCTATACCAAGATGATCTCCTTATCCAGGCAGATCACCCAAATACCTTCCAAAGGCATTTACTATTCACCATCTCCCTCCTAGAAACCTTAGGCTTCACCATCAACCAGCACAAGTCCTTCCTGACCCCTTCACAAGATCAGGTGTTCCTGGGTGCAGAATAAAGACCGATCTGATGAAGCCTTTCCTCCCTTTAGAAAAGGTCACTTCTTTAACCTCATACTTCAAGGACCTACTGCTAGCCAGCTGCATTTCAGCCAGGGAGTTCCTACTTCTCTTGGGGTTCGTGGCAGACGCACTTCCAATGCTGCCCCTAGCCAGGTTACTAATGAGAAAGTTTCAGTGGTACCTGAAGATTGTTTGATCCCAACACGCCCAGCCATTAGAATTTCAGATTCCCTTTCTTCCATGTCTCAATAAGGAGATCTGTTGGTGGATCCAGGCAAGTTCACCTGAACCCAGGATTACCTCTACAACCTCTCCCTGTGGCTCAACAAATTTACACAGATGCATCAGACCCGGGGTGGGGAGCACCTGTGAATGGTCTGAAGTTTCAAGGACAATGGGACCACCATCAGAGGAAAAAAGCACATAAACATCAGGGAAATGACTGCCTTTATCCTAGCCCTAAAATCATTCCTCCCCTTCATACACCCAGGACCTCTAAAAATATTTGCAGACAGCACCACAGTCCTGTGGTACATCAGCAAACAAGGGAGAACAAAATCCTACTTACTTTGCAGGCTGGCTATCCAAGCTTGGGAAATGGCCACCCTCTCCAAGGTAACACTGCAGGCAGTTTACATTCCATCACAAAGCAATGCTCAGGCTGATACTCTCAGCAGGTCAATATCTCTGAACCACGAATGGATGTTGGACAAAGATGTGTTTCTAGATGTACTCCACCGGTGGGGTACACCTCAAATAGATTTGTTTGCCTCCCCTCCATCTACAGGTATTCTGCCAAGGACTCCCTCTCTTCAGGCATGGAGGGTGGATGCATTCTTGATTTTCTGGAAGTGGATACTTCTTTATGCATTCCCCCAATTTTCTCTCTCATACAGAAAGTCCTGCTGAAAATTCACAGGCAACCCCAAAATGTTGCTGGTGACCCCATTTTGGCCAAGGCAGCATTGTTTCCCCCTTCTTTTTTCACTAGTTAAGGGCAATCATCACAGGTTACCTCACAAGGTGGACCTCATTACACAACAGAAGGGAACTCTCATCTACCCACACCTACAAACCCTCAAATTGACCCTGTGGGTGATAAACTTCTGATCCCTTTTAGACACCTTTACTCAGAGAGTGTGCTTTCGGTCCTGCAGGAGGTCAGGAAACCTCCTACCAGGAGATCCTACCTATCTAAATGGAAAAGGTTCTGCAACTGGTGTCTTGACAAACAACGTGATCCTTTTCAGGCAGATGTACCTCTAATTTTGTCTTACTTGTGAGAGTTCCTTAAGTCTGAACTTTCATATTCCTCAGTAAAAGTCCATTTATCAGCTATTTCCACTTGCCTACCTCTCAATCTGCCTATGCTGTCCAGATTAGAGGTAAAGCTTTTTCTTAAGAGTGTGCTGCCATAAAAAAAAAACATTCCCCCTCCTTGAGACCTGAATTGCATTCTTGAAAAACTCACCATTGCACCCTTTGAGCCAGCAGCATTAGCCTCTCTGAATGTGTGCACTGGGAAAACTGTGCTTCTAGTAGCCCTGACTTTGGCTAGGAGGGTTTCAGAGCTACAAGCACTCATGGCTATCCCACCATACCTGATATTTCATAAGGATAGGGTCTCTCTTCACACAAACCCATCCTTCATGCCTAAAGTGGTCATTGAACTTTCACTTAACCAGTCCATCCACCTGCCCAATTCCTTTCCTTCTCCAGAGAATGACCGTGAGAGAGTGCTGCATTCGCTTGAAGTTCACAGGCAGCTTAGATTTTACCTGGACAAGACTAAAAATATCAGAAAGTGTAACCAGTTGTTTGTATCCTTTCACCCCAGGATCCTGGGGAAAGCTTTCTCCAAACAGTTTCTTCATGGATTTCCAACAGTATTACCTTCTGGTAATCTTTCCATGGCAAACACCTTCCCTGCACTGTGAGGGCCCACTGTAGTAGGGCTGTGGCCTCCACAAAGGCTTTTTTCAAAGGCTTAAATACTGCCACTACCCTAGAGGCAGCCACATGGTCTTCAGTCCACACTTTCACTAAACATTACAAGCTGGACTGCATCTCCAAGGCTAGGGCAGGCTTTGCAAAAGCATGGTTTCATAGAAGGTTCTTCTACTTCTTCTTCTACACCCATAACGCATGCTGAGCTTTGGTACTCTCCCTCATGTTTAGAATACTACAACATGCGAATAGAAGGACATAGAACAGTTGTGTACAATTTTACCATAACTATAGATGTCCTTCTCTTCCATATTGCAGTATTCCTGTTCCTCCCTCCTACACCCGACTAAGACATCTACCTCTTCTTCTCTTTTATATTCAGTTAACTTTCCCTCTCTGGATGGCATCCTGATCAGCTTTCCTTAGACTACTGCCTGTCTTGGGCATTCATTTCTGAGGTCTGTGCGTACGGATGTCACATTTATGGCCCACGGTTTATGGTATATGTGTGACGTCCCATGTGCCATACAGCAGCCTGGCTAAGCTTTTATTTATGGGCCAGACATTTGGGTTGCCTCTGGTGGAAGATCCGTCATGTTGTGAGAGTTCCTTAAGTCTGAACTTTCATATTCCTCAGTAAAAGTCCATTTATCAGCTATTTCCACTTGCCTACCTCTCAATCTGCCTATGCTGTCCAGATTAGAGGTAAAGCTTTTTCTTAAGAGTGTGCTGCCATCAAAAAAAAACATTCCCCCTCCTTGAGACCTGAATTGCATTCTTGAAAAACTCACCATTGCACCCTTTGAGCCAGCAGCATTAGCCTCTCTGAATGTGTGCACTGGGAAAACTGTGCTTCTAGTAGCCCTGACTTTGGCTAGGAGGGTTTCAGAGCTACAAGCACTCATGGCTATCCCACCATACCTGATATTTCATAAGGATAGGGTCTCTCTTCACACAAACCCATCCTTCGTGCCTAAAGTGGTCATTGAACTTTCACTTAACCAGTCCATCCACCTGCCCAATTCCTTTCCTTCTCCAGAGAATGACCGTGAGAGAGTGCTGCATTCGCTTGAAGTTCACAGGCAGCTTAGATTTTACCTGGACAAGACTAAAAATATCAGAAAGTGTAACCAGTTGATGTTCTTCATCTCACATTGCTGCAGTCCTTACATACGGGTAGTCTGCTGTCCTCGGTCGGCCCGAATACCAAAGTATTAGGCTGACGTCGGTCATGGGCGCTCAGATCTGACATCAGAGCGTCAGGGTATAAAAGCGCATGACCGACGTCATATCCTCAGTCTTTTTTGCCACATGGTCCGATGCAGAAGCAGCGTTGCAAGTGCCATTCGGCGTTCTGAAATTTTCGTATTCTGAGTTTCAGACCGAAACCATGTTGGGCTAAGTACCCCGTTGGGAAATATTTTTGTTTTTTCTTGCCTCAGTTAATTCCGGATGTCAGAAAAAGTGAATAATTGTATTTCTTGTGGGAAACAGATACCGCATAGGGATTATCACTCTCTTTGCATTCCTTGTTTGGGACCTGAGCACGACGTAGTCGGGTGTCGGTTTTGTGCTAGGTTTAATAAGCGCACCATAAAACGAAGGTTAGATTGCGCTAGGTTAGTATTTGTGCAATTATAATATGCCGTCGGATCCTCCGACGCCCGCTTCCACGAAGAGGCGCAAAGACAAATCTTTGAAACCTAGACAGGATGATTCGTCCGTTTCGGACGCTGGTCCTGTAGAAGCTACAGTGGAACAGGTGGATCCGGCTGAAGTTTCTGTTGAGTCTCAGGGGGAAACCTTGATTTTGCAGGATGTAGCCTCACAGGAGTCAGGTCAAGCTGAAGGGGCCTCTCAAGTTACTGTTCTCCCTTCTATGCCTAAGGTGGTTAGGCCTTCTGCTACTATTCCTAAGGCTCCTTCTAAGGGCAGGTCTGTTTTGCCTTCCTCTGGTGTCACTCCAGGTACTTCAGGGTCTGTGCCTAAAAAGCACATGCTTAAAATGGCAGAAGATTTGATTACTTTAATTAGAGGTTCTATGCCCCCTCCTGATAAGAGGCCCAGGGTGGAGCCAGAGTTGGAAAGTTTAGATCAGGCCTCAGATGACTCAGAGTCTTCTGCTGAGGATATTCAAGATTTTCCCCCTTATTCGGATTCTGATGCAGAGGATTCCACTCCTTCTGCTTCTCCTCCAGAGGATTTTTCATTTTCTGAAACTCTGCATTCCACGAGGGAGCATTTTAAGTGGGAAGGACAGGATTTCTCAGATTCACGGAAGAGGCTTAGGGAATTCTTGTTTTTACCACAGCATAGACCCTTGACTATACCTCCTGTTTTGGATGTTGTTCAAGATGTTTTCTCGGAGGCTTCCCTTAATCCAGATTCTTTGCCTCCTGCGCCAGTTAAACCGGATAGGTATTACAGGGTGCCTGAGGCTCATAAATATCTGTATAAGAGTCCTAGGGCGGACCCAGAAACTATTTGTCAGGGGCCTAAGGGCGTTAGAGCCTCTGTTATAAAGAATCCGGTTCCTCTAGATAAGGAAGCTAGAGCTTTGGATAGATGGGGTAAGAAGGTGTATACTCTTCTACTTTAGCAATGAGGGCTTTAAATTGCCAGTTTCATATGTTGAAATATCAGAATTTCCTCCTTTCTCAGCTAAAATCTAAAGTGGATGCTTTAGCAGAGGGCATAGAGTGTAAAGAATTGCAGGATTTAGTACATGTCTCTGAACAGGTGGGAAAGCATTCTTTGCAGTGTGGTTTTGATGCTGTACAGGCCTCTTCTAGGGTGGCTGCCACTGGTTCGGTTCTTTGTAGGCACGCCTGGCTTAAGGATCAGAATTTGTCCGAGCATGTTAAAACTAGAATTCTGGATGCCCCTTTACAGTCTGAAGTTTTGTTTGGTTCTCCTGTGGAGTCGGTTTTGAAGAAAATGGAAGACAAGGCTAAGTCTATGCAGACTGTTAAAGATTTTTTGCAGGTGCAACCTCCAAAGTTTAGTAGAAATTGGCCTACTAAGGGGTGGACATACCCTTCTTCTGATTCTCAGTCTAGGGGTAGATCTAGACGTGGCAGGGGCAGAGCTCACAGTACATTCAGGCCTAGAAACTGGAGTTCGCCTGCACAATCTGCAGGTGAGGGCAGGGGCCAGTCCTTTCGTAAACAGGCCCAATGACCTGCATTTTCAGCTGCCAGATTCTTCTTGCCTGGCAGCTCCTTTGGGAGGAAAGTTAGCACTTTTCAAGCAAAACTGGCTTTTAGTCACCCAGGACAAATGGGTATTGGACATTATAAACCGAGGCTACAAGTTCTATTTCCATACATTGCCTCCTTTCAAAGGCATGCCAGACGTTCCTCCTCGGCAAAGGATAGAGGCTCACAAGCAGATTTCTTTACTTCTTCAAATAGGAGCTATACAGCCAGTTCCTCTGTCAGAAGTGGGCCTAGGTTTTTATTCTCGCCTGTTTCTAGTACCAAAGAAAGGGAACACGTGGAGACCAATTTTGGACTTATCTATCCTCAACACTTATCTGGACATTCCAAAGTTCAAAATGCTGACGTTACAACAGCTTTTACCTCTGTTGGGAAAAGATCACTGGATGGTAACTCTGGATCTCAGAGGCTTATCTTCATATTCCTATCAGGCCCAGTTGCAGGAGGTTCCTGCGTTTTCGGGCTGGAGATTTACATCATCAGTTCTCTGCATTGCCCTTTGGCTTATCTACTGCGCCCAGAGTGTTCACAAAGGTTTTGGCTCCAGTGATAACCTTTTTCAGGTTGAGAGGAATACAGATTTATCCTTATTTGGACGATTGCCTGATTATTGCACAAGACAAGGACGAACTTCTTCATCATCTGCAGTATGTGATGGTAGTGTTAAGATGCCTAGGGTATTCTGTGAACGAAACAAAGTCCAGTCTAGTACCCTCTCAGGACATGTGCTTTCTGGGTGTGAGACTGAATACAGCTTCCCAGATGGCTTTTTTGACCCCGGACAAACAAAGAAGCCTTTCTCTTTATTTCCATCAAATGTCTCTACAGTCCAGGCTGACTGCAAGGACAGTCCTTCAAGCCTTGGGGTTCATGGCATCTTGTATTCTGGTGCTTCCCAATGCCAAACTGCATATGAGGAAGCTTCAGTGGTATCTCAAAAATGTATGGACACAACACTGCCAAGATCTAGACACTGTCATTCAGATAATGCCTTGCATTCAGAAGGAATTTTTGTGGTGGGCTCAGGAATGTCACCTAAACAAGGGACTCTCTGTGACCCGACCAGAGGCGAGTCAGATTCTAACGACAGATGCCTCGGACAAGGCTTGGGAGCACACCTCAATGGAAAATGGGTGCAAGACACGTGGCCTGTCAGACTTCAACACTTGCATATCAACTTGAAGGAGATGTTAGCAGTTCAATTTGCATTGATGGCTTTCAAGGATTTACTTCACCCAGGGCAGGTGTTGATTCAAACAGACAACACTACTGTCATGTGGTACATCAACAAGCAAGGGGG
Organism: Protopterus annectens; assembly: GCF_019279795.1. Lineage (NCBI taxonomy): Eukaryota > Metazoa > Chordata > Ceratodontiformes > Protopteridae > Protopterus > Protopterus annectens. Next base: position 1,033,534,132 of record NC_056747.1, on the reverse strand, counting down.
AACCCATTCGTACCCTCTTTGCAGGCAAGCGATGATTTTGTGGGAGACTGCTCTCAGTTTACACCTCACTCTTCAGGCAAGGTTTCTACCAGGAGCACAGAACTCCTTAGCAGATGTGTTGAGCAGACAAATAGTGGATCCTCACGAGTGGAAACTGGATCCTCATGTATTTCAAAAGTTGACAGTGTTAGGGGGACTCCAGACATAGATCTGTTCGCTTCTCCACTAAATTACCAGTTGCCAAAGTTTTGCACAAAAATGTTTCATCCCACAGCTTGGAAGGTGGATGCTCTATCATTCAGTTGGAGCAATCTTCATGTCTATGCCTTTCCACCTCTGCCTCTCATTCCCAAGGTACTCTTGAAGGCCAGAAAAGACAAGCCATCCATGATTCTGATAGCGCCGGATTGGCCTCGACAGCACTGGTACCCACTACTGAGGAGTTTAGTACGAGAGCCTCCATGGCCTCTGCCTTTGATTCCGCATCTGTTGTCTCAGGAGGGCAATCACTTTCTCAATGTCAAGATTCAGTCTCTGCATCTAGCAGCCTGGCATATTCTGTTTTAGACCCTGGAGGGTCTCAGCTTCCACAACAAGTTTTGAATGTTATTTTGGAGGCCAGAAGGCCTAGTACAAGGAAAGTTTACGCTGATAAATGGAGGAGATTTTTTATTTGGAGCAAAGCGAAGGACTTTGATGTTTCCAAGCCTGACTTAAGTGTTTCTCTTCAATATCTTACTGAGTTATTGGACAAGGGTTTGTCTTTCTCCTCGATAAAGGTTCATGCTGCAGCCATTTCTGCTCACTATGACTGTGACCCTCCTTTATTTTCTCATCCTTTGTTTAAGCAATTTCTTAGAGGGGCAAAGAACATAAGACCCCCACGTAGAGCTCCTACTCCTGCTTGGGATCTCAATTTTGTGTTGGAAAAACTTACTCTACAACCTTTTGAGCCTGCAGCTACTGCCGAGTTAAAGTATTTATCATGGAAGACTGCTTTTTTGTTGGCCATTACCTCTGCAAGAAGGGTTTCTGAATTACAGGCCCTTATGGCAGTGGAACCTTTCCTGATTTTTCATAAGGATAGGGTATCTTTGCGTACTAATCCTTCCTTTATGCCTAAAGTGGTTTCTAGTGTGGCCTTGAACCAAACTATTCATTTGCCTACTTTTTATGCAGACCCCCAAAATAAAGGGGAGAAGATTTTGCATACTTTGGATATTCACAGGCAGTTGCGTTATTATTTGAGCAGAACCAAGGGGTTCAGGCAGTCTCAGCAGTTGTTTGTTTCTTTTGCTTTGGGTTCTCAGGGAAAACCTGTTTCAAAACAAACTATTTCTAAATGGATTGGTTTTTGTATTTCTTTCTGTTATTCCCATCATGGTAAGGAGATTCCGGCTGGAATCAGACCTCATTCCACTAGAGCTACTGCCACTTCTACTGCCTTTCTAAGGGGGGTAGCTACAAAAGATATTTTGGAAGCAGCCACTTGGAGTTCAGTACATACTTTTTCTAAACATCACCACCTTCCTCTTTATTCTAAGTCTAGGGCTGGATTTGCCACTGCAATATTACAGGGCATTTTAGCAGCCCCTAATGCTTTATGATTTTGCCATCCTCCCTTTGCCTCTGCTTTGGGATTCTACCCATATGTAAGGACTGCAGCAATGTGAGATGAAGAACATAGTACAGTTTTGTACCTACCATAAATGTAGATGTTCGAAGATCCACATTGCTGCAGTCCAATTTACCCTCCCTCCTTCCCCTTTGTAGATTGGCATGGTTATATGGTTTGTGTGATGGTTGTTGTTGGGCATGTTTTTGGGAGGTATCCTGTTTTTGGGCTGTGGCCTTTCTTTTTAGGGCCTTCTGACACCTGGGGCAAGAAAAGACTGAGGATATGACGTCGGTCATGCGCTTTTATACCCTGACGCTCTGATGTCAGATCTGAGCGCCCATGACCGACATCAGCCTAATACTTTGGTATTCGGGCCGACCGAGGACAGCGGACTACCCATATGTAAGGACTGCAGCAATGTGGATCTTCGAACATCTACATTTATGGTAGGTACAAAACTGTACTTTTTTATCCTTTCACCCCAGGATCCTGGGGAAAGCTTTCTCCAAACAGTTTCTTCATGGATTTCCAACAGTATTACCTTCTGCTAATCTTTCCATGGCAAGCACCTTCCCTGCACTGTGAGGGCCCACTGTAGTAGGGCTGTGGCCTCCACAAAGGCTTTTTTCAAAGGCTTAAATACTGCCACTACCCTAGAGGCAGCCACATGGTCTTCAGTCCACACTTTCACTAAACATTACAAGCTGGACTGCATCTCCAAGGCTAGGGCAGGCTTTGCAAAAGCATGGTTTCATAGAAGGTTCTTCTACTTCTTCTTCTACACCCATAACGCATGCTGAGCTTTGGTACTCTCCCTCATGTTTAGAATACTACAACATGCGAATAGAAGGACATAGAACAGTTGTGTAAAATTTTACCATAACTATAGATGTCCTTCTCTTCCATATTGCAGTATTCCTGTTCCTCCCTCCTACCCCTGACTAAGACATCTACCTCTTCTTCTCTTTTATATTCAGTTAACTTTCCCTCTCTGGATGGCATCCTGATCAGCTTTCCTTAGACTACTGCCTGTCTTGGGCATTCATTTCTGAGGTCTGTGCGTACGGATGTCACATTTATGGCCCACGGTTTATGGTATATGTGTGACGTCCCATGTGCCATACAGCAGCCTGGCTAAGCTTTTATTTATGGGCCAGACATTTGGGTTGCCTCTGGTGGAAGATCCGTCATGTTTAGAATACTGCAACATGGAAGAAAAGGACATCTACGATTATGGTAAGATTTTACACAGCTATTCTTTCAAGACTTTTAGGTCTGGCCAATCAACTTCTTGGGGGATCCCTCCCACAGATGAGATGGTTGACCTGATCTGCAAGTGAGCATGGAGGAACCAGATGCTGCCGACCCAGTCATGTGTAAATCTGATCAGTTTTTAGTTTCCAGGAATGATTACCCTTATAGGAGCAAGGATATAGCTATTGATTCCAGATTGGTGGTTGTGGCCACAATAAAAGAGCTTTCTGAGGAAAGCTCCATTGACCTTCTATCTAACAGGGAGTCTTGGGCACTATACTGCTTTGGGAAGTGGGTTTATGCGTCAGTGGCCATCACTTTTTACAGATGGTCACAGTTCAACCCATTCTGCCATTGTTGAGAAAGGATGACTGCATGTGCTCTGTAGACCTTCAGAACATGCAGTACCACCTGAAGATGGAGAGATGCTCCAGGAGGTTTCTCCACTTCCAGCTCAGAGCCAGTCATTTCCAGTTCGGAGCCTGCCCTTTGGTCTTGCCACAGCTCCCTTGGGTATTCATTAAGTGTATGGTAGTGGTTCCAGTTCATCTCAGACTGCAGGGGTTCCAAATGCTCCCGTACTTTGACAGCTAGCCCCACCAGGAATTTTTCTTCTCTACAGCAGGGACTCCTTGCTCCAGCTTTTCACACAGTTAGTCATCACTGTAAACACAGCCAAGTCTAAACTTCACCCTGTCCAGACTATAGAATTCATTGCAGCTCATTTGGACATGAACTTTTAAGTAAACCTGTCTGCCTGAATCCAAGATTGCTACTCTGCACAAACAGGCTTTAGCAGTTCTTTCCTGTCAAAAGCCACCAGCAAGGTTGATTTGGCAGTTGCTGTCATCTTTGTTCCTCTTGGCAGATACCCCATGAGAGTGCTCTAATGGATGGCAGTCACCATTATCTTGATTCCTCTTGCTAGATACCACATGAGAGTGCTCAAACGGACCTTAGCAACACAATGGTCAGTCAAGTATCAGCCCTCGAGATGTTCATCGTGTTTCACTGTTGCAGTCATTACATGTGATTATCCTGCTGGCAGGCTACCCGCAGTCGGCCTGAATTCCAAAGTCTTGGTCCGGCGTCAGTTGCTGTCGCCTCTTCCCTGACATCAGTACGCCAGGGGTATAAAAGATGCAGTTGATGCCATTTTCTTCAGTCTTTCTTGCCACGCGGTGCCCGAAACAAAAGCAGCTTGCAAGTGCCGGTCGGCCGACTCCTGAGATTTTCGAAATTGAATTTCAGATCCAAAGTCTTCTATAAAGCTAAGTATCCCATTGGGGAAACTTTTTTCTTGCTCCAGACCGCTGTCAGAAAAAGTTAACAATTATATTTCTTGTGGGAAGCAAGTACGTCATAAGGATTTTCATTCTTACTGTATTCCTTGCCTAGGCCCTGACCACGACATTGCTAGTTGTCAGTTTTGTGCTAGATTTAACCAACGCACTATTAAGCATCGGTACGATTTTACTTTTCATTACTTTGGCCGGAGGTTTAACTACATAATACCGTCGGAACAGCTGACGACTGGAGTTCATAAAAAGCGCAAGGAAAAAGAAAAGGACGGGCATCCGAGGTCCAAAACCGACGACGAAGCCTCTTCTATGTCAGTCGCCGGTTCTCAGTGAGGCGCTTTTGCAGCCCCTGACACCCGCTACCTCAGAGCCACAGGCCGCCTCCGACTCCCACGTGGAGACAGCTAGGCCTCTGGATACTCAAGGTTTTGGACCTTCGGAAATTAATCCCTCAGATGGGTCTGGAGCCGCTGAGCAGGCATCGGCTTCTGAGGGTGTTTTCAGACCTACACAGCTTTATATCAAGCCAACTTCAGCATCAAAGGCAAAAACTAAAACAGTTTTAAAGACAAGGAAACAAGTACAGCATTCTCCAGGACAGACTTCCATGCCTAAGAAACAGATGCTCAAAATGGCCGAAGATCTAATTACTTTGATCAGCGGTCCCCCACCACCGATAAGAGGCCTAGGCAAGACACTGAATATGATTCCTCTGATCAGGTTTCCATTTCCTCTGACTCCTCTTCAGAACAGGGATACTCTATTCCTCCCCATGAGGATTCTGATGCTAAAGAATCTATTCCTTCAGCTTCTCCTCCTGAAAATTACTCATTTGGGGAAACCCTGCATACCATGAGGGAGCATTTCCACTGGGAGAGCCAAGATTATTCAGATTCTAAGAAAAGGCAGCGATTTTACTTCCCCTTCAACAGAAACTCTCTAGTATCTGATAGCCCTGCTGAAGCAGATGTAGGCTTGATACATTGTAACCCAGGGTAGTATCTTAGTTTTTATATAAATGGTCAGGTGTTCACCGAAAGTGTAGGAGATTCAAGCCTTGCTAAGACATGCTTTGAATACATGTGTGCATAACAGGAATCAGGTTGTTGAGCCGTTCTGTAGGAGATGCCTATAGTAGCTACCTCAAATGGGTTTTTCTGCCACTTGCCTGTTTAGGGACAACTCATCTAGAAAAGATTATGCAAGTTTATTTAGTACAGAAAGAGCACTAGTAAGTAATATGTCTCCTGGTTCTGGGTATTGCCAGAAAATCTTTTTGGTCAGATTAAATGTTTGCAGTAAATTGGTAAAAGAGGCTATGGTATTCTTGTAGTAATTACCACTGTAGTAATAGTCCTTTCTCCAGGGAGTTGCTGAGAAGCCTGTCATCTGACTTCAGGGCTAGTCTATAGATGTTCCCATGAATGTAGCTCTTCCCCAGCCATCATCAGATTTCACTTAGTATTAAGGGGTTATTTTTGTACCATAACATCAGATGTCTTTCCGTATCACTGTCACAGCATTCATTACATGTGGGATCTCCTGCTAAGGATAGCCCAACGTGTGGCTAGTATACCAAAGCCTTTACATCTACCCAGCATCATAAATCAGGTGCATGCTCCCCGCGCAGGCTCGGAAGAGCTTTGCTGCCCATCTGAAAGCCACAGGTGAACATCTGTCTGCACTCCTTTTGCTGAGCTGGTTTATTGTCACAAGAAGTGCCTTTTCTGTTTTAGTGCTATGCATGACCATATCCAGTATATCATCTGTCAGGCTTTTGCTCTAAAAACTCTTCTCAGCCGTCTGTCTTTATTTTCCATCTGTCTTCATTGGCCAGATCTGCCCACCTTGAGGTACAACTGCCCCTCAAGAAGAAGAGTAAAACGTCTCTGTAAGAGTCTACTGCTGTCCAGCCTCTGCCAGACATCTCTCTTGAGGAAGATGAAGACTCTAAAGAACATGCACTGCTGCCAGTTTTCTCTGCTGTTGTTGAAGTGTGTTGTGGAACTGGCTTTCCACATGTCCCCCTGAGGCTGTGCAGTGTCCACTGTGGACATTGAGGGGGAGCAACGGCTGATCCTTTCCAAAGGGCCTAGGAGGATTCCCTAAATTCTTGTTAGGGAAGAGGTTCCTGCTACCCTTATAGAGTTTAGACATGGAACTGATTCTCCTAGGTTGGTCAGAGCTGATGTCCCATTGAAAAAGAAGCAGAAAACTAAACACATACCTCCCATTGAAAAGATCCTTATAAAGAATGACAGGATTTTACCCAGAGATTGTTCACTGCCGTGATGGCTTTGAATCTCCCTCAGGGATTATCTGTTCCTGCTTCTCCTTGGTCTTCTACTCCAGCCAAAAATCCTCCCTTTTTGATTTTTAATAAAGACAGGATGTCTCTGCATACTAATCCTTCTTTTATGCCAAAGTTGATCAATGAGTTGTCCCTCAGTCAGTCTATTCAACTCCCTTCCTTTTTTCCTTCTCCACAGTCAGTTAGTAAAAATGTTCTTCACACCGTAGATTTACATAGACAGCTCAGATATCATTTGGATAAGACTACGACTATTTGCAAATGTGAGCAGCTTTTTCTTTCTTTTAATACCATGACATTGGGTTTGGTAGATTCCAAGCAAACCATCTTCTCCTGTCTTCCTGGATTTCTAAGTCTGTTTATTTTTGTTATTCCTTTCATAATAAATAGCTTACAGCTTCTGTTCCAGGTTATTCTACAAGACGAGTAGCATCTTCTGGTACTCTCTTCAAGGGTCTGGATACTTGATCCATTCTAGAAGTTGCTATTTGTCTCTCTCTCTCCACGCTTTTACTAAACATTATAAGTTGGATGTCATTTCCAGAGCCAGGACTGTCCTTTTTGGGTTTGTTGGAGGGTTCCTGTGTGCCTTCCTCTTCCCATCCTTTACAGTAGCCTTGGTAATCTCCCACATGTAATGAGTACTGAAACAGTGTTAAGGAAGAACATGCTGCAGTTGTGCAAAATGTTGCCATAATAGTATATGTCATACTATTTAATGTTGCAGTATTCAGTCCCTCCCTCCTGCCCCCTTTTTTGTCTTTTTTGGTTGGGCACACCATGCTAGCTGAGGGGTCTTTTCTCTTTTTGCCCTATTTCTCTTTCCTCCTGGATGCACATGTCCTTCTTTTATCCTTGGGTTACTGTAGTTTTCCTGGGACAATTCAGTTCTGAGTATTGAGCATGTGGTCATCAGCTTTGTGCCCTATGCCTGTGCGGGAAGCATACACATTACGTACAGTGCTGGGAGGATGTGAAGGATTTGGTGTACTGGTTGGACATTGGGCTACTCTTGGCAGGAGATCCCAAATGAATACTGCAACAATGAAGAGTAGGACATCTAGTATTATGGTGAGATCTTACAGCTTTACTTGCTTGTGACAGAAAATACTTTTCTGTAGTCTGTGCCAGTCAGTCAGTTCCCAGAGCAGCAAATAATAAATACCTACCCTGGGACTTCTATTGTACTTACACTGGCAAGTTACCTTTTTGCATTAATTTATTACCAAATCTGACTAGATTAATCAAATTGCATTTTACTGAATTTAATTGACTTAGGATATACCCAAAAATGCTGTAACAAGTGTCCTTCTGAAATGCAAATTCTTCCTAAAGATTGCCATTCTCCTTGTGATTTTGGTTTAGGAGAAGACCACAGTGGTTCATATTGTAAACATTGTACTGTGCAACTTAATCATAACAGTACAAGTTCAAGTAAGAGATCATTGCTGCTGTATAAATTGCCACACACCATCCACTAGTACCAGATATATTTGTGATTCTTCTTATTGAGATGCAGTTTTTCTAAGGGATTTGTCTTGCCTAGTCAGCTTTTTTCCTCATATACGAGTCTTTGTAGCTGAAATGGAGAGATGGTAAGGATTTTGAATGGAGAGATGATAAAATCAGCAAGCAAAGGAGAGTAGTATTGCTGGAATTGAATTCATCCTCTAGTCATGGCGAGTACCATCACAAGATATACCTTGTTTTTACAAAATCTCACCAAGACAACTCTGATATGTAGACTGTATTTTATATAGCATGTATCATGGACAGAAGTAGGTTAAAAAATAAAAAATACAGTTGGGTTCACAAGTCCCAGGATAAAAAAGTACCCAATCCTGGTAAGCGCACTGGTACCAGGACTGGGAAAAAATGACAGTGTGTAGAATCCTCAAGACATACAAGCATTCCTACAATGGGGTTTGGCTAGGCCTAGGGGGATGATGGTCCCTCTTTTCTATAAGGAGGTAGTAGTCCACAAAAACTGACAGGACAAAAAAAGCCATAAAGATGGTAAAGTGGACTAATGAAGATAAGAAAGAAATTATGTATTTTTACTATTGTGCAGTAAGCCCATAATTTCTGGACAGAAGAAACTCAAAAAGGTTGAGAGAGAATTAGAGGAAAGAAAAATATTTGCACAAGAAAAACTGTCAAAAGCTTCAGATGCAGATTTGTGTTCATTAATGCAACATATTTGTGAAAAACATATAGACCAAGAAACTTTGACCAGTTTTGAAAAAGTGACTGAGGAAATACAAAAATATAAAAAACAAAGTCTAGAAATTATCTAATATGGTGGAATATTTATGCGAAGGAGAAAACCAAACTAGTCAATAACAAAAAAAGCAGCTCCAAAGATATTTGAAGAGAAATGCAGGCAAAGATACCCAGATATGGAAATTTTCACAATATGAAAAATAAGATCACAAATGAGGAACATAGAACAGAAGATTAATAAAGTAGAAGTTAAAAAAAAATTATGGAATACCTGCAAAGTGAAGGATTTAGTGTAGAAAGTCTAACACAGGTTATGTCACAGCATGATGTAACAATGAGTCCCTCAGGTATGGAGAAACAGGTGGAGCAGGAGACATCTGAAGAAATATGGACATGGGGGAAAAAAAAGAGATGTAATATGGTGTAATATTTACACAAAGGAGAAAGCAAAAATGATCATTACAAAAAATGCAACACAAAAGATATTTAAAGAGAAATACAGGCAAAGGCATCCAGATATGGAAAATTTTACAGTACAAAAAGTATAAAACAAAGGGGGAGGTAGGCAAGAGGATTAGTAATAGAGAAGTTAAAGAAACAGAAACTGAAGTTATGGATTACCTGCAAAGTGACGGATTTAGTGTAGAAAATCTAACTCTGATGACATCACAGCATGATAGAATAATGAATCTCTAAATTAAGGAGAAACCAGTGGAGCAAGAGGCATGTGATCATTTGCCAAATGCAGATACTTTGGAGCCTCCAGTAGGAAACCAGTACAAAAATTTAGTTGGAGTTGTACAGCGAGGGGAGGAACAGGAAACTGTGGCAACTCTGTTGCAGTCAGTGTTATGGACTGATACGCCACTGAGTTCCCATATGAAAGAGCAATGAATGATACAGGATGAAGCTGAAGAGGGTATGGCACAGGAAGGTGTTCTGGAACTTTCTGTAGAATGCCCACAGGAAATGGAGAACAAAGAATGTTTAGAAGGAAATGATCTAAGAGAAGAGTTGCTTGATTTAATAGAGATGGCTAGACATGTTAAGATCAATGAAAGAAATAAACTACAGTAAGTCAGTAAGACCCAAAATGTTAGAAGTTTAATAAAACAAATGAACACAGTAGTCAAGACTGTTCATAGAAAATCATGTGATATAACAGAAGTAAATAGGATATATTACTATGCAACTAAATTAATAACAGATAGTCTTGCCACAAAAACACAGGGCAGTTACAGAAAGCAAGCTACAATATTATAATGTTTGCACAATCCCCAATGTAACAGTTGTGACGCATTATTATGCCTTTCAGTATACATACCCTCTGCCATTAGTGTATCACACCAAGGAACAAAATGTGCAACTGTTTCTAGTTGTTTTACAGAACCTGCATTTTTCTGCTTCTCCCACATGTTCAATGGACCTAGTAAACCAACATGTACATAATTCACTATCTAGGGCCACTAATATCAACCTTTCATCTTTTGGTTTAAATTCAGCTCTCCTTTAACCATTCCTGCATCAGATTCTGATCAACATGAGATTGTTGCAGAAGTTTTGTATACTTGCAACTATATTAATGCATTTTCCACATTTCTTGCTTTCTCATCTTATCCTTCACCTTATATTCTTTTTGTTTTTTTTTAGCACATTCAGTTGTAGCCTGATTTCTGTCTACTGGTTTGGTTTCCATTCCCACTTGACACCAGTATGCTTCTGCTAAACTAAGCAGGGAAGTCATCTTAGATTTGTTTTCTTCATGTTTCAAAACTTTCACCATGTTTGGGTCTGGTGAAGTCAGCAGGTATGTATGCAGTCGTACAACTGCAGATCTATACATGTAATAAATTTTGAGGAGGTCCATACCTCCTTCAGAACGAGGAATGTATAATGTTGGTATACACTGAATTTTTTATATATCATCTGATAAGTATGAAGCATTTTTCTTGTTTTACTGTCCAGCTGATTCAATACCTTTTGGAGCCAGTCATTCACCCCAAAACTGTAAGTTAGAACAGGAAGAGCAAATTGGATCATAGCTTGGACTTTGTTCCTAGATGTCAGGGGTGTTTTCAGTATTAATTTTAGTCTTCTAAAATATTCCTTACTGATTTTTGTTTGCATTTGTTCATGTTTGATTGTCGACCCTTTATTAATTCCCAAATATTTATATACTCCCTCCTGCTCAAGTTCCTTTATATCACATTCCTGTCCCAGACTGATTTTCTTGGTGCTGCAGCTTTCCTGCTTTAAATGTTGCTTTTGCACATTTATCAAGACCAGGTGACATTTTCATATCACCTGAGACGGTTTTGATTTCCAGTTGTGCTTGCAAATGTAGATGAAGCTGCTAAGGATGACTTACTGAGTCAGTGCAAGGGCTCCTCAACTTCTTTGGAATAGAAAGGGGGAGACTGAACCCATCTGAAAAGGGGAAGTTTCAAATGAAATCTCCAGATCCAGTGTAATGGCAAGGAATAGGAAATGGAACTGACTAGATTCTGTGGCCGCTGACAACAAGGGACTTGAAATATCCAACCATAACAACCTGAGTGGATCTGATGCCAATGACAGAAGAAGTGTAATCAGTACCAAGGTTTTATCAACACCAGATCCTCAACAGAAGTTGGAGGCTGAGGGCTTTGGGGCCTTCAGCTCTGACACATCCTCAAGAGAAGACTCAACAGGCTGTTTTCTGGCCAATCTTTCTCCACTATTTTTCTTTTTCCTTATTTGTCTCTCTATGTTTTCTATCTCTAGTCTCCTCCTTGTCTGTCTTTTTTCTCCACTGACTTCTTTGTAGGAGATGGTGAAGCAGAAGTCTGGGAAGTCACAGCAGAAGAAGCAGGAAGCATACCTTTATTTTTATTTATTTTATTTTTATTTATTTTACATTTGTTTACCAGGAAAGTCCAACTGGAACGTGGTCCATTTACAGCGGAAGCCCGGGGAGAAAAGCTCCACATCAAATAATATATACACTGGTAATTTTACAATCAAAAGAATAAAAGCTTACAATCAGTAGAAAATTTACAATGGTTTATTTCAAGCAAACTTATTAAACATAGTAAACCCTGGATGGTGGAAATTGGGAGAGAAAAACTCTAGATTTACCAATGCATACCTTTCATGACATGCTTCACCCTACAATCAGCTAAGGCCTTGGCCCTGAACAAAAAGCAGGCTTGGCAATCAGAATACAAGCTTGAGACCTCCAAACAATATCCATAGCAGTCATGTGAATCCTGAGCTGCCAGTTTATGACTACACCCCAAATATTTTTGGAAGCCTGAAGTCTTTTCCATAATAATAATAATATACTTGGCACAGTACACAATTAGGAGAAAACACTAAAGGGATGGTAGCACACTGGAAATGTTGAGATTCCACTGAATCACAACACTAGAAGACAGATAGCAATATACTAATATGGCAAACTAGTTTAAAGAATAACTTGCTTAAGTCAGATAAATACAGCAGTACTAAAAGGGGGGTCAACTCTGTGACTAAAGAACTGAAGCAGAAAGACAGCAATTGGGAGTAGAGCTCATGCACTCAATAGATATAAAAAGAAAAATTCGGTACTTGTGTATTATCGCAACCACATTCTCAGTGACTCACTGCTGATAATTTCTGACCGCCCTTCAAGCTATCATTTTGTTTGGGAAACCAGCAGGCTTCTGAAAACACATTTTAAACTGTATGCTTCTTCGTCCTATTTGTTTTTTTTTTTTTGTTTGTTTTTGGTTGTATGTGAAGTACATATGTATATTCTTATCAACATAGTAGTAGTATTACTATATGCTTGAGTTCTCCGACATCTCCATTTTCCGTTTTTTCCCCAGAATGTCCTGATGTTTACCTCATATTTCTCTGGTTGTTCGTAATAACATGTTGGATTTTCTAAAGTACACAAAAAATGTTGCACTCCCAAACAACTGAACCAAGATGAAATAATTTAGGGTCTACACAGATAGCACCTGTACTCCCCTGCAGCAGTCCTGAGCAAAGTGAACAAACACACTATGCAGATACGATTCTTTAATAGTCACACATAGATTAAGCACATTCGTCTGCAAACTGCAGACTTCCTCAGAATCTGTTAAAAAACATCAAGTATGCTTATATAGTTACTTACAACCAATAAAATCACTCTGACAATTATATTTGAAATTTTAAATAATCCGTCAGAAGTAAAACTCATTACAATAATTTTCTTTGCATACAACTGACATTGCCCTTACTAAAATATGTAAAAAAATATATATTTGCTATTAGTAGTAAAATTGTTCACAAGAACATAATGTAAACCAAACTCTTGCCAATCTCTGCACAAGAAACACGAAAAAAGTGTGTAAAATGGCAAACTTCCATAAAAGACATAACCAGTATAGAACCCTGGCTCTCGGATCTAAAATCTTATGCTCTATCCTCTGAGCCACAGTAACAGTTTAAAAAAAAAAACATGACTTTTTTTTTTAATCTTCTATTGTCTCATTTCTAAAACTGGAGTTATAGTAACACTGTCATTAATACCTGGATAACTAGCTGCATTTAACAATAACTGTCATTTGAATTCTCTTTCTTTTAAAATGCATTCACAGAACTAGGGTACATTTTAGGAGAGGAAATTGCAGCACCATGAGGGTGATATACTTGGCAAAATGTTGAAGCTGTCCCACATTCCATGTGGGGCAAACTAACAGAGCTCTTAAGAATAGAATCTATGAGCATTATTATTGTATTAGGAAAAAAGACACAAATAATGCACTGTATAGGCATTTAGATTCTAGTAATAGATGTTTTAAGTTTGCTATTCTGGAATGTGTTTATATGAATCCCAGAGGAGGAGACATTAAATGCATTTTAAAAGAAAGAGAAGTCAGATGGCAGTTATTGTTAAATGCAGCTAGTTGTCCAGGTATTAATGGCAGTGTTAATATAACTCCAGTCTTTGCAATGAGACAGTAGAAGATAAAGAAGTCATGTGGCTCAGTGGATAGAGCATTAGATTTTAGATCTGAGAACCAGGGTACTTTTTCCGTGTTTCTTGTGCAGATATTGGCAAGAATTTGGTTTGCATTATGTTCTTGTGAACAATTTTATTACTAATAGCAAATATGTATATTTTTACATATTTTAGTAAGTTCGTTGTGAGTTGTATGCAAAGAAAATTATTGTAATGAGTTTTTCTGTTTCTTTAAATGACAGATTATTTAAATTTTCAAATATAATTGTTAGAATTAAGCACACTTAATGACATTTTTCAACAGATTCTGATGAAGTCTGCAGTTTACAGGGAAAAACGCTTAATCTATGTGTGACTATTAAAGATTCTTATCTGCATAGTGAGTTTGTTCACTTTGTTCAGGAGTGCTGCTATCTGCATGGACCCTAATTGTATTTGTTGTCATTACTTTTCTTGGTGGATGATGTCAAATCATTGTCTCTGCACACTGTCCATTTGTTCATCTTCAGGCCTTTGTGACCACTGATGCTTCCCTCTTGGAGTGGGGGGCATTAAAAAGGGAAGACTGCTCAGGGCACTTAGTCTTAGTCAGAGGCCCATCTACACATCAGTGTCTTGGAGATGAGACCAGTCCTACCATTGTAGGTTTTTCACAGCTGCTTTCCCAGCGGTGTCATCTCTGTCGAGACTGACACCATGCCAGTGGTTTGCTACATAAACAGGGGGGAACCTGAGCCTATCGCTTGTCCTAGAAGGTTGTGAGAGTGTGGCAATGGGTGATGTCCTTGAAACACTTTCTGGAGGAAATCCATCATTCTAGCAGATGGTTTGAGTAGAAGCATTCTAATGTCTTATGTGTGATTATCAGTCCATGAATGGCTGCACAGATATTCAACTGCTGTGGCCAGCCTTGCTATAAAATCTTTGCGACCCCTTTCCAACACCAAATGCTGCAGCTTTTTTGCCCTGAACCATCGGTGATAGTCGCCGAGAGATGCATGCTTGGCACCCAAGTCTCCTTTACGCTTACACTAATACCCTTTGATGATCAAATTTTTGTTGAATGTAGCCTGTTGCAGAGCGACTGTAATCCCCATAACTGCCTTCTGGCCCAAGACAAGTCTAGTTTCCCTTTTTGTGGCCTCACCTGTTGTACCGTTCTTGGGTTCTGGATCCAGTTCCATGTTTGATATCCCATTCTTCAGGCCAACCACACCCAAGTCTAAAATTCCTTAGTTTCACCATTTGGTTCATCCACTTCCAGTATTGGCCAGAGATCCCAGCCTTTCTGAAAGAGTTGTTCATATCCTTCCTAGAAGCTCTCCTCCAGAAACGCTTATGGTAGTAAATGGAAAAGATTTACCATTTGAACCACTTCAAAAGGCTTGGATCCCTTTTTCTGCTTCATTAGATGTCATATTGGACGTCCTAGCTGTCCCTTTTCAGTCTGGGTCTAGCTACTCTACTGTCAAGGTTTGATTGACAACCATTTTAAATTTCAGTGTGGGTCAAGACCATTTGCCAGTTGCTTCAGTAATATTGTCCAAAGCCCCTAGTTAGCTGCGGTGGTGCAACGGTAGTGTTGTTGCCTCACAGCAAGAGGTTCTCCTGTTCAATTGCCTTCTGTGTGGAATCTGCATGTCCTCCCCACGGTCGAGTGGCGTTCGAAAGACATGCGTGAATGGGAGGGCCTTCGTTGAAGGTTGGGAGTCGGGCTGGCAACTCGGCACCATAAAAATCTACTGCCAATCGTTAGCAGACCGGAGTTCCACTGTGGTGACCCCTAGCCAGGAAAAGCCAAAAAGACAAACAACTTTCTTGATCAGGCTTTCAGTAAGGGATCCAGTTCCACCTCAGGACTTGCCTTTTCTTCAAGCCTTGACCAGGGCCCCCTTTGACCGAGCTGCTAATTTAAACTTACTTCTTGTCATGGAAAATACTTTTCTTAATAGCTTTATGCTAACTTCAGCCAAACAGGTTTCTGAACTACAGGCTTTATCCTGTATTCCACCTTACCTAATTTCTCACAGAGGCAGTGTTTCATTGTGGAATAATTCCTCCTCTTTGCTTAAAGTGACCTCTAATTTTAGTCTGAACCAGTCGATTCAATTGCCAGTTTTCTTCCCAAATTTCAGTAGTAAGGGCAAACAAATGCTTCATTGCCAAAACCTCCCTCACTAGTTGAGATTTTGTTTTTGCAGAACCAAACTTGGCAGGAAATCAGATAAACTTCTTGTGTCTTTCTATAGAGCTAAGCTTGGAAAAATAGTTTCCAAGATGACTTTCTGACTGCATATCCTTTTTCTTATACCACAAAAGGTGTATACCTAGCTATCAAGCAAAAGCACAGTCTACTCAGGCAGTATCTGCTTCAGCTGCCTTATTTGGTCCTGCTTCTTTAGATGACATTTGTGTAGTAGCTCCTTGGTCTAACACTCATACTTTTTTCTCCCATTATAAACTAGACATTCATTTCACATCTATGGCTTCTTTTTGGCTGTAATGTGTGGCTGACTGTTCTCTCCTGATACCACCCATTTTGGCTGGGGACTCTGTCCTACAGGTTGAGGCAGAGGTAAAAGACAGTGTTTGGTATGAAAGTTATGTATTTATCATACCACTAGATGTGTGTTGTCTTTTGTAAGTCTCAATCATCCCCTCTTCCATCCTCCTCCCAAATTATCATTGGTATATGTGGCTGTTGTTAGATGTTGTTGGTCGGTCCAAAGTCTGTTGTGTAGATTTTGGTCCAAGCCTAAGTCTGTTAGAGGGATTTTTTTTATATGCAGGTCTGGTATGGCAGGACATATGCAATCTGAGAAGATTTAGGTGTACAGAACATCATGGGAGAGGAGGTGGAACTTTAGAGCTGAAGATTCTGAAGTGCCGGCCTCAGATCATATAACCCATAGGTTGAGACAGACTGAAGAAGACAACATGGATATAGCATTATGGTAAGTAAGTAACTGTCATGTCACTAGCCAGAAATGACAGCATTTACCATCTTGTTTGTTTGTGATGGATTACAGTATAACTGATCCCTGCTCTTCATGTAAAGATTCCTTCAGTACCTGAGTCTGTAGAAAGTAAATGTTCATTGTGTTTCACTGTTGCAGTCATTACTCTTGGGTTATCCTGCTGGCAGGCTACCCGCAGTCGGCCAGAATTCCAAAGTCTAGGTCCGACGTCGGTTGCTGTCACCTCTTCCCTGACATCAGTGTACCAGGGGTATAAAAGATGCAGCCAACGCCATTTTCTCCAGTCTTTATTGCCGCGTGGTGCCTGAAGTAAAAGCAGTTTGCAAGTGCCGGTCGGCCTACTCCTGACATTTTCAAATTTGAATTTCAGAACCGAAGTCTTCATTAAAGCTAAGTACCCCATTGGGGAAACTTTTTTCTTGCTCCAGACCAATGTCAGAAAAAGTTAATAATTGTATTTCCTGTGGGAAGCAAATACCTCATAAGGATTTTCACTCTTACTGCATTCCTTGCCTAGGCCCTGATCACAACATTGCTAGCTGTCGGTTTTGTGCTAGATTCAACCAATGCACTATCAAGCGTCGGTTCGATTTTGCATTTCATTACTTTGGCCGAAGATTTAATTATATAATGCCGGCGGAACAGCCAACAACCGGGGTTTACAAAAAATGCAAGGACAAGGATAGGCACCCGAGGTCCAAAACCGACAACGAAGCCTCTTCTAGGCCAGTCGCCGGTTCTCAGTGAGGCGCTTTTGCAGCCCCTGGCGCCTGCTACCGACTCCCACGTGGAGCCGACTCGGCCTCTGGAAACTCAAGGTATTGGACACTCAGAAATCAACCCCTCAGATGGGTCCGGAGCTGCTGCGCAGACATCGGCTTCTGAGGGTGTCTTCAGACCTACACAACGATATGTTAAGCCATCTTCAGCTTCAAAGACAAAGACTAAAGCAGCTCTAAAGACAAAGAAACAAGTACAGCATTCTCCCATTCAGACTTCCATGCCTAAAAAACAGATGCTCAAAATGGCCGAAGACCTAATTACTTTGATCAGGGGCTCCCATCCCCCTCCTGATAAGAGGCCTATGCAAGACACGGAGTATGATTCTTCTGATCAGGTATTTATTTCCTCTGATTCTTCTTCTGAACAGGATTACTCCATGCTTCCCTATGAGGATTCTGATGCTGAAGAATCCTTTCCTTCAGCCTCTCCTCCTGAGGACTATTCTTTTGGGGAAACACTGCATACTATGAGGGAGCATTTCCACTGGGAGACCCAAGATTATTCTGAGTCTAAGAAAAGGCTCAGAGACTTCCTGCTTCTTCCTCAGCACAGACCCCTTGCTATTCCACCTGTTCTAGACGTTGTAGATGTATTTTCAGAGTCCAGACTGTCCCCTGACTCTTTACCCCCTGCACCTGCTAAGCCAGACAGATACTACAGGGTCCCGGATTCTCATAAATTCCTATATAAAAACCTCGCTGCTGACCCAGAAACTATATCTCAGGGTCCCAAGGGGGGGTTAAAGCTTCCACTGCAAAAAACCCTGTCCCCTCTGATAGGGATTCTAGGGCTCTAGACAGATGGGGGAAAAAAGTTTACACTTCTGCCACCCTGGCTGTAAGGGCTTTAAATTGTCAATTTCATATGCTTAAATATCAACAATATTTAATGTCACTACTTAAACAGAAAATGTTGTCAGATACTGAATGTTCAGGGAACAAGAAATTGCAGGATTTATTGCATGCAACTGAACAAGTAGGAAAGCATACTTTGCAGTGTGGTTATGATTCACTGGAGGCCTCTTGCAGGGCCGCTGTTACAGGCTCTGTTATTAGAAGGCATGCTTGGTTAAAGGAACAAAATCTGCCTGATCATGTTAAAGCAAAGTTATTAGATGCACCATTACAGCATGATACTTTGTTTGATACTAAAGCAGAAGAGGTGTTGAAAAAATGGAGGATAAAGCAAAATCTATGCAGACAGTCAAGGATTTCTTACAGGTACAGCCACCCAGGTTTAGCAGGAACTGGCCTTCTAAATATTGGTCCTTTCCAGTGTCAGACAGACCACAAAGAGGCAGATACAGGCATCCCAGAGGCAGATCTCAACCCCAAGCCTCATACAGGCCTAAACAATGGGGTGCTCCTACCTCCAAAAGCGGAGAAGACAAATCACAGCCTTACAGGAAATAGTCCCAATGCCTTTCAAGTTAACCTTAATAAGGCAGTACCTCAGAGGGGCCAAAAACATTAGGCCTCCAAGGAGAGCACCAATTCCTGCCTGGGACCTCAATTATGTTTTGGAAAAACTCACACTGCCTCCTTTCGAGCCAGCATCAGCAGCGGATATTAAATTCTTATCCTGGAAAACAGCTCTGCTCCTAGCCATAACCTCTGCAAGGCGAGTCTTGAAGTTACAAGCACTCATGGCTGTGGAACCCTTCATCATTTTTCATCCAGACAGTGTTTCTCTGAGGACAAACCCTACATTTATGCCTAAGGTGGTGTCCAGTGTGGCCCTCAAACCATTCACTTACCTACCTTTTACCCAAGTCCACAGAACAAGGGTGAGAAAATTCTGCACTCTTTGGACATGCACAGGTAGTTACGCTTCTACTTGGACAGAACTAAAGCTTTCAGAAAAACTGAGCAACTTTTAGTGTCATATGCTGCAGGATCACAAGGAAAGGCTATCTCAAAACAGACTATTTCTAAATGGATAAGCCATTGCATCGGTCAACATGGTAAATCAGTGCCTAAGGGCATTAAGCCTCATTCCACCAGAGCAGCAGCCTTCCTCAGAGGAGTACCAACCAAAGAAATCTTAGAGGCTGCAACGTGGAGTTCAGTGCACACCTTTACAAAGCACTACCACTTGCCTTTCTACTCTAAGTCCAGAGCAAGCTTCGCCACTGCAGTTCTGCAGGGCCTCATAGCCTCTCCTAATCCTATTTAGCCCAGCCACCTATCCTCAGCTTTGGGATTCTACCCAAGAGTAATGACTGCAACAGTGAAACACGATGAACATAGTACAGTTGTGTACCTACCATAAATGTAGATGTTTGAGTGTATTCACTGTTGCAGTCCAGGTTACCCACCCACCATCCCCCTTCTCTTTGCTGGGACTTATCTGCACTTCTCTATCCTATGCAACCTTTTTGGTGTATTTGCTTGTAAATGAAGGAAATGTTAGCTTTGTGCATGCATTTCTTATTGGTATATTTTTCAGCCTACCTATTTGGGGCATCTGACATCTGGGGCAAGAAAAACTGAAGAAAATGGCTGCATCTTTTATACCCCCTGGCGCACTGACGTCAGGGAAGAGGCGACAGCAACCGACGCAGGACCTAGACCTAGAGTAATGACCGCAACAGTGAATACACTCGAACATCTACATTTATGGTAGGTACACAACTGTACTTTCTACTACTGCTGTATTTGTGCTTTATAGACGTTTTCTGGATGCAGCAGGACATTTCAAGGTGTAAAATTGTGGGCACTGGCCAGCACCAAAAGTTACAGAAAATACGGTCACTTCTTTTTGTCATGCAAGCTGAGACAAATTCCTTTCAGAAATAATACAAGATGTAAATGGGAAGATGATGGTGAGTCCAACAGTGGAGGGAAGACATTGCAGTGAAGAAACTGAAAGGTGTACTGAAGAATTTCTAGGTGACAGTATAGGAGACAAAATAATTCTAGGATAAGGTTAACTCTGTTGATGAATGGTGTTTTTCTTTAACTCGCAGTACAAATTTATGTATGTATGTATTTTACTTTCTCTCTCCTCATTTCATAATTATCAATCTTTCTTAATCCCTTCCTGGTTTGTTAACTTATACCATGTTTCTGGTGTCAGAATTTCCCAGGGACACATGCCATCCTCATAATGCAGGAGATAGGAGGGTTCGCCTACTCATTAACACCTCCTCATTTGGCAGCTTGACAGATGCACCACCAAAGTGGGACCTGAAGTGTTGTCTTTATTGTTTATTTATGTGCATTACTAGTCATACTTACTGACTGGTCAAAGTGTACATTTCAGTCTTTTGTGCTATTGCGTTTCAGTTCCCAGTATGTGCCAGGTGTCAGCATTGCAGAGGACCAGGCTACCTCCCTCCCCTGAGCATAGGCAAGATGATTTTGAAAACCTGCTCCTATCCCACTTCTTCCCCCCTCTTCCACTGCTGGTTCTTCTGACACCTACATTTGCTAGCAAACTAGGTCACCAACACTAAAGTCAGGAATTAATTTCTGCACCATGGAGTCTGCACACTGGAAGTCATAGTCATTCATTGACAGACTTCAAATGCAAGTCTTCATAGATCTTAAAGTTCACTGCTTGTTTATCAATAAAGAATATTATTTGACTTCAAGGGCAGCCTCCTGAAAAACATACCACTGAATCCAGCTTTTGGAGTTAGTAAGGTATTACTCTGACTAAAACTAATATAATTGGAAAAAACTTCTAGGAATGCAGAAGAACAATCAGATACAAAGACCTGTTTAAGAACGAAAGTGCTAAAAGTTAAACACTTCTTTGTATCTGATTGTTCTTCCACATCCCTAGAAGTTTTCTCCAGTTTCTGCATTTTTTTTTCCTGGCATCTGTTTCTTCCTCCTTCATAAACTAATAATTACCCCCTTGAGTATGGAGCCATGCTTAAAACAGTTCTGAAAAATGTAAAATAATTTTGTGTACTGCTTTTAGTCTTTAGCTGATGACCATTTTTATGTACTGTCCAAAATGTGTTCAATGTACAATATGCTTAGTTTTAATAGATTTTAGTAACTTTGCAGAAGTGTGTTCTCATTCTGAGGTAAGGTAGTCGACTGAAAGTGCTTTAAAGAAGCTGCAATTTCATGTTTCTGAATGTAGGAGTCCACTTAGTTTTCTGGAGAATGATTTGTAGCATTTGAATCAACATTTTCTGGTGTAATGAGGAACCTGAAAATTCTGTTTGGAATAGTTATAATTCTCCCGCCTCTTAATGAGTATATTTTCTTGAAGGGAAGTTACAAAAATGACTAATTGTAACAAAGAGACCCAAATAGAAGTTCTGCTGTTTTAGTAATGAATATTTGGAAAGTTTTATGCAAGTACTGTAGCCTGTAGTTAAACTGTTTGTACATACTTGTTGCATATGTACCAGGCATACTGTGAAAGGATATTTTTCTGTAATTGCACTAAATACAGCATTGAAACTGAAAGAAGTCATGTAATGGGATCCCCAGTCATTCTTCTACCTTTTCATCATGAAAGTGAAAGCAGAAGTCTCATAGCTGTATTATCATTATTAAAAAGCTTCCTCTTTTCAGTTTTTTGCCCGCAAAGGCAAGCCACTATAATCTTTCCAGGATTTCATCTCTGTATAATTGTGAAAGCATTAAGTATTTTTTATTACATTCAAAGAAGGAAGTTGGCACTGTTGAGCAGCATTTGTAAACATTCTTTTGTAAAATTCTGTGTGTGTAGACGTAAGACTCGAAGTGTGCTGCCTGGGAGGAATGCCATTGCATCTGGTATCCCAACTGTCACCCTAGTGTCATTGGACCTGAGTAGTTCTTGTTCCTTTGGGATTAAACTGGGGAGAAGACTAAACCTCCCAAATAGATTTGAACTGTCTGTGTTGTCGGGAATGAGGGGTGATTGAGAGGTGCATATGTCCTGCATGGGTTTCCAGTCAGCAGTATTAAAGCATTCACAGTTCAGCAGCAGAAGTGCTGCCTTCACGCCTACAGCTCTTGTTAGTGCAGAGCTGTATATTCATGTGGTTATATCCCAAGATGTTGGAAGCTCTGAAGGGAAAATGGCTTGGTGAAAAAAAAAAAAAATTGGTCATGTGCACCACCTCCCTCCCCCTTTACAGTTTGCATTTCACCAGATAATGGGACTTTTTCTGGAGGCCTATGTCCTCTGTTTCATTTCTACCTTGTGTACAGGCATTATATTAGTAACTGATGACAAAGGAAAGTCAAGTGCTGGAGAGACTGTAGGTCTGCCGTTTAAAAAGTGTGTGATTGGCACTTTTAGCAAGCTAGGGTCTGAACTCTAATATGAATGAAAAGGTTTGTAGTGTACAGCAAGTGTGAAGTGGGAATGAAATTATGGGATGCTGAAGGCATGGTTTGCTATGAATGACACATGAGCTTAGTATGTGTGTGTTGGAGATTTGTAGAGGTTAGTAGTGTTATATAGGGACAGTCACAAGAGAATGTGATATGGTACTTTGTTATTAAAGCTGAAATGCACACTGTTTAAATATAAGATATGTGAGAACTATGTCTCCTTCATAGGAATGTAGAGGGATGGTAGGTTGATGTCAGTGTTTGTATTTTAGTGGAAGTGCTGTCTGTGCACTGAATGTATGCTTGAATAATGCTTATATGTTTGGCTTGATTCCATTCTTTGTATTGGTGCTATTTGTATGCTCCATAAGAGGCTTAAAAAGAGAGCACAGCTTTCATTGCCAGTCCTCTGTCAGCACAGTTACAGCACAGCAAAATTGTGCAGCGATTTATCCATCCTCAATAGTGTGTTCTGATGTTCTTTGCAAAATTGTACAGTAATTTATCCATCCTCATTGGTGTGTTCTAATGTTCTTTTTTAACACCTTTATGGAATTATCGCTTAAGACATAGGCAAACATACATTTATATAAAATAAAAAAACATACTAACACATTCCTGGTTACAGACATTATACATTTCATATGCTTTTTTCTATAACTATCAGTCCAACATTACTGAAACTGCTCACTTCCTGCCTTCCCTTAAATGTCACTCCTCATCCAGAACATTATTCTGATGTGTTGTTCCTGCATTTTTCTATGTAATTTCCTCCTACACTTTTCTAAAGATCTCACTTCCAGTTCTTTTATCTTTGTTACAATGTTCAGTACTTCAGATACAGCTTGTTTAGACCTTGATGTCTATTTTCTAGTAATTGCTTTTTTGGCAGCCAAAAAAATTAATTTACCAAGGCCTTGCTATGTCATACTTACATACTTGTCATACACATACTTGTCTTGCTTTGGCTCATTAGCAGCAGTACAAAGAACTGCCTGCTCACACCCTTGTTCTCCCCTCCCCTTCCCTGTTTATTACCTTAAGACAATCCCAGAGTTAATAAATCCACTCTGCTACAGGCCCCATGAAGGCTCAGTGTCTCTCCAGTAAGTGTTTTACAACTGTAAATGCCTATTTATGTTGAATTGTATTAGACATTTTACAACTGTATATGTTTATGTTGAATTTCAAGCCTGTACTCCAATCTGCTTACTTACACTATCAGACTATTTACCCCACTCATAGGACCAAAAACTGGGACTGGGTTAGCCCCGCTCCGCTTCGCCCTTGCTACGCTCGTTTCGCTCCCCTCCCTGCCCCCTTATCCCACCCGCCCCCACTGTGTCTACATTTATAGCCACTAGGCCACACCCCTACTTCCTCTCCAACCTACACAACTTCCTCTCCAATTTTCCCCCCCCACTTTACTGTTTAACCACTACTATTCCTCTGAAGCACATTGACCCCACCCATTGATGACATACAACATGTCTATAAATAATTATAAAGTCCTTCCTCTTATCTTACCACTCTTAATTCTGCCATACTTTCTTACTAGCTATGAAAATCTCACATTCGTAGGTTTCTCTTATCCAAAATGCCAAACCAAGACCCCCCTACCTCCACTGACTGCGGAACTTGCCCACTACTACACTACCCCAAAAATTATAAATCCCAACCACTTGCTTCTAAAAAAAACACTCCAGTCGACACCAAAATCCAAATTTGAACTAAAACTACTATTCAAAGTTATTAGACTACTAGCGTATCTAAGAAAAAACATAACCAAAGATGGGGACATCCATCCTAATCCAGGCCCAACCTTAACTCAAAATCCTACCAGCCCACCACTCTCCCACCGACTGGTCAACTCCCTCCTAATATGCCACTTAAACATTAGAAGCCTAAACAATAAGATACATAGCCTGCATGCTGTACTAGCCACATACCTCCCCAACATAATGTGTCTATCTGAAACATGGCTCCAGCCATCAACGAAAGACAATGAGATCCTGCCTCCTGGTTACAATATACTTAGGGCAGATAGAGTAAAGAAAAGTGGAGGTGGAATAGCCGTCTTATATAATAGCACACTTAACATCATAACTACCCCTATACAACCACCCCAGGTCTCTAACGCTGAAATACTAGCTCTAAAAATTCTACTAAATAATCATAAGGGCATTAACCTAATTGTCACCTATATTCCCCCTGGGAACAATGTAGAAACACTAGAGGTCATTCTACATTGGATAGCCAACAACTCCCCTCAAGAAACCATTGTCCTGGGCGATGTTAATATTGACTGGAACCAATGCACAGCACAGTCCAACCCCATCCCTGTTAACCTACATGGATTCTCTCAGATAATATCATCTACCACACGTACAGGTAACAATAACCAAAAGAGAGTATACTAGACTGGATACTCACCAACAGTCATCCCCAGAACTATATGTCTGGAACTCTCCCTAATGATCTTAGTGATCACCTGCTCACATACATCATGAAAGACAAAATTAATTGTACAAGCTTACCTATTTATAGGTCTATCAGATCCAAGAAAAACTTTGACCCAACTAAATTTCAACTTGAACTCAAATCATGTAACTGGACAAAACTAAAGTTCCTTTCCCTTGATGAGGCAGTGTCATCATTTAACAATTCATTCCTTACTATACTTGACTCGCATGCCCCTAAACACTCAATAAGAATTAAAACTCAACTAGCACCCTGGCTAACAACAGACACCAAAACCAAAATAACAACTAGAGACAAAGCGTGGGATAAATGGCGCACTACCAAACTACCCCTAGATCGTATCAAATTCCAACAACTTAGAAATGAGACTAAAAAAGCCATCATACTAGATAAGAAAAATTACTTCTACAATCTGCAACATAAACATCAGAATAGCCCTCAAAAGTACTGGGCAGGCATAAATAAACTTCTCCAACCAGGCAAATCCACTACTCCGACCCCAGGAACATTATCTGACAAGAGCCAAGAAGATATAGCCAATTCATTCAATACTTTCTTCACAGAAACCATCCAGTCATTAGCTAACCAACTTTCACCACTCTCTTTTAACTTCCAGCCAGTGTCCACATCCTTTATCAGATCCCTTTTGAAAAAACTGAAGCCAACCACCCTTTCAGCCGATCTTCTGCCGGCTGAATACCTGCAAATTGCTGCAGATGTCGTAGCCTATCCTATCTCAATCCTAATTAACAGAACCATAACCGAGGCCTCATTCCCCTCAATTTGGAAAATATCCTATGTTATTCCACTCCACAAAGGAGGTTCATCCACAGAACTATCCAACTATAGACCTATAGCCATACTATCACCACTTGCCAAAATTATGGAAAAGTGCATGCACAACCAACTAATGCTCTATCTAACCCAAAATAAACTACTCACAGACTCTCAACATGGATTCAGACCCCATCATAGTACAACCACTGCCCTCCTCTCTTTTACTGAAAACATTAATCTTAACCGGAATAATAAAAAAATATCCTCCGCTCTCTTCCTGGACCTATCGAAAGCCTTCGATATGGTAAACCATCAGTTACTTCTATATACTTTAAAAACCCTGTATCTAGATACTCCAGCCCTTGACTGGTTTTAAGCTTACCTCACTGGGAGACAACAAGCAGTAATGTGGGAAAACAAGCTCTCCTGCCTACTACCAAATACCATAGGAGTTCCTCAAGGTTCCATATTAGGACCTCTCCTCTTTTCAGTCTTCATAAACGACATCCAAACAGTCATCCCTGAAGCCACCTGCATTCAATATGCAGATGACTCGACTATAATATGTTCCAATGCCTCTCTTGCAAATCTACTAACTACCACCCAACATAGCTTCACCAAAGTCGAAAACTGGCTTGCCAACCATCTCCTGATCTTAAATCCAAACAAAACCAAGTTACTTCTCTTCTACCCAACCAATAGATCTCCGACTGAAAACTTCACTGTAAAATCCAATAATGGGACCATCATCTCCCCAGACACCTATACAAAGCTATTAGGAGTAAACATTGACAATAAACTCAGATTTGATATACATATCAACCAAGCCATTAAGTCAGTCAACAAGAAACTTGGGACCCTATATAGAATTAAAGCCTTCCTTACCCGAATGCCAGGGCAGCCACAGCCCATTCACACCTTCTCTCTACCCTACTATATGCCTCTCCTGTCCTCACTCACCTTAACAAATCTGATCTGGCCAAGCTCTCATCCTGCTATAATCACATTGCCAGGTTAGTTACAGGCCTACCCTACAGAACACACCACTGTACTAACCTGAAAAAGCTTGGATGGATAGAATTCCCACACCTTCTTCACCAGTCCCAACTCATAGAGGCCTTCAAAATCCTTAAACAACCTGAGAATACCCCAGCACTAAAAACTTAATGACTCCCTACTCCAATCTAAGCTGCCTTCGCTCAGCAAACAGACTCCTTGTCCAAACAACTAAATCTCTCAACCTAGGTGGTGACGTGCTATTTGCCAACACCACTGGTAAAATATGGAACTCTCTCCCAAATAACATCACGCTTGCAACTTCTCTAAGTCAATTCAAAAATAGTCTAAAACTCCACTTCAAGTCACACTGGCTATGTCCTTGCTCAAACCCAGACTAGCTCTGTGCCATTAACTAAAACATAAACAACTAGCTAAGATGATAAGTACTTTGTATACTGTGATAAAGAAATATGTATCCTGTCTAACTCTGTCATTATACTGCCTACCGTCCTTGCTAATATGTTATTAATGTTACATTTGTAGTAATCTCAGAAATAGTAATGGCAGTCTTGTACTTGTATGTAAATAGCCTATGTTTTTGTTAAGTTCTTTCAGCTCATTTACTGTACCTAATTATCAATGTAACTCTGTTGGAGCTTTTCTCCCCGGGCCTCCGCTGAAAAAGGACATGTATCCAGTCGGACCATCCCGGTTAACAAATGTAAAATAAATAATAAAAATGTCCAGGCAATTAAGAACTTGTATCCCAGCAAAAAAAAAAAAAAAAACTTTAGTTACACAAATTTACTCACTTATTTCCGACAGAGTCTTCTGTAAGAATTTTTTTTAAGTCTACAACTCACTACACTCCCAAAATATATGTTCCCAGTTACCTCTTTCGTTCCCATCACCCCTCCTACATTGCCATCTACTTAAGGAAAACATTTTTGGAGTCTGGTTGGGGTATAAAAATACCTCTGTAAATGCTTCCAAGCAAAACTCCTAAATATTACAGACTTTGTTGGATACTTGGGAGTCATGCATGTTTTCCCATTGTTTCCTTATGAATTGCTTATTCAATCTTTTTTAACCTTCTGTGATTGATGCATGTAGTTATTGTGCATTATTGTATATATCCTACTAATTATCCTTTTTGTAAGAGCAGCTTCTTGTTTTAGCTTCAACTAAAAACTCCTCCAGAGCAGGTCTTTCACTTAGTATTCCCATATCTCTTTCTCTTTGCCAGTCCTCTGATACCAATCCCTGTTAGGGAAGACAGTTTCTAGCCTGTAGTCCAAAGGTGGTCTTGGCCTCTTATAATTCTACACAATGACTGGCTCCAATGAAGGCTGTCCCTTCCACAAAATCCTCTCTTCAGAGGATTAATTATGTAAATAAATCCAAAAATAAAGTAGCAGGACACTGCTGGAGTAAAAGCACTAAAAAAACACTTTATTGTGCAAAAAGAGGTTAGCGCTTTCGGGATAAACCCTTCCTCAGACAAAATTTAAAATAATAAAACAACCATATTTAAAAATACAACTGACCAATCATTTGCTTACAAAAACCCGCCTATTCTGTAAAGTGGGCTTAATGGGTAAAACATCATTAAGACCCGGAAACCTGTGTGCCATTAAATCCACATTAATTATGTAAATACTTCACCTAGGCCTTGGTAGATCTCCAAAAATAAATTTTATTAACTCACACGAACATACATAAACACGATAAAATAAAAAACATAGCAGAATTGTATCTCAGTGGTTTCTGGAAACATTCCACCTTGTTAGGCATCCTACTAAACATATTCCAGGTGTTATTAATGCTCTTATAATTCTATTACCTTTCCCTCTCTGTTATTTGCTTACAATATCTTGGGTCCTTTGCCAGTTTTCTCCAATAAATTTCAATCCCTTCTTGTCCATTCTCTCCATACCCCTAATTATAGTCATCCCTATCGGCAAAATCTCCTTTCTCCATTTTTGTGTTGGCTTAGTTCTTAGAATACTTTCTGGTACTCCATGACTATAATATCATATATGGCTGTTATTCTCCTTAAGGATCTGCATCCAAAATCCCACTCTCCCGTAATTTCTTAATTTCATCATCGTCCCTTTCCACACTGAATTATAGCTTTCTGCTTGTGTTATGTAGCTTTCTGCTTGTGTTATGTATATAGCTGTGTAGCTCTAAAATATACACTGAAACCAGGTAATCCTAAACCACCTTGTTGTTTTGGAAGGCTCAACTTATCCCATTTGACCCTTTTCACCTCTTGGATAAATTCCTTCAACTCTTATCCTCTACAACTTCTCGTCTGGTTGATAATATGTCTGACATGTAAATAGAACTAAAAACATTTTCACTGCTTGTATCTTGCTGTCCATATCCATAAACAAGAGCTTCCAGTTTCTTAGTTTTTGTGTTGTATTTTTGGTCTCTTCCCATATGTCATTAGCTGCCTTGACAGGATCCTTTTCAATCCATACTCCTGAATGCTTCATTTTATTGTTTCCCCATAAATATGGATATTGCTGGACCAATTCATGTTGATGTTCTTCGTGTTTCACTGTTGCAGTCATCACACTTGGGTTATCTGCCTGCAGATAGCCCTCAGTTGGCCCGAATGCCAGAGTCTTAGTATTTTCTGTGTTGGATGCTGTCGCTTCTTCCATGACATCAGGTCGTCTGGGGTATAAAAACAGGCAGCTGACGCCATTACATCAGTCTTTCTTGCTGAGGAGGAGCCTGAAGCAGAAGCAGTTCACAAGTGCCGGTCAGCCGCTACCTGAAATTTTTGTTTTTTGAGTTGATAATCCTAAAGTCTTTTAAAGCCAAGTACCCCGTTGGGGATCCTTTTTTCGTGCTCTAACCGATGTTAGAAAAAGTTAACAACTGTCTTGCCTGTGAAAAGCAAATACCTCACAGAGATTTTCATTCTTACTGCGACATCTGTTTAGGCCCAGACCACGATGTCCCTCTCTGTCTGTTTTGTGGCTTGTTTAACACCCAAACCATTCGTCGTTGGGCTATTTTTGTTGATAAATGCTTTCGCCGTCGATCTACGTATTCCGAAATGGCTTCAGTAAGTCATCCGACTACCGAGCTTCCAAAAAAACGTAAGGATAAAGACAGAGACAGAACACATAGGTCCAAAACTGCCGACGACACTTCTGTTAAGCTAGTTGCCAGTCCGCCGGTACTCAGTGAGGCGCCTTTGCAGCCCCTGATGCCCACTTCCATGGATTCACAGGCCTCTGCTGAGACCCATTCGGAGTCCGGTATGCCACGCGATGCTTCTTCGACTACGGAACCAGTGGATGTCTCTACCTTGGATGGGTCCAGAGCCACTATGCAGGCACCGGGTTCTGATGGTGTTTTCCGACCTACCGATGTTTGAATCAAACCAACGACTTTTTTAGCCAAAACTACTGAGTTTCTTAGGCCCAGAGTATACACTACGCCTAGAAAACTGACGACCAAAGCACGTGCTCAGCTCCCCATGCCAAAAAAAAATGCTTAGAAGGGCTGAAGACCTTATAATGCTAATTAGGGGAAGCCAGCCTTCCCCTGCTAAGAGACAAAGAATTCAGTTGCCTTCAAATTCTACAGACCAGGAGTCCGATGACTCTAATCTTTCTGATTATCAGGACATGCCCTTATCAGCCTGTGAGGATTCAGATGCAGAGGAATCCATTCCCTGTGCCTTCCCTCCAGATGATTTCTCTTTTGGTGAAACCTTGCATACTTTGAGAGCATTTCCATTGGGAATGCCAAGACTATCCTCAGTCTAAAAAGAGACACAGACAGTTTTTAGACCTACCTCAGCGCACCTTTAGCTATTCCCCCTGTCCTGGATGTTGTGGATGATGTTTACATGGAATCCAGTCTTACTCCAGACACCTTACCTCCGGCCCCTAGGGAACCTGACAGGTACTACCGAGAGTACCTGATTCTCACAAGTTTCTTTTCAAAAATCCTACTGCTAATCCAGAGATCATTTCCCAGGGGCCTTTAGGTATTAAGGCTACTACAGCCAGAAATTGACCCCTTCGGACCGGGATTCCAGAGCTTTAGACAGATGGGGTAAGAAGGTATATATCTCTGAAACTCTTGCTATCAGAGCATTGAATTGCCAGATGTTCTTCGTGTTTCACTGTTGCAGTCATCACATTTGTGTTATCTGCTTGCAGTAGCCCTCAGTTGGCCTGATTAACAAAGTCTTGTGTCCTGTGTCAGTTGCTGTCTCTTCTTCCGTGGCATCAGGTAGTCAGGGGTATAAAATATGCAGCCAACATCATTACATCCTTCTTTCTTGCCATTCGGTGCCAGAAGCAGAAGCAGTTCGCAAGTGCTGGTTGGCAGACTCCTGAAATTTTCATTTTTGAGTTTCAGAACCGAAGTCTTCAATTAAAAGCTAAATACCCCATTGGGGAAACTTTTTCTTGCTCTAATCTGATGTCAGTAAAAGTAAATAATTGCATTTCTTGTGAAAAGCAAATACCTCATAAAGATTTTCATTCGTACTGTATTCCTTGCCTAGGCCCTGACCAGGATGTACCTCGCTGTTGGTTTTGTGCCTTATTTAAACAACGAACTATCCGTCGTCAGTATATTTTCGCTTCTAAACATTTTGGTGCTCGGTTCAATTATCCAGAT
Source organism: Protopterus annectens (assembly GCF_019279795.1). Lineage (NCBI taxonomy): Eukaryota > Metazoa > Chordata > Ceratodontiformes > Protopteridae > Protopterus > Protopterus annectens. Next base: position 1,033,502,488 of record NC_056747.1, on the reverse strand, counting down.
ATGTCTTCGGTAAGCCATCCGACTACCGACATTCCGATAAAACGCAAAGATAAAGACAGAGACAGGCCGCCTAGGTCCAAAGCTGCTGACTACACTTCTCCTAAGCCAGTCGCCAGTTCGCTGGTACTCAGTGAGGCACTTTTGCAGCCCCTGATACCCACTACTTCAGATTCACAGGCCTCTACTGAGACCCATTCAGAGTCCGGTATGCCGCGAGATGCTTCAGTTGTGGAACCTGTGGATGTCTCTACCATGGATGGGTCCGGAGCCGCTGTGCAGGCACCAGCTTCTGAGGGGTGTATTCATTTCTACTGACTTGCATATTAAACCAACGCCATCTTCTTCTTCAAGGCCTAAAACTCGAACCATGCCTAGAAAACTGACGCCCAGACCACATGGTCAGGCCTCTATGCCTAAAAAACAAATAAGAGTGGCTGAAGACCTTATGACTTTAATCAGGGGAAACCAACCTTCCCCCTGTAAGAAATGTAGGACTGAGTTTGCTTATGATACTTATGACCAGGCTTCTGAAATTTCTGTTTCCTCTGATGACCAGGATTTACCCTCATCTACCTATGAGGATTCTGATGATGAGGACTCTATTCCCACTGCCCCCCCCCCCCCCCCCCCAAGGATTTCTCTTTTGGTGAAACCTTGCATACTCTTAGGGAGCATTTTCGTTGGGAAAGTCAGAATTTCTCTGATTCTAAAAAGAGGCTTAGGAATTTCTTACTCCTGCCCCAGCACAGGCCTTTAGCTATCCCTCCTGTACTAGACATTGTTGATGATGCCTTTTTGGAATCTAGCTTGGCCCCTGAATCTTTACCTCCTGCTCCCAGAATACCTGATAGATATTACAGGGTTCCAGACTCTCTCAAGTTCCTTTTCAAAAATCCTACTGTGGATCCTGAGACCATTTCACAGGGACCCAAGGGCATTAAAGCTACTACTGCCAAAAATCCTACCCCCTCTGATAGAGGATAGATGGGGTAAGAAGGTATACACTTCTGCAACCTGGGCCTTAAACTGCCAGTTTCATATGTTAAAGTAGCAGATATTATTGGGTTGCTTAAACAGGAAATTATGATGAATCCTGATTGTGCTGAAAATAAGGATTTACAGGATTTAATGCACTCTGCTGAACAAGTTGGAAAACATACTTTGCAATGTGGTTTTGATTCACTAGAGGCATCTTGCAGGGCTGCTGTCACTGGGTCTGTACTTAGAAGGCATGCTTGGCTTAAGGAGCAATCCTTGCCACATCATGTTAAAGCTAAATTACTGGATGCTCCCTTAAATCAGGACCACCTGTTTAGCAATAAGGTAGAAGAAGAAGAAGTTCTTAAAAAGATGGAGGAAAAAGCTAAATCTATGCAAACTTCTAGATTTCTTAAAAGTACAACTTCCAAGATTTAGTAGGCATTGGCCTTCTAAGAATTGATCCTTTCCTGCTTCTTCCAGCCCTTCTCAGTCCAAACCCAGATCCAGCAGAACACCCAGGCTTCGGTTCCAGGGTACGCACAGGACTATGCAGGGGGGCACCCACTTCCAAATCTGGGAGTAGTAAAACTTCCCCCCTATGGTAAACTGTCTCAATGATTTAACTTTAAAACTTCCAAGCACTTCTCAACTGACTGCCCCTTTGTGGTGAAAGATTGCTCTACATGCAGAAAACTGGGAACTCATTACCCAGGACAAATGGGTTTTAAATATAGTTTCCCAAGAATACAGATTTCACTTCCACACTTTGCAAACCCCAAACGGTTGGCCACATCTACCACCAAATCACTGGGCAGAGGCTCAAAAGCAAGTACTCTCTCTTAAATATAAAGGCTATTCAAACAGTATCACAAGAGGAAAAGGGGCAAGGTTTCTACTCAAGACTTTTCCTGCTACCCAGAAAAGGCAGTTCATGGTGTCCTAACCTGGACCAGTCTACTTTAAACACATTTTTGGTGATTCCAAAATTCAAGATGTTAACTCTTCACCATTTGCTTCCTATGCTAGGCAAAGATGCCTGGTTGGCAACACACGATATAAAGGAAGCATACCTGCACATCCCAATCAGGGAATCTTGCACTATCAGTTCTCTGCACTGCCCTTTGGCTTATCTACTGCGCCCAGGGTATTCACAAAGTGCCTAGTTCCAGTCATTGCATTTTGCAGGCAAAGAAATATTCAAATATACCCATACCTGGACGATTGTCTAATTCAGGCAGAAAGCCAGGACATAGTTTTGAATCATCTGGCTTTTGTACAAAGGGTGCTAACTTGTCTGGAGTACACCATAAACGAAAAGAAATCACACCTGATACCCTGTCAACAAATTATATTCCTGGGAGCAAGCTTGAATACAACTTCCCAGATGGCTTTCCTCATGCCAGAGAAACAAATTCATTTGACAACCTACTTCAAACTAGTGGCCACAAAAACCCTGCTATCTGCAAGGCAAATACTGCAAGCCTTGGGGTTCATGGCCTCCTGCATTCTTCTAATTCCATATGCAAGACTGCATATGAAGAAACTACAATGGTATCTAAAAAGCTTATGGTGTCAACATTCTCAGGATCTAGAAGAAATGATTCCTATCATACCTTGTCTATGCTTAGAGTTCCTTTGGTGGGCAGAAGCCTACCACCAAAGCAAGGGACTGCCATTCTCTCTACCCCCTGCCACCCAAACCCTAACAACAGACGCATCAGACTATGCATGGAGGGGCTCACCTGGCAGGGAAGTGCATTCAGGGCAAATGGAACCCAAGTCAAATGTACCTGCATATCAATCAAAAAGAAATGTTAACTGTACAGAATTCTCTGACAGCCTTCAAGGACCACATTCTTCCAGGATAATTAATGGTAAAGACGGGCAACACTACTGTTATGTGGTACATAAACAAGCAGGGGGTTACCCATTCTTACCCTCTCTGCAGACTAGCCATGGCGCTGTGGAACACAGCCTTGAGCTACCAAGTGCATCTACAAGCTCAATTCCTGCCAGGAAAACTAAATACACTGGCAGATGGACTAAGCAGAAACCTTATGGACCCACACGAGTGGAAACTGGAACCAAAGTCTTTCAACATGTTGACAAACAAGTGGAGGAGCCCAGATATATACCTGTTTGCCTCCCCCCAGAACTACCAATTAGACAAATTTTGCACAAGGACTCCCCACAAACAAGCTTGGAAAGTGGATGCTCTGTCCTTCAGCTGGAAAAACCAATCAGTTTATGCCTTTCCTCCTCTGCCTCTCCTCTCCAAAGTACTACTAAAGATCAAACAGGACAAACCAAGAACGATATTGTTTACACTAGACTGGCCACACCAACACTGGTACACCCTGTCTTGTGCAGTGTGTTACTGTTGGCCCCATGGCACCTGCCTCATACCCCTACCCTGTTGTCTCAGCAGGAGAACCAGATTCTGCACCCAGAGCTTCAAACTCTGAACCTAGTAGCCTGGCTAATTACCTAATCTCTCCTTTACCATCCCTCAGTAAACCAGTGATGGATATCATTTTAGAGGCAAAGAGGCCTAGTACTAGAAAATTTTATGCTGAAAAATGGAAAAGATTCTGTGCCTGGAACTAATCTCAAGGGATGAGCACAGCAGCGTCCAACTTGCATCAGATTCTATAATACTTAACTGAGATGCTTCACAAGGGCCTTTCTTTTTCCTCCATCAAAATTCATGCCTCAGCCGTTTCAGCTCATTATAACACAGAACCTCCCCTCTTCTCTCATCTACTGCTCAAGCAGTTCCTCAGAGGGGCCAAAAATTTAAGACCACCCAAGAGAACTCCAACTCCAGCCTGGGACCTTAACTTTGCATTGGAGAAACTCACTCTTCCTCCTTTCAAGCCAGCTGCTAGTGCAGACTTAAAATTCCCTTCTTGGAAAACAGCCTTCCTTTTAGCAATCACTTTGGCAAGAAGGGTATCTGAATTACAGACCCTTATGGCAGTGGAGCCTTTCATCATCTTTCATGCGGGCAGGGTGTATCTCAGAACCAATCCCTCCTTCATGCCCAAGGTGGTATCCAGTGTGGCTCTTAATCAGTCCATTCATTTGCCAACCTTCTTTCCTAATCCACAGAACAAAGGGGAATGGATGCTGCACTCCATAGATGTGCACAGACAACTTAGATTTTACTTGGACAGGACTAAACCTCAAAGGAAATCTGAACAACTGCTGGTGGCATTTGCTGCAGGGGCAGAGGGGAAGGCTATTTCAAAGCAAACCATTTCTAAATGGATAGGCCATTGCATTTATTTCTGCTATAAGCCTCATGGAAAACCTGTCCCACAGGGGATCCAGACCCCATTCAACGAGGGCTGCATCTCCCTCTACAGGCTTTCTTAGAGGCGTCCCTACCAGGGACATCCTAGAAGCTGCTACCTGGAGTTCTGTACATTTGCCAATTTTCTCTAAATCAAGAGCTGGTTTTGCCTCTGCAGTCTTGCAGGGCCTTATAGCTGGTCCTAATGCTATCTAAGTTCCTCCTCCCATACGTAGCTTTGGGAATCTACCCAAATGTGATAACTGTAACAGGGAAACATGAAGAACATAGTACAGTTGTGTACACTTACCATAAATGTAGATATTCAAGTGTATTCACTGTTGCAGTCCTGGTTACCCTCCCTCCAGCCCCCTGACTTTTTTTGGCTATACCTCTACTCTCCTTTACTATGCTTAATAGCTTTTTGGTGTATTTGCTTTTTTATTGGAGGTATATCCTTGTATCTATGTGTATATGTATATATATGTATGTATATATATATATATATATATATATATATATATATATATATATAATTTTTTATTGCTTTTTAAGGGGGCACCTGACATCTGGGGCAAGAAAAACTGATGTAATGGCGTTGACTGCATATTTTATACCCTTGACTACCTGACGTCATTGAAGAAGAGACCGCAACCGACGCATGACCCAAGACTTTGTTAATCAGGCCGACTGAGAGCTACTGCAAGCAGATAACCCAAATGTGATGACTGCAACAGTGCATACACTCGAACATCTACATTTATGATAAGTGTACACAACTAAACATTTCACATGCTGAAGTACCAGCAACATATTATGGAACTCATTAAACAAAAAAATGGTAATAGTTCCAGATTGTGCAGAAAATAAATTTGCACGAGCTTATGCATTTTACAAAACAAGTTAGTAAGCATACTTTGCAGTGTGGCTTTGATGCCCTAGAAGCATCTTGCAGGGCCGCAGTCATCGGCACTCTGTACTGTGAAGACATGTTTGGCTGAAGGAGCAGACCTTGCCAGATCATGTCAAATCCAAATTACTAGACGCTCATTTAAATAAGGATGTTTTGTTTGGCACCAGAGCAGAAGTTCTTAAAAAAATGGAAGAAAAAGCTAAATCTATGCAAACTGTTAAATAATTCTTACAAGTGCAACCACCTCGATTCAGTAGGCATTGCCCTTCAAAACACTAGTCCTTTCCAGCCCCCTCCAGGCCTTCCTAAACAAGACCCAGGGGAGACCACCCAGACTGCAGTCTCAGGGCATGCAGAGATCTAAGCAGTGGAGTGCTCCCACCCCTAAAACGGGGAATGGTAAGCCACCTCCCTATGGAAAAAGTTCACAATAACTTCTCAACTCTACTTCCCAGCCCTGCCCAGTTGCTTGTGCCCCTAGGAGGAAAACTTGCCCTTCATGCAAAAAACTGGATGTCCATCACTCAGGACCGATGGGTACTTGACATTTGTATCCCAGGGGTACAGATTTTATTTTCATTCACTGCCAACCCCAAGCGGGTTTCCAGACCTTCCTCCAAACCAGTGGGCAGAGGCTCAAAACCAAGTTATTTCCCTGCTCAACATCAGAGCTATTCAGCCAGTTCCAGTAGAACAAAGGGATCAGGGTCTCTACTCCAGACTATTCCTAGTACCCAGGAAAGAGGGCTCTTGGTGCCCAATCCTGGATCTTTCAATTCTCAACACCTTCCTGGTGGTCCCAAAATTCAAGATGGTTACCCTGCAACAGCTTCTCCCTATGCTAGCCAAGGATGCCTGATTAGTCACCCTAGACTTAAAATCAGCTTATCTGCACATCCCCATCAGGGAATCATGCATGAAATGTCTACAAATCAGGGCAGGATCTATGCATTATCAGTTTTCTGCACTTCCCTTTGGCTTATGTACTGCGCCCAGGGTATTCACAAAATGCCTGGCTCCAGCCATTGCATACTGCAGGCAGAGAAATATCCAAATTTACCCGTACTTGGACAACTGCCTATTTCAGGCAGACAACCAGGAATTGCTGCTACAGCACGTGGCATTTGTAAAAAGCCTTCTCACTTCATTGGTGTATACCATCAATGAAAAGAAATCACAACTGGTGCCCAGTCAAAATATTGTATTCCTGGGAGCAAGCTTGGACACAACTTCCCAGATGGCATTTCTCACTTCAGAAAAACAAGTCTGACAAACTACTTCAAACAAATGGCCACCAGAACACAGCTAACTGCAAGAAAAATACTGCAAGCCCTAGGGTTCATGGCCTCATATATTCTGCTAATTCCATATGCAAGACTGCATATGAGGAAATTTCAAGTGGTACTTAAGTGTTTGGTGCCAACATTCTCAGGACCTGGAAACAGTCATTCCTATCATACCTTGTCTGAGGGCAGAGTTCCTTTGGTGGGCAGAAGCATGCAACCACAACAAGGGACTGCATTTTACTCTATCCCACGCCGCTCAAACCCTGACCATAGACACATCAGACTATGCATGGGGGGCCCACATGGCTGGCAAATGCATTCAGGGCCACTGGAGCCCAAGCCAAATTCTCCTGCACATCAACCAAAAGGAGATGCTAGCTGTACAGAATGCTCTGACAGCTTTTAGATACCTAATCCTTCCAGGACAACTACTGATAAAAACAGACAACACCACAGTTGTGTGGTACATAAATAAGCAGGGGGTGAACCCATTCTTACCCACTCTGCAGGTTAGCCATGACTCTGTGGAGCACAGCTTTGGACAACCAAGTCCATCTGCAAGCTCAATTCCTGCCAGGCAAACAAAATTCATTGGCAGACGACTTAAACAGAAATTTCCTAGACCCACACTAGTGGAAATTGGAGCCCAGCACCTTCAACCTTCTGATCCAGAGGTGGGGGAACCCAGAGGTGGATCTCTTTGCCTCCCCCCACAACCACCAGTTAAGCAAATTCTGCACCAGGAACCCTCACAGCAGGGCCTGGAAGGTGGATACCCTATCCTTTCAGTTGGAAAACCTCTCAATCTATGCCTTCCCCCCTCTGCTCCTTCTCTCAAGAGTGCTACTCAAGATAAAAGAAGACAGGCCTAGGACAATTCTGATTGCCCCGGACTGGCCACGCCAGCACTGGTACCTGCTCCTGCACAGCCTGACAATGGTGCCACCCTGGCACCTACCCTGCTGTCACAGCAGGAGGGACAGATTTTGCATCCACAATTGCAAACGCTAAATCTAGCAGACTGGCTTATTCCTTTAATACTCCACCAGCAACCCTAAGTAAACAGGTGCTGGACATCATTCTTGAAGCCAAAAGGCTTAGTACTAGGAAATCCTTTGTGGAAAAATGGAAAAGATATTGTTCTTGATTCAGTCGAAAGGAAAGGACACAACAGTGCCCTCCTTGCCTCTAATCCTGGATTACCTAGCTACTCCACAGAGGCCTATCCTTCTCCTCCATTAAGATTCATGTCTCTGCCATTTCAGATCATTACAATACTGAACCACCTCTATTTTCTCACCCTCTCATCAAACAGTTCCTGAGAAGGGCCAAATACTTAAGGCCCCCAAGGATAGCATCCACCCCTGCTTGGGACCTTAACTTTGTACTGGAAAAGCTCATGCTTCCCCCTTTTGAATCTGCTGCTTCAGTAGAGTTAAAATTCTTCTCTTGGAAAACAGCCTTGCTTCTAGCCATCACTTCAGCTAGAAGATTGTCTGAGCTACAGGCACTGATGGCTGTGGAACCCTTTATTATCTTCCATGTTGACAGGGTTTCCCTCAGGACTAGCCCGTCCTTTATGCCTAAGGTGGTGTCCAGTGTGGCCCTAAACCAATCCATCCATTTGCCAACCTTCTTCCCTAACCCTCAAAGTAAAGGGGAAAGGATCCTGCACTCTTTGGACGTGCACAGACAGCTCAGGTTCTACCTTGATAGGACGAAGCCTTTCAGAGAATCTGACCAGTTGCTAGTCAGCTTTGCAACAGGGGGCAGAGGGCAAGGCCATTTCTAAACAAACCATTTCCAAACAGATAGCACACTGCATTCATTTCTGCTACAAGCACTATGGAAAACCAACCCCTCAGGGGGTCAGAACACATTCTACTAGGGCTACTTCTACCTGTACAGCATTTCTCAGGGGAGTCCCTACCAGGGACAGTCTGGAAGCTGCAACCTGGAGTTCTGTACACACCTTCACCACCAAGCATTACCACTTTTCCAAATCCAGGGCAGGATTTGCTACAGCAGTCTTGCAGGGCTTCTAGCCAGCCCTAACTCTTCTTGACTGCCTCCACCCTTCCTCGGCTTTGGGAATCAACCCAAGTGTGATGACAGCAACAGTGAAACATGAAGAACATAGTACAGTTGTGTACACTTACCATAAATGTAGATGTTCAAGTGTATTCACTGTTGCAGTCCTGGTTTCCCTCCCTCCAGCCCCCCCTGGTTTTCTCTGTCTTTCTATCTCTCCTCTCTATGGCTATTCCTAATGGTATTGGAATTTACTTTTTACTGGTGGAGGTTTCCACACCATATACTAGCTCCCTATTTGGGGGCTTCTGACATTTGGGGCAAGAAAAACTGATGTAATGGCATTTGCTGCCTGTTTATATACCTTTGACGACTTGACGTCATGGAAGAAGCGACAGCATCCGACACAGAAATACAAAGACTCTGGTATTCAGGCTGACTGAGGGCTACCTGCAGGCAGATAACCCAAGTGTGATGACTGCAACAGTGAATACACTTGAACATCTACATTTATAGTAAGTGTACACAACTGTTCTTTACTTTTATCTTCAATAATTTTATATACCAAAAAGACTTGAAACTGTCTCAAGATATTCCACAACACTGAGATGTCCTTTTCTGTTTTTTTTTCCAGGTACAAAATAATGTCTGTAAATAAAGACAAGTTTTCTTAATTACTGTACCAATTATATCCATGAATTTCTGAGTCTCTTATTTTCTTTGCCAGTGGTTCTAAATGTAGAGCAAGTAGCAAAGGGGAAAGTGGACTTGCCTGCTTGATTCCACTGTTCAGACACCGCTTGCCAGAGTGGAACCCTGCCACTTTAATTTTGCCTTTGATCCCTCATGTATTCTCCTAATTAACCATATTATTGTGTCAGACAATGCAGAGGCTTCCATTGACCTACTCATAACATCACAGCTTACTCTTTTGAACTATTTATCTGTATCAAGACCACTGACAACAGCGGTACTTTCTTCCCTGTGGGTCATCATCCTATTAGTGTTGTCAAATGTTTGCCTCCCCTCCACAAAACCACATTGATCCATATATATCAATTTTAGCAACACCTTTGCTATTCTCTAGTTGTTATAGGCATAAACATTTTGTAGTCTAGATGAGCCCCCACATAACTATTTCACCTACCCATCTTCTACTCTGTTTTGATCTATCACATTCTTTCTGTCTTTTTACCCTCTGTCATGTAATTACATTTTTTACCCTCTTGTATTAAAAACACAAAAGATGCTCAAATTCTATATCTGTTGTGTTTTAATACTGAGTGTACTTATATATTAAATATTTGAATATTTTTATAGTGGTATTTTCACTCTATTGCAGATTACTGTACCATGAACTGTATTATATATCTTTATGTTATGTGGTTGCACATTAGAACATTATGTACTTGTGTTTATCTTTTACATGACTGTAAATTTTCTCCTCAGGTCTCCACTGAAAATGGACCCTTGGCTCAGTTGGACTAATCCGGTTAACAGATGTCAAAAAAAGTAGATAGACAAACTAAGAAAGGGGGTGGTGTGGTTCTAATGTTTAAACACCACCTCAACATCCAGATCCTAAACACATCTGCCCCCCACACTGAAAATGAAGAAATCCGATATGCCAACCTCAGACTAAACCCAAATAAAACAACCAACATCATAGGATGCTACTTCCCACCTGGCCAAAATATCCCACCCCTGGAAAACCTACTGAACTGAGCTAACCATTCCCTACCCCGGGAAACCATAATCCTAGGTGATTTTAATATCAACTGGCTATCTTGTAGTAACAATCATCCAGCCTACCACCTAAACCTTCTTGGCTTCTCTCAAATAATACAGTCACCTACCCAGATAAATAAAAACCTCTAACAAACATACTACTCTCGACTGGGTATTAGTCAGTAAAGACCCTCGTTCAGACTTAGCAGTGACCACACTCCAGCATTCCTTCTGAGACACCACTTAAATTGTGCTAAACCCATTATCTATAGGCAAATCCGAAATAGAGTAAACTTTAGCCCTCTCTCCTTTATCACATCCCTTCAAAAATGTGATTGGACACCACTAAAATACCTCAGTCTGGATGAAGCTGTCCCCTTCTTTAGTAGCACCTTCCTAAACACACATGCCCCCATAAGAAATGTCAGAATCAAAACACAGTACTCCCCTTGGCTACAAATAAGTACCAGGGCACTAATGAAAATCAGAGATAAAGCTTGGGAGTACTGGCACTTAGCAAACACCCCCTCCTCTAGACAGTCATTCCCAGAGTTGCACAACAAGGTCAAAAGGCAAATAAAAGAAGATAAAACCCAATATTATCAGTCTGCCCTAAACTCCTCCCATCAAAAACCTAAGCAGTTCTGGTCCACAATAAACTCCATTCTCCACCCAGGTAAAGTAGGCACCCACCCCCCACCTACCACTCCCCCTTCCTCCAGCAGTACTGCTGACTCCGTCAATAAACACTTTACTGAAACCATTCTATCTTTGACTAAACAGTACAACCCTCTACCCACCCTCCCTACATTAAAACCACATACTCTGCTCACAGTCTTTTCTTTTTCATCAATGCCTACCTCCTATATAAAAAAACTTCTATTGAAACTTAGGCCTACTAAAACTTGCAGCTGACAATCTCCTCTCTGAATACCTAAAAATAGCAGCAGAAGCCCTAGCTTATCCAGTCTCTATCCTAATTAATTGGTCCTTATCAGAAAGCCTTGTCCCCACACTGTGGAAAAATATCCCATATCATTCTCCTCCATAAAGGTGGCTCCTCCACTGAACTTTCCAATTACCGCCCCATAGCCATCCTTTCTCCACTTTCCAAGATACTTGAAAAATGCATCTATTCTCAAGTCTTAGACTACCTCTTAGCTAATAACCTCCTCTCCAGCACCCAGCATGGCTTCAGGCCATACCACAGCACTACTACCACCTTGCTTTCTTTCACTAATGCTATCCTTCATCATAAAAATAATGGCCTGTTCTCCTCTGCTATATTTCTGGCTCTATTCAAGGCTTTTGACATGGTCTTACGCAAACTACTAATCTGTGTTCTCACTAACCTTTGCTTTTCCCAATCAGCTACTGAATGGTTTCACAGCTAACTGACCACCAACAATCAGCTGTCTGGCATAATGACCTATCTCCTTGACTTCCTGTAACACTGTGTTCCCCAAGGAAGGCTCCTTGGTCCCCGATTATTCTCACTCTTCACCAATGATCTATTCACAGCTACCAAGCATGCTTCTCTTGTACAGTATGCAGATGACTCTACCCTCATCTGCTCAGCCCCAACTATACCTGAACTTCACAAGATCACATAGGACCCCTTTTCATCTGTAGAAAACTGGCTAGCTAATCTTACTCAACCCGAGCAAGACTAAACTCCTTATCCCCCACTTTAATATTCTAGCCAAAGACAATACCGTCATCTTACACTCCTAATTTCCTGCTTCTACCGCTTCCTTGCTTACACTTACATTACAGCTCCAAGGCTTCCACTTCTTATGCTGATTGCTTTTCTTTGCAGTCTTCTGTGAGGGGGAGGGCCAGATCTTTACCTGCCTTTTCTGGTTATACTTTCCCCCATTTTGTATCTCCTTCCTCTAACACTCTCCTCCCCCATGCACATTAACTAATCTGTATTAGTGGGTCTCCTTGAGCGGCACCATTGAGAAAGTTATCTTTTGGCCTACTTGTGGTGAGGAAGCTTCCCCAGACCCTTTTCAGTGTGCACACCTGCAAGTAATTGCCTGCAAGTGTTTAAGCTTTTCTCAAATGTTTGTGGTGCACCTGGTTTAACAGGCATGTTTATGTTTTCCAACTGAAGTACTTCGCTAACTTTATGTAGTCGAGGGATCTAACTGACGTAGTGATTGCTTTTACTACAGAAACTGCTTACTGTTACATATGCTGTTATGCTCACAGCAGTCTAAGGGACTAACTGAAGCTGTGACTGCTTTTACTTCATAAAACTATTTGCTGTTAAATATGCTGTTATGCTTACAAGGAATTTGGCTGGAGACAAATCCAAGCTCCCCATTTTAAATTTAAATGTCAGAAGTATACTGAACAAAGTCTACGACCTTCATGCACTACTCTCCTTTTATCAACCTGAGATAGTCATACTAACAAAGACTTGGCTTAAACCAGGCAACCACAACAATGAAATCACTCCACCAGGTTACAGTATAATTTGTAGTGATAGAATATGTAAAAAAATAAGGGGGGTGGTGTAAAAAAAAGGGGGTATTGCTATAGTGTATAAATCTCACTTCATCTTTGAGAAAGTAGACATAACGACCCCAGACCGTGATAAAGTTGAACTCACTCTAACAAAACTAAAACTTAATGATAGTAAACACATTAACATCATAGGATGCTACATCCCTCCAAGCAGCAATATCCCCATTACAGAAAAACTCCTAGAAGGGATATCTAACTCCCTCCCCCAGGAAAGCATATTATTAGGAGACCTTAATACTGACTGGCAAAACTGTTCCAGTCATAACCCAATCTCCCATATTAACCTACATGGCCTAACCAAACTCATCCCTTCCCCCACAAGAACAGACAAGAGAGCCAAACACCAATCCACTCTAGATTGGATACTCATATCCCACCCATCACCGATATCCCTAGGAGGGTGTCTACCAGACACCCTGAATGACCACCAAGCCACATTCTTACTCAGATCAAAATCACCACAACTGACCCAAATATCTGCATGCCTAATTAGAAACCAAAAACACTTTAACCGCTACAACTTTATAAGCAACTTAAAAATGTGTGCAACTGGACCCCACTAAAAAACCCACCTCTTGATGAAGCTGTAATATATTTCAATACTACCTTCTTAAACACCCTTAACCATCACACCACCTCCAGAACAACAAGAATTAAAACTAAATATGCCCCCTAGTTAACCCCAGACACAAAATCCCTCCTCAGAAAAAGAAACAAGGCCTGGACCAACTACCTCAATAGTAAATCCCAATTGAACAAACAAATATACGTTGAACTACATAACAAAGTCAAAAAACTCACCAAAACAGACAAAACATCTTAGTACCAAACGTTACAGGATAAGCCCAGGAACAACCCACAAAAATTTTCGGCAGCAATTAACTCTTTTCTACAACCAGGTAAAACAACTACCCCAACCACAAAAATAGATAACCAAGAAGACATCCCCACTCAATTTAATAAATACTTTAGAAAAAACATCCAGAAAACCACCAAATGAAGAGAGCAGGAACTAGATGCACACAGGTTTATTCTGGTACCTCGGCTTCCACAGCCTTCTAAGGAATAACCTTTTCACAACAGATGCATCATTTTATACAAAATTTCCTTAATTAATAAATTGGATAATCATACAATGCATCATTCACATAATTCTAGAATAAAAGGGCCATGCAGTAAATTACTAAAACACAGACAGTAGGGAATATTTTAACAAGATAAAGTGTATAGTACATAACACCAAAGTTTATATGTAAACCAATACACCAGATCTCAAATAGTCAAATTATTTTCTAAATTTAAACCTTTAGGTTTCAAAGTACCAAAGTTTAAAATAAACATACTTTCTAATTTTAACAACTTCCGTAGAAAATTCCCAGTGTTATAACTGTCAGGTCTAGCCAATGCACAAAAAAACAAGGAATCCAACTCCCCATTATGTGATTTATTGAAATGTTCAGAAACTGGACTTTCCATCCTACCATTTCTAATATCACCCATGTGTTCCATAATTCTTAACTTTAACTGGCGTTTGGTTTGCCCTATATAATATTTAGGTGGAGTACACCCACAACCCACTATATAAACCACCCCACAGGATTTGCAATTGAAAGTATCCAAAGCTTGATATTTTATGCCATTAATACAACTCCCTGTTAAATTCATGACCTTTGAACAAATTCTACATTTTCCACATTTGAACATACCTTTTGAAGATGGAATCCCATTTAACATGTTTGTCCTAATTTTTGATTTAAATTTTAACTTCTCTTTTAAATTTGCATATCTGCCATATGAGAAACATACTCTGTTGGGAAACAAATGACCAATTTCGTCGTTATGACAGACAATCGGCCAAAGAAAATCTACTATGTCCTTCAAAACAGGAGAAAAAGACGAATACTTATTAACTAAGAAGATTCTATTCTCTTCATTCAAAACGAGGTTATTCTCCCTAAAGTCATAAGTTTTATCCATCGTCCTTGTAGGAAAATCAGGATTAAGCAATCTATCACTGCTATTCTTTATGGAAACCTCAGAATAACCTCTTTCCAAGAGCTTGTTTCCAACCATTCTGAATTCAAAATTTAACAAATTGATCTCAGAAGTATGCTCAAAAGTGCGTTTAAACTCACCATAAGGTAGTGCTTCAATCTAATGTTTTGGGTGAGCGCAAGTAGCATGTAAAAAAACATTGGTTGCAGTAACTTTCCTATATGGTCTATATTGCACTTTATTATCAGAATCCACATATAAAGAAATATCTAAAAACTGAATAGTGCTTTTATTCAGAACATAAGTGAATTCAAGACCAAATCTATTTTTATGTAAACTGGCAACAAAACCATCAAATTCCATAATGCTGCCAGTACATACAAAAATCAAGTCATCAATATATCTGTAATAAAGTACAACATTTTTCTGAAAAAACTCCAATCTATACAGGAAAGTGATTTAAAAAAATGACATAAATAATATCGCATAACTAGGGGCAAAATTGGCACCCATTGCGGTGCCTTCTTTTTGCAAAAATATCTTGTCTTCACAACAAAAGTAGTTGTGAGTCAATGCAAATTCTAACAATGAAATAATAAAAGAAGTGCGTGGGCCCTCCCCCAATATGTTATAAATAGCCTCCAAACCAAATCTAGTCCTAATACTAGTATAAAGTGCCTTAACATCCACAGTGGCCCAATAGAAATTACTATCCCATTGCATGTTCTTAACCTTAATGCAAAAATCATTAGTGTTCCTAATATGTGAAGAAACATTGACCAATTCCTTCTTAAGAAGACTATCCAACAATATGCCAATGTGTTCAAGAAAGCCACCACAACAAGATACTATAGGACGACCAGGGGGATCAAAAAGATTTTTATGTATCTTCGGTAGGGCATAAAAACTGGGGTCCCTAGGATTAGCAATATAAAGTTTTTTTACATCTTTGCTAGTTAAAAAACCCAGTCTCTCACCCCTCTCCAATAATTCTAAAAGGGCTCTATTATATTCTAAGACAGGATTATTTGGCAACTCAACATAAACTTCTTCGTTTGATAGTAAATCAAACACCATCTTCAAATAGTGTGCCCTGTCCATAATTACCCAGTTCCCTCCTTTGTCTGCTTGACAGAAAGCATACATATCACATACAGATTGCATAACTTTTAAAGCTTTCCACTCATTTTTTGTAAGATTAAATGAGAAATATTTTTTCATAAACATTCCATACTCAGCTTCTACTTTGCCAAGTAGAACATTCTCAAAAGCTTTCAAAATAGCAGAATTTTTAGGTGGAAAAAAGGAACTGTGACTAGGCAAACTGGGAACTTCAAGTTTGCCATAACCTGTCACAAAACGTCCAGTCTCAACTACACACGAGTCAGACTCAGATACATCCATGGCCCCCTCCAGTACTCCAGAGGTCACTAAGTCATAGTCATATACAGAAAGGTTGAGCAAAGAATCGAAAGAACTTGACAAGTCATCAGAAAACGTACAGGTATCAGTAACAGTATTAATTTCAACATCATTCAAATTACTTAATATATTAGTAGTGAAACATTTCTTACTTTCAAAAAAAGTTTTTAAATACAATTTCCTACAGAAACGCTTAACATCAATTATTAAATCAGAAAGGGCAGGTATTTTGGTAGGCACGAACTTACTTCCCTTAAGCAATACCTGCTCCATATCAGAAGTGACCACAAAGTCACTTAAATTGACAATATGCTTCTGTATAGGATTGTATGAAACATTTGAAAAAACAAACTGTCCCAACCTGAAAGTCTCTCTAAACACAGTCGAGACATGCCCCCTTTCAGCGTCTTCTGTTACGACCCTTGCTTCTTGATTTTCGTTTGCTGCCCTGACGAAAGTTCCAATTCACTTGCTCTTCCATCTCCGACTGACCACTGGCATCTTCAGTATTATCCACTCTTTCGAACGATACACTTTTCCTGCTGGTGCCTGTGTCGGAAGATGAGACAGAAGAATCTCTAACAAATCTGGAAGCTCCCTCCACTCTTCCGGTTTGGGACGTACCATTCTTACGTTTACGCTGCCACAAATATACAGTGTCCTTACTAAAATCATTGATGTCCCTATTCAATTTGTTCTTCTTTCTGGAAACTACTTCACTTTCAAATTTACTAGTCTCTATATTAATACCTTTCATGGCAACACGAAAAACTTCACTTGGAATTTCAGTGAACAAACTTTCCTCCACCTCCGCAATTTGGAGTTGAATTGCCCCCAAATTCTTTCGGTTACGCCTGATAAGTATTTTGAGCCAACTTAGAGAACACTGTAATGAGGCAGCCTTCCACTCTTCGAGAAATTCAGTCTCATTTTCTGTAAATTTAAATGCAGGTAGTTTGTCCACCCGAAGTCCCCTGGGTGTAATCGACAAACTAACATACTTTTCTAACAGCCGAGTATCGTAAAATAAAGAGGTTTCTTTGAACCTTAACTTTTTAAGTTCATCAAACCTCTTGTCACGATCAGCACATACTGGAACTGCCCATGGGTCAGATGCCGCCAATTTATCGTCCCTTTTCTTGCACAAATTGGCAAACCGAAAACCTTCATCACTACAGGCTAGATTAGCCATAATAGACAAAAAACCTGCGCTCCTCAAAGGAAAACTGCGCTCCTCAAAGAACACTAAAACCAAACATGTAATATTCACAAAACCACCAAATGAAGAGAGCAGGAACTAGATGCACACAGGTTTATTCTGGTACCTCGGCTTCCACAGCCTTCAAAGGAATAACCTTTTCACAACAGATGCATCATTTTATACAAAATTTCCTTAATTAATAAATTGGATAATCATACAATGCATCATTCACATAATTCTAGAATAAAAGGGCCATGCAGTAAATTACTAAAACACAGACAGTAGGGAATATTTTAACAAGATAAAGTGTATAGTACATAACACCAAAGTTTATATGTAAACCAATACACCAGATCTCAAATAGTCAAATTATTTTCTAAATTTAAACCTTTAGGTTTCAAAGTACCAAAGTTTAAAATACCTCAATAGTAAATCCCAATTGAACAAACAAATATACGTAGAACTACATAACAAAGCCAAAAAACTCACCAAAACAGACAAAACATCTTACTACCAAATGTTACAGGATAAGCCCAGGAACAGCCCACAAAAATTTTCGGCAGCAATTAACTCTTTTCTACAACCAGGTAAAACAACTACCCCAACCACAAAAATAGATAACCAAGAAGACATCCCCACTCAATTTAATAAATACTTTAGAAAAAACATCCAGACCCTTGCAAACAACCAACCCTATGACAACATCCCCACCCCTGCAAATCCACCCCTCCACCTCTAACAATTGCCCCAAGTTCAGCTTCCACCCAGAACCAACCAAATCCTTTGAAAACCTACTCCGCAATGCTCAAACCAACGTCTCTAGCAGCAGAAGCCATATCATACCGTTTCCATCCTAATTAACAGATCCATCTCTGAGTGTATAGTACCCAAGCTATGGAAAATATCACATATACCTCTAAATAAAGGGGGAACCTCCATGGAACTCAATAACTACCGCCCTATAGCCATACTACCCCCTTTATCTAAAATTTTAGAGAGGGTAATACACAAGCAACTAATGAAATATTTCCTAGAAAAGAATCTAATAGCAACACAACAACATGGCTTTAGACCCTTCCATAGCACTTCCACCGCACTAACAGAATTCACCAACATTGTCAATACCCACAGAAACAACGGACTCCTTGTATCTGCCACCTTCCTTGACTTGTCCAAAGCATTTGATATGGTTAACCACAATAAACTCCTTCTTTCACTAGCAACTTTAAACCTTACCACCCCTGCCATCTCCATGTTCAAGAACTACCTAGAGGGAAGGAAACAAGCTGTTATGTGGCAAAACCAACTCTCCCCCTCCCTACCAGTCCCCCTAGGAGTACCCCAAGGCTCCATCCTTAAATAATAAATAATAAATTTGATAAATTCATTTGATTTCAGTTTTTAAAAAATTAAAAAAAAAAAAAACAAGAAAAAAAAACAATTTTTAAAACATTTAAAACATTTTAAATAATAATTTTAAACAATAAGATTAATTAATGTTGAGGTTCCAAACAAGCATAAAAGACAACATAACGTAGAATATTTATGACAACATACAGTTATTTATTTATTTATTCATTTATCCTTTGGTGTTACTTTAAGGTATTAATTCCTTTAAATCTTGACTAATTAACTAATTGGGTCAAGAACACATATAGATGAGTTTAGTTCGGGGCGGTTTGTACTTCTGATGAAGTTGGGACAGGAGTCCTGACGAAAAATGTATGTTTAAGTAATCGCATTTTAAGTTTTAAACAATAAATGAACCTGTTTTAAAAAGCAAAGTAAAGATATCATTGTGTTTACTGAGACGTGTTATCAGTGGCAATTAGCATCGGAGAGTAGCGGAGTAGTGTTTTTTTTTGCGGAGAAGCTCCATTCTGGGGCAACTTCTTTTTACCCTCTTCACCAATCAGCTCCCAAACAGTATTCCTAAAGCCTCAGTAGTGCAATATGCAGATGATACCACCATAATATGCGCAGCCAAATCAACTGACATCCTTCACTCTCTAACACAGGAATACTTTTCCCTAGCAGAAACTTGGATTACAAACCAAAGGCTCATTCTGAACCCAAGTAAAACAAAGCTAGTACTCTTTAGCTCCCACAGAGCCACACCTCCCACTGATTATTTCTTCATCTCCTCCTTTAACAAGACCACAATCACCCCCACAAATCATACCAAACTCTTAGGGGTTGAAATAGATAATCATCTTAGATTTGACCTACATATTTCTATAACCATAAAAAAGTACATAAAAAACTTAGCCTACTGTATCGCAATAAAAAATTCCTCACTGACCACTCCAAAACTACATTAGCAAGCACTCACCTACTATCCACTCTACTTTATGCCTCCCCTATGCTTACAAATCTCCGCAAATCTGACCTAAACAAACTTGATAGTTGTTATAGTAAGATAGCCAAATTCGCTACCTCTCCCTTCAGAACACATCACTGTGAATGCTTAAAAAACTCAATTGGCTAGAACTACCACTACTACTTCAACTCAATCAACTATCCCTAGCCCACAAAATAATACATAACTCTGAAAACACCCCAGCCCTACAAAATCTTTTGCAACCCTATACAACTGCCAGGCCCTTGAGGTCTAGCACACAAAACCTCCTCAAAGTAACCAAATATAACAATGAAGCTGGTAAGTCTGTCTGCAGCCACTATATAGCAAAAACCTGGAACTCCCTTCCTGCCCACATAACTGACAGCAAATCCCCATCACAGTTCAAGAAACTTGTTAAAACTCACTTTTTGAATAATCGACTGTGCTCCTGTATCCCCCCGGTTAATGTCTCATTAGAACACCACCTAACTTAAGTAACTCTGCTAATCCAACCAATCATAGTACTGTACCCACTTAGGACTGTTAATTTACTGCTCATCCCATCTTTCCAGGAGTTGGGGAAAACTACCCCAGCAATGCTGAGCTCTCCATAAGCAATTAAAACCAGGAGAAGACGTATTGTAAATCAATTTGTTATCCTTCTCAACTAAAACCAGGCAAAGACATATAGTGAATCAATGTATCCTTGTTAACTGTAGCGAGCATCATCTGCTCTCTCGGAGTCTTATTCTACGTCTCTCTGCTTTTACTCTGATAGTAAATTTATCACAAGAATCCTAAACTTAGGAATATCCTCTAAAATGTAATATTATATTGTAGAGAATGAATGTATTCTGTTAGTTAATATGTATGTCAAAGTCTCTTCTATGGAAATTGTATGTCAAAAGACTGTCCTTAAAGCTATGTTTTGTAAAAAAAATTGTTTTCTTGGAGCTTTTCTCCCCGGGCCTTCACTGAAAATGGACTTGTAATCCAGTTGGACTCTTCGGTCAACAAATGTAAAATAAAATAAATAAATAAATAAATAAAATCTCTCCAACAGAACACACCAGACTAATTGGTGTTGAGATTGATAACAATCTCAGATTTGACTCTCACATTTCTTTTACCGTAAAAAATGTTCACAAAAACTAGGTGCATTGTACAGAAACAAACAATTCTTCAGCAAGACAGCCAGAATTTCTGTTGCCACTTCCCACCTAATCTCCACTTTACTCTACGCCTCTTCTGTACTTACCTGCCTTAGACAAACAGACCTAAACAAGCTCAAGGCTTGCTATAGTAAAATTGCTAAGTTTGCCACTGGTGCCTCTTATCGCAGCCACCACTGTATCTCACTTAGAGAACTTCACTGGCTTGAACTCCCTCAACTTCTTCACCTGAATCAACTCTCCCGTACCCACAAGTGAGTAAACCATCCTATTAAAGTCCCATCTCTTCAAAACCTTCTCCAGCCCTACTGCTCCACTAGACCCCCTATGTTCAAGCAGCAAAAATCTACTTCTAGAGACCAAACCTAAGAACTCAGCAGGAGAAGCACTAAACTCCTGTGTCATATCTAGATTATGGAACAATCTCCCCACCTCTATAACCACACTACCTTCTTGCAGTCACTTCAAGACTGCACTAAAACTCACTTAAAAAGTCTCTGGTTATGCCCATGTACCAATCCCGACTAGTAACCCTCCTTTTACTCCCCCCCCCCCCCAGCCACCGTGCCTTACACCGTCTGATCATTGCATTCCTTCCTCTGCAGGCTCTGGCTCACCATTTACCCTCCCCCTTCCCTCCTCACTCAATCTCTCAGACCTGTTATAACATGCTTAACTACCTCGCCTCATCTCAACTCCAAATACATATCCAACTGATTTACACCTAGCTTCCTCTCACTACCACGTGTACTACTCAATCAGTCTCCTCTCTTACTCCTCTGTCTTCCCCCCCTTCCATCCCATTAGCCCTTCTAGCTTGTTCCACCTTCATGTGGAGCGTCTGCTTTATATCTGCTTGAGTTTAGTGCAATATTTGTATATAAGATTTAGGTATATGAGTTTAGAACAGTATCTG
Source organism: Protopterus annectens (assembly GCF_019279795.1). Lineage (NCBI taxonomy): Eukaryota > Metazoa > Chordata > Ceratodontiformes > Protopteridae > Protopterus > Protopterus annectens. Next base: position 1,033,480,672 of record NC_056747.1, on the reverse strand, counting down.
TGTGAACTTAATGCTTTCTGTATGTACATCCTACCTTTATTCCTAGCCTTTAGCTCTATATTGGTATATCTGTTCATTACTATGTTACGTATGATATGTATAGCTAATGTTTGCTGCAGTATGTATTATTTGCTATTGTATGTATAGTCAATTGTTCTTCATGTACTCTGCTGCTCATTTATTGTTCTGTGGAGCTTTTCTCCCCGGGCCTCCACTGACAAAGGACCTGTGTCCTGTTGGAATTTCCCAGTAAACAAATGTAAATAAATAAATAAATAAAAAAGAAACTAAAATTGAAATGGGCCTATATGGTCTGATGGCTCTTTAACTTCTTTAGGTATTATAGCCACCATAGCTTTCTTCCAGGTTGTTGGTGCTCCCCCTACTTTTAAAATACTGTTAAACAAAACCTTCCAGAGTTTTATCACTTTCTTCCCTCCTAGCTTCCATATTTCTACAGGAGTACCATCTATTTCTGGAGACTTTCCTGCAGATTGTACATTACTGTTTATATCTCATCTCCTCCTATCTTACATGTTAATTGTTGAGCCTCTAAACATTAGCATACCTAAGTCTTCCATAAATATTTCCTTTTGTGCTTTTTCTTAATTTCCACATTTCTGTGCGTTGTACATATTTTCCTAAAATTTCCTGAATTTCTCTAATACCTGTACAATATCTCTGGTTATTTTTCTAGTTATAGGCCCCTAAGTTGGGCAACAACCCTTTCTACTTTCTATTGCCTACGTTGTTGTGCTAATACTTTTATGCTGTATAGTTATTACCAAGTACCTGAAAGTACCTTAAACTTGAAGCAGTTCTGTGCCTTGACTCAACCTTCTTAGATATCCTAAACTCCCAGGCCTCCACTAGAACCATTAGAATCAAATCCAACTATGTCCCCTGGATAAGCAAAGACACTAGATCTATGCTAAAATCCAGGGATAAGGACTGGGCCCTCTGGCACAAAACTGGATCACTTACAAACGGGCATTTCTTGAATTCCATAACAAGGCAAAGAAATATGTCAAATTTGATAAAGCTAGCCACTACCACAATGTACAAATCAGATATCAAAAGTACCCCAAAAAATTTTGGTCAACAGTTAACATACTCCACCCTGGAAAATCAGATACCCCCCACCTCCCAACCATAACAGATACCTCATTTAATGTTTCCTCACATTTTAACAAATTCTTAACAGAATCCATTCTTGCACTCGCTAACTCTCAAGGCTGTCTATCCTCCAATCAACTACCCAACCTCGGTATCTTGTCTCTACTGACAGAATTAAAAAAACTTAAGAAACTAAAACCTACCACCCTAGCTGCTGACAAACTGCCAGCTGACTTTTTGAAAATAGCTGCTGACGCCATCGCATAACCTGTATCCAGTCTTATCAACCGTGTTCAGTATCAAAAAATTTGGTCCCCGAGATCTGGAAAGTTTCTCACATTATTCCACTCCACAAAGGGGGCAACTCAAGAGAGTTAACCAACTGTGTCTCTGACATCATCTCCCAGGCACATGCTTACACTTATCAAACTCGTCAGAGATTTGGGATGCATGGCTAGGCTTAAAAAAGCCCTTGAGGTCGTTAGGTTCATAGATGTTTACTAGGCTATCAGCCTATATCAATACTCTCACCTCTGGAGAGGTGTGTACACATACAATTATGGATTACCTCAACACCCACTACCTTCTCACAAGTACTTGACATGACATCAGGCCCTACCACAGCACCACCATTGCCCTTATGTCATTCACTCATACAGTTAACAACCATAGAAATAATAGCAACCTTGTCTCTGCCATCTTTCTCAACCTCTGTAAGACATTTGATATGGTTAACCTCAACAAACTCATTAAATCTCTGTCAGAACTGAATGTTAGCAAACCTGCCATTACCTGGTTTCAGAGTTATCTAACAAATAGACAGCAAACAGTGCACTGGAGGCAAGAACTCTCCTTTATTACCAGTCACAGTTGGCATTCCCCAAGGCTCCATCCTTGGTCCTTTACTTTTTCTCTGTATTCACTAATAACCTCCATACCTCTACTCTGCATACCTCAATCATCCAATATGCTGATGACTGAACACTGATCTGTTCCTCTCCTTCCCTTCAGGAACTGCAACTAAAAACACAGGCCTCTTTCCTTTCTGTAGAAGAATGGCATACACTAAGGCACTGTACGAGCACATCCACTTGTGCATGAATTGTGCCACCTCCAATATAACCAAGACGCTCTACTCCAAAAAAAGGAAGCCAGTCTGGTGGTCTCTTGCCATAAACAAACTTTACAACAAAAGGAAGAAACTGTTGCAGAAAAGAGGAAAAATCCCAGGATGCAAAAACCTCTCTTACCAGCCTCAGTAAAAAGCTGAGATCCCTCATAAAATCCTTCAAAACTAGTTATGAAAATAAAATTGCCAAAGATTCCAAAGACATCCACAAGGCATTCTATAGCTGTGTTAAGAATCTAAATGGCAATGCTCAGATCTGCTCTGAGCTACAACAGAATGGCATTAAATATACTGATCCCAAGGATATTGCCAATATCCTGGCAGATCGATTCAGTGCAAACTTCAGCCTCGTCTCACCCCCTAAAGGGCCCATCTCAATACCGAAAGATTGCCAAATTCTGGTAATAATGGCCACACAGGTAAAAAAACACACTCTCCAAAGCTAAGAATACAGCATCCATGGGACCAAACGACATCCCAGGCTGTGTACTACATGAACTACAAAATGAACTGGTAACTCAGGTGTCATGTTTAATCATAGCCTCGCATCGGGCTTCATGCCCACTGAGTGGTGCACAGCTACAGTTATCCCACTGCACAAGGGAGATCCACCTTGGATCCTGAGAACTACCGCCCCATCAGTCTGATGAGCCTGATCTCCAAGGCCATGGAAGATATTATTATGGAACTTATAATCAAAGACATTGGCAACCTTCAAACACTGGACCCCACGTAGTTTGGTATGCACCTCTCAAGACATCTGCAGCAACTGGAAAGGACGCAGAAGTACCTCACTAAAAGAATCACAGGCCTAAAGCAGATGCCCTATTCTGACCGTCTAAAAAAAACTCCCGCTGTACTCTGTCGCATATTGTCTACTCAGAGGTGATCTCTGCTTAACATACAAGGCCATGTCAAACCCAGAGCTGTTGAACATGCTACACTTAAAGAAATCCCAAACCCTCAGAGTCGCATGTTCTAGGGATCTAAACCTTGTCATCACAATGAACAAAACATGCTGGAGGGATAAGTTCCTGACCCAGAGACTCCCCAGACTCTGGAATAGACTCCCCATACATGTCAAGCAGAGCACCTCTTTGGCCCTCTTCAAAAGGAACCTTGACGATTGAATGGGAGATAAGAAATTCACCCGGGGGATCACATCAGTTGCCCTGCTAGACAGGGGTCTAGGGAAGTAAATATTGTGGGAAGAAATAGCCAGGGAATTGTTATGGCTACACTTGTATAGGCCTTAGGTCCGATAGCCTAGTGCTTCTCTTCTGGTGTACAGTGAGTAATCACTTTCCACAAACATTTTAGTTTCTCCAATTTTTAATGCTTTGCCCTTCCACCACAGTTTTTGTGGCGGTATGGTCACATCTTTACTAATACTGGTCTTAGCTGCTTTCTCATGGCCAGGTTTGGAGCATACACACAATATATCCTTTTTGATTAACAAATCCTGCTGTGGAATGCCCGTCAATTTGCTTATTTTTGCCTTCATAAAATGAATAGTCTATTCCTTCCAGTTTCTCTGATGTGGCAGAAAATGTCAAGTTTTCCCTGCATACCCTGTCCTCTAATTCTACCATGTTTTGAAGAGCTCTTCTTGAGCAGTCTCAAACTCAGGCGGTCTTTTCTTCATTTCAGCCTGTGTTTTTTGCAGTTTTATTAGTTAGCTTATTCCACTTTACCAGCCTTTTTGTATTTGAATTTATGTACTCCTTTAATGCTTTGTTTATTTTCATTAGCTCTGAGCACATTTGATTTATTTTTATCTGTATATTATTGGAAGCCAGGTCTTACACCAAAGCTACGGCTTGAACTGCTTTTTGTTGATAAGCTGCAGGATTCTTCCCAGTCAGTGTTTTCACTTCACTGATTCTTGCTGATTGTCTTTCAGGCTGTAAGTTTCTTCTTTGTTGATATCCAGGCAGTGTATTATGTGAATTTACTAAAACTTGCAGATTTACTGGCTGCTGAAATTAAGCTGCTTATCAGTGTGCATCTGTCTTGGAAGTCCTGATTTTAATGTTCTTGAGCCTTACTTCAGTTTTAATAACCTTTACAAGCGAGAGTTTGAAAAACACATAAACAAAATGCCATTATTACCCAGTGGATTTGGTATGTAATTCATTCCTCATTATTTCTTTTTTTTTTTTTTTTTACAATGGGGGTTTAATTTACATGGAACAAGATTGCGTTTCTTTTCTCTAGTGCCAACTTATTCTTGTCAATTTTTCTGTACTGAAGTCCTGTTTCTTTTTTTTTTGTTTGTTTTTTTCCTACCAGTGCATTTCATCCAGTGAAATCCCATGATCTCCACATCCTATACTTCATATCACAAATTGAAAATGTTAGTACTCTTGTCTCATACTCCACAATTCGCTTCAGTCTTCATCTTTCTTGACTCACTCTTCCACTCGATTACCACAGTAAATTTGTACTTTTACCCCTGTGACAGGCATATCCTGGCATTATAAACAATTGCATTGTCTTCTATTTATATACCTGTGAACCTATGCTGTATTGATTTTTCCTGTTTTAAATGTTAGTTATTCTATATTTGATTCTTTTTTGTTCATTGGTAATCCACTTCTTTATTCCCATGGCTGAGACTGAACTTGATCATGTATGATCAGTACTCTTCTCCTGTTATTAAATATTAAATAAAAAAAATAGGAAATAAATTCTCTTAACTTGGCTCACGAGACAACTCTACATTTGACTACTGTGGCATTGCCTATTACTGCTTTCAATTCCCTAATGTGTGCACTGCAGTTAAAACAGTAGTGTGGCAGATGTATAACACTGCCTCAAAAGTCCAAGGCAAGGCAGATTTGGATATTGCTGGTTTGTTTGGATGTGCATATAGGTGTAAAAGGCTTGTTGAGGGGCAAGTGTTTAAATCTGTTGTACAGAGAGAGAGGAATGGCAAGAGGCAGTGCTAGTAACAGAGGCTAAGATACACTGCAGCATTAACAGTATTCTGGTGAGTACAGTGGGTTGCATTGTGCAACAAATATTATGGTTCATGTCTGGCATTCACTCTGGCTGTTAGGTTTTGTGAAACACAGTGTTTGATTTTGGAAAATTCAACAAGTTGTTACAACAGTTCTTGTGTGATAATGAAAAGAATCAGAGGAGATTAAAAAAGATTGGTAAGAGATGACTATAAAGGCAGTTTACAAAGGAGATATGAGAAGAGATCTGTAGGACTGTCAAGTATGTAGGGAAGCCCAAGTTTAGGATTTCTGTATGGAAGTGTTTACACTGGTATTTTTATACCTCCTATTGGACTTCAGAGGATTTTTTTCTCAGGTAGATAGCAAATGTTGGAGATGAAAGGGGAAAAGAGAGAGCGTGGTAATTGGAAACATGTTTTCGGGAATGTAATGAGTTGGTAGATTTTAAAAAATTGCTACAGTTCTTTGACAGAAATGTACGGGGAACAACTAGTAACTAAGGGAAGTGATTGTTTTGAACTGGGAAGTAAGACTTGATCTGCTAAACACAGTCAGGCTTTACAAAAGTTTAATGCTGTTGGGTACCTGAAAGCAGTTACTAGAAAAGGGAAATCAAAATCTGTACCAAATGTAATTGATGTTTGGAGTATTGTAATGGAAAAAATGAATTGGAGGTGGGATCTTTAGAGCATGTTTCAGTGAAATAAATATAATTTGTGGGCACAATATATGTAGAATAACAATCAGGAGGAGGAGGAGTTAAGGTTTAAGGAAAGGCAAGAATTCAGCAATGTATGTAATTGTGAAGGAAGTGAAAATTGTTAAAAGAAAACATGTCTGCATACTGCAGTGGTGGTGCTGTGGTAGCGTTGTCGCCTCACAGTTAGACGTTGCCCGTTCAATTCTCAGAGTGTCTTCTGTGTGGCGACATGCGTGAATGGCCCGGCAAGCCAGCACGTAAAACTCTACTGCCAATCATGAGCGGACCGGAGTTCCGCTGTGGCGACCCCTAACGGGAAAAGCCGAAAGACAAGCAAACTGCACGGTAACAGTGATGGAATATTTTTTTTTTCTGTTTTTTTAGCTTTTTGTTTACTGTACCTGTATTCATATTGCTGTTTAAAATGTAAAGATTTTCTTTGAAAAAAATCTTTTCACAACAGTTCATTTCCTCTCCATGTGATAGAGGCAGTATCCATATTTTTGTTTACTGTACCTGTATTCATATTGCTGTTTAAAATGTGGTAGTTTAATAAAGATTTTCTTTGAAAAAAATCTTTTCACAACAGTTCATTTCCTCTCCATGTGATAGAGGCAGTATCCATATGTAGCATTAGGCACACCAAGCTGTGTTGGGGTATAGATTGCACTGTCATGTGGAGAAAAATATGACAGCAGAGCTGAACAGAAAAGTCTCACGCTTGGCTGCTCTCAATGTATATAAAGGAGAAAGTGGAGAAACTGTCAGGCTTCTGCTACATGCATGCTGAATAGTTATTTGCATGGAATTTAGCATTCTTTAACCTGAGGGAAGTACCTCCAGTGATAGAGTTCGGTATTATTCTTAAAGAAACAGCTAGTTGGTGGTTGTGATCACATGTTTGTTTGGAACTGGAGCTAGGATCTCTGTATCTTAAAAGATAGCTAAATTAGTTGTTATATGACAATTTAGTTTGACTCACTGCCTTTACTGAGCAGCCATGTTATGCTATGGAGCACTGCTGTCTTGGCTACCAACAGCAGGCTTTCAAATGTTTTTTTTCTTCTGTAGGTCCACAGTTGCATTGTCTAACACGTTGCCTTACCAGATGGCAATACTACTGCATAGCATAATCCACTCCGTAATATAGTTCTTTAGTCTTTCTTGCCGCGCGGTGCCCGAAGCAGAAGCATTTCGCAAGTGCCGGTCGGCCGACTACTGAAATATTCGAGTTTGAGTTTCAGAACCGAAGTCTTCACTAAAGCTAAGTACCCCGTTGGGGAAACTTTTTTCTTGCTCCATACCGATGTCAGAGTAGGTTAATAATTGTATTACTTGTGGGAAGCAAATACCTCATAAGGATTTCCATTTATACTGTATTCCTTGCCTAGGCCCTGATCACAACATGCCTGGCTGTCGGTTTTGTGCTAGATTTAACCAACATACTGTTAAGCTTCGGTATATTTTTGCCTCAAAGTATTTTGGAAACAGATTTAACTACCCAGAAATGTCTTCGGATAGTAATCCGATTACCAGAGTACATAAAAAAAGCAAAGAAAAGGACTGAGAAAGGCAATCGAGATCCAAAACTGACAATGAAGCTTCTCCTAAGCCAGTCACCGGTACTCAGTGAGGCACTTTCACAGCCCCCTGATACCCGCTACTTTTGAGTCACAGGCCTCTACCAACATCCATGTGGAGTCCGGCATGCCTCAAGATACTCAAGGTATTGGACCGACAGATGTATCACCCTCGGATGGGTCCGGAGCTGCTGAGCAGGCACCGGCTTCTGAGGGTGTAGTCAGACCTCAACATTTGTATATCAAACCGACGACAGCTGCAAAACCAAATACAAAAGCAACTTCTAAAACTAAAGAAACTGACGCATGAGCCACATGCACAAGCCTCTATGCCTAAAAAACAGATGATCAAAATGGCTGAAGACCTTATTACCTTGATCAGGGATACCCATCCCCCTCCAGATAAGAGGCTTACGCAAGACACTGATTATGAATCTTCAGATCAGGTTTCAGTTTCTTCTGATTCCTCTTCTGATCAGGAATTATCTATACCTCCCTATGAGGATTCTGATGCAGAGGAGTCTATACCATCTGCATCTCCTCCTGAGGATTATTCATTTGGAGAAACCTTGCATACTTTGAGGGAGCATTTTCACTGGGAGAGTCAAGATTTCTCAGAATCAAAAAAGAGGCTCAGGGATTTCCTTCTTCTCCCTCAGCACAGGTCTTTAGCCATTCCCCGTTTTAGACATTGTGGATGATGTGTTTTCGGAATCAAGCTTGACCACTGACTCTTTACCTCCGGCTAGCAGTAAGCCTGACAGATATTACAGGGTCCCTGTCTCACATAAATTTGTATTTAGAAACCCTGCTGCTGATCCTGAAACTATTTCACATTGTCCAAAGGGAGTTAAGGCCTCAACAGCAAAAAATCCTACCCCCTCTGACAGAGATTCAAGGGCACTGGACAGATGGTGAAAAAAGGTTTATTCATCTGCGACCTTGGCAATCAGGGCCTTAAACTGTCAGTTTCATATGCTTAAGTATCAACAACATGTTATGGGATTGCTGAAACAGAAAATAATGTTGATTTCTGAATGTGCAGAAAATAAAGAATTGCAGGAATTATTGCATGCAGCAGAACAGGTTGGAAAGCATACTTTACAATGTGGTTTTGACTCCGTAGAGGCCTCCTGCAGGGCCGCAGTTATTGGATCTGTGATTAGGAGGCATGCCTGGCTAAAGGAACAAAATTTGCCTCATCATGTTAAAGCTAAATTGCTGGATGCACCTTTACAGCATGATACTCTGGTATTAAGGCAGAAGAGGTTTTAAAGAAAATGGAAGACAAAGCTAAGTCTATGCAAACTGTTAAAGACTACTTACAAGTGCAGCCACCAAGATTCAGTAGACACTGGCCTACAAAAAATTGGTCCTTTCCTGTGTCAGACAGAGCTCAAAGGGGCAAATCCAGACGCCCTAAGGGTTCCAGATACCAACCACAAGATTCATACAGGTCAAAGCAATGGGGCGCGTCTACCTCCAAATCTGGAGGAGATAAAGCGCAAACCTACAGAAAACAGTCCGAATGACTTCCCTGCCTACACCAAGCACTTATCTTTTGGCAGCACCCTTAGGGGGAAAATGAGCACTTTCTGGTCAAAATTGGCAGTTAATAACCCAGGACAAGTGGGTACTAAACATAGTATCACAGAGATACAGATTCCATTTCAACACTCTGCCAAAAAATCAGTGGGCAGAGGCACAGAAACAGGTTACATCCCGTATGGATATGGGGGCCATTCAGCCAGTACCAGAACAGGAAAAAGGACAAGGTTTTTACTCGACTGTTCTTGGTACCCAGAAAGGACAAGGCCTGGCGGCCAATACTGGATTTATCGATTTTGAACACATACCTGGACATTCCAAAATTCGAAATGCTGACTTTGCAGCAGCTTCTGCCCATGCTGGGCAGGAATGCTTGGCTGATGACATTAGACCTAAAAGAGGCATACCTGCATGTCCCAGTAAGACAATCGTGCAGAAGATACTTCAGATTCAAGGCTGGCTTAATGCATCACCAATTCTCTCCACTGCTCTTTGGCTTATCTACTGCACCTAGGGTCTTTACAAAGTGCCTGGCACCAGTAATTGCATTTTGCAGACAAAGAATTATACAGAGATATCCTTACTTGGACGACTTTCTCATTCAAGCAGAGAACAAGGACATTCTTCTTCAACATCTGGCGTTTGTGAAAAGGCTTCTAACATGCCTAGGGTACACAATAAATGAAAAGAAATCTCAACTGGTACTCTCTCAAAAGATAACATTCCTGGGTGCAAGCTTGAATACAACTGCCCAGATGGCTTACTTCATGCCAGACAAGCAAAGGCAACTGGCTACTTACTTCAAACTGATAGCAACAAAAACCCAGTTATCTGCAAGACAAATTCTGCAGACTTTGGGCTTATTGGCATCCTGCATCCTACTGATTCCATATGGAAGACTGCATATGAGGAAACTTCAGTGCTACCTAAAAAGTTTATGGAGTCAACATTCACACAGTCTGGAAACAATGATTCCTCTCATTCCCTACCTACAACAGGAGTTTGTAGGATGGGCAAAGGCATGTCACCAAAACATGGGACGGGCCTTTACTCTACCCCCTGCCAGCCAAACCTTAACGACAGACGCATCAGATAATGCTTAGGGGGGCCCACATGGCAGGAAGATGCATTCAAGGCATATGGACCCCAAAACAAATGCATCTGCATATCAACCAGAAAGAGATGCTAGCTGTTCAAAATGCCCTAACAGCCTTCAAGGACCTACTTCATCCAGGACAACTACTGATAAAGACGGACAACACCACGGTCATGTGTAAACAAGCAAGGGGGTGCACACTCATACCCCTTTGCAGATTAGCCATGGCACTGTGGGACACGGCTTTGACCTACCAAATACATCTTCAAGCTCAATTACTGCCAGGACAACAAAATACAGTGGCAGATGATTTAAGCAGAAACCTTATGGATCCTCACGAGTGGAAACTAAATCCGCAAGTCTTCAGCATGATAATGGGGGAGCCCAGACATAGATCTATTTGCCTCTCCTCAAAATTATCATTTGAAAAGATTCTGCACAAGGAGTTATCACAGACAAGCATGGAAAGTGGACGCTCTATCCTTCAGTTTACGCCTTTCCTCCTCTGCCTCTTCTTCCCAAGGTCCTCCTAAAAGACAAGAGAAAACAAAGATGATACTAATTGCCCCGGACTGGCCCCGCCAATACTGGTACCCAGTCCTAAGGAGCTTGTCTCAATACCCAGCTTGGACCTTACCTCAAAGACCTCAACTACTGTCCCAGCAAAACAGTCAGATCCTGCACAATCAACTCCAGACACTGAACCTGGCAGCATGGCTGATCATGTAGTTATTCAAACAACACCTCTCAGTAAAGCTGTGATGGATGTCATTTTGGAAGCCAGAAGGCCTAGTACTAGAAAATCTTATGCTGATAAATGGAAGAGATTCTGTGCTTGGAATCAAGTACAAGGAACTGATACAGCAGAACCAAATATTCCTCAGATATTACAATACTTAACTGAGATGCTTGACAAAGGCCTATCTTTCTCATCAATCAAAATCCATGCCTCTGCCATTTCAGCTCATTACAATATAGAGCCACCAATCTTTTTTCATCCTTTACTAAAACAGCATCTTAGAGGAGCCAGAATTTTAAGGCCTCCTAGAAGATCACCATTACCTGCATGGGACCTCAATTATGTGTTGGAAAAGCTCACCCTGCCTCCATTTGAACCAGCTGCTACCTCTGATATAAAGTTCTTATCATGGAAAACGGCTCTGCTACTAGCAATTACTTCAGCAAGAAGAGTTTCAGAGCTACATGCCCTCATGGCTGTAGAGCCTTTTATCATATTTTACCCAGACAGGGTGTCTCTGAGGACAAATCCTACATTTATGCCTAAGGTGGTTTCCAGTGTGGCTCTTAACCAAACAATTCATCTGCCAACCTTTTATCCAAATCCGCAGAACAAAAAGGGGAGAGAATTCTGCATTCCTTGGAAGTACACAGACAGCTAAGATTCTACTTGAGCAGGACTAAAGCTCTAAGAAAAACTGAGCAATTACTAGTGACATATGCTGCAGGATCAGAAGGAAAGGCTATTTCAAAGCAGACAATTTCAAAGTGGATAAGCCACTGCATCTGTTTCTGCTACTTACACCATGGTAAACCTGTGCCCAAGGGCATTAGGTCTCATTCCACCAGAGCTGCAGCTACTTCAGCAGCCTTTCTCAGAGGAGTACCAACCAAAGACATTCTAGAGGCTGCTACTTGGAGTTCTGTTCTCACCTTTACAAAGCATTATTATTTGCCTCTTTACTCTAAGTCCAGGACAAGCTTTGCCACTGCAGTTCTGCAGGGCTTTATAGCTGCACCTAATGCTGTTTAGCTCCAGCCTCCTAACCATAGCTTTGGGATTCTACCCAAATGTAATGACTGCAACAGTGAAACATGAACATAGTACAGTTATGTACACTTACCTTAAATGTAGATGCTCGAGTGTATTCACTGTTGCAGTCCAGGTTACCCTCCCGCCATCCCCCCTGTCATTCTGGAGTTTATCTTTCCTTCTCTGTCTTCTACAACCTATGTGGTGTATTTGCTTGTAGATGAAGGTAAAGTTTATATAGATGCATGTGTGTGTGTGTATATATATATATGTATATATATATATATATATATATATATATATATATATATATATATATATATTTTTTTTTTTTTTTTGCTACCTTTTTGGGGGCACCTGCCATCTGGGGCAAGAAAAACTAAAGAATATGGCGTCTGCTGCATGTTTTATACCCCTGACGACCTGACATCATGGAAGAAGAGACAGCAACAGACGCAGGACCCAAGACTTTGGAATTCAGGCCGACTGAGGGCAACCTGCCAGCAGATTACCCAAATGTAATGACTGCAACAGTGAATACACTCAAACATCTACATTTATGGTAAGTGTACACAACTGTACTTTTTGTGAGTTGCATTTTTTTCTTTAAATCTTGGCCTATTCCTGTACATTCTTTTCCATATATTGAATGTTCATTTTATCGTCTCTATTTAAATGTCTTTTAATCCTACTTGTGTGTTTGTACTCTTGTATAATAGCATTCTTTGTATTCTTCTTTGCCCTTTATATTTTGCATTGTCTTTTTAATTGTCCACATTCTCTAAGTACCTTACTTTGAGCACTTTTGTTGTCATTTGGGTGTTTTCATTTTCTTTTGTTATTCCTACTTTGCAGACATTACACTTTCCATTTCTCAAAGTTTCTCCCATAATACCTGTTGCAGTAACCCCTTTCTCCATCTTCAGTCTCACAGTTTCTTTCCATCCATCTTCTGTCTCCCATCTGTACTGCAGTCTACCACAATCAATTTTAAGTTATGTGGTAAGTTAACAGGGGAGATTGTGACAATTGTAGTTTAGAATAATTCAGAATCTTTTCTTCACAAATCTGGTAGAGCTTTTGAGTGTCGTTTTCTTTAGACATTTAGTTAACTGTATCCACAAAGAATACACAAGTGAAAGACTCTGTCAGAGCAACCATTTGACAAATTCTGTACCATTTATCCTATTGAACTATTCTGGGGTTAAGACATGCATTTATTTTCAGTACTGCTGATCTCATAATGTAGAATACACTGATGTTCATCGTGTTACCCTGCTGCAGTCATCACACTTGGGTTATCCTGCCATCAGGCGGTCCCGCAGTCGGCCTGAATTCCAAAGTCTTGGTCCAGCGTCGGTGCTGTCGCTTCTTCCCTGACGTCAGTGCGCCAGAGGTATATAAGAGGCATCCGACGCCATTTTCTTCAGTCTTTCTTGCCGCGCGGTGCCTGAAGCAGAAGCAGTTTGCAAATGCCGGTCGGCCGACACCTGAGATTTTCGATTCGAATTTCAGTCCGAAGTCTTTAGTAAAGCTAAGTACCCCATTGGGGAACCTTTTCTTGCCTCAGTCCGATGTCAGAAAAAGTTAACAATTGCATTTCTTGTGGGAAGCAAATACCTCAGAAGGACTTCCATTCCTATTGTATTCCTTGCCTAGGCACAAGAAAAAGCTATCTCAAAACAGACTATTTCTAAATGGATAGGGCATTGCATACGTTTCTGCTACATGCATCATGGGAAACCGGTACCTGCTAACATTAGGTCCCACTCCACCAGGGCTACAGCTGCATCAACAGCCTTTCTCAGGGGAGTGCCAACCAAGGATATTCTGGAAGCTGCAACTTGGAGTTCAGTGCACACCTTCACCAAATACTATCACTTACCTCTATATTCTAAAACTAGAGCTGGTTTTGCCACTGCATATATTCTAAGACTAGAGCTGGTTTTGCCACTGCAGTTTTGCAGGGCCTACTAGCTTCTTCTAACCCTGTTTAACTCCACCTCCCATCCTTAGCTTTGGGATTCAACCCAAGTGTGATGACTGCAGCAGGGTAACACGATGAACATAGTACAGTTTTGTACCTACCATAAATGTAGATGTTCGAGTGTTCACCCTGCTGCAGTCCAGGTTACCCTCCCTCCATCCCCTCTGAAGTAGTTGAACCTATCTATACCACTCTATCCTACACAACCTCTGTGGTGTATTTGCTTGTGCCTAAAGGTATTATTTTATTTTTATCTAGCTCTATATATATATATATATATATATATATATATATATATATATATATATATATATATATATATATATATATATATATATATATATATATATATATATATATATATATATATATATATATATATTGCCTACCTATTGGGGGCACCTGACATCTGGGGCAAGAAAAACTGAAGAAAATGGCGTTGGATGCCTGTTATATACCCCTGGCGCACTGACGTCAGGGAAGAAGTGACAGCAACCGACTCTGGACCAAGACTTTGTAATTCAGGCCGACTGCGGGACCGCCTGACGGCAGGATAACCCAAGTGTGATGACTGCAGCAGGGTGAGCACTCGAACATCTACATTTATGGCAGGTACAAAACTGTACGTTTTCACTTTGACTGGTTCATTTATCTCTCCAAATCAGTTTTTTTGGGTTACTTAGAATGTGTTTGAGGGGGAAGCATGTTGTCTGATGAGCTTGTCCCAACATTTTTGCCTGATATCTTTTTTATAGTACTGGATTCAGTAACATGGCAGTTTTTCATCCTCTGCAAAACATGTTTTAGGTTCAGTGTGGAATTTTTATTTTTGAAGCATACATGAGAAGAATTTTATACAACCAGAGTAGTCTCTAAAGTTTTAAGTATTCATTTTTGTAAACAAAATAGGATAGTAAGCTAACACTGACAGGTGAAAAGTGTACTTTAATTTTCACTGATAAATGTATGTTTTGTAGATTCTAAGAAAAGGATTGTGAACATTGTATGAAAACAGGTAGCTTATAGTTATTTAGCATAGTGCTGAAGTTTGCAGACATATTCGTGCATTGTAATAAAGTGGATAATCTTCCCTATGTCAGAGTAGTAATCATCTGTACACAATGCAATGTTTTACTCTCACCACCTAAATAGTAATATCAGACTGGATTCTAAGCTGTTTTCTGCAGTGAAATAGGGCTTTTCATCCAGTGTGGATCTGCTGCTATGAATTTGTATTGCTGTTTGCACTAAAATAATCTTGGGGCAGAAGGTAGGAAGCATGGCATTGCAAGCAGGGAGATCTGTACCCTGAACAAGAGGATTATGATCAGTTTTCTGATTATAACTAACTTACATGTTGGAGACATGGGTGTCAAGAAGTACACCTCAAGAACTTCACTTTGCCCTGCTCCTAAGATGAATCCTGATGTCCATGAGAAAAATGTGCATCACATTGGTTAGGATCGGAGAAACTTGTTCATAATTCATTATTGTATATGAAGCTTCAGTGCCCAAATGTCCTTATAGTTACAGAGCAAAGAATGGAGTACAAAATGTTATACAGCTTTCAAAGCTGTAGAACACTTCAACACTGGGCTACAGACATTGACCAGAAGCAAAAGGTTCTTCTAACCAACAAAAGCTTTAAAAGCTTATGCACCTCACTGTGCCACAATTTTGTTTTTGCGTGGCTGCACAAATAATATTTAAGTGTTTATGATGCTGTCGTACATAGGATACCATATGTATTGCAGTGCAAGACTTATTCATAACAACTTGCAAAGATGCAGCCAAATTCATTTTGAACCTCTGAAAGCTATTGTGATCAGGTCTTGCAGTAGAGTAGTGTAGAACCGTGTTGTCTTTGTGCTGATTTTGGAGTGTAATCAGCATGCTTCATGTACTGCAGTGTTTTTCTGGATCATGCGGTGCACATGAACTGCATTTTATGAGCATGGCATAAACATACATTTTATAAACCTCTCCAGTGCTGAACAAGCACAGTGCAGTATCACAAAGTATCAGTAACTGATCTGAAGCCCTCTAACATACAT
This sequence comes from Protopterus annectens, assembly GCF_019279795.1. Classification (NCBI taxonomy): domain Eukaryota; kingdom Metazoa; phylum Chordata; order Ceratodontiformes; family Protopteridae; genus Protopterus; species Protopterus annectens. The sequence goes on along the minus strand of NC_056747.1, from coordinate 1,033,464,725 downwards.
TTACCAGGCACATACTGAGGTGGTATGTTAAAAATGAAAAGAAGAACATCACAGTGTACCACACAAAGAGAAAAATTCACAGTTGTGCAGTCAGAAATGCAACCAGATGCTGGATTATAGCTGTCAGCCATTGGTGGTACAGAAAACATGTGTGATGACTGAGAAATATGCAGTAGGGCAGCTTGGCATACAGAGCTGAGAATGGGATAACCAGAGAGCGAAGGGATTTATGATGCTTACCACTGAGGTTTCAGGAAGGGAGTCGTATACTGCCTGCCTGTGGTGATCCCTACTTCCTCTAGCCGGTAACTTGTGAGACTATCCACAGTACATGATGTTTCAGAAATGGACACCCAAATGGTGTTGAGAGGTTGTATGATCTGCCACTACCAGACTGCTCCAGTAAGTGGAGAAAAGCATTCTTCTGTCTAATACCGGACAGAGTACCTCCTGCATTTTACCATAGACTTGGAGAACTGTGTCATATAAAGCACATGTAACCTTAAAAATTTACACTGTACAGTGTGGAACCTGAACTTGGGCAGCCACGGTGGTACAGCGGTTAGCATTGTCGCCTCACAACAAGAGGTTCTCTGGTTCGATCCTCGGCTGGGGTACCTAATGTGCGAAGTCTGCGTGTCCTCCCTGTGGTCGCATGGGCTTCCTCCGCATGCTTCGGTTTCCTTCCACATTCCAAAGACATGCTGTAGGCAGATTGGACGCTCTAAATTGGCCCTAGGTGCGAGTGCGTGCATGTGTGTGCCTTCCGTGGAAGGTTGGGCGCCGGGCTGGCAACTCGACACCGTAAAACTCTTCTGCCAATCATGAGTGGACAGATCATCCACTGTGGCGACCCCTAACCCAGGAAAAGCCGAAAGAAGAAGTGTGGCACTTACTGGATGTCTCATGAGCCTGATTTTCTCACTGGTGAACCCATATTAACATGGTGTGTACTAAATAAACCATTTTCTGGTAGCAGTTTGTACAGAGTATGCACCATACTGAAAGATTGCTGTAAATGTTTATGCTTACCCTGATCTTAATGGCAACAGCTCCTCTAGTTCATGTGAAATTGGATGCTGACTTTGGGCTACCTGGACTGACTTTACACCTCATCATTTGTGTATATTACATGAGGAAGCTCATATTCTTGCTGCTGTTGCAGTTCAAGGTAGTGCTGCATATTTTCTGTAAATTGTTTTCGATTTTTTTTCTAGGGATTGCTAACAAAATGAGTAACATAGAAGATAAAATGAGTGACTTTCTAACACAGTAGTACAAGCTGCTTGCATGATTTGGGGTTCTAAGTTTTCAGAATGTATCATTCTAGAAATTTCTCCTTGCATCTGTTGCTTGATTGATCAAGTTATATCTAAAAGGTAAGGTGTTTGTTTATAGTTATGCATTATGTAGATTTTTGTAAACTGCATTTATTTTAGAGCTATTTTTGCTCCCTAATAGCTGAAGATCTGTTCCCAGTGCCTCTCTATACTCGTCAGGTCTATCAGTCACTCTCACTTCCTTTGGATTTGCTTCAGCTATGTTCAAGACTAGCAAGGAGATAACGGTGTCTTGGGGCAGCATCATACTGCTGCTGAGGAAGTGTTTTTAAATGGTTTTTCCACCCCTGTGTACACTGAATAACACCCCAAGAGCAGGGTGAACATTGAGCATTAGCACTGAGCCATGGCCACCATCTGTGAGGGCTGACATCAGCAGGATGCCCTGCCCTCCCCCAGGCTACACTGCAAGATTGTTTCTCAGGCCTCCACCAAGGACATCAGACTGCAAGAATGTGCCCTAAGCACATATCTCCCAATTCTTCTGTCAGTCATGGTGAGGATGCCCAACTTTCCTGCCAGCACCATCAAGTAAGCTGAGCCATTGTGTTGCCCGACTGTAATCTAAGTTTTAACGTTCTTTCCCACTAGTGCATGCATATAAATGGTACTTTAAGGAATAAGAGAGAGTAACCAAGCAATGAACAAACTCAACTGAATGTTTAATCCTGTTATATTTGGTGTAGTGTTCGTGATGGAAAAACGCCAACCCTCACTGGACGGCTTACATCATGATTGCATTGCTGCCTTGGTTTCTTCTCATTGCATGGGTAGCATGAGACATTTGAGGAGTCAAGTGCCAAGAGTGTGACTACCTGCTGAGCTTGGATGGTTATTTTAGTGGAAATTTGTATCCATAAAATATGTTCATTAATTTAGCAAAGCTTGCACTTAGGTTTGTATACACAGCTGATTTTCATTGTTAATATCTTCAAAACAGAACAGAAACTAAATACATTTGATCATCTTTTCACTAAAATGGGTTCCTGAATTTTAACAAAAATTTTGTTAATCCACTGCACTGTATATGTAACAGAGAGCCTGATTTCCTGTAGATGCCATTATTCGTCTGCATTACGTTATGTGAAACATAATGGCAGTGTGCTAACTGAAACATTGTACTCCTTTCATCATTAAGGAACAAAGTGTTTGGCCTTCAAATTTAATGCTTTTGTCCACTAGACAAAGTGTACCATATGTTGTTAATTTGCACTTCACCCAACAATAAATCCTGTTTTCCATTTTTAAATCATGCTTATCCCTATCGTTTTGCATTTCTAACTATGAAGCATCTTTTATTTTAACTAGATTATCAGTGTGGTGTGCTTTGAGCTCCTACTCCACTCACAGTAAAGGTCAGGCTTCAGTCAAGCAAAGAAAGAGGCACAGGGAAGATATTGAGGTAATAGTATATCCCATTCTATGCTTATTTTGACATTTTTAATGTCGGTGATGAATGTGAAATAAAAAACAAATGACTGGCATTTCTTGACTTATTTCTGCCTGTATTTGAAAGTAAATCCATAAATCAGCAACTTAGTAACAGTTTTTAAGTAGCAGCCTTAAACCAGATCCTGACATCATAAAATGTAACCTTTATTTATGCAGTATTTGTAAGCAGGATGCATGTTTTAATACTGTAATTCTTAAGAACCAGTTTTCTTAAGGCATTTGTAAAAACGTTCTTACGTGTGAAGGAATTCCTGTGATCCTGACTACCACTAACAATGCTGAGTATAATTTTTGTAGTTCTACACACGCAGTGTGTAACTTTTCGTTTACCTCTGTTTTGTTTTTGCAGGACTACAGTAGCCTTTTTCCTTTGGATGACACTCAGCCCTCAAAACTAATGCGTTTGTTGAGCTCCAATGAGGAAGAACCAGCTATTCTTTCAAGTCCTAGTAAGTGTACTCGTGCATGTCTGTCTGCATATATATGCATGTATACATACATATATATATATATATATGTATATATATATATATATATATATATATATGTATATATATGTATATATATATATATATATATATATATATATATATATATATACATACATACATACACACATGTGTATATATATGTATATATATATATATATATATATATATATATATATATATATATATATATATATACATATATACATATACATATACATACATACATACGTGTGTCTGTGTCCCTCTCTCTCCCCCTTCCTTTGTATATACATATGTATATGGAGAGAGACACACACACATAAAAGTACAAAAGACTGAGAAATTAAAAGTATTTCTTCTCTCGATATTCACACTAAACCCACTCATAACACTACCCTCAAATATGTCAAAATAGTGGCAGTGTTGAAGGAAGGTTTTTATTAAGGTAAGATGTCGGTTTAGGATTGGGGTGAGGGTAGGGTTAGGGGTTAAAAACCTGTGTGTGTATGTAGATGGTTGAGAGTCATGGATTTCATGAAAATGTAGATTCTTGACTTTCTAGATTTAATGTTCTGTTTCAGTCAAGTTTGATATCGGTTGAAAGTTCTTTATTGGAATGTGGTTTGTTGCATTAGATTTACTGTTACTTTGCTGTTGTGTGTATGGACATTATCACTTTAGTTTAGTGTATTTGTCGGAGGTGTTTATAAAAGAAGCATTGATGGAAGACAGCAGTAAACTGATTACACTAAACTTTTCCATGGCTTACAAAGTAAAACTTTTCCATGGCTTCCAAAGTAATGTGTAGTAAGTATAGTAGTAGTCATTGCTTTGTTGACTGCTGAGAAATTTTAGTGTAAGGTAGTATTGCAGTTGCATTTTTACTGTTAGTGTTTTTTAATATATTGCATTTTCAGTGATAGTTCATTTCTATATTTTTAACTAGTGTCTCAGATACAGTGGAGTGGGTTTTGAGGATTTGACGTGTTTTGTGTCATATGTATACACGTACATACAGATAGAGAGAGAGGGCACACTTGAGAGAGAATGTTTCATCTGTTCTAAACGCATTTCATTGAAAACACAAATCACTGAAACACATATAGAATTTCATATACAGTGAATATACCTCCAAATGTTGTTTTCTGCAGAGGGAAGCACTCCTGCATCACAAAAGCCCCCATACACACACACAGTCCCCTTTTGTAAATAAACTTCCTTCACAAATCACTGAAACATACATAACATTTCATATACAATAAATATACCTCCAAAAGCTTTTATCCGAAGTTGTTAATCTTCTTCCTATTCATCACTGATTGGTTCGGTTCTGAGCCCTCGGAACTGAGTCGGCCTTATACCAAGCTTGTGTGCACCAAAAACTCTTGAGCTAAGCTGCTACCTACAATGCCCTTCACTCAGTTACCTCAGATCACGTTTGCCGCACAGCCATATAGCAGCGTTTCACCAAGCTCTCCAGCTAAGTGCTATATTTTTCAAAAATGTATAAATATTTGTGATTGTTTCCGGTCAGTTTGCTAATTTTTGTCTATTTACTCACTCAGCTCTACCCACAGGTATTTCTTTTCGTACCATTGTTGGTATTGACCCTCTTACCTTTGTGGTTTTCCCAATACCATTGTTGGTATTTTCCTCTCTTTCTCTCTCTACACTTTCTTCTACTTTGGTGTGTGTGTGTGTTTTTGTTATGTTGGAAAAGAAAGGGACTATGGGGTTTAAACACTGCTCTTCTTGCAGTGGTCAACTCCCGAATAGTGATTTGCATGAAGAGAAGAGTGTGTGTATTGTTTGGGGGTTCCACACTTATCGACGAAACCTCCATGTGATATTTGTGCCAGCTTCAGTTAGCGGAAGCTGACTGAAAGACGAAACAAGTTGATTCTTAAGGGCCTGCTTCCTTTGCCTTTTTTGGAGGCTATCTCTATGCTGGAGGTCTCATCCCCTCCTCCTGTGGACAAGAAACGTCCTCGTTCAGACCCCTCTTCATCGGCTGGTGAGAGGGGCCAAAGCCATAAGCAGAAGGCCCACAAGACTTCTACCAAGCACTGTATCGCCTCCTCGGTTCCGATCAACTCAATTCTGAGTTTGGCTCCAGGGATTCATACTGTGGTCGCTTCATCGGTGCCTATTCCAGCTCTGACGATTACGCGCCCACTACAACCTCGGTTCCGACAAGTTTGCCTATCTCTACCTCGGCACCTATGTCCCCCATTTCTGCTCTGATGTCAGTTCCAACAACAGCTTCGGAGCTGCTATTGACCTCCACCCCAGCTGTGACCTCAGCTCTGCGCCTGTTCTCGGCTCTGATCATTCCCCTTGTTGCCAGTTTCCAAACTAGAATCGTCTGTGCCATTCTTTAATTCATCACGGGCCCAGTGCACCCCGTCTGCAGATCCATTTGCCGGACAAGCCTTCAGCCCCTTTTTGGACTGGCCTGATTCCCCCTCAGGGACATCGGTAAGGTCCACTAGGAGCCTTTCAGAATTGGATGTGGTGCGCCTTTTTGATAAGCTGCTGACCGCCAGGGGAATTACAAATTTTCCTAGACCCCATCCCACTCCAGGCTTTGGGTCTGTTACACCGACCCCTACATATTCTCTTCCCTTGGATCTCTCTGTTCCGAGGCTCATATTTCCGACATCTGCGAGAGGACCCCCTTCCTCAGCACCAACTACCGTGTCTGAGGCTCCAAGGCCCCTTTGGGTATCGGTTCCGTTGGAACCCACCCTTCCTCAATCTCATGCTTGGGGGGGGTGGAACCCTCTGTTCCAGCCACAGTTCCAGTTGTGTTGCCGGTTCCATCTTTAGGACCGAGGGTGACTCCCGCCCTGGTTTTGCTTGAGGCTCCGTCCCTGGGACTGGACTGCGTGGAGAGGGGTGTGACTCCGGTTCTGAAGTTGTCTCCTTCGGTTCCGGGCTTCCATTCCTCTTCAGGCGGGCCTGCCTTCCGGGTGATGGAGAGAGTGCTCACTTTGAGCAATCCTCCTATGCTGGACATCCCACCAGTTCCCTCTGAGCCGCTGTCAAAGGCCACCCCCCCCCCAGTACTCTGAGAGCGCAAGCAGGGTATTTCCCTTTCTGAGTCTTCTTCAGATGCTCCCACTGAAAACCCCCCTCAGAAATGGGCGTGTAAGAGGAAACACGTGGACTCCCCAGATGAGTCCCTCACGGAAGATACGGACTACGTTGATGGGGAAGGATCCCCACTGTCACCCCCTGATGTCTCATTTGGAGACATCTTGGAAATCTTGAAGCAGAGGGGTGACTGGAAGTCCTCCAATCCTTCCTTGGAGGAATCCGTATTCCTGCAGGCCTTCCACTCTCAGCCCTGTACTTCTTGGCGCCCCCCCCGCCGATGAGTCGGTCATGCTCATCGTGCAGCGGGCATGGAAGAACTCTGACTCCATTGAGGCCATCCCCAGGAGATCAGGCAAAATACTCTTCCCTCCAGAGGATCAACCCCATTGGTCGAGAGGTTTGCCAGTAGACGCTATGGTGGTGGCGGCAGGAAAGTCCTGCTGTTCACCCACCTAACAGAGAGTCCCGGGTGGTGGACAGGTTAGGGATGCGAGTTTTTGCATCAGCGACTTTTGCTGTCAAGTCTCTGAACTTTCTGCCACGTTTTGTGAGGCTCCAGAGAGATCTCATCTCCGAACTCTCTGGAACCCTCGCGGGTCAAGTTTCGGATGGGGCACATGATAAAGTTGCTTCCCAACTTGCCACCCTAGAGTCAATCTCCAATTCATCCATGAGGTTGCTGTCCCATGCAATCGAAGGAGCAGCTAGTGCTGCAGATGCAGGCATAGTTATGAGACGTCATGCCTGGATGCGCATTTGTGACCTTGCAGACTCTTTCAAGTCTTCCTTTTTAAACGCCCCTATCGAACCATCAGCTTTGTTCGGTGCTAAGGTCAAGGATACTTTAGCCAGGTGTAAACAGGACGGGAAGACCTTGTCTGCCTTGGGTTTACATTTTTCCAAACCTCCGCATTCCTTCTCCAGGAACCAGAGGAGTGGAAAGATGTGGCACAAGGTCCCTTCCGTGACACATGTGAAGACTCCCCCAGAGGCAGAGGGGGTTCCTATAATGGAAGATGCCCCTTTCGGGTTTCAGAGGGGGTCCCCAAAATCAGGACTCCAGAGATTCCATCTCTGGGAGACCGTATCAGCGCTCCTGAAGTACTGCCCAATTGCTTTCTCTGGAAGCAGTCGGGGTGCGTTTCTCTCTGCACCAAGCTGCCTGGCTCTCTATTACAAATGATCAGTGGGTGCAGAGAATAATTTCCAGAGGCTATCACATTCCCCTAATCTCTTATCCAAGACCTCCAAAATCCCTTCTCGATGTTCTACCCAGTCAAAGGGAGGAGGCAGCTTCCGAAATATGAAAGCTATGTCAAAAACGAGTCATCCAACAGGTCCCCCCAGACCAGTGCGGATCAGGGTTTTACTCAAGATTCTTTTTAGTGCCAAAGAAGACCGGGGACTGGAGGTCCATTTTGGATCTCAGCCATCTAAACAAATCAGTGGTTCAGACCAAGTTTCGCATGGTCATGATTCAATCTATCCTCCCCTTTCTGCGAGAGGGTTGTGGATTTGCTCGTTTGATTTCCGGGATGCGTATTACCACATCAAAATGGACAAGCGCTCTAGGAGTCGTCTTCATTTCTGGTTGGGAGCCAATCAATACCAATTCGGAGCCCTGCCATTTGGTCTCTTGACGGCCCTCAGAGTGTTCACGAATGTCAAGCAGTGGTCACAGCTCATCTGAGACTTCAGGGATTCTAGGTGTTTCCACATTTGGATGACTGGCTCCTCTCCACCCTCACCAAGCATCTTCTGGTCAGAGCCCTCTGCTACACTCTAGTTCTAGTGGAGTCGCTGAGCATCACCATCCACTGGGAAGAATCCAACCTTTGGCCCTCACAGCAATTGGAATTTATAGGGGCGATATTCAACACTCAAGCAAGTCTGGTCTCTTCACCCTCACAGGCTTCAGAGATTAAGGCCACAAGTTCAAGTGATACTCTGTTGAAGAAAGGTGTCTGCAAGGGAAGTTCTTCAGGCTCTGGGGTCTATGGCAGCAGCCATCCCAATTGTTCCCCTAGGGAGATTACACATGAGACTTATACAATGGCTCCTTCTGTCCCAGTGGTTATCTAGTCTTCATCCCCTGAGCTCACAGATTCTCATCACCAACACCTGCAAACAAGATCTCCTCTGGTGGATGAGTACAGATGAAAATCTTTGTCATCCCTTCCAGGCTCCCCAACCCAGCGCCACGGTGACCACGGATGCTTCCCTGATAGGGTGAGGGGGCCACTTCCAGGGAAAGTCAGTCCAAGGCATGTGGTCCAGCATAGAGGTCAATTTGCATATCAATGTCCTGGAGTTAAGAGTGGTGCTATTAGCGTTGCAAACATTTCATCCGCTCCTTCCATCAGGAATGATTGCTATCCAGTTGGGCAACATGTCCGTTGTCTGGTACATAAGCAAACAGGGAGGGACCAAATCTTACCCCATATGTCGCAAAGCCATGAGAATCTGCCATTGGGCGATAGCTTCCAACTGCTTTCTGATCACAGCGCATATCCCTGGGAGCTCCAACGTGATTGCGGACAGGCTGAGCAGATGCATCCTCCTTTCCCACAAGTGGTCTCTCAATCCGGGTGTGACGGCAGAAATCTTCAGCCGTTGGGGCCAGCCATGCTGCGATCTTTTCGCCTCCCCCTCAAACACAAAATGCAGCAGCTACTTTGCCCTCTTTCTCCCTCACGGGGAGTCACCAAGAGACTCTTTGATTCATGATTGGCCTGCAGGTCTCCTTTATGCTTATCCTCCAATACCTGTGATCCCCCTTTTTTTAAGGAAAGCTATTTGGTTGAGAAGCAAAGTGATCCTCATTGCCCCGTTCTGGCCTCAAGTGTGGTTTCTCTTCCTCCAACCTCACCTGTTACAACCTCCTTGGATCCTAGGCACTCGTCAGGACTTCATATCCCACCCACAAGGGCTGACTCCACCAAATCTATCCATCTCAAGCTGACACCTTGGTTTCTCCACTTCCGTTAGTTGCCAGGCAGGAAACCCTCTCCTCATCTGTCCGTGATATTATCCTGGCCTCCCATAAACCATCCACAAGAAAACTTTACAGGGACAGTTGGAAAAGATTATCTATCTGGTCACATATCGGAAGCTAGATCCGTTCTCAGCTCCCGCAGCTGCAACTCTTCATTACCTTGCTGACTTGTTCAACAATTGTGCATCAGCTTCCACCATTCAAGTCCATTTAACAGCTATTTCCAACTTCCATAATGGTTCAGATGGAGTCCCGCTTATTGCCACTCGACTTTGCAAGACCTTCCTCAAGGGAATTTTCCACAGCAGACCTCCCATCAGGCAACCAGTGCAGGCATGGAATCTCTCCCGGGTTCTTCAGTCTCTCTCTCTCTACCCCCTTTTGAGCCTGCTGCGACATGTGATCTAAAATTCCTGCCATGGAAATCCTTATTTCTGGTGGAGGTCACTTCAGCCAGATGAATATCTGAGTTTGCAAGCCTTATGTATCAAAGAGCCCTTATCTGATCTTCCAAAGGACAGAGTATCACCTTGTACTATAACCCATCTTTTCTCCCCAAGATGGTTTCTGACTTTTCTATTAACCAGTCCATTGAGCTCCCTGTATTTTTTCCAAATTATTCAAACAAGGGAGATTACTGCCTACATTTATTGGATGTTCATAGACAATTACATTTTACCTGGACAGAAATAAGTCCTTTTGCAAGTTGGACCAACTTTTCATTTCCTTTTCTAGCCCTAGAATGGGATGTGCAGTATCTAAAGTTACTTTGTCAAAATGGCTCAGGCATTGCATTAGCTTTTCATATTCTCTTACAAATGAATCTAAGCCTGGTCAAATCAAAGCTCACTCAACTAGGGCTATTGCAGCATCGGTTGTCTTCCACTCTAGGGCCTCCATGGATGACATCTGTGCAGCAACCATTTGGACTAAACCCCATACCTTAATTAAGCATTACAAATTGGATCTGATCTCCAGGGGAAGAGCGGCCTTTGGCTCAATGGTTCTCAGGAATGCTCTTCTATAAGGGCCACCCAGGTTCTCCAAGTAGCTTGGGATTCTGTCCCATCAGTGATGAATAGGAAGAAGATGAACAACTTCAGATAAAGAAGTTATGTCTTATCATAATGTTCCATCTGAGTTGTTGATCTTCTTCCAGTCATCACACCCTTCCTCCGACCCCCACCAAAGGCTCCTTGCGGATCTTCTGGGTCTTTGTGGTGTTTCAGGATTTATGCACAGAGATGGCCTCTGACTTTCTGTTTTCTCCTATATATTGCATGCAAACTCGATATGAGGTAACTCAGTGAAGGGCATTGTGGTTAGCAGCTTAGCTCGGGAGTTTTTGGTGCACGCAAACTTGGTATAAGGCCGACTCGGTTCCGAGAGCTCAGAACCGAACCCATCAGTGATGACTGGAAGAAGAAGATGAACAACTCAGATGGAATGTTATGGTAAGACACAACTTCATTTTTTGCAGGGGTAAGCCCCTCTGCACCAGTAAAGCTCCTGCGACACATGTGCACGCACACACACACACACCTTTCATAAATACATTTACTTCACAGTCACACATCTGTGGAGAATAGAGAAGAAATTCAGACACTCAGTAACTGCTAGCACACAGTCATACATGTCTAGAGAATGAGGTACACCATAGCAGAGATCATTAATTAGCAAGATACAAATACTGATCAGTAATTTGCATTGTTCACAGATAAATGCTCAACTGTCAGTTTGCTGATTATTACAAGTTTAAGCAGCAACCTTGGGTTAGAATCAATCCCTGTACCTTGTGCCTGTGAAGTTTAGACCTTAAGTGTTATGCCAGCCTTCCCCACATATTTTTTATTGGATTTAGGTCTGGGTTCTGGCTGGGCCATTCCAAAACTGTAATTTTCTTCTGGTGAAGGTATTCTTTTTTTGATTTGGATGTATGCTTGGGGGTCATTGTCGTGTTGAAAGGTGAAATTCCTCTTCATCTTCAGCTTTCTAGCAGACGCCTGAAGCTTTTGGGCAAAAGTGACTGGTATTTGGAACTGTTCATAATTCCCTCCACCTTGACTAAAGCCCCAGCTCCAGATGAAGAAAAGCAACCCCAAAGCATGATACTGCCACCACCATGCTTCAACGTGGGGATGGTGTTCTTTTGATGATGCAAAGTATTGTTTTTGTGCCAAACGTACCTTTTGGAATTATGGCCAAAAAGTTCAACTTTGGTCTCATCAGACCATAACACATTTTCCCACATGCTTTTGGGAGACTTGATGTATTGTTTTCCCAATTTTAGCTGGGCCTGGATGATATTCTGTGTAAGAAAAGGCTTCCGTCTTGCAACCTTACCCCATAGTCCAGACATATGGAGAATACGGGAGATTATTGTTACATGTAGTACACAACCAATACTTGCCAAAAATTCCTGCAGCTCCTTCAGTGTTGCTGTAGGTCTCTTGGCAGCCTCTCTGACCAGTTTTTGTCTTGTCTTTTCATCAATTTTAGAGACACGTCCAGTTCTTTGCAATACCACTGTTGTCCCATGTTTTCTCCACTTTTTGAGTACTGCCTTTACTGTGTTCCTTGATATGTCCAATGCTGTGGAAATTTTTTTTGTACCCTTCTCCTGACTGATACGTTTCAGTAATGAGATCCCTTTGATGCTTTGTAAGCTGTCTGCGAGCCATGGCTTTTGGTGTAGCAGCAACTGAATAAATGTCAGGAAAATCATACTGAAAGAGGTGAACTTTATTTGGGGTTAATCAGGATCTCTTTAATTGATGGCAGGTGTGTACCCAAGAAGACTGAATGCTGTAATTAAATCAAAACGTGCTTCAACAAAGTATTAGTTTAAGGGTGTGCACACACAACTAAGTATTAGTTTAAGGGTTTGCACACTTAGCAACCAGTGTATTGTACATCTTTTATTTTTTATATTTTTTCCCCTAACAAATTTGTTTTTAAATTGATTTGCACAAGTCATAGTTCACATTTAAAGGTGGAAAAGTTTTGAAATGATTTATTTTGGTCTCATTTTTTTATATCATAGAAACTTGGCATTTTAACAGGAGTGTGTAAACTTTATATATCCACTGTATGAACTACCACTCCTTATTCAATGTGTTTCATTGCTGATGTTTTCACATGATTATAAGTAAAATCAGGATCCACCATACCCTTCTCAGTTCTTTTCTACCTGAGGTCAGGTTTAACTTGCTTTATGAAATGTTTTGTGCTTTTTAAAGTGCTTTTATCTGAGAAGAATCTTTTTCTATATAGTATTCATCTGACTTTGTTTTAGCTCTTCAGTTAAGCTATTGATTTCAATCCATTTTCTTATTTTTTTTCACCCTCTGATAAATATTAAGATACATACAGTGTTTGAAAGCTTGTTTCATGAATGTTGTGCCTTAAAATGGGCTTGCAAGTCCAGTAATATTCACATATTTTTCATTTTGGGCCTAACATTGAGTCTTGAAAATTGCCATTATTGTAAAATTTTAAATTCATTATCTTGATATTGCTGAACTTCTGTATCAGGGAGTGACTGTCAAAGGTGGACTTGCTGATGAAATAGCATAGTTGTGCCTTCCAGAAAATGCTCCTTAGTGAAGTTAACTAAGTAGTGATATAGATAGAAGGACTGCATCTCATCAAAGAAGATATCCCTGCCACTTATATTAGTGTACAAGAATAAAGTTCTAGCTACAATCCAAGCAATTTGAGTTCTGTTACCATCAAGGGCACCTGAGGAAGGGTGAGAGGTTGGCATAATGGTTAAGGTGTTTTCCTTACAGACATAAGATGCAAAGTTTGATTCTCACTTGGGTTAATTGGCTAAGCTTAAAATGGCCCCAAGGGTAGTTATCCTAGTACTAATCTATGAATGATGAGACATTACTTGCGCACCTGTTAAAGGGGTGCAGATGTGAGGGCATGCTAGAGGCACAGCTGCTTTACAAGCCCTGCTGGTGATATGGGAACCAGGTGGGCAAAGGGGATCATCTCTCCACATAGGTAAAGACGTTCTTGTTACAGTACCATTGCACTCCCATCAAGATGACATCTCCTATCACACCTGGGTGTAATTAAGGCTTAAAAAGAAAAAAAAGGTGGTATGATGGCACCTTGCTTGGCCATGTCCTATCTGTAATACGTGGTAGGCTCACATCCATTGGAACTTGCACAGTGGAATCCCCATATGTAGAGCTATCCCAAAAGAGAGGCGATCCTGATGTGAGTCACATAAGTTTGGGATGTTACTTGTAGGGAGCCATGAGAACAGAACATGTGAGAGAGATGACAGTTGAGAAGCCTGAGATCAGTCAGCAACAGCAGAGAGGAGATAAAAGGATCCCTGCAGGAGTCTTCAGTAAAGGATTGTAGGCAGAAAAATTACAAATGATCTTGTTATTTGATTAACCATTGTTGTCCTCCACATTGACCTCATGGCACTTGCTTTACGGTTTTGTTTGTGTCTTTCGGCTTTTCCCAGTTAGGGGTCACCACAGCAGAGCTCCGGTCTGCTAATGATTGGTAGTAGAGTTCTACATGCTGGCTTGCCGGGCCTAACGCACAACCTTTAACGAAGGAACGCCCGTTCACGCATGTCGCCACACAGAAGACGCTCTGAGAATCGAACGGGCAACGTCTAACTGTGAGGCAACAATGCTACCGCAGCACCACCACCACAGTTATTGGTAAATAAAACTGGCATTAAAAGAGTTTTCTTGTTATAGTAATGCAAAATGGATAATATCTGTAATGGAAAGTTATATTGTCTGTTAGTCATATGCATTACTGTTAAACTGCATTTGTCATTTTGTCAGCCACATTGGCATAGCGGGATAAAGTCTTATGTATGGCTTGGGTGGTATTATTTTGATTAGCAGCTGAGGCCTTTCTTGGAGCTGGCAGAGGGAGGATGGGAATGCCCATCATGGGGAAGAAGGTGGTGCACAGGGTGTGTAGAACTGCACTGCCTTGGAGGAGAGGCTTCTTCTTGGTGCATGCCCTGAGATGGGCTTTTGGTTTACTAAACCACTACCTGTGGTAGTAGGCTTCACAAGCTTGTATGGTTGCATGCACCTATTTATTTATTTAGTTATTTTATTTTCAGTTTGTTTGCCGAGATGGTCCATTGGGCCATGAGGAGCCCATTTCAGTGGAGTCCTGGGAAGTTCCAGAAAAGTACAAAATACAAATAAGACAAATACAATACAAATAGAAATACAAAAATACAAAGAAACATGCTGCAATAAAAATTCAGCTTACAGTTCTTGTAAAATAAGATTGTTCCAACAGTTATTGTTAGGAATACAAGACAATAGGAAGCTCATAGCAGATGTATTGCTTGTGGAGAGTAACTATGCTGGAGAAGCTATGTAGAGTGGGAGTAGGAGCATTCCCATTGTGAGTTTAGATGGGAGTGGAGTAAAGATTTGAAAGCAGAGAGACTGCTAGTGGTACGGATGTGTGGTGGGAGAGAGTTCCAATGGCGTGCTACAGAGAAGGATAGAAGATGTTTGCCTGGCGGACGAGCAAGTTTATGTAGCTCAGTTAGATTTTAGAAGTTGACATCTATTTGGTCGATGCATTTGGAAGGTAGAGGTAAGGGAGGGGCTAAAAATAAGTTTGTGTGCTTGGATAAGTTGAGTATATGTAGGGATGTACAGTGATGGGTAGAGGATCTGTGGCCAGTAGCAAATATAGAAATTTTGTTGCAGCAGGAGGGGAGTTTTGACTTGAGGGAGGATTGTAGACTAGTAAGGATAGCAGCACCATGTAAAAGGGAAGGGATGAGGTAAGTAGTAGCAAGGATGATCCTGGTGGAGGGAGAGATGTAGCGGTAATGGCAGTAGAGCGTGCCAAGTTTTTTGTGGTTTTTTTTTTTATGTTTACTTGTAGATGGTTATCAAACTTTAGTTGGTCATCAATGAGGACTAGTAATAGTTTTGCTGTGGAGATTATTTTGAGAGGAGTGTTATTTTGGCTGGTGATAGAGAATGAATCTTTATCTAAGATAGTGGTTTTAGAAGGGGAGAATGTCATTAGTTTGGTCTTGGTTGCATTGAGTGCCAGGTGGTTTGCTAGCATCCATTGTTCAGTAGAAGAGAAGGCATCTTGAGTTAATTTTACTAATGAAGTAGCAGAAGTGGCAGAGCAGATTATTGTACAGTCATCAGCGTATCGGATGAGTTTAGCATTAGGGATGGCAAGATAGAAGTCGTTTATGAAAATATTGAATAGGAGGGGTCCTAGAATAGAACCTTGGGGCACACCTGTGGAAGTAATTAGGAAAGGTGAAATAGCTTTATTCCACTTGACTGCTTGTTGCCTGTTAGATAGGTAACTGGTGAACCAGTTGCTAGCAGAGTTGAATAGGTTTAGTTTGGAGAGTTTAGTAAGGAGAAGGCTGTGAAAGATGGTGTCAAATGCCTTAGAAAGATCTAAGAGCAGGGTGGACACAATGTGTCCGGAGTCTCAAGCCTTGTTAACAGTTTCTAGGAAGGAGAAGAGAGCGGTGGTGGTACTATGGCTATGGCCGGGTTGGAAACCATGCTGGGTAGGAGTAAGAAGGTTATTACTTAAGAGATAGGGTAGAAGTTGTAGGTGGATACATGCCTGGGAAAGGGGTTGTGGGTCCCTGCAGTGATGCAAGTAGCTCATTCTCATCCCTTATCTAGATGGTAAGTATTAGGCCATGTAGATGCACTCATTGTGGGATGCTAGCAAGGGCACATGCAACCCACTTAACTGTTTGTATTATGGTCCCACTGGAGGCTTTTGCCTGCGTACGTACTGGTGTCTTAGCATGGGGGAACCAGTGGCCAGAGTCCACTGAGAGAGGTACTATGGCTGGCAGGCATGGGTGCAGAAAGCATCTAGAAAAAAATAGTTCTCATTAATAGAGCTGAGGGAGAAAAGGATAATAAATTTTGGATAAAAGACACATTATTTTAATCTTATGAATAAACTGGATTCTCCATTTAGAGAACATTTATGAACAATATATAATACAGATATGAAGACATTTGTTATCAGCATACATTAATATAGGGCTACTTTGTTTACCATTACATTTGGTAAGTGAAAGGGAAAAAGATCAAAGCCCACTAATGAGGTTACGTTGACTTCTTTGAAATGGAAGTCAACTTCTGCCATAGTAGAACACTGTCATAGTGATGCCATTTTATGTCCTTCATTCCTGGAGCTTCAGCTATCCTGCAAACATCTGTGGGACACCAGAAGGCAGTTGGTGGATATGCTCAGTAGAGATATTACCCATCACTTTTTGGAGTTGGCACCCAGAAGGTGCACTGAGGTTAAGAAGAAGCTCACTCTGGGACCAAAAGTAGAGCCTCCTTTATTGGTGTCTTTGAGAGATTTGTGTGTGTCATATTTGGAGTTCTTCTGTTCATCCAAGGCACTGGCTGACTTATCTAAGAAAGTTGTCCCTCTATCATAGTCTATTATAACCCTCCATGGGCAGCATCTTAGTAGTATTCTTGACATATAGAAATTAACTGTGGGCAGCCATCCACCCAGTTGGTCCATCTCCAAAGCTGCACTGGTGTACCTGTGCAGGCTGGTTTTCCTGATGCAGAAGTGTATACTTCACCCTTTGCTGCTTATCAGCAAGGAAGTTTGGTATCATTTGCATCACTCATAGCTAAAGAGTTCCTATTCACGAAAGTATTCAAAGGCTTAGTACCTCATTGGGAAAACCTTTTCTATTTCTAATTGCAAAAAGAAACTGTAGAGAGACTATCCTGTAGAGAAACCTAAGAGATTAATTTAACAAGTATAAAACAAATGAGGCACCACATGGTCAATCAGAAGGTATTAATTAAATAGCCAGCTTAACAGTCAGTCTCAAGCAATTTACAATTAAGGTACAGAAAATCTTACTTTTTATACAAAGTTAGTTAAAGTCGCACCCATTTCTAAGAGCAGTGATAAATAAAGCAAGTCTGCTCTTTTTCTGAAGAGATCTTGGGTGGTGTTATTTTTTGTTTGGTGATTTTCCTAATGATATTGCAGTTTGTCAGGGTGATGAAGGACATTGTACTTTTGCGTCTATATCACGTTATCAAAAGTTTACTTAATCGAATCAATAAAGGTCGAACTTTATTTATCGAGTAAAACATCGAGTAATGTAAAAAAAAAAAAAAAAACAAATAAAAAAAAAAACTAAATGGCGTAGGCAGGGTGCAAGCCCCCCTGCATCCCCCACACCCCCCTACTTAAATTTACCAACACTGAGACCATACTACATTGAGGTAAACTGAAATCTCCCCTTACTGAGATTTCCATTTACTTGCACTATGTTCTTCACTTTCGATATTGTCGTGCCGACAGTATTAGACTCGATATTGTCAGCTTACGACAATGTGAAGTAGACCTGTACTTTTGACTTTCAAGCAAGCTTTACATTATCAAAATAAATTTTTAAATAATAGGAGGCATATCAGTGTTGAAGTCTGTACTATAACATGTATCATAGAAATCACATGACTGATTTTACACAACTTAAAAATCAGACTGTATGGTAGTTTTACACAGTAAAATAAAATGCTGCCACATGCTTTTTGTCAATACTGCTGCTATGTGAGCATTCTTATGTCTTACAAAACCGGTCTCCCTCTTTATACAAATGTACATTCTTGTACGCACTACAGTGACATTATTAAAGTAGCATTTTTTGCGATATTAAAAGAAAAAAATTTTAAACAAATACATTATTATGCATTTTGACATTGATGTGATTTTATCCAAACTGTACGCAAAACCGCTTACAAGAAAATAGAACTGAAACTGATTCAGCAGATTGAGGGTGTAACCTTTTCAGGTCATATGTCTACAACTGTCTAAATTGGTGTCCCATAAGACAGGTACATAGCTTTCAAAACAGTGTATTCAGTAGAAGGAACGGCTGAAAATAATACATTCTAAGTACTTGGGGGCAACATTTTTGAACAGCCTTGTCAAAATGGGTTGAAGGTAGAAAAATACATCTTTGAGGACAAAGTAGAATTTTCTAGCTACATTCCTGCAGCAGATGTTCCCTGCTGTCAGCAAAACTCTGTGATTCTGTGCAGGTCTATTTTAAGTATCCCAATCTCCACCTGTAAAAGATTTGTGTTGTATATCAAAATATTGTAATGGAAAAGTAAAATACAATTGTAAGTATTCTGTTTTCTATAAATTAATATTCAAGATTGAGATAATTTGGTCAAAACCTAGCTGCTTGTGACCTGTTTAGGTAATTATACATAGATAGATCGATCTATCTATCTATATATCTATCTATCTATCTATCTATCTCTGAGCTCAGTTCTCACATTTTCACAACAGGAGAAACTGTTTTTGTTTATAGTATACAAGAGACCTTTGCTTACAGTACCCAAGAAGAACCTATGCCTTAAGTTAATATTAAACAGACATTCAGGGTCATTTTGTTTACTATACAAAAGATGTTTGCTTACAGTACACATTAAGATACTTCAGAAAAAACTGACTTTTTGGCTGTCCTTCTGGCTCAGAATTTGAGCTAAGTACAAAAATCAACTCGCTGTGATCATTGTGCATCTTAGAGGGAAAGGAAGGGATGAGCACATTTTAATTTAATAATATATAAATATATGTAGAAGACAATAACTCTACAAGCTTAAGCACTGTTCTGGCCACATGAAACATAAATTAAAGGTCATGCTGCTAAACGCTAGGAGTCTAAACATGAAACTGCACTCATTGCAAGCATACTTAACCCTGGAAGAAACTGACATTTACACAGTCACAGAAACCTGGTTCAAAGCTGTGGAGAGCACCCCAGCCATACCAGGTTACTCATCCTATCATTCATTCAGACCCCAAGCCATGGGCAAAAAAACAAAAGGAGGTAGAGTTGCAATGTATATAAAAGACAACAACTCTAGGCTAGTCAAACAATATGATGCACAGGAAATACTCCAAGTGCAGTTAACAATTGACAAGACCCCTATTCAAATCATAGCTAGCTACAGGCCTCCAATTCTGACTTGAGATGCCCACTCCACCTGCCTGGACCTCTTTGAATCTACCAAGATTCAACCCTTTACCCTAATCTTGGGCGACTTTAACTGTCCAACCATAGAATGGAAGAAATACCCATGCCAAAACACAAATGTCCAGGGATTCCTTGATTTCGTCAATGCTCGGTTGACACCCCCACAGGAGGTGAAAATATATTGGATTTGGTATTAACCAACATGAGTAACCACTGCAGCATCCCTACAGTGTCATCATCCCTGGTAAGATCTGACCACAGAGCAGTCACTTTCGAAGTCACCATCTCACCCAACCATTCCTAGCTAGGGTCAAACAAAAATCTTCTCCAAAACTGAATACAACCTTCTGAGGGAAGGTATAAACAGCTTTACAGCCCCCTCCCCCTCCACAGAAACTGGCACATATGTCCAAACTTACACCAAAGAATTATATGAGCATTTTATATAGCTACATGGAATCAGAAATACCAGACAGGATGAAATCATCCTCCTCAAGGAAGAGTAAACCTGTCTGGTGGACATCTACTATAAATAAACTTTATAATAAAAGGAAAAAAATGCTGCCCAGGACCAAGAAGGGGCAGGTGTCTAATTGGAAGCAATCTCTCCTTAGCCTGAACAAGCAAATAAGACCACTAGTGAACTCCTCCAAAGCAAATTTCGAGTCCAGACTAGCCACATCACTAAAGACAATCATAAGGCTTTCTTCACATATGTCCGCAATCTCAAGGGAAGCACCCAGATCTGCTCAGAACTGGTGGTCAAGGACATCACATACACAAACCCTATAGATGTAGCCAACCTGTTGACCGACAGGTTCAGTGAAAATTTCACTCCTCTGTCCCCCCATCAGTAAAACAGGACATTCCCAGGACCTGTCCCCCTCCCCGTATCTGTAGGGAGCAAGTCATCACTTCCCTGTCAAAGGCAAAAAATACATGGGACCCGATAACATCCCAGGCTGCAGCCTACATGAACTCAGGCAGGAATTTGCAGCACCATTAGGCACCCTATTCAACCAAGGCCTGAGTACCGGCTTCATCCCAGCAGAGTGGAAGACAGCTACTGTCATCCCTTTTCACAAAGCTGGAGCGTCCACCGAGCCAGGAAATTATAGACTATCAGCCTAACTAGCCTGACCTGCAAGGCCATGGAGCAGGTTATCGTGGGACCTCATTAACAAGGACATTGGAAACCTCCAGACACTTGATCCCACACAGTTTGGTTTTGTCAGGGGGAGGTCATGCCTTTTAAATTTGGTCAACTTCTTTGAGACAGTCACCAAGGCCATAGATGAGGGAAAGACAGTGCACACTGCCTACCTTGACCTGGCCAAGGCCTTCAATACTATTCCCCACTCAGGTATAATAGATAAACTCTCTCAACTAGGCATCAATCCATATGTTACCAGATGGGTAGCAAACTGGCTCACTGATAGAGCCCAGCTAGTCAAAATGGGGGAAGCCACCTCAAGTAGTAGACCCGTGACAAGCGGTGTAAATCGGTCTTGGGCCTCTCTTGTTTGGGATATACTTCTCAGAGGTGCAGCTGGCCATGTTTGCAGATGACTGCAAGTTGGGTGCTGTCATCAGTTCCCCTAATGATCTGGACATCCTCCAAGATGGTCTCACCCAAACAAATGACTGGTGCCAGAAACATGACTTCAAACTGAATGCCAAAAAAATCATCATCCCTTTTGGGGAGAATGACGTCCCCACAGATTATCACATTGATAATAACGCAGTAAGCACACAGTCAGTCATGAGTGACTTGGGAGCACAAGTTGATAGTAAACCGACTTTTGACCACGATATTGCCTCCATGTATGGAAAGCTTTCTACATGGTCTACCTCATTAGTAAAGTATCTCATCCAGGGACAAGGTGGTCATAATATCCCTGTATTCTTCCCTTATAATGCTGATTATTGAATACAATGCCCCTTTTGGCATGTACCTCACAAAGCACATGCAGCAGCTGGAGAGACCACTGAGATTCCTCACCCGGATAATCCAGGGCCACAAACATCTACCCTGCACAGATGGGCTAAAAGCTTTGTCCCTCTAATCAGTCTTCTACAGACTCCTCAGAGGTGACCTCTGTCTGGCATACAAAGCAATCTCAGACCCCTCTCTGATGGGACTCCTGCAAATCCGCCCTCATTAAACCTTTTTAAGTGCAACCTGGATAACTGGATGGGGAACAGAAAATACACCCCTATGGATTCCACTGCTGGACAGTGGCGTAGGGTAATGACTTGTTGGAACATGGGCTAAATTCTTGGCTAGGCTTGTAAGGGCACAGGGCCAATAGCCTAGTGTAACTTCCTATGATCCTGTGAGAGAAAATTGTGTTATTTTATTATTAACTCTTCTCATAATGTCACTAACTTCAACTGCACCTAGGTAGAACTTTGCTTGTTTGGGTTTTGTTCCAGCAGATAACCTCATTTCTAAAACCCAAACACTGTAACACAAATTGATACAAAGTATGGACTAAGGAATCTCTTTTTTTCCCAGACAAATCCATTGTTTATTTTTCATCTTTATGTCAGGGCATGCCTTTCCTTGTTGACACTTTCCATTATGGACTTGTTTTATAAAACCTGGCTGACAGCCTGAGTTCTGCTGTAGCCCTCCTTGATGGGAGACGCAGAGAAAACTGACTAACTGAACTTCCCAGGACCCCAGCTGTGGGTTGTACCACTTTTCATGCCTGTCACATCTACCATAAAATCCACCTGAAAACTCTGGATTAGTCTCATTTGTTGCCTAGGAGGCTGACAAGTAATACCTTCTCTTCATAGACACTGCTCCTTAAATCAGCTCCTGGAAGACATCTGTCATATTAGGCAATACGCATTCCTAGCAGTTTAACACAGTAAAGAACTACAAGCACCCATATCTATGGAGTGCAAAAAGATCACTTTTTTTTGGCATCTGCTCTGGAATTGCACATTACCAGTTGCAGTTCGCACCATGTGACGTACCTTAAAGCCTTTCAGGAGAAGCAGAGGAAGTTGTGTTCCCTTTCTGAATGCAAAACAAAGACTAAGCTGCCTTAGGACTGTGCAAAAGCTTGCCTTCAATCCCTGACGTCATTGTTCACTAGTACTGATACTGGAGTTGAGATGTGCTTTATTACCTATATTTGGGTTACTTGGAAATGTACAATAAACATTGTAGAATACTTATTTACCCAAAATGAACCCATTTACCATGCAGGTTAAGGAGACCTATAAAAGTCATAAGTAGAGAGGGCTGGAGATCACCTCCTTCTATTAGTTTCAAATAAGAAAACACAATACAGCAACAGGCCAAAACATCTTATATGGGCAACCAGAAGCAAGTATATTAGCAAGACATGGCCAAGTCATCACTTTTGTTTGAGGTGTAGCAGCAGCCTATTAAGCACTGCATCTTTACCCAAAACAATCAAGAAGAAACATCCAGCAGCTTCTAGTGTCTGAGGTTTACACTGACCACCTTTCTGCATGTTTAGAAAGGTGATCATGGGCAGATTTGCTGTCTACTTGGTGGAGGTCTTTTGTATCAAACTTATGAGTCATTCACCTTTTCAAGTAAGGATGCATGCTTTCATTCTTGGAAGGTAGAATTCCAGCAAAACGTCAGTGTCCACCGTACAGTTCCTGATGCAAAAGGTACAAAAAGAACAAGGACCTGAGACAATCATTCCCTTTGAGGAATTGGAGGATTGAGTTAATTCTAAAGACTTTCCTGCTTAGACTAGCAGTGGTTGTGGGTTTGTTGTAGATGCTAAAACGCTGAATGTATTTATTCAGTGCAAAAAGATTAGAGCATTTTTCATTTTAGTTTTTATTTTATTTTTTGTTGGCCGTATTAGTCCCATTGGGCTAAGTGGCCTAATTTCAGGGCTACTAATGGAACTTTGACCAGGGCATCATGGAACTTCCCCTACTCTTTGGAGCTCCTAGATGATGCTGAGGTATTCCTACAGCAGCAAGGAAGAATCCTAAGGGAAGCAGCAGCATCGAGTAGGAGAGAAAAGCTATAGAGATGGAAAGTGAGAATTTGGAGAAAAATGTGTTTGATATGGAGCTTCAGAATTTAAACAAAGATTCCTGTGTTGTGGATGTTACATATTAGCAGTGTTTAGCTGTCTTCCTGAAAAAGGGAGTAAGCAAGTCTGTTATAATGGTGCATGCAACAGAACTGGCATTAAGGTTTGCAGATGTTCTGTTAAAAATAATTGAGCAGGATGATCCAGGTAACAGTTCTGCTGCTTCATGGGGTGAGGGTAGATTACCATCCTCAACACTTCCAAAAAAGTTGTGTGGAAAAGGAAACAGGTGACCTGGCAGCAGAGAATGCAGTAGTGACAGAACGGAAAAGAGGAAAGCAACAACAGACTGGGAAGGTGACTGGTTTTGTGGCAGAAAATTATCTAGTAACTAAAACGTATGCAACTGTGACAGCAGGCAAAAACAAGGACAACTTACTGCAAGTAAAACTGTTTTTAAAAAGAAAAGACCAATTGTGAAGAGTTAGAACAAAAATTGCACTGCAATGGACATCTGCTTCATATGGGGCAATGTAACTGTTCTTGATTTTAAAACTCAAATGTGGTCTTATATACTTATTGGGACACACACTTTTTCTGACTTAACATTTGAAACTGACGGACTGATGATGAGATTTCTGGAACTGTATTACAAAAATAGGATATTTATCCATGGAAGAATTATTTGTTTTCATGTAGTGACTTAAATGTTAAAAATTGTTACTTTGCCTTTTAGAAATGATGAACTAGAAGAAGATTATGTTAAAAATGCAGGCAGGGTCTGTGTGAAGCTGTTGATAATCAGAAAGAGATGAGAGAAACTTGTGGAGTGGAGGGTGGAGGTTGGAACATGTTTTGAAATGTGAAAAAAAAAACTTAAAGCACTTGCCAGGTGTTTTTGTGGCTGGTCATAGAGGAACTTTAAGATATGCTGATCATCCAAAACATACATATACAGCAAGAAGGTCTGTGTCTGAATGCATGTTGTCTCAAAAAAAGTGTGGGAGGACTTTTGGATGTATTGTTAAAAGTAAGTGGTAAACAATAAAAAAGAAGAGGAAAGGGAAGAAAACATGCATGAGGAAGGAATACAAGAGGCTGGAAGAAAGGGTGAACTAAACGAAGAAAAAAGAAGAAAAAACATATGGAGGGGAAAAAGGAGGAAAGAGTGCATGCAGTAAGGGAGAGGTCATGAGAGTAGGAATTGATACTGGGTATTTTTGTTAAGTTCTAGCCAGTGAAAAATCTGATTCTGAGGATCAAAGATTGAATTGGGGGGAAAACAAAAATTAGAAAATATTTCACTTAAACTTAAAAAGATAATGTTCTTCGTGTTTCACTGTTGCAATTGAGTTATCTGCTTGCAGGTAGCCCTCAATCGGTCTGATTATCAAAGTCTTGGGTCCTGCGTCGGTTGCTGTCTCATCTTCCATGACATCACGGGTATAAAACATGCAGCCGACGCCATTACATCAGTCTTTCTTGCCGTGCGGTGCCCGAAGCAGAAGCAGTTCGCAAGTGCAGGTCGGCCAACTCCTGAAATTTTCATTTTCGAGTTTCAGATCCGAAGTCTTCAACTAAGCTACGTACCCCATTGGGGAACCTTTTTCTTGCTCTAAACCGATGTCAGTAAAAGTTAACAATTGTATTTCTTGTGGAAAGCAAGTACCTCATAACGATTTTAATTTGTACTGCATTCCTTGCTTAGGCCCAGACCACGATGTACCTCACTGTCGGTTTTGTGCCTTATTCAAACCTCAAACTATTTGTCGTTGGTTCATTTTCACATCTAAATAGTTTGGTATTCGGTTCCATTATCCAGAAATGGCTTCAGTAAACCACCCAACTACTGACATCCCGAAAAAACGCAAAGATTAAGACAGAGACAGACCGCATAGGTCCAAAGCTGCCGATGACACTTCTCCTAAGCTAGTCACCAGTTCGCCGGTACTCAGTGAGGCGCTTTCGCAGCCTCTGATACCCGCTACTTCAGATTCGCAGGCCTCTACTGAGACCCATTCGGAGTCCGGTATGCCGCGAGATGTTTCTTCGACTGTGGAACCTGTGGATGTCTCTACCTTGGATGGGTCCGGAGCCGCTTTGCAGGCACCGGCTTCTGAGGGGTGTATTCAAGCCTACTGACTTGCATATTAAACCAATGCCATCTTCTTCTTTAAGTCCTAAAACTTGATCCCTAGAAAACCAATGCCCAGACCGCATGGTCAGGCCCCTATGCCTAAAAAACAAATAAGAATGGCTGAAGACCTTATTACTCTAATCAGGGGAAGCCACCTTTCTCTCTCTAAGAGACCTAGAGCTGATTTTCCTTCTGATTCTTCTGATCAGGATTCTGAAATTTCTGTTTTCTCTGATGACCAGGTGTTGCCCTTATCCACCTATGAGGATTCTGATGCAGAGGACTCCATTCCCTCTGCTTCCCCTCCAGAGGATTTCTCTTTTGGTGAAACTTTGCATACTCTTAGGGAGCATTTCTGCTGGGAAAGCCACTCCAAAAAGAGGCTTAGGGAATTCTTACTCCTACCTCAACACAGGCCTTTAGCTATCTTTCCTGTGCTGGACATTGTAGATGATGCCTTCTCAGAATCTAGCCTGGCCCCTGACACTTTACTTCCAGCTCCCAGAAAACCTGACAGGTATTACAGAGTTCCTGACTCTCACAAGTTCCTCTTTAAGAATCCTACTGTGGATCCTGAGACAATTTCACAGGGGCCCAAAGGCATTAAGGTTACTGCTGCCAAACCCCTGCCCCCTCTGATAGAGATTCCAGGGCCCTGGACAGATGAGGTAAGAACTTATACACTTCTGCAACTTTGGCCATTAGGGTCTCAAACTGCCAGTTTCATATGTTAAAGTATCAGCAGCATATTATTGGACTGCTTAAACTGAAAATTATGTTGATTCCTGGCTGTGCTGAAAATAAAGAATTACAGGATGTTATGTAGTCCTATCTCGCCTCACATTCTTACTCGTGGGTTCTGAGCCGAATATCGGCTCCGACTCAGCCGATTTTACTAGCTCGAAGTCTCTCATTGGCTGGGCTAAGTGGGTATCCCATGGTGCACTGCTCCATATCCCCAGATCTTGTTTGCCGCTCGTGTAGCTAGGATGTGGTCTCGCTTGGCTGTGGCTAAGTACCTTCTTTTCTTGATTTAAGAGAAGTTTGATTCAATCAAAAGCTATTTTCATAGCTATTGTTAAAGCTGTCTATTTTTGGCTGGTGTGTTAGGCTTGGTTGTTGTGAATTTTTGTGAGTTTTTTGTGAGGTATCCCTCTTACTGTTCCCCGGGCTAGGCCCGTTTCAGTTAGAGGGCCTAGTTCTCCTCTGTTTCCTTCTGTGTTACCAAACCATTTAAATTAGAGGTTTTGGCTACCCTCTCCTTCTGTTTCCTTGTTGATATTGTGCTAGAGTGTTTGCAGTTTGATCGCGGCCTTGGTGTGGTTTACCTCAGTGTCGTTCCCGCCTTTATAGAGTGAACGCTTGTTCTTGTATTGACTTGGTTTTTGTGTTGTGGGTGCAGCAGTTAAAATGTCTAAGGATATGAAGGAGCATAAACCTTCGGGATTTAAAAAGTGTTCAAAATGTGGGTACAAAATGTCCATAACCGATGGACATTCTATTTGTGTCTACTGCTTAGGAGCCATCCATCTGCAGGAATCCTACAGCTTTTGTCATGCTTTCAGCCCTAGAGTTCTCCAAGAGAGAAAAAATAAACTAATCTTAAAGGGACTTTTGAAACCCTCTTTTGAAGAGGCTATGTATTCGACTTCCAGTGGCAAGTCTAAATCTGGCAAGCCAAAAAAGAGATCTCCGGCTCTGTCAGCTTCATCGGAGCCTCCGGAGAAGATGACTAAAACTGCATTGACCTCCTTGGCTCCACTGTCCTCGGGGCCGCAGGAAGGATTGATATCTATGGAACCGGCTTCGGCTCCAATTGTATTGGAACCTCATAGGAGCCGATTGCCTAGTATCAAACCTACTTCTCCTGAAAGGAGATTGCATTCTCCATCCCTGTCCTTCAAATCCTCCAGGACCCTTTCGGATGTGGATGTGGATAGGGTGGTTCAGAAGCTCCTCCAGTCACCGGTTTTGGCAAAATTGTTTTCGGCTCCGACCCAGTCTGCTCCAGAGCCCGTACCGACACCTTCTTTGATCATTCCTCCTCCTAGCGCATCTCTGTCTTCGGAGCTGGAGTGTTCCGCACCACGTGATGTTTCTAGGCCAGTTCCAATGCCCCATTCGGCTCCATCGGTACCGACATCTGCTCCAACCCCGTCGGCTCCGTCATCGGGGTTTGGGACTCGGGACTCTTCGGTCGGGCCCGAGGGGGACATCTCGGCACTTATTTCGGTTCCGAGTCTCCCTCTCAGTGCTTCGGCTTGGGGAACTCCGATTCCTGCAATGGTCTCGGAGACTGGTCGCTCCCCAGACTCGGGGGGCCGGCATTCGAGGCTATGTGGGCCGCGCTGGCCAGATCGTCAGCTACATCAGGCGGGTCGGTCACTCTGTCCCCCACCACTCTGGTGAGAGCTTCTGTTCACCACCCATCCTTGGACAGCAGAGCACCAGAGCCTAGGGATACCCCCACGAGTGGTCCCCAAATTTCTGAGGGTCCCTCAGAGTTGGTGCCTGAGGAGCCCCCCAGAAAGAAGACATGCAAGAAGAAGCACATAGACTTCCAAGACGAGTCCCTCACCTCTGATACTGACCTCGAGGAATCGGAGGGGTCCCCCAAGTCATCCTCTGATGATGTTTCCTTCGACATCCTGGAGATACTGAAACAGAGAGGTGACTGGCCTTCCAAAGCCCCTTCCGAGGAGGAGTCAGTATTCCTTAAGGCTTTTGGTGCTCAACCCTCCGCCTCCTGGGTGTCTCCACTCTTCGAATTCCTTGACCTGATTTGTCGAAGAGTGTGGGAGAATCCTGATTCTGTGGAGCCCATGCCCAGGCGTCCCAACAAATTTCTTTCTGCCCTCCCCCCCAGGGCAAAGAGTTTCTGTCTAAAGGTGTTCCTGTAGATGCCATGGTGGTGGCGGCAGCCACCCAGAAAGTAGCAGCGGAGTCTTCTTCATCCGTCCATCCTCCTAACAAGGAATCTAGGACAATGGACCGGTACGGGAAGCGTACCCTCTCGTCAGCGACCTTTACCTTGCGGTCACTGAATTATTTATCTCATTTCACTCGGCTCCAGAGAGATCTCCTAAAAGAGTTAGGAGATGCTTTTGCGGGTAACGTTCCTGAGGCGGTGGCTGAGTCGGTTAACGCCCAGGTCTCTACCCTTAACTCCATTGTCAACTCATCCATGCAGCTCATTTCGTATGCAGCCGAGGGAGCGAGTAGGGCAGCAAGCTCAGGGGTTGCCCTTAGGAGGCAAGCCTGGCCGCGCCTGTGTCACTTTGCGGAGGCCTTCAAGTCTTCCTTCACCGACTCCCCCTTTGATGGTTCCTCCTTGTTTGGGACCAAAGTGAAAGACACCCTCACCAGGTGCGAGCAAGAGGGAAAGAGCCTGTCTGCTGTAGGGGTCCATTTTTCCCTTCCTTCTAGGCCTTATCCCAAGGCCCAGTGGGGGGGGGGTGTGGTTCAAGAAATCACAGAGGTTTTTTCCTACCGCACAAGGTGAACCCCCCTCCAGAGGTGGGGGGGGGGTATTCAGGGAGACATCGCCCCAGAGGCAGAGGGAGCCCCCGCAATTCGGGAGACCGCGATTCCTTCCGTGGTTCTCCATACTCTCATTCCTGAGGGTGTGCCCGACTGCGCTTATCCGGAGCCAGTCGGGGGTCGAATTTCCTTATACCCTGAAGCCTGGGCAAGAATTACCCAGGACCGTTGGGTATTACCGATAATTTCTGGAGGTTACCTCATTTCATTCTCTTCAGTACCCCCGCCAATCAGAAAAATCCTGGACATGCCACCCAGTCAAAGGGATCAAGCAGCCTCAGAGGTCTCGCAGCTGCTAGAAAAAGGAGCTATCCAACGTGTCCCCTCAGACCAAATTGGATTAGGGACTTACTCAAGATTCTTTCTGGTGCCAAAAAGAACAGGGGACCTGAGACTCATACTAGATCTCAGCCAACTCAACAATCACGTACACAAGTCCAAGTTCAGTATGGTCACACTACAGTCGATTCTCCCATTGTTGGGAGAGGAGGTATGGATGTGCTCCATTGACCTCAAGGATGCTTACTACCATGTCAAAATGGACAGAGCATCCAGGAGTCACCTACGCTTCTGGCTGGGAGCCAGTCACTTCCAGTTTTGAGCCCTGCCCTTTGATCTCATCACAGCCCCCAGTGAGTTCACCAAATGTATGGAGGTGGTGACGGCTCACTTGAGACGTCAGGGATTCCAGGTGTTTCCGTACCTGGATGATTGGCTCCTTACCACCCCCACCAGGCATCAACTAGTCCAAACCAGGGATGCTACCATCAATCTATGTCACCAGTTGGGCATAACAATAAATTGGGAAAAATCTGCCTTATTGCCCTCACAGCGTGTCACCTTTATAGGAGCAGATTTAGACACCATTCGAATGCGAGCATTTTTACCACAAGAAAGGATCACTGTATTACAACAACAAATACACATGCTGATGCCCCTGAGACAAGCGAAGGCAAGACTGATTCTCCAACTCCTACGGACCATGGCAGCAACTATCATGTTGGTTCCTCTAGCGAGATTACACATGAGACTTCTTCAATGGCTCTTCTTTGTTCAATGGTCTCTCCAAAGACTCCCACTATCTATTCCCATCTTACTCACAGACAGGTGCAAGCAGGACCTCCGCTGGTGGTTGTGCACCAACAATTTGAACGGGGGAAAGCCCTTCGTTCCACCCGTCCCTATTGCCACGGTGACCACGGATGCCTCCCAGATGGGGTGGGGAGGGCATTATCTTAGCAGGACAGTCCAAGGCACGTGGCAAGAACACGAGATACATTTGTATATAAACATCCTGGCGATGAGAGCAGTGCTTCGTGCATTGCAGGCACTTCAGAAGGTTCTTCTTCTAGGGACAATTGCGATACACTCAGACAACATGTCAGTAGTGTGGTATCCCAACAAGCAAGGGGGAACCCGGTCTTACCCTCTGTGCAGAGAGGCTATGCGAGTGTGGCATTGGGCAATAGTTTCCCAACGGTTTCTGGTGGCAACGCACATTCCGGGGAAGCCCAACGTAATAGCGGACAGGCTAAGCAGAGCTATTCTGATGCCTTACGAGTGGTCCCTGAATCGCCTGGTCACAGAGCGAATCTTCAGCAGATGGGGTCAGCCTTGCTGCGACCTTTTTGCCAGCCCTCTCAATGCGAAATGCAGCAATTACTTCACTCTGATTCCCCCACAGGGGGAATCACCCAGGGACACCCTGGTGCACGATTGGCCCTCCAGTCTGCTTTACGCTTTCCCTCCGTTTCCCCTGCTGTCAAGGGTGATTCAGAAAGCGTAATCCTTGGGAAGCAGAATGATTCTGATTTCTCCACACTGGCCTCGTCAAGTCTGGTTCCCCTTTCTTCAACCATACATTGTGGACACTCCTTGGATTCTGGACCCTCAACCAGATTTACTGACGCACATGGGACAGTTACACCCCTCTCTGATGACCCTCCGGTTGACAGCCTGGCTACTCCACTTCCATCGTTAGTCAGACATCATAATTTTTCACCGGAAGTAGTCCATGTATTATCGTCCTCTCATAAACCATCCACTAGAAAAATTTATTCTAGTAAGTGGAAAAGGTTCTCTATCTGGGCACACACCAGAGGCATTGATCCTTACACAGCTCGAATAGATTCAGTTCTTGGGTTCTTGTCTATGCTTTTCTATCAGGGGTCCGCATCAGCCACCATCAAAGTTCAGCTGGCGGTGATATCTAATTTCCACATAGCGAATGAACCTAGTCTCATGGCACACAGACTATGCAAAGCATTCCTTAAAGGTACTCTGTTGCTTCATCCTACAGTGTCCGAACCTATCATGCCCTGGGATCTCAATTTTGTCCTACAAGCCCTTACTTTACCACCATTTGAGCCTGCAGCAACCTGTGAATTAAACTTCTTGACATGGAAAACAGCATTCTTAACAGCAATCACTTCAGCGAGGCGGGTTTTGGAAATTCAAGCCCTCTCCATCAAACCCCCATATCTAATCTTCCATAAAGATAGGGTCTCTCTTAGACCAAACCCCCTCCTTCCTCCCTAAAGTGGCTTCCGTGTCTGACATGAATCAGTCCATTGAGTTGCCTGTTTTCTTCCCCCACTTTTCTAACAAGGCAGAATTTAGATTTCACCAACTGGATGTACATAAACAGTTACGCTTCTATCTACACCGGACAAAAGATATACGGAAATCTGACCAACTCTCTGTCTCCTTTTTGGAAAACCACTTGGGTTCTCCGGTATCCAAGGTCACGCTGTCTAGATGGATAGCCAGTTGTATCTCTTTCATCTATCAAGCAGGAGGTAAAAATCTGCCATTTCCAGTCAAGGCACATTCTACCCGGGCTGTTTCTACATCCACAGCCTATCAAGCTAGATTGTCAATGGTTGATATATGTGCTGCAGCTACTTGGGCTTCTCCTCACACTTTTGTCTCTCATTAAAAATTGGACATGGTATCCAGGGGCAGGTCTTCCTTTGGCTCCACAGTTCTCAGGAGTACTTTCCTATGAGCCACCCAGGATGTAGGTGCTAGGGACGCTGTCCCACGGGTAAGAATGTAGGCAAGATAGGACCACATAACATCAAGAAGTTATGTACTCACCATAACGTTCGATGTATGTAGTCCATCAAGCCTCACATTCCTACTTACCCTCCCACCTTCCCCCTTCCTGGAGGATTTGTAGGTTAGGTTGTCTTCTACAGAGTCCCCTTGATTAGCTTATTTTTTATGTGGATGTGATGTGTGTATGGAGTACAAATGATTTTCACAGCAAACTAGATCTGGGGATATGGAGCAGTGCACCATGGGATACCCACTTAGCCCAGCCAATGAGAGACTTCGAGCTAGTAAAATCGGCCGAGTCGGAGCCAATATTTGGCTCCGAACCCACGAGTAAGAATGTGAGGCAAGATGGACTACATACATCGAATGTTATGGTGAGTACATAACTTCTTGATTTAATGCATTCTGCTGAACAAGTTGAAAAACATACTTTGCAATGTGGTTTTGATTCATTAGAGGCATCTTGCAGGGCTGCTGTCACTGGGTCTGTACTTAGAAGGCATGCTTAGCTTAAGGAGCAGTCTTTGCCAGATCATGTTAACGCTAAATTACTGGATGCTCCCTTAAACCAAGACCGCCTGTTTGGCAACAAAGCAGTAGTAGTACTTAAAAAGATGGAGGAAAAAGCTAAATCTATGCAACTGTTAAAGATTTCCTGCAAGTACAACCTCCCAGATTTAGTAGGCACTGGCCTTCTAAGAATTGGTCCTTTCCTGCCTCTTCCAGGCCTCCTCAGTCCAAACCCAGAACCAGCAGAACACCCAGGCTTCAGTCCCAAGGTACTTGCATGCCTAAGCAGTGGGGGGCTCCCACTTCCAAAGCTGGAAGTAGTAAGACACCCCCCTATGATAAACTGTCACAATGACTTATCTTTAAACCTTTCAAGCTGTGCTCAGCTGATTGGTCCTTTAGGGGGAAAGATCGCCCTGCATGCAAAAAACTGGGAACACATTACCCAAGACAAATGGGTCTTAAATATAGTTTCCCCAAGGATACAAATTCCACTTCCACTCCTTACCAACCCCAAACGGTTGGCCAGACCTACCCCCAAATCAGTGGGCAGAGGCTCAAAAGTTCTCTCTGTTTTAAGCATCATGGCTATTCAACCTGTCCCAGAAGAAGAATGGGGACAAGGCTTCTACTCAAGACTTTTCCTGGTACCCAGAAAAGACAATTATTGGTGTCCTATCCTGGACCAGTCTATCCTAAACACTTTTTGGTAATCCCAAAATTCAAAATGCTAACTCTTCAGCTGCTTCCTATGCTGGGCAAAAATGCCTGGTTGGCAACACTGGATTTAAAGGAAGCCTACCTGCACATCCCAATAAGGGAATCTTGCAGAAGATACCTATGCGTCAGAACAGGCTACATGCACTGTCAGTTCTCTGCACTGCCCTTTGTCTTATCTACTGCGCCCAGAGTATTCACAAAGTGCCTAGCTCCAGTCATTGCATTTTGCAGGCAAAGAAATATTCATATATATACCCATACCCGGACGATTGTCTAATTCAGGCAGAAAGCCAGGACATACTATTAAGTCATCTGGCATTTGTAAAGAAATTACTAACTTCTCTGGGGGACACCATAAACGAAAAGAAATCACATCTAGTACCCTGCCAACAAATTGTATTCCTGAGAGCAAGCTTGAATACAACTTCCCAGATGACATACCTCACGGCAGAGAAACAAGTTCATTTGACAGCCTACTTCAAACTACTGGCCACAAAGACCCAACTGTCTGCAAGGAAAATACTGCAAGCGCTGGTCTTCATGGCCTCTTGCATTCTACTAATTCCATATGCAAGACTGCATATGAGGAAACTACAAGGGTGTCTAAAAAGCCTATGGTGCCAACATTCTCAGGACCTAAAATCAATGATTCCTATCATACCTAGTCTAAAGACAGAGTTCTTTTAGTGGACAGAGGCCTGCCATCAAAACAAGGGACTGCCATTCACCCTACTCCCTCCCGCCCAAACCCTAACAACAGATGCATCAGACTTATGCATGGGGTGCTCACTTGGCAGGGCAGTGCCTTCAGGGCAAATAGAACCTGAGTCAAATGCACCTGCATATCAATCAAAAAGAAATGTTATCTGTACAGAATGCTCTGACAGCCTTCAAAGACCACATTCTTCCAGGACAATTATTAGTAAAGACAGACAATACCACTGTTATGTGGTACATAAACAAGCAGGGAGGAACCCATTCGTACCCTCTCTGCAGACTAGCCATGGTTCTGTGGAACACAGCCTTAAGCTACCAAGTGCACCTACAAGCTCAGTTCCTGCCTGGCAAGCTAAATACACTGGCAGACGACCTAAGCAGAAATCTCATGGACCCACACGAATGGAAACTGGAACCAAAGATATTCAACATTTTCAGGCTCAAATGGGGGAGCCCAGAGATAGACCTATTTGCCTTCCCTCGGAACTACCAATTGGACAAATTCTACACAAGGACTCCTTACAGACAAGCTTGGAAAGTGGATGCCATGTCCTTCAGCTGGAAAAAACAGTTTATGCCTTCCCCCTCTGCCTCTCCTCAACAAAGTGCTACTAAAGATCAAACAGAACAAACCAAGGACAGTACTTATAGCACCAGACTGGCCACGCCAACATTGGTACCCCTTCTTGCGCAGTGTGTCACTTCTAGAACCATGGCACTTGTCTCAGACCCATGCCCTGCTGTCCCAGAAGGAGGGCCAGATTCTGTACCCATAGCTTCAAACCATAAACCTTGCAGCTTGGCTAATTACATGACCTCTCCTTTCCCATCTCTCAGTAAGCAAGTGATGGATGTCATTCTAGAGGCAAAAAGGCCTAGTACTAGAAAATCCTATGCTGAAAAATGGAAGAGATTCTGTTCCTGGAACCAAACACAGGGGGAGGACACAACTGTGCCCAATTTACCGCTCACTCTTCAATACTTAACTGAGATGCTTCACAAGGGGCTTTCCTTTTCTTCCATCAAAAGTTATGCCTCCGCCATCTCAGCTCATTGTAATACAGAGCAACCCCTCTTCTCTCATCCACTGCTGAAGCAATTCCTCAGAGGGGCCGAAAACCTAAGACCACCCAGGAGAGCCCCTACACCAGCCTGGGACCTTAACTTTGTATTGGAAAAGCTCACTCTGTCTCCCTTAGAGCCAGCTGCTAATGCAGAGTTGAAATTCCTTTCTTGGAAAACAGCCTTCCTAATAGCCATAACTTCAGCAAGAAGGGTGTCTGAATTACAGGCCCTCATGGCAGTGGAGCCTTTCATCATCTTTCATGCGGACAGGGTGTCCTTCATGCCCAAGGTGGTATCCAGTGTGGCCCTTAATCAGTTCCTTCTTTTACCAACCTTCTTTTCTAATCCACAGAACAAAGGGGAATGAATACTTAACTCCTTGGACGTGCACAGACAACTTAGATTTTACTTGGATAGGACTAAACCTCTCAGGAAATCTGAACAACTGCTGGTTGCATTTGCTGCAGCAGCAGAGGGGAAGGCCATTTCAAAGCAAACCATTTCTAAGCGGATAGGCCATTGCATTCATTTCTGCTGTAAGCATCATGGAAAACCTACCCCACAGGGGATGAGACCGCATTCAACCAGGGCTGCATCTACCTCTACAGCCTTTCTCAGAGGTGTCCCTACCAGGGACATCCTAGAAGCTGTTACCTGGAGTTCTGTACATACCTTCACCAAGCATTACTACTTTTTTTCTAAATCCAGAGCTGGTTTTGCCACTGCAGTCTTGCAGGGCCTTATAGCTGGTTCTATTGCTATCTTAACTGCCTCCTCCCTTCCTTAGCTTTGGGAATCTACCCAAATGTAATGACTGCAACAGTGAAACACGAAGAGCATAGTACAGTTGTGTACACTTACCGTAAATGTAGATGTTCAAGTGTATTCACTGTTGCAGTCCTGGTTACCCTCCCTCCAGCCCCCTGACTTCTATTGACTATACCTCTATTCTTGCTTGCTGTGCTTAAAACTTTCTGGTGTATTTGCTTTTTGTTGGAGGTGTAACC
Source organism: Protopterus annectens (assembly GCF_019279795.1). Lineage (NCBI taxonomy): Eukaryota > Metazoa > Chordata > Ceratodontiformes > Protopteridae > Protopterus > Protopterus annectens. The sequence goes on along the minus strand of NC_056747.1, from coordinate 1,033,428,531 downwards.
TTGTTTACAGTTGCTTCCCATTATGGGGGCACCTGACATCTGGGGCAAGAAAAACTGATGTAATGGCGTCAGCTGCATGCTTTATACCCCTGACTACCTGACATCATGGAAGATGAGACAGCAACCAATGCAGGACTCAAGACTTTGATAATCAGGCCGACTGAGGGCTACCTGCAAGCAGATAACCCAAATGTAATGACTGCAACAGTGAATTTATGGTAAGTGTACACAACTGTACTTTATTACTTAGAAGAGAGAAGGGATGATTTATCTGCATACTTGCATAAAATAGTAAAGGAAATTATTAGTATAAGGAGTGACATGAAATGTAAAAGGAAAGGTGAAAAGAATATAAGAGCAAATTAAGTATTGTAGTACAGCATGTGGAAAATATGTATAAAAGTAAAAAGAATGAAAATATGAGAAAGAAAAGTAAAAAAAAGAGTTAAGGAAGAAGTTGAAAAATAAATAATTGTTGGTAAATTGAATAAAGTACTGAGACAAGTAAATGCCAATTCAGTATCAGGCCCATAGGGTATGGAATGTACAAGAAATTAATAGATTGGCAAAGAGTATTTTGTAAATGTACTGGATGAATGGTTGAAGGAAGGGTTTGTTTAGAATTATGTAATGGGATATTAAAGTTTTTATGGAAGAAAGATGAGGAGAATGGAATAAAACATTTGGAGACCCACCACACTAAACAACACTTTATAACATTTTTATGGGAATAATACAGAGGAGAATGGAAGGAAGGATGAAGGATACTATAAAAGACTATATATAGTATAAAAGGGATGTTATATCAAGAATTGCTATTGGTTGTGAGAGAAATTGTGGAATATGTTCTAAGTAAAAGGGAGGATGTGAAACTTATGGTAGGTGATGTTAGCAAGGTATTTGATACAATAGGATGTGATGTTTTGTGGAATATTATGGAGATGTATCGAATAGGTAAAAGAATTAGGAGAGTGTGTATGTCAGCATATCAAAGTAATAGAGTGAGAGTGTTGGTGAATGGGTGGCTGAGTAAATAAATATGCATGAAGTATGGTGTAAGACAAGGGTATCCCATTGGTAATGAATGTGATAGTTAAGTAGCTTATAAAGAAAGATGCTGGATATGTGATACAAAAGGAGGTAGCGATTCCAGCAATTTGACATATACAGCTGATAAATAGTTGTGGTTGCCAAGAACAAAAGATGGACAAGGGAAGTGTTGGTTTGCCTGAATAGATGTTTAAATGAAATGGGAATGAACTTGAATAAACACAAAAGTAAAGGTTTTGGTGATGTAGTGAAAATTGTGGGGTTTATTTTTCAATGAATGAAGTGTCTTTTCTAGGGGCAACATTTGAGAAAAAGTATGTAAATGTAATGCAGTGAGAAAGTTTGATAAATTAAATGAAAGAAATATGTCTTCTTTGGATGTAGTATAAATTCGCATTCAAGAAAAGGGTTTAGCTGGTGAATTCTATGTTGATGAGGGAAACACTTCTTCTTCTTCTTCTTTCGGCTTTTCCTAGTTAGGGGTCGCCACAGCAGATCACCTGTCCGCTTATGATTGGCAGTGGAGTTTTACAGTGTCGAATTGCCAGCCCTGCGCCCAACCTTCCACAGAAGGCACACACTCACACCTAGGGCCAATTTAGAGTGTCCAATCCACCTACAGCATGTCTTTGGAATGTGGGAGGAAACCGGAGCACCTGGAGGAAACCCACGTGACCACAGGGAGGACATGCAGACTCTGCGCAGAAGGCACCCTAGCCGAGAATCGAACCAGAGAACCTCTTGCTGTGAGGTGACAATGCTAACCGCTGCACCACTGTGGCTGCCCTACATATGTCAAATGTTTATATCATCCTAGAAAAATATGAAAAAGAAGTCCTACAGCTGGCATTTTCTTTCATGTAGTGTTGAAGATTAAACCCAGTAAAAAGAGGCATTTTATATATGAGTGAAGTTGAAATGGGATTGAGGTTACCAAGTCCAGTTGTTTTTTTCTGCTACTTTAAAGTACTGAAGTAGGTAAACAACGATGATGAGAAATTAATGGTGAGAATGTTTAAATACAAGTACAAAAAGCTTTGGGAGATGAGAAGAAAAAGAGCAAAAGGATATGTAAATGAAGAAATTAAAATTATCAAGGAAAAATACTTACATGGAAAATAAAAATTGATGATTTAAAGAAAAATAGATGTGATGAAACAATACTGTTATGTAAATCCATAGGAAATTTACCAGATAAATTGATTAAAGCCATTAACATAAGGAAAAAATGGGGTACCAAGATTGACTTTTTTGTGGGGGACTGGTAATAAATGAGTTGCAAGTAAAGGTGACTATGCCATGTAAAAGGAAAGTTGAAGGAGCATGCCTATTGTGTGGGGATGAATAGTCAACCGAGCTTTTTTTTTTTTTTTGAAATGTGAAGGAGTGATAAAACTGTGGAAATCGTGTGAAGAAAACTATTTTGAGAATATTAATGACCTAAATAATATAGGTATAAATATGTTTGTGTATGGGTATTATAAAAACAGCAAGAAAGAATATGTGCAAAGTATAACTAAGAATTTATTTTATGTAGTATGGGTTATCTGGAATGAAAGACTTAATGAAATTATGTTCAGTGAGAAATGGATTTTGGCAGATATATTTGCAAAGAATTAGATTATAGTGGTGGAAGGAGTAGGTGTCAGTCATGGAAGAATAGCAATAAAGATATAAGAAAATTGATAAATATTAAAAAATGTGTGTGTGTGTGATATAAGGTAGTGCCATCTGTGCCAGGGAGAGTAGGGCAGTACCTGTGTAACATATGCCAGCTTACCTAGCTGGGGTTTTGTAAAGAATTTTGTCATTTGACTATCACACTTATTAGTAGAGATGCCTGTGTTAAAAAAAGCATCAACAGTGGGTCCTGCTGGACAAAAAAGAGATGTACGTGTATGTCAGACAGTATTATATAACTGATGAAATGTATATGTTTTAACAGAGAATTCTGGAAAGGAAGAGGTTAATCTCAGTCCAGTTAATTTTGAAAAATAGGTTGAAAATTAAATGTGTTGGTGTAGGCCATAAACATTTTATCTTACAGGGCTGATTGCAGCCAGAGACAAAAATGTCTGTGAAAACAAGGACAAGGAATCTTACTGTATTGTCTTTAGGGGTAAACTAATTGCTACCGTAGAAAGGTGGACATTTTTGAAATTGTTTTATAGCTTTCAGATGCTGCAACAAATCTTAGCAAAGCTGTAGGTGTGTATTGTGCCAGAGTCAGGTGACCAGATGTGATGTTATTCTAGAACCAGCACTGAAATGATTTTCTAGATATTAGTGAGACATATGACGGAACTCTCACAGCAGCACTTCATGTTTTGGAACCTGACAGAAAAGATCTCTCACAGATATCTCACACAACCTCACACCTCATCTTGCCTTGCTATAGTAAGTAAATTAACTAGGGAACAATAATTCTTTAGTCAGTCGGGAAAATATAGTGAGATTAATTAAGTATTGTTTTTCTGCATCTGTGTGAATCTCTGCAATTGTGTTATTTTTTTATATCTCCTCTGATTGAAACTGTGGTGTTTATTGTAACTAGATTTTTAGTATTCTCATGTTTTCTGTTCTATTTATTATTAAATATTTCTTTACCTTTTATTGTGGCTGGTCTTTTAAAGAATACTTTTTTTAGTGGCACTGTGGCCACTCCTGAAAGCCTCGCTGCATTGGTCAAACTCTACCATTTGTGTTGGTATTAATTTTACTCAGTATAATTTTGTACCATTGTAAGAGCCTTAGAGTAGCTGACTAGTGACAGTGTAATTACTTTATAGTCTGGGCAGAGGGGGCACAGCTGGTAAATGTATTCCAGCCTTTCCCGTGTGTGTGTGTGTGTGTGTGAAAATCAAATATCTGAGTGTGTGTGTGTGTGTGTGTGTGTGTGTGTGTGTGTGTGTGTGTGTGTGTGAGTGTGTGAGAGAGACTTGGAACAGGGACACACAGCTCTGAAGTGGTCAGTGTGGGGTCTTGTTTGTGGTCTGGAGAGTGGGAGAGGGAGTCCAGCCCCAGGTTTGGAGTGCGCTCCCTGTGTGCTCTTAAAGGAAATTGTACTTGGTGTAGAGAGGTGTATCAAAAATATGGGTCTATATTAGAACACAGAACGTTCAAAATTTCGAGTCTTCTAATATCAACCCATTTTCAGCGAACGCTGAAAATATCGAAGAAACAGAAAACCAAATTTTTTCCTAGGGAAATAATTTGGTTGTCAGTTTCTCTTGCTTTGGTATTTTTAAAGCTGTGGTGGAAAGTTATGGTTTGGGTTCAGGTAAGTGTGCGATTGTGTGGACATGAGGATTAGGGTGGGTTAGGTGAGTTAGGGTTAGGGCGCGGGTCAGGTAAGTGTGAGATTGTGTGGATGTGAGTGTTAGGGCAGTGTAGGTGAGTTAGGGTTAGGGCGTGGGTGAGATGACTGTGTGATAGTGATGGACCTTAGGGTTAAGGTTTGGGTTAAGATAAGTGGATAGTTAGTGGTGATGTATAGTTTAGTGTAGGGTTAGGTGTAAGAGTTTAGGTGTATGTGTGTGGATTGCTGTTTGTTTGGTGTGCTTGTGTTGTATGCATGTGTTTTGGGACAGCAAATTTTTTCCCTAGGAAAAAATTCACTGTTCTGCATGTTCGATGTTTTAAATTTTCAATTCATAGGGTTCGATATTAGAACACTTGAAATTTTGAATGTTTGGTGTTCTAATATAGACCCAGAAATACTGTATGTATCCATTTCTGTTCCTAATGGCTATCCCTTACTAGTGTCTTTGGTGAGGATTGAGGCTCCTTGATTACTGGCCCTGAGTAGGGACCATCATAATATGTGCCTGTAAATATGTAATTAATCTTTTTTTTATGTTGTGTAAAATAAAAGACCCCTATTCTTTTGAGATGCTGGATGGTGCCGGAGGGCTACAGCAGCAGCATAGAAGAGGAGAGAAAAGCTATGGAGAATTTAGAGGTGGAATATGAGAATTTGGAGAAAATTTGTTTGATATGAAGTGTCAGAATGCAGCTAAAGATTCCTTTGTGGTGGATGATATAAATGAGCAGAGTTTTTTGCTGTCTTCATGTAGAATGATGTAAGAGAGTCTGTTGGAGTGGTGCAGATATTTGAACTGGCATTAGGGGGGCTTGAGTGATGAGAATCTGCTGGAAATAATTAAGCAAGATGATCCAGGTGACAGTTCTGCTGTTTCATGGGGTGAGATGGCGTATAACCTTCTTGTAAGTGCTGAGGATGGTAATTTGGAGAAGGAATTAGGTGATGTGGCAGCAGAGAATGCAGCAGTTAAAAAGTATGTAGTAGTTACAGAAAGTAAATGAGGAAATCAGCAACAAGCTGAGAAGGAGTTTTTGTGGCAGCAGAGAATGCAGTAATTACAAATACAGCTGTGTAAGTTGAACTTACCATAACAGTATATGTTTGAATGACTACTGCTCCAGTATTCTTACCTATATGTATTACATCCTGCCAAGGATGTAACAGACAACTTCCAAAGTTTCAGGGCACATTCCACATGCCCAAATTGTCAAATAGCACAAACTGAGCTGACTGAAAGATAAGTTTTGGCACATAGCCCTTCAGAGCTTTCTTACCAGCAGAGAGAGGGAGTCTGAGCCCTGAAAGGACAATGCTAGGAATAACACACAAAAAATAGTAATAAATGTCCACACCCTGGTGTAAAAAGCATACCAAAAACAAGGGAGATAGGGGGAGGGAGTGGTTACTGCAGCATTGATTATTTGAATATCTATTATTATGGTAAGTTCAACTTAAATAACTGTACTATGTTTTCTATATTGATCACTGCTGTAGCAGAATTAGCTATATAGGTAGATTACATAGCTAACTATATTTGGGCGAAAGAAGGAGAAGGGCCCAGTAGCCCCTTGAGAATGGTCCTAGCAAAGCTTGATCTAGAGAAGAAATCGAGTTTATAGTGCTTTGTAAACATATTTACAGAGGACCAAGGAGCAGCTTCTAGAATACTTCTAAAATCCAACCCTTTCCAAAAAACATAGATGAAACCAAGGCTCTGGTAGAGTGGGCCTTGACCCTGTCTGGAATTGATTTATAATGATGAGTATAACAAACCTAGAGTATAAAAAAGCCTTAGACAACCATTTGGAAATAGTCTGTTTTGACCTTCACAAGAAATGAGCAGTTGAGTGGAGCATGGCTAAGATGGTGAGCAGTTAACAGGACTGTTTTTGGGTCTATGTTCACGTATCAAAAAAACATTATAGCGAACGATTACTAATCGAACGTTAAACAGCAAAAGTTTAAGGTTCTGAAAAAGGTTAACAGTGAAAAATAGTTCATTGAATGGCAATAGTTGGCCAACATCTCAAACATAAACAACCAAGGTGGGGGTTGTGCACCCCCCCACACACACACATTCCCCTAACTATATATACCAACTCCAAGATCTCATTACAGCAGGGAATAGGGCAGATTTTAAAAAGTTCTATTTGCTTACCTTATGCATCATGGTACTTCCTGGTTGTTGGCCAACTATGGCCATTCGATGAAGTATTTTTTGCTGTTAAACGTTAGGAACGTTAAACTTTCACTGTTTAACATTGGATTAGTAGCCGTTTGCTGTAATGTTTTTTCAATAATGCGAACATAGACCCCTGTTTTTTTTTTTTTTTTAGCTCTGCTTCATTTTAACAACTCTTGACAGGATTTTTACAAAAAACTCAAATAGAACATTTCAAAACTTGATGGATTTATAGTTGAACATCTGCTAAAGGATCTACTACAAAATTAAGTTTGAAACTCTTTAAAACTAGAAAGAACTAATTGTCTCAGAATGAGCCACCCTAAGCCTACTGTGTACTATGAAAAAAGGCTATACAAAATAACATCAGTGAGTTTCTGTAAAGACAGATAAATTAGAAAGCAAAATGGACAATTTCAAAAGAGGAATTTAAAAAACAAGTTGAAGTGCCAAGTGAATCTCTTGAACAACAATCATCACAAATCTCGAGTATAGAAGAGACAATGTCTGATTTTGATGGGAGATTACTTGAAAATGATAAAAACATTGAATTTCTTCCGAAACAAAACTTATTCCGGGGTAAAAAAGATCTAGAAGGAATAACATCAGTATTCATGGGATTCAAGAAAAAGAAGAGGGAGACGGTATGATTTTGTTTCTTAATACCGGGCTGCCTAAAACTTTGAACCTGCCTAAAGCTTTTTTCCTTTGGCATCGAAAGAACACATGGATCACTTTTTAACTCATCTTAAAAAAAAAAAAAAAAGAAAACCTTCCGTGGTCGGTGATCATAAGATTTTTCTCAAGTCAAGATAAGGATTTAGTCTTAAAACTTGCATGGGCTAATTATCCAGTTAAAATTAAAGGAAATACTATAAGATTTGACAATGGCTGTTCTACATCAGTGATGTCCAAGAGAAAAGCATGTGTGCCACTTGTTAAACGTTTAAAGAAAAACAATATTAAAGCACATATCTTGTTTCCAGCAAAAATAAGGATTCTCCTTCCAGAAGGAAAGAACACCTTGGAAGATGCAATGGATTTTAAACAGAAAAGTAAAATCTTAGAAAAACAGAAGATATGGACTGTAATCTGTCAACTTCTTTAAAGAGAAGTGCAACAAGAGATGGTTGTTTAATAAGTCAAAAACAATAAAAAACTGAAAGACAAATGAAAATCAATGTATTTCATGGTTATGAATTCTTATCAATTTAAATAAGTGCTTGAATACTTATGAACAGGTGCTGCTTGTTCCTTTTTACAAGGTAAATCATTTATTTCTTTTTTCCCTACTAGTTCCTTTTGTAAAATGTTAGTCTCCGATTCTTTTAGCTGTATGAAATTAAAGCCACTTATTTTCACTTAGAGTTTAAAATGTTAAACTATTCGTCTTATTAAAATTTAATCATTATTGTGATGAAACTTATGTTAGGTGGCACAGTTTTTGATATACCGACATAGTTGAGTAATGTAGTATTAAATATAAGATGCAACAAATGACACTAAAGAGGCATGTTAAGTTGCATTCTAGATTCTTAAAATGGTCCAGTCATATGCTACTGATAGTATATGTGACATGCTGTAGCACCCAGGAAAGACATGCTATATTATAAATAAAGTATAAAAAAATATAGATTTTTTTACTATATAAAAATTACTATTGTAATGATATCAAATAATTAGAGTAACACTCACACTTCTGCAAGTTAAAACTGGATCACACATAACTAATTTTTTAAGTTTATATGCTATGTCTCCTTTAAAAAGTGAGATTCTGCTTTATGTTATACATCTCGTACAAATATTTTTAATGAATCATGAAATGTTATTCATTTAAATACAATAGCATTTTAGTGGTTATCATACCTTGAAATGTTTTTTATTCTTTTTAGTGTTTGGAAGGGTATGAAGGATTGATGTGTGATGTGTGGAGTGAAGGTGGCTTGGATTCACTTGTGAATATTTTTGTATGAATTGTAGCTGATAAGCCTTTCATTTGTAAGCCTTTCTCATGAAGACCAGCTTGAAGCAGCTTAATTAGAGTCATGAGCACTTTTGTGATACTGTAAGAGTTCCAAAATTCTAAGAACTGTCCAGGTTACTTCTTCCTGTCTAAAAGTAAATAATTATAATATTTTGAATTATATTCGAGGATGTAAATGAACAAGTTATTTAGTAAGCAGAAGACAGTGAATTTATTTTTAAACCACTGTCAGTTATTAAATAGTTCTGAATACTTGCTACTGATGGTATACTTGACATGTATTGGCACCCAGGACAGTTATACTATGCTTTAAACAAAGTATAACACATATAGTTTCTTTCATATGTAAGTGTTATTGGAATTTTATCAAATACCTGGATCACATGACTGTCATTCTTTTAATGCAAGTTTATATGCTATGTCTACTTTAAAAAAAAATGACAGTCTGTTTTATATTAAACATCCCATACTAATAGTGCTCACGAATCATTAACTGTAATTTTTTAAATGATGTAGCTTTTTAGTGGTTAACAAATGTTTTTTTTTGTGTGTGTGTGGTTTTCATGGGTTTGAGGGATTGATATGTAAAGTAGAGGAATGCTTGGATTCACTCATGAGTGTTTTTGTGTGAATGCTAGCTTATAAACTGTTCATTTGCAAGTCCTTGTAATGAGGGCCAGCTTGAAACAGCTTAATTAGAATCATGAGCACTTTTGTGATGCTGCGGGAGTTCTAAAATTTTAAGAAATGTTCAGTTACTTATTCCTGTCTAAAAATAAATAATCATAATGTTTTGAATCATATGCTAAAATGTCAATGAATACAAGTTAGATAATAAGCAAAAGACAGTGGCTTTCATTCTAAACCACTGTCAGTTATTAAGTAGTTCTGAATGCTTGCAGTGTACCAAGAGAATAGTTTATGGACACTTTTGATAAAAAAAATAGAATTGTGTTTCTCTGTTATTGTCTTTGTTTAATGACAACAAAACGTAATATTTCAGAACAATTTATTATGGAAAGTTTGAATCTTAAAAGGGAAGATTTTTCAGCTGGTTGTTCAGATACTATTAGACATAACATTTAAGGAAAACATAGGACTAATTCTAACAGTAGTACTAGATTAAAGAGTATCAACTATGTAAGCATAAATACAAATGTTCTATTCTATGACACTCTGTACTAAAATTATAGTTAAAATATAAAGCCTAGAAATATAGTAATAGTACAAGACATTATACAATCAAAAATAGATGGAAATCAGAATAAGTAAATATGTATATAGTTAAAGAATATAAATATGTCTACAAGGGTGGGAGGTTGGCATAGTGGTTAAGGTGTTGACCTTATAGACAGAAGGTACAGGATTTCATTCTCACATGGATAATTGGCTGGGCTTGGAATGGCCCACAAGGACAGTTAGTCTGGTACTAATTTATGAACTTGTGATCCTATGTATAACTTCACACACAGTAGGTAAAATAGAAAAAATATAAAATCATCTGACCTATAAATTAATAAATATGAAAATGACTGACTTCCTGCATATATTAAACCAGGCAGATAATGTGAAAAGATGATTATAGAGACATTCAGTTTAGTCAGCTTATAACAAAGACCCTGAACACCTGTTTAACTTTTCTTATTCAAAATAAGTCACTGACGGGCTTTTCTTAAGATGATGCATACTAAAAATGAGACACATTAGTATTAGAAACATGAGCTAAGCTTTGTTAGTCTAATGGAGAGTTTGAGAGGTAGTTTGTTCATCTTTTTCAATAAACTAGGAATATGCTATTCCATGGTAGAATATTTTAGAGTTACATCATTGGATACTTTTTTTATTTGTTTCAGAAGTTGTCTCCATAGCTGAATATTTCATATTGTTCAATATAAAGTATATAATAAGTTCTGTACATAAATGTAATTTCATCATATCTGGGACTTTTTTCTCTCCTATATAAATGCCTGATTTTAAATGCATATCTATTACAATTACTGGATTGAATAATCCAATAAAGAGGGGGAGAGTCTGTTCAAATAATTGCAGTTAGATAAAGTTCAAATAGCATTTATACAGGAAAACCTTTTACTTAAAGATGCAAATAAACTTTCATTAAAAACTTATTTGGTTTTAGCAGGCTCTGGCTTTCAAGCTAAAAGTAGTGCCTGAAGTAATAGATACCTATGTTGATAAAAAAATGGTATATTAAGCATTGAGTGGAATAGAAAACTATATACACTGGTCAACGCTTATTGGATTCCAGGGCTTGGCGCTAAAAATGGAAAAAATACTTAGATACTGTAACCTATTACATGAATGGTGAAGTCATGATGGCTGATGATTTTAATTGTATTTTATCAGACAAATATTCCACTGCAGATAGAAAGCTAAGAATCACATCTTTAGCCAAACAGTTAAATTTTGTAAATCTGATTAATTTAAATTATATAAATGAGCTAAGGAAAACAAACTCACTTCAATTTGCCCATTATTCATATAGATATGGTACATACATATTGATAGCATTATTGTCTCAACATATCGGATAAGTTTCAATAGTTTCATGTCCATTATCAGACCATAATGGTATAATCTTTAATATTATTTTAAAAACTGACAGTCTAATACATCACAGGAGATTGCCAGCATACATTATTAAAATAAAAGGATTCAAGGATTGGTATGTTAAAGAGATCAAAAAATTTCTGGAAATAAACATGAATGTTGAAGTAACTGACATTGTCCTGTGGTATTCATTAAAGACTTACTTAAATGGAAGAGTTAAAGCTGGTATATTTGTAAAACAAGAGAGCAGGACAAAGGCTTAAGTACACTACAGGCCAAAACAGACACACTAAAGTTAAATCTAAAAGCAAATGATATGATCAGTCAGTCCGAGCTTAAAAACTTAAATCCAAATATGTTGAAATTCTAAATCATAAAGTTTTAATAAACCTGGAAAAACCTAACCGTCAGGCATATTCAGTAAACCCTTTAAGCTTACATAATCTTGCTCTTAGGTCAAAGAAAATGAATAAACTAAATCATATCAAAGAAATCATAACACATATAAATAAAAAAGTAGAATAGGTATAAAAGGTATTCTTGAGGGCTTTAAAATATTTTATGAAGATATAAATAATAATTCAGATAACCTAGATAATGATAATATAGTTGAAAAATTTCTAAGGGAAAATATAAATAATAAATTAATAAGTGAACAAATAGACAAAAAAAAATGATAGACCATTCACATTAATAGAAATAAAAGATCAAATAAAAAAAGTTAAACAATAATAAGGCACTGGGCATAGATGGTCTTCTACCAGAAGTATATAAAATACTACCAGATGATGCAGTTAAAATATTAGATAAGGTCTATAGAGAAATAAAAAAACTGCTGAAGTCCCCTCATCATGGATATATTCCCTTGTATCAGCTATTTTAAAACAAGGTAAGGATCCTACAAAGTGTTCATCATGCAGACCCATTTTATTTTTAAATGTGGGCTATAAGGTGTTCATGTCCATTTTAGCTAACAGAATTAATCTGCTTATGCCTAAACTAATTAATAATGATCAAACTGTGTTTATTTTAAATAGACAAGAGAGAGATAATATAATAAGAATACATCCAATGAAGGCAGTGGTGATTATTGGTGAAATTTGTTTTTTCTCCGTCATCCATTTTTTACTTACTAATAATAAGAATACATACATTATTAGATTTTTGTGTCTTTCGGCTTTTCCCGGTTAGGGGTTGCCACAGCAGAACTCTGGTCCGCTAATGATTAGTAGTTGATTTTTACGTGCCGAGTTACCAGCCCTGATGCACAACCTTCAACGAAGGTACGCCCATTCACGCATGTCTCCACGCAGAAGACTCTGTAGCTGAGAATCGAACCGGACAGCATCTTACTGTGAGTGCAAATAAAAATAAAGAACTTTCTGTCATTAGTTTCAATTTAGATGAGGCTTTTGATTCGGTTAATTGGTCGTACTTGTTTAAAAGACTTAACGTGTATAATTTCTCACCCAAGCTAATTGCATTAATTTATAAGTTATACAGTAACTCTTGTGCTTATGTTAAAATGGGTCCACTTCTTAATTTCAAAAGATCAGAATCTCAAGATTCAGAATATCGAACCCAGAATCTCGAGGTTCTGAAGTCTCGAAATTAAGAAATAAAAAAACTAAAAAGTGACAACTGCTAAAACCATATTTTTGCAGGGGGGAAGCCCCCCCTTCATACCCCCTGCAACTTAAATATACTAACTCCGAGATCGCACTACAGTGAAGAGAACGGTAATGTTCCCATTCCGCACTGTACAGCAATGTACATCACCATTCCCTTCACTGTACAGAGATCTCGGACTTAGTATATTTTGGTTGCAGGGGTGTGATGTAGGTGCAAGGAGGCTTGCCCCCCTGCAAAAACATGGTTTTATCAGTTGTCATGTTTTTTATTTTTTTATTTCTTAATTTCGAGAATTCAGAACCTCGAGATTCTGGGTTCGATATTCTGAATCTTGAGATTCTGAACTTTTGAAATTAAGAAGTGGACCCATTAAAGTAGATTATTTTCTTTATAATTCCTTTAAATTACAAAAAGGCACAAAACAAGGCTGTCCATTATCACATTGACTTTTTGCATTTGCTGTAGAACCCTTTGCTAGTAGTATTAGATCCAATAAGAATATTAACAGTATCAAAATAAAAGATTTCAAACTAAAGATTCAGCTCTTTGCTGATGATATTTCAATAACAATAGGAAATACAGAAAATTCATTAAAATGTATAATTAGTTGTATGAGTCAGTTTGAAGAAATCTCATACTTAAGATTTAATCATAATAAAACAAGTACGTTATTAATTAATAATTCAAAATCCATACAAAAAATATTCTAGCTTCAATTGGAGTAGCAACCAAATGAAATACCTTGGTATAACAATTATGTCTAATAGTAAAGAAATTATATAAACAAACGTTCAACAGGTCACAAATTGGAACAAATTCTTCTTTACCATGGAAGAATGATTAATACTGATTAAGATGGTAATCCTCCCTAAAATATTGTTTGTCTTACAATCTTTAGTACTATCACCACCAAATAAATGATGAAGATAAATAATATTCTACTTAATTGTTTTGGCATCCTAATAAACCAAAAGTATTCTTTGGCACAGAAGAGGTTGGGATAATGGTGGAGTAGGATTCCCTGATTTTCAATTGTATGCTAATTCAACAATTGTAAAAGTTATATAGTGTTGTGGATAAATTCATCTTATGATTCAAAATGGAAACAATTACATCAAGAAATATTGTTAGTAAATAATAAATATTTTACAACCATCATAAACAAATAGTGCCTTTTAGTTTTATCAGGTTATTAAAATATGTTTTGTGTAAATGGTATTATACCCTGTTCTCAAATTCCTATTTAAATAACATTATTTCCTCTTTCCAAAAGTTTACATATTATAGCCATTTTATTAAAAACTTGATATTTTCTATGTTTCTAATTGCATGTACAAATGACTGCTTAGAAACTCATACCTTCAGTAAAGTGCTAGTTTTGAAACAACAAAGTGATTTTATTTATTGGCATCAATTCTTAAATTGTACTGAATACTTTTGCAAATTTAAGGTCCAAATGCACTCGAGATTCTGAGAATTGGTTAATTTTACAAATATATAGAGACTTTGTGAACACAGAGGTAAATAAGATATTTATCCTAAATAATAAATTATTCCCCAAATTATTGGAATTCTTAATAAATATCAGTAATAATACAATGAAAAATAAATCATGCCTGTTACAAATTTATAAAATTCTTAAGTTAGATTTCACATATTTAGACAATCCTTATTGGAACTATTCCTCAAAAATTAATAATGAAGACTTCTCTGAAGAATCTTCATTATACTGGAAAATTTTCACTTGGAAATTTTTTCACAGAGCTTTTGTCACTCCTAACAAAATTACAATTTTATATAAATCAAAAATAATTCAATGCCAGAGATGTGATTCTGAAATAATAAATTTTCTCTCTCTTAATTTCCCCGAATCTTTTGGGTCTCTAATCCCATGATGAGAATGGATCCCATTCTTAAGTTAAAGTGCAATTAAACTTTATGAAATTAGTATTGTTTCACTCTTTCATGTCAGCCAAAAGTGCTCTTCACATCACCTACACTGTGCCCAGTAAATGATGACTCCTGTAATTCATACCGGGTTACATGTATAGGTAACATATCTAAATATGATTCTAGATTCCTTTTATAAAACCCATTGCTCCTACTGCTATTGGAACTGTCTAGGTATCTTTCTTCCACATTGGTCTCGTTTCTACCTGCAAATCCTGTGATTTTATGACTTTGTGTCAATCTCTCTGTGAAAGACACTGCAGTCACTGGGTGTGACAATTTCAATGATCAATGCTACTTTTCTCTTATTTTTCTGGACCACTGTATCCAGTTTTCTAGCAACTATCTTTTGAACTGTTGGTAATGGTTGATCCCATGTGATGTACAGTTCATCATTTTCTATGATGTTTTGTGTCTCATGTTCCCAGTGTTTTTCAGCCACTTCAATACCAATATGTTTGCACAATCCCCACTGCATCAGTCTTGCCACATTATTATGCCTTTCATTATACAGTCCTTCTGCCATTAGTATGTCACAACCATCAATGAGGTGTGCAACTGTTTCACAAAACCTACATTTGTCTTTCTCCCACATGTTTCTTTCTCCCACATGTTCAATGGACTTTGTAAACCAATATATATGTAGCGCACTGTCTTGGGCTGCCAGTATTAACCTTTCATCTCTTGGTTTGAATTTGCCTCTCCTTAACCATTCCTGCATTCAGTCCTGATCAACATGAGGTTCTTCCAGAAGTTTTCTATACTTACAACTACATTTATGCATTTTCAACATGTCTTGCCTTCTTATCTGGTCCTATATATTATATTCTTTCTTTTGTTTTTTGGCACATTCAGTTGCTGCCTGATTTTGATTTACTTCTGGTTTGATTTCCATTCCTGCTTGATGCCGATATGCTTTTGCTAGACTAAGCTTAGATTTATTCTCCTCATGTTTCAAAACTTTTACTACATTTGGGACTTAGGAGGTCAGCAGATAGGTGTGCAG
Source organism: Protopterus annectens (assembly GCF_019279795.1). Classification (NCBI taxonomy): domain Eukaryota; kingdom Metazoa; phylum Chordata; order Ceratodontiformes; family Protopteridae; genus Protopterus; species Protopterus annectens. The sequence continues at coordinate 1,033,412,834 of NC_056747.1, read as the reverse complement.
TCCCATGATTGCAGATATAAACATGTAATCAGTTTCAAGGAGGCCCATCCCTCCTTTGGAATGGGAAATATGTAATTTTGGTATGCACTGATGTTTTTATAAATCATTTGGTGAGCATGAAGCATCCTTCTTGTTTTCATGTCGAATCAATCCAACACGTTTTAAGGCCAGTCAGTCACTCCAAAACTGTAAGTTAGGACAGGAAGAGCAAATAGGTTTATAGCTTGAATTTTGTTTCTAGATGTCAGTGCTGTTTTCAGGATTAATTTAAGTCTTCTAAAGTATTCCTTACTAAGTTTTATTTGCATTTGTTCATGTTTTATTGGTCATCCTTCATCAAATCCCACATATCTATACACTCCCTCTTTCTGAAGTTCTTTTATATCACATTCTTGTCCCAAACTGATGTTTTCCTGGTGCTGCAGTTTTCCTGCTTTAAAGTTTGCTTTTGCACATTTATCAAGACCACATGACATTCTAATATCTGAAAAAGTTTTGACAGCTTCCATTTTGCTCTCAGTTTCTCATCTGTTGAGCTATGCAGTTTTAAATCATCAACAAAGAGAAGATGAAAAGTCTTTACACTTTGTTGTTTTATAGGAGCCAAATTATAGCCATGGCCTAAGCTGTTAAGTAGACTAGTTAATGGGTTAAGGGCAGGAGAGAATAGCAGTGGTGACAGAGTGTCACCCTGGAATTTCTCCTTTTGAATTTTTATACCTGGGATAATCATTTGTCCTTTTATCATGGCTTAATTGCAAAGTGGTCTGCCACTGTTTCATGGTCACTATAATGTGGTCAATTAGTGTAGGTTGTATCTTTTACATTTTTAAGCACTCTTTTATCCGTGAATGTGGGATATTATCATTTGCTTTTTTGTAGTCAATCCATGTCATACTTAAATTCTCCCCCTTTTTGAAGTTCTCCACTATAACTTAACAAATGATACTTTATTCCACATGACTTTCTTTTATTGCCATAATTGAGTTTTCTTCTAATGACTATAAACTATCAGCATCAATTCCAGTGTATGGTTTAGGTAGTCGGAAGGCAAGTTATTGTTCTATAATATTTAGGGTAGCTTGCAGGTTCACTCTTAAGTAGGAGCATTGTTTTTCCTGTTAGCCAGGTTGATGTCTGTTTGGGGTGTGCATATAAATAGTTCTTACTTGTGGCTAAATCTTCGTGCAAAGATGTTAATACTTTTAACCAGAAGTTTGGCAGTGCATCTGGTCCTGGGGTTTTCCAATTAGAGGTTTTTCTTAACTTTGTCTCTGGCTGTTACTTCAGACCATTTCATATCCTGTACCTTTAAACTTTTTATTCTTTCTTTTACAACTTCTATCCATTTAGCATCTTTGTTATGTTCCACAAGATCTTCATAAATACTTCTCCAAAATATATCTGTTTCTTCTTTTGGTGGTCTTTCAATTCCTTTTACCTTATTTCCCAATTCTGTATAAAATTTTTTGGGTCATCAATAAATTGCTTATTTTGTACTTTTGCTTTATATTTATCTGTGTATTTTTTAAGTTTTTCCGCCTGTGCTGAGATTTTTAGTTTATTTGTGATAGTACATGATAGATCCTGATCTGTTCTAATACAGCACATTGCTTTTATCACATTTAACTTTCTAGATATTTTTGTCCATCTGTTCCCTGTGCTGTACTCTTCTAACAGTGACACTTCTTGTCTTAATTGCTTTATAGTTTTCTCTATTTGATATGTCCTTGATGTTATTCAATTTCTCCCCTTTCTTTCCCTCACTACCCTGTGTTCTTGTGGTAGAACTTTTATCAGTTATTAATTTAGCTGCACACTAATATATACTGTTTACTTCAGTTATATCGCATGGATCAGTATGGAGAGTCCTAATTACTGTGTTTGTTTTATCAAATTTCTGATTTTTTGGTTTTTATTGACCTTCTGTAGTCTTTCTTTCTTTGATCTTAGTATGTCTGTCTATCTCTGTTAAGTCAAGCAACTGTTTTCGTAGCTAATTTTCTTCTAAATTGAGGACACATTTTTTGTTTTCCATTTCCTGCGGGCATTCTATAGAAACTTCTGTAGCATCTTCCTGTTGCACATTCTCTTCAATTTGATCCTGTGCCATCTGTTACTCTGTCATGGGGGAACTCAGTGGCCTATCACTCCTCAACATTAACTGCATCAGAGTTTCCTGTTCCTTCCCTTGCTGTCCAGCTTCAAGTGAACATTTATACTGGTTTCCAGTGGAAAGCTTCAAAATATCTTCATATGACACCTGACCAGTTGCTTCCCATTACACTGGTTTCCCCTTAATTTAGATGCCCATTGCTCTATCCTGTTGTAGTGCTTTCTGAATTAGATTTTCTTCACTGAATCCTTCACTTTGCAGGTACTCCATAACCACAGTTTCTGTTTCTTTAACTTCTCCATTACTAATGTCCTTTTCTACTTTTCCCTTTTGTCTTCTTATTTTTTGTATTGTAAAGTTTTCCATGTCTGGATCCTTTGCCTGTATTTCTCTTCAAATATCGTTGGTGCTGCTGGGTTTTGTATTGAATACTTTTGCTTTGTCCTTTGCATAGATATTACACCATATCTCTCTTTCTTTCCCATGTCCATATTTCTCCTTCAGATGTCTCCTAATGTTCCTGTTTCTCCTTACTTTGGAGACTCGTTCCATCATTCTGTGATGCAACCTGTGTTAGACATTCTACAGCAAGTCCTTCACTTCGCAGGCACTCCATAACGTCAACTTCTATTTTTTTTTAACTTCTACTGTACTAATCTTCTTTTCTACATTGCCTGTTTGTGATATTATTTTTTATTGTGAAATTTCCCATATCTGAATATCTTTAGGACTGTCTTCTGTATAATGATTAATTTGGCTTTCGCTTTTGCATAAATATTGCACCATATCAAATCTCTATTTCTTTCCCAAGTCCATATTTCTTTTTTATACTTTTCAAAAATCTCTCGGTTTTGTTGTTTATATTTTTGTACTTCCTCAGATACTTCTTTTTCTAAGCAGATCAAAGTTTCTTTCTCTATGTACTGTTTTTCACAAATCTGTTGTATTCTTCTTCTTCTTTCAGCTTTTCCCGGTTAGGGGTCGCCACAGTGGATCACCTGTCCGCTCATGATTGGCAGTGGAGTTTTACAGCATCAAGTTGCCAGCCCGACGCCTCAGATGCTTCTTTTTCCAAGCAGATCAAAGTTTTTTTCTCTATGTACTGTTTTTCACAAATCTGTTGTATTATTCTTCTACTTCTTCTTCTTTTGGCTTTTCCTGGTTAGGGGTCGCCACAGTGGATCACCTGTCCGCTCATGATTGGCAGTGGAGTTTTACAGTGTCGAGTTGCCAGCCCGACGCCCAACCTTCCACAGAAGGCACACACACGTACACACTCACACCTAGGGCCAATTTAGTGTGTCCAATCCACCTACTGCATGTCTTTGGGATGTGGGAGGAAACTGGAGCACCCGGAGGAAACCCAGGGGACCACCGGGAGGACATGCAGACTCCGCACAGAAGGCACCCCAGCCGAGAATCGAACCGGAGAACCTCTTGCTGTGAGGCAGCAATGCTAACCGCTGCACCACCGTGGCCACCCACAAATCTGTTGTATTAATGAACATAATTTCTATGTGACGCATCTGACAGTTTTTCTTGTGGAGGTATTTTTCTTTCCTCTAATTTATCTGTTAATCTTTTTGTATGTCTTGTGTCTGGAAATTCTGGGCTTTTTGCATAATAGTAACAATACATACTTTCTTTCTTATCCTCAATAGTCCACTCTGTCAACTTTATGGCTCTTCTTTGGTCTGTCATTTTTTTTTTGGGGGGGGGGGGGATTTTGGACTACTACGTCCTTCTACAACAGAGGGACTATCCTCCCCCTGAGCCTGGCCTGGCCCCATTGTAGGATTGTTTCCATATTTTGAGGATTATACACTGTTATTTTCAGTCCTGGCACCAGTGTGCCTACCAGGATTGGGCCCTTTTTTATCATGGGTCTTGTGCACCCAGCTATCTTTTTTAATTTTTGCCTACTTCTGTCCATGATATATGCTATATAAATGAAGTCTATATATCAGTGTCATCTTGGTTTGAGATTTTGTGAAAAACAGGGTCCACCTCTTGAAGGTAATCACCAAGACTTGTGGAGGAATTCAGTTTCAGCAATATTGCTTTCCTTTGCTTGCTGAGTTATCATCTCTCCATTCGGACCCCATCATCTCTCCACAGCTGATTGGACAAATACATGGTATATGAATGTGAAGTCATCTCCCTTTTTTGGAAATAAATTAATAACTTTATTTAAGCTCTGTGGTCAGATAGATATAATATTTCTAAATATTTAGTTTTATTTAATGCTCCAATTCCTGAGATAATTCCAAAAAACCCAAGAGCATTTTATTTGGTGTATTCTTGCTGTAACCAGAAAAGTAATTAGTAAAATTTGGAAAAGTAAAGTTATCCCCTGTAGTACTGAATTTATTAGTATGGCAAAAACTGTTTGCATTAGTGAATTGCATACTATAAAGATGTGAACTTCTAATATTACACATTCATATAAATCTTGGCTTAAAGTTAAAGACTTGCTTGAAAACTAGTAATTGTTGTTGATGTGCAACTTTGATGTATTGATCAGCTGTGGACCTATGTAAATTTTTTTTGTTTTGCAACTGATTTGTTTATTTATTGTATTAAAACCAAATAAAAAATAAAAATATAAAAAGGAAATGAACAATTTATCCAAAGACCTGAACAATTTACTTCTTTCAAGATGTTTGTATGTGGACATCCAACGTATGGTATATCCATTCTCTCTCATTTTCTCAGGTTCAGAAAATAAAACTGGGAGATGGATAATTTGGCTTAAAGTAAACTCTGATGCCACTTTAGGTCTAAAAGAATGATTAGAGCTCAAATGAACCATGTCCCTATGGAAAATGAGGTAGGGTTGACTCACCATAAGAGCTTGCAACTCAGATGCCTTCTTGCAAAGTTCAGAGCAATCAATAAAACTATTTTACTTGTTAAGATCAGATTAGCTGGTTCAAATGGCACAAGTGTTAGATTCTCCAACACAAAATTAAGATCCCATGGAAGGGCCAGTGGTTTATTTGGAGGCTTCTTATGCAAACCCCTTTTAAGAACATTTTGACATCGGACATGCCTTGAAAGAGGAAGATCCATGGGCAGACATGCTGAAATGGCTGATAAATGAACCTAAGAGGAATAAGAAAGGGCATAGGATCACAAGTATTGTAAAACCAGAGAACAGCTAGCTCTGAATGGGTGCAGTTTATGTTGTTGGCACCAACTAGAAAACCTTTTCCATTTGCTAATAGTAGCTTATTGGCCGTTTTGGGTCAATTCCTATCTCTTTCAGTTTCCCTGCTTTAAAACCCGCATTTGCGCCAGTATACAACTCCGCACAGCTCCTCGTGGCATCCTGCAGAGTGGTACAAGCAACAGAGAGACCTAAGAGAGACTTTCACCAGATTTAAGTATTTTTTTCTCTATTTTTTTGTTCCGACTGATTGATCTGTGCTTGAAAAAGTTATAATTGTATCGCCTTACCTGCTTTTTACAGTTTGCACTTGTTAAATATCATTTTAAATCGTTTTTGTATTGTTTAACTGTTGTAGGCTACACACTCAAGTGCGCTAGCCTGTTTATAGCATTTGCAGTGTTTTCTGTCTGATTTTCTGTTGTTTTCTGCAAAAAAAAACCCCAAAAATTCTCTTTTCCCGCCTTTGCTGAACTAGATTAGTCCAGATTTCAGGCTTTGCTGAATTCCGGACTGTGGTATAGGTTCCTGTGTTGCCCATATCCTTACTTGGATAGAAGGAAGCTTCTCTGTTCACCAGTGAGAGTGGGGAGCTTTGAGCAGCCTGTCTGTCTCTGGAGGAGTGGTCTCAGCTCAGAAACTAGAAGCTTATTGGCCGTTTTGGGTCAATTCCTATCTCTTTGTTTCCCTGCTTTAAAACCCGCATTTGCGTGATTTTGCGCATAGAGCAGCATCAGGCAACGCTGCTTAAACAGGTTTAAACTATTCCCGGCTCCACAAAGTCTGCTCTTCATTTTATACCTTAGAACTCTTCTAAATCTCAAAGTAAGCACTCTATTTTCATTCTAAAGCCCTACACTTGCTCTTATAAGTAATCTTATAAGTAAACACTAATAAACTAAAGCACTACACCCTCTTATACTCCATATAAGTACTTGGCTCCCTATTAGTCCTTTCTGATCAGTCAAAAAGCAGTTCCTTATACTATTCTGGCATGTCCAAAAGTCAGTTTCGGGTTTACTCTCCAGTCCATCTGGTGAATCTGGGAATCTTGAGTCAATATTACAACTGCCTTATGTACACAGACCGCCCTCTCCTCCTCCCAACAAGCTCAAATATATGTGAGAGATGCAACTATATAGCCAAACTGGAGGCTGAGCTCTCTCAACCCAGTACTGGTACAGTCAGTCAGGAGGAGAAGGTAACCACACACACCACAAATCCAGTCTCACATAGACCTATCGCATCAGCAAACCAAACACATAAACACACAAAAACATACTCAGAGGCTTTAAATAAAAATCTGCCAAAGCAGCAGAGACCTCCAAAACAAACATCCAAGCAACCACTACCCCACAACAATACCTCCATATCACATATTTCTCAAAGTCAGTGTGCCACACAGTCACAGCCTTTAAGGCTAAACAACACACCTAATACACTTGTAATAGGTCACTCTATTGTCAGACACACTGATGTCCCACACGCATTCTATGGACACCTACAGGAATGCATGGATCGTGCTATCCCAAATAAAACCAAGACCCACTCTTCCAAAGGCAGGAGACCTGTCTGGTGAACCTCGGCCATAAATAAGCTATACGACAGAAGGATGAAGTTACTACATGATAGAGCAAAATCCCAAAAAGGGAAGGCATACCTGATCAATACTAGCAAAAAACTACGATCCCTTATAAAATCATCTAAGGCCAGCTTCGAAAGAAAAATTGCACAAGACACTAAAGATAATCACAAGGCCTTCTTTAGTTATGTCAGGAATCTGGGTGGCAACTCCCAGATATGCTCTGAGTTAGTGCAAAATGATAAAAAATACACAGATCCCACAGACATTGCCAACAATCCTGGCAGACAGGTTCAGTGCAAACTCCCCCCCCCTTCCCCCCCAAAAGAGCAAATGTCTATCCCAACAGAATGTAGCCTCCCTGACATCACAGATGCACAGGTGAGAGCTGCCCTCTCCAAAGCAAAAAAACAAAGCAATGGGACCGGACTGTGTCCCGGGCTGCATCTTACAAGAGCTCAAAGAAGAACTGAATCCTCACATAAGGTCACTGTTCAATCTCAGCCTTACTACAGGATATGTACCGAAGGAATGGTGTACAGCAGCAGTGGTCCCTCTCCACAAAGGTGGTGCCACAATGGACCCCGGAAACTATCGCCCTATAAGCCTGACTAGTCTGGTCTAAAAAGCTATGGATCGCATCATCATGGAACTCATAAACAAAGACATTGGGAACCTCCAGACATTGGATCCTACCCAATTCGGCTTTGTTAAGGGCAGATCTTGCCTCTTGAACCTGGTCAACTTCTTTGAAACAGTTACCAAGGCCATAGAATAAGGGAAGGTAGTCCACACAGCCTACCTGGACCTCGCAAAGGCCATCGACACAATACCCCACTCGGGCATCATAAATAAGCTCACCAGCTTAAATATCAACCCCTATGTCACAAGATGTGTTGCAAACTGGCTCAGGGATAGAATCCACATGGTCAGAATTGCAGGTGCCATGTCAGACTCTAAACCAGTTAGAAGTGGCGTCCCACAAGGCTCAGTCCTGGGACCTCTCTTGTTCGGTATTTACTTCTCTGAGGTACAGGCTAACATGGGAGGACTATGGCTGACGAAGTTCGCAGATGACTGCAAACTGGGTGCCATAATCGACTCTGGCTGACATAAGCATCCTCCAAAAGGGTCTCACAGAGACGGATAACTGATGCCAGAGCCATGGCCTAAAGCTAAATGCCAAAAAGTGCATAGTCGTCCCCTTTGGGAAAAACAAAGTGCCCACAAATTACCACATAGGTGGTAATCCATTAAGTACGGAAGAAGTAATTAGGGATTTGGGGACCCAAGTAGATAGTAATCTCTCCTTTGACAATCATGTTGCCAAAGTGGTTAGAAAGACTTTCTATATAGCCCACCTTATCACGAAAGGGATCACATCTAGATCAAGAGAGGTCATTGTGCCCCCTCTACTCATCACTCATCATTCCCATAATTGAATACAATGCCCCATTTGGGATGTACCTTACCCGACACCTGCAACAACTGGAGAGACCCCAAAAGTACCTCACCAAGAGGATCAAGGGACTCAAACAGATGCCCTATGCAGTTCGGCTAAAGAAACTCCAGCTCTACTCAGTTGCTTACCGCCTACCCAGAGGCGATCTATGCCTGACGTATAAAGCCATGTCCAACCCAGAATTAATGGACATGCTCCACCTCAGGAAATCCAAATCCCTTAGAGCTACACGCTCCAGGGACTTAAACCTCAGCGTAGAAACAAATAGGACATGCTGGAGGGACAGATTTATATCCCAGAGGCTCCCCTCACTCTGGAACAAAATCCCAATCCGTGTTAGGCAGAGCCCCTGACTGACCCTCTTCAAGAGAAATCTAGACGAGTGGATGGGAGATCGTAAGTTTACCCCTGGGATCTCTTCTGTGTCCCTGCTTGACAGAGGCACAGTCAACCAATCCAAAAGGGTGGCGAAAGCCAAACACACTCTGGCTAAGCTTATAAATGCTCTAGGGCAGATAGCTTAGTATCATTTTATGAACCTATATGATTTTCTAGTAGCAGGCTTTCTTAACTCCATTAGTACCTGCTATATGTCTTCAAAAAATAGGTGCCTAGAAGGAATTAAGACCTTATCATCTAGGCACTCAGTTGAAGATGATTGATGTTGGGGTGTATCAAGTACTCTTGTTCTTTTGTGAGTAGCTGTGTTCTTTGAGGAAGCTTGTGATGATTGCCCATGGCCATTTCTAAAAGAAGGGAGAACCACAGATGCCTGGGCCAGAAGGGAGTAATTACAATGATCTTGGGAGACATACAGGAACATTCCTGTCTAAAGAAAAGGTATCTGTCTTCCAGGCCATCTTGCATGGAGTCTTGGAACAACATTTTGACAGTTGATTGTTCAGAGAGAAGGCAAAGAGGGTTATTTGAGGAACTTGCCACAGATGGATCAAATCTTGGAGGACCACCTGATCTAGTTTCCATTCATAAGGGTCTGCCATGGTCCTGCTCTGCACGTCTATCACACATTTTTACTCTGATGGAATGTTGGATCCCTGTAGAGTGAGATTGTGCTGTGAAGCTATATCACAAGCTAATAATGCTAGACTGCATAGGGTCTGTGACCTCATTTCCCCTTGCTTGTTGATGTACCATATAACTGTGGTTTTGTCTGTAACCACTTGAAGACATCCTGGGAACTAAAGATTGTTCATAGAGTTGAGTGCCTTGATCAGTGCAAGTGTCTGCTTGATATCTGTGTACTTGCATATATCCTTTGTGTCCCACACCCCCTGCACTTTTATCCCTCCTGAAGCTGCTCCCCAAGCAAAGTCTGAAGCATCTGTGGTGACTGGTTTGGAGCAGGGAAGGAGAAGGGGAGACCTGGATTTAAGGATATCTGTTGTCTTCACCAAAAATTGTGTCTTCTGACCACCCCCAGTACTGACATCTCATGTGGAGTCTTGCCAGGGGTATAATGACAGTCATAGATGCCATGAGACCAAAAGTCCTGAGGTATTCCCTTGCAGTGACCGAAGTCTGAGTGGAAAACCTTAGAAATAGATCTAAATCTATTTGTCCATCCATTTTCAACCCCTTTTTCCCATTTTGCACATGGGGTCGGGGTGTCAGTTCAACATTGACAATCATCTCAAGCTAAGGTTTACGTCACTGAGTGGCTAGCCCTGCCACGGTATTTCATCCATACCACTCACACACACACTCGCACCAACATCCAATTTAGAGTGTCCAATCCACCTACTACATATCTTTGGAATGTGGGAGGAAACTGGAGCACCCAAAGGAAACCCACGTGACTGCAGGGAAGATGTGCAGACTCTGCACAGAAGGCACCCTACCTGAGAATTGACCCAGAGAACCTCTTGGAAGTAGACCTAAATAAACATCTATTTTTCTGTGGAAGAAAAGCTTGTTGTGTGAGGGAGACAAGAAAATACTTTTGAATGTTCTGTTGGAATCCCAGCTTGTGTAAGAGATCTCTCACTCAAGAAACAGATTCATGACATTTTGAAAAACACTCTGCAAACATAACAAACTCATCTGAATATGGAAAAATGTGGATACCCTGTAGCCTGCAGTGAGCTATAAGTTCAGCTAGATACTTTGTGAACACTCTTGGTGCAGTAGATAATCCAAAGGGTAAGGCAGAGAACCTTATGAAACATCTGAAGTCTGATGAATAGTGATATGATAAGCATCTTTTAAGACTAATGTTTCCAGGAAACTTGAAACAGGAAGAGCGACTAATGAAGTGACATAAGTTTGAATTTGAGCATTGTTGCAAACAGGTTTAGGAAAGAAAAATCTAGAACTGGTCTCCAAGCATTTTCTTTTTTTGGTACAAGGATTATCCTTGACTAAATCTACTTCCTGTCCTGGGAAATCGAAACTGGTTCTGTCACTCCTTGGGCACAGCATGTGATGAACAGGTGAAAGCAAAAGAATCTGATCTGCAGGATGAGTAATGACCCACTGGAGAGGAGGAATTTCCTCCCACTTCCATCTGTAACTGTGATGAATGATTTTCAGAATCCATGTGTCTGAAATAGTTTGACACCCAAGACAAAAATATTCAGACTTTCTGGAAGAAAACAGGGGCCAGGTGGGAGGGGGTCACGAGGTCTCTGGAATAGTCATTTAGACTTGTTGGACTGTCCTTGGTTTTTGCCACTCTTCTTAACTATCTGCTTACCTGAATTCTGTTAAGACATTTTTTTTTTGCCAAAACTGGATGAGGAGAAAGAAAATTCCTCTGACAGTATGAAAAATCTTAGAGATTCCCTGAGTCAGCTTCTCCCTTTCATGACACTTTTTGATTACTTCTGCAGCAAAGGAGCTCAACAGTAAATCTGTAGCCAAAGGAGAAGAGACTGGTGATTGGAGCAGATTTCAATGGGCATGTTGGTGAAGGGAACAGAAGGGATGAGGAAGTGATGGGTAGGTATGGTGTTAAGCAAAGGAATGCAGAAGGTCAGATAGTAGTGGATTTTGCAAAAAAGATGGACATGGCTGTTATGAATACAGATTTTAACAAGAGGGAGGAGCATAGGGTGACATACAAGAGTGGAGGAAGATACACACAGGTGGATTATATCTTATGTAGAAGGGCCAGTCTGAAGTAGATTGGAGACTGTAAAGTGGTGGCAGGGGAAAGTGTAATTAGGCAGCATAGGATGGTGGTTTGTAGGATGATATTGGTGATCAAGAAGAGGAGGATGAGTGTGTGGGCAGCACCAAGGATGAAATGGTGGAAAATGAACAAGGGTAATTGTGAGGTGATGTTCAGGGAAGAGTTAAGACAGGCACTGGGTGGCAGTGAAGAGTTACCGAATAGCTGGGTAACTGCAGCAGAGCTAGTAAGAGAGATGGCTAGAAAAATGCTTGGTGTGACATCTGGAAAGAGGAAGGAGGACAAGGAGACCTGGTGGTGGAATGAAGAAGTACAGGAGAGTATATAGAGAAAGAGGCTGGTGATGAAGTAGGATTGTCAGAGAGATGGAAGAAAGCAGACAAGAGTATAAGGAGATGAGGTGCATGGCAAAGAGAGAGGTGGCAAAGGCTAAGGATAAGGCGATTGAAGAGTTGTATAAAAGGTTGGATACTAAGGAGGGAGAAAAGGACCTGTACTGATTGGCTAGACAGAGGGACTGAGCTAGTAAAGATGTGCAGCAGGTAAGGGTGATAAAGGATAATGAGGAAAACGTACTCACAAGCGAGGAGAGTGTGTTGAGCAGATGGAAAGAGTACTTTGAGGGGTTGAGGAATGAAGAGAATGAGAGGGAGAGAAGGTTGGATGATGTGCGGATAGTGAATCATGAAGTGCAGTGAATTAGCAAGGAGGAAGTAAGGGTAGTTATGAAGAGGATGAAGAACGGAAAGGCTGTTGGTCCAGATGACATACCTGTGGAAGCATGGAGTTGTTTGGGTGAAATGGCAGTGGAGTTTTTAACTAGATTGTTTAATGAAATATTGGAAAGTGAAAGGATGCCTGAGCTGTAGTAACTGCAGAGGGATTAAACTGATCAGTCACAGCATGAAGTTATGGGAAAGAGTAGTGGAAGCTAGGTTAAGAAGGGAGGTGATGATTAGTGATCAGCAGTATGGTTTCATGCCAGGAAAGAGCACTACAGATGCGATGTTTGCTTTGAGAGTGTTGATGGAGAAGTATAGAGAAGGTCAGAAGGAGTTGCATTGTGTCTTTGTGGATTTAGAGAAAGAATGTGACAGGGTGTCTAGAGAGGAGTTGTGGTATTGTATGAGGAAGTCGGGAGTTTCAGAGAAGTATGTAAGAGTGGTACAGGATATGTACGAGGGTAGTGTGACTGCGGTGAGGTCTGCGGTGGGAGTGATGGATGTGTTTAAGGTGGAGGTGGGATTACATCAAGGATCAGCTCTGAGCCCTTTATTTGCAATGGTGATGGACAGGTTGACAGACAAGATCAGACAGAAGTCCCCGTGGACTATGATGTTTGCAGATGACATTGTGATTTGTAGTGAGAGTAGGGAACAGGTGGAGGAGACCCTGGAGAGGTGGAGATATTCTCTAAAGAGAAGAGGAATGAAGGTCAGCAAGACTAAGACATAACATATGTATGTGAATGAGAGGGAAGATAGAGGAATAGTGAGGATGCAGGGAGTAGAGGTGGTGAAGGTGGATGAGTTTAAGTACTTGGGATCAACAGTTCAGAGTAATGGTGAGTGTGGAAGAGAGGTGAAGAAGAGAGTACAGGCAGGATGGAGTGGGTGGAGAAGAGTGTCGGGCGTGATTTGTGACGGTGAGTACCAGTAAGAGTGAAAGGGAAGGTCTACAAGAGGGTAGTGAGACCAGCTATGTTATATGGGTTGGAGACAGTGGCACTGACAAAAAGGCAGGAGTCCGAGCTTGACATGGCAGAGTTGAAGATGTTAAGATTTGCACTGGGTGTGACGAGGATGGACAGGATTTAGGAATAAGTATATTAGAGGGTCAGCCCAGCTTGGAAGGTTTGGAGACAAAGCCAGAGAGGCAAGATTACATTGGTTAGAACATGTGCTGAGGAGGGATGCAGAGTATATTGGGAAAAAGATGCTAAGGATGAAGCTGCCAGGTAACAGGAAAAGAGGAAGGCCTAAGATAAGGTTTATGGATGTGGTGAGAGAGGACATGCAGGTGGTTGGTGTGACAGAACAAGATGCAGAGGACAGGAAGAAATGGAAACAGTTGATCTGCTGTGGCGACCCCTAACGGGAGCAGCCAAAAGAAGAAGAAGAGAATGCAGCCACACAGACCTCTGTAAAACAGTACCAGTGGCCATAGCCTTGGAGGAAGTATCAGTAGAGTCATACACACACACACACACACACACACACACATTGCAAACAATTGAGTGTGCAATGGAAGAAACAAAATTATTTAAAGCAGATTTTTATTCACAAGAGGAAACTGTAGATAACCTTTTCTCATACTTTCACAATATGTCATTACAAACTGTTGACATATGAGCCTGTCAATTTAAAATTCTGAAAATCAGATTTGCAGATGTATACATTTTTTTTCCTTGAATGTGTCAGTAATATTCCCATGTTTATTAGAAAGTGTAGTATTAGAATTAACTAGGTGCTTAACAGCAGTAAAATCAACTAAGGCTTTAGCTGCTAGGTCAGGTTTGGGAATAGTATATCAACATTTAAGACTGTGAAATTTTGTGCATCCTTTCTGCTTTTTTAGGTACAGTTGGCTGACTGTCAGGAAAATCGCAGGCAGCAAAATTCACGGTCTATAAAGCAGACAGGACAGGAAGAATGGGTGTAGGTTCTAGAAAATCCTTCAACAACTCCTAGTATTTTCTGAGAGACTGAAAACATCAGTGTTCTCCCAATGAAAACACTGGGACATCTAGCAATAGTCTCAATGAGAGAGAGCCCCAATAAGAATCAGAAACTGAGCTCTCCTCTGAGTCTGAATCAGAAATCTGATGACAAAACCCAAATCTGTCCCTACGTCTTCCAGTTCAGATTCAGAATCTTGAATCTTTGAAAGAAAGTAGATGTCCCTCTTTCTTTTACCAGAAACTACTTTACCAAAAGGATCAATAGCCTGAATTTTAATGAACCAGAATCCCAGTAAATCACTCAGTAAATCTGAGGAAGAATAGATATGTGCCAGTTTGTCTGCTTCAGGAAAAAATGGGGCCAGCCTTGTTACTAATGGCAGCCACTGCTTCCCCAGGTATGGCACAGCATTCTGAAATGACATGGAAAACTATATCTTGTTCCCTCTCCCAGGACTGGCAAAAAGGTCTTTCCCTCACCCAGAGAGGGTCTCCAACAGCCGCAGTGGATGTGGCTAACCTCTTATCCATGGTGGCTATAGTGCTACACGAGAGGGATCCTGTGTAGAGGATGAGTTGCTTAAAGTACAACAAATGATCACAGCAGAGTCACACACCTGCTGCTGAGGCAAATTGCTAGCCTGCTGTAGTGGCAAATGTCTGTTTAAATCTTTTTTTTTTTTTTTTTTTTTTTTTTTTTTTTTTTTTTTTATAATATAGTTTTGTTTTGGTTGCTGGAAAATGGGGCCTGTTTCCTGGAGAAGGCAAACGGCAAATGCTGGTAAAACTTCCAGTCCATAAGTCATTTTTTGTCAGAAAAAAATAAAAAGCACTTTCAAACACTGTGGCAGCCCCACATTGGAAGAATAAACACAATGTCTCCACAGAAATATGTTTTCAGTTATTTACACTAGTTATAAATTGACAGAAAAAAAATGAGTGCTCCATTTAAAAGCATGTTTCTGTCTTGAGACAGTCCAGTTAAAAACAATACTCCTAGCTTTAAAATAACTCTTCTGAAGAGGAAAGTAATAACACATCAGTAAATATAAGGAAATGGAAGTTTTACCCCCAAAGGGAAATTATCTGCCCAGCAAAAGAAAGCACAAGCCAAACTTCAATCTCCAAAAGCTTCAGAGGAGTTTACTCTTTGGCAGCAGGATAATCTTGGGTATTAATCAGATCAGCTTGAGCTGTTTCTCAGTTTTGGCATATGGAAGGTACCCTGAAGCTTTGGAAGGTGGACAGCTGCTATATACTTGATAGGATATAACCCATATAGCTAAGGCTACTGCAGCAGTGATCAGTATCAAAATATTATATGCAGAGTGACAGCAGTCAATGAGTGAGAACACCAACCAATTGTAAGTAAAACTATAAGAAGAAAAGAGACCAACTGTTAGAATAAGAAGAAAAAATGAGAATGTAATAGATATAATGTATGGGACAGTTTGGTAACTCTCCTGGATTTTAAAGCTCAAGAAGTTTGGCCTTTTGTAGACAGTAGGGATAGAGACTTTTTGTGACTTAATATTTGGAGCTGAGGTGCTGATGAAGTCTTTGGAGCTGTGTAACAAAAAGGACATTCAAGGAACAATTATTATTTTTTGTTAGTAACTTAACTGTTAAAAATGTTAACTTTTCAGTTTAGAATGAACTGGAAGAAGAGGATGTTAAAAAATGCATGCAGGATTTGTGTGAAACTGTTAACATGAAATAGATGAGAGAAACTTATGGAATGGAGAGTGGATGTTGAAAGCTGTTTTGAAGTATGCAAAATGATGATGCACTTGTTCTCATTCCTACTCCAAAAAAAACACAATACTTTCTCGCACTCCTCACCAAACTCCAACATCTGTATAACCATTTTAACTCCAGGCTCACCATAAGTGGGGATATCCACCCCAACCCAGGCCCAAATCCATCCTGTCCAACACAAACTGCTCAAGCACAAATGTCAGAACATAACAACCCCACTTTCTTCATCCCTGGGCAAATCAACAACAGCAGCAAAACCAACCATCTTTTAATGCTAAATATTAATATTAGAAGAATCAAAAATAAAATACCTGAACTCCAGGCCACAATAGCACACTACTCCCCAGACATAGTTGCTTTAACAGAAACCTGGCTAAATAAAAACATAGCTAACTCAAAAGTTCTCCCTACCGGCTACAATATCATTAGACAAGACAGACCACTTCGTAAAGGGGGTGGAACTGCCTTACTCTACAAGTCCAACTTAACTGTCCAATTACCAAACTCCTACCCCTCCCCAATAATTGGGACATACTTATCTCACAACTTCAACTTCACCCTAAAAAGGTCATCACCACAATTGTGATCTATATTCCACCTGGTAATACACCTGCTAGCCTTGAAGACTTCTTATCCTGGTGTTCTTCCACATACTCACAAGAAACCCTTATTCTGGCGGACTTCAACCTAGATTGGTTCACCTGTATATCAGAACCACCAAGTAATTTAATAAATCTCCATGGCTACCAGCAGCTAGTCCAAATTCCAACTAGGTGTGATAAAAAATCTAAAAGGGAATCCATCCTTGACTGGGTCCTAACTAGCAACCCCACATTGTACCCTCACACAGGCAGTCTCCCAGACACCTTAAGTGACCACAACATAATATACTTTATACGTAGTAGAACAAGCATATGCAAAACCACTAACTATATATCCACTAGAAACACAAAAAAATTCTCTCCTGAGGTCCTCAACACTTTACTGTGCAACTGTGACTGGACCCCCCCTAAAAACCCTCCCACTTGACCAGGCTGTAGCATATTTCAACAAAACATTTCTACAACACCTAGACACTGTCGCTCCATTGCGCAAAATCAAGGTTAGAACCTCTACAAACCCCTGGCTCAGTAAAGAAACCAAACAAATCCTCAAGTCCAGAGAACACTGCCTGGCATTACTATCAAAAAAACAAAGAAACACAAAGCCTAACTAAGTACCAAGAACTGCGCATCCGTGCAAAAAAATGCATTAGGCTGGACAAAAAATCCTACTACACAACATTACAAACTAAATACCAACACAACCCGCAAAAATTTTGGAAAAATGTAAACCAGCTACTAAAATCCACCCAAAAGGCTACCCCCAAACCAACGACCCCTGACACTAAAGTTCCCATCGAAACACAATTCAACTCCCACTTTGTGAACTCAATTCTATCCTTAGTATCACAGGACAGTTCCTTCCTCACTATCCCCCCCAACACAAATAACTCTAATACAAGCTTTACCCTCAAAACAGTTTCCACCACTTCAATCAAAAGCATGCTCTCCAAACTAAAAACCTCATCAACAGCAGCCGACCTACTCCCCAGCTATTTCTTGAAACTTACAGCAGATGCTATTGCTATCCCAGTCTCCATTCTCATAAACAGATCAATTGTTGAAAACTATGTGCCCAAACTCTGGAAAATATCCTATGTTACACCCATACATTAAGGCGGGACCTCCACTGAACTTAATAACTACAGACCCATTGCTTTACTCTCCCCCCTGGCCAAAATCCTAGAAAAATGCATCCATACCCAGATGCTAAACTATCTCCTAGACTGCAACATCCTGTCACCTACTCAGCATGGTTTCAGACCTGCCCATAGTACCACTACAGCTCTCCTCTGCTTCACAGACACAGTAAACTGTCTCAAAAATGAAGGCCTGCAAGTGTCAACTCTTTTTTTGGATATGTCCAAAGCATTTGACACAGTCTCACCCCAAATCCTGCTAAACAAACTAAACCAATATCATCTATCTAATTCCACTCTTACCTGGTTCCAAAGCTACTTAACTGACAGGTACCAAGCTGTGAAATGAGAAAATTCTCTCTCTCCTCAGCTGCCCATAACTATAGGAGTCCCACAGGGTTCTATCTTAGGACCACTACTATTCACAGTCTTCACAAATGACCTCCACACCTCCACACAGCATGCATCTATAATTCAGTATGCAGATGACACTACCTTAATCTGTGCTGCACAAAACATTCCCACCCTCCTGCAAACAACTCAACTAGCATTCTCTGACATTGAAAACTACCTTACCAAACCCAACTTATCCTCAATCCAAAGAAAACTCAGCTTATGATTATAACCAGTTCTAACAAAAACACTAACAGTCAATTCACTATCTACTCCACAAATGCTACTCCAATTGCTCCAGTGGCACAGGCTAAGCTATTGGGAATAACCATAGACTCCCACCTAAAATTTGATAGTCATCTGAACTTGACTATTAAAAAAGTACATGCCAAACTGGGGTCACTCTACCGTATCAAACCATTTCTTACCAACAACACAAGATCAGCCATTGCTCGCTCCCAACTTCTATCCACCCTACTCTATGCATCTCCCATTCTGACTAATCTCAACAAAACTGAACTAAGCAAAATGGAAGCTTGCTATAACAGAATTGCCCGCTTTGCTGCAAATTGCTCATATAGAACTCATCACTGTACTGCTTTGAGACAGCTCCACTGGCTTGAACTGCCCAACCTCCTAACCTACAATCAGCTCTGCCTCTGTCATTCTATCTATTATCTCCCCAATAAGTGTCCTGCCCTCAAAAACCTAGTACAACATCACTCAGCCAAAAGGCCTCTTAGATCATCAAGCAAACTAATACTAGAAGTCACCAACAGCTACAATAGCTTTGGAGATGCACTATATAGTAGTTCGGTGGCTAGAAAATGGAACTCTGTCCCTACTAGCATTCAAAACACATCATCCAAAGCCTCCTTTAAAGACCTCATCAGGCAACATCTTAAGCAAAGTTGGCAGTGCCATGATTGCTCCCCAGGCTAGTGAAAGCGGATAACATATGCATACTAAATCCAGAGCAATTTATAATAGTTTTTCAGTCTTACTCACAAACACTGGCTAATCTACAATGTATGTACTGTACCTGTGTACTATGTATGTATTCTACCTACATTCCAAAGTTCAGCTGTACACCACAAATCTATTACTTACCTTTATTTTTAAAATCAATATCTTTTTTGATTGTTCTCTCCACTGTAACTGTTTGTGCCGCATACCACTGTAAAAACATGTCTCTTGTAATTTGTGTGTATACTGATTGTCTAAATAACTAAATGTGTCTGTAATTTTTCTTTGTGGAGCTTTTCTCCCTGGGCCTCTGCTGAAAAAGGGCCTTTTCGGCTCAGTCAGACACCCCCGGTTAACAAATGTAAAATAAAATAAATAAAATAAAATGTTGCTTTTTGTCTGGTCATATGGGACATTAAGATATGCTGGCCAAACTAAATGTTTTTTTTTTTTGTGAGGCTTTTCTCATTTAATTATTGATTGTGACAAGAGATAATGTAATCAGTGTGGGCATAAAGGACATAAAGCAAGAAAGTGTGTTGCTGAATACAGGTAGTGTAAAAATGATTTTAAAAAAGGTCACTTTTAGATGGATTGTCAAGAGCAGACAGTAAATAATGGAAAAGAAGAGGAAAGTAAAGAATTATATGTGTGGAAGGATAATGCATGGCTAGGGAGAGGGTGAACTAGGTAAAGAAAAAACTAGAAAAATAAAAAGAATGGACGAAAAAAGGAGAGAGATTGCATGCTGAAATGGAGGTCAGGAGAAGTGGGTGACAATAATAATTTTTGAAGTTCCTAGTCACTATAAAAACTCAGATTTTACAAGGATTACTTGCACAGAAACACTGGAAAATATTAATTGGGGGAAAAGTAAAAATAAGAAAATAAAACTAAAAAATATCTCTCATAAACTTAAAAAAAGAAAAAGCAAATATTTTAGAGTACTTCTAGTAAATGTAAGCAGTTTTATTTACACTGTAAGGAGGATAGGGATACTGGAATGGTGTGCTAAATGTGACAAGGATGTTATTCAGTTAGAGGATAAAAGACTGCAAACATAAAAATTGTGGGGCAGAAATGTACTATGGAACTTAGGAAGTGAATGTTGTCCTGGACTGACTATGTTGTGTGAAAAAGTGAAAATACTAGATGTAATGTTGGTAAGGATGGCAAGCTTAACTGTTGTGGATGGAACATGGAGAGATCATGTTTATAGAATTATAAACTAGCAAGGAAAGAGAAAAAAAGAGAATCTTGTTTCATTAGAAAATTATAGTTGTAGGGGACATTAATTGTGATTCAAGGGGAAAATGTAAAAAGAAAGGGAAAGATGTGAAAAAATACAGGACGTGATAAAATATGGTAAATTAACTATGTGTAGTAAAAGTTAATGGATTTATAGAAGGGGAACTTGGATCCAAAATTTATTATTTTGTATTACTGGAAGGCTTGAAGGTAGCAGATAGTGATGCAGTTGCGATGGGTTTTTCAGACGATTTAGCAATATGGATGGAGATGATGGAAGAAAAGGAGTACGTTAAAATGGGAAAGGATATAAAAAGAATAAATGAAAAAGTATGAGGTAAAACTGGATCGAGAAGTAGTGCAGTTATGGAAGGATCATATGACCGTGAAGGGCTTCTATAAAAACTTGTCAGATTAAACTTATAGACGTATAAAAAGTGTTTTTTTTTAAGTGGCAGATTGATGTAACAAAGCAAGAGAAATTGAAGTATTGGAAAATTACATTGATATGTATTAGACAATGTAGACAATAATACAAGAATAATATGCTATGGAAAAATAAATTTATGAAAAAATCAAGAAAAAAAGTAAGGCATTATTGTTTTGTCGAAGAAGGAAGGAGGTGTATGCATATTTGGGATAAATAGTAAAGGGGAGGGTATTAGTATAATGAAAAATGTGAAAGGAGAAGTAAAAAGAACACAAGCAAATTGAATGTTGTACTACAGAATGTGGAAATATGCCAAAGAGTATAAAGATGGTAAGTAAGAGAGAATGGAAAATTAAGAATTTTCCAGAACAATTTAAAGAAGAATTTGAAAAAGAAATTGCTATTATTGAATTGGACGAAGTACTTAGGAAAGTATGTGTTGATTCAGTATTAATCCAGGATGGTATAGGGTATGGAATGTACAAGAAATTAATGGATTGTCAAAGAGAGTATTTTATAAATGTACTGAATGAATAGTTAAAGTAAAGGTTTGTTTATGAAGAGTTAAGTAAGTGGAGTACTAAAATTTACAAGGAAGAAGGACAGGAAGAATGAAATAAAAAATTGGAGACCCATCACACTAACACAAGTTATAATTTTTTATGGGAATAGTACAGAAAAGAATGGTATATGAAGGGAGAAGGATGTTATAGAAGAGTGTATATGGTATAAAAGGGAAAAGATGTCAAGAATTGCTTTTGGCTGTGAGAGAAATTAAGGAATATGTTACAAGTAAAAGGGAGGAAGTGAAACCTCATGGTAGGTGATATTAGCAAGACATTTGATTCATTATGACATGATGCTTTGTGGAATGTTATGAAGAAATGTGGAATAGGTAATAGAATCAGAAGAGTATTTATGTCAGCATATCAGAATAGTAGAGTGAGAGTATTAGTGAATGGGTAGCTGAGTAAAGAAATGTGAATGAAGTATGGTATAAAACATGGCTGTCCCACAAGTGAAATGTCGTTTGCATTGGTGCTGAATGCGTTAGTGATGTAGCTTATAAAATAAAATAAAATGGATATGTTGTGCAAAAGGAGGTGGCGGTATCAGTAGTTTTAACATATGCAGACAATATAGTTGTAATTGCTATGAACAAAATATAGATAAGGAATGTGCTGGTTTGTCTGAATGGATGTTTAAAAGAAATGGGAATGACCTTGAATAAAGATAAAAGTAAGGGTTTGGGTGATGTGGTGAAAATAATTTTTTTGGGGTGGGGGGGCTGTATTTTTCATTGAATGAAGTACCTTTGCTAGGAATAAAATTTGGGAAAATTATGAAATTTTGATGAAATGGAAGAGTTTGATGATAAATGAAATGTATATCTTCTGATGGCCACTTCTGAGCTTTGGATCCAATGCTGAGGCTCCTCCCCTACCCATAATCCCTGTGAATAGAGCAAGCAACCTTTGATATCTTTTGCCACTTAGAGATACAATACAGTGGATATAAAAAGTGTATGCACCCCTGTTAAAATGCCAGGTTTTTGTGATCTAAAAAAATGAGACCGCAATAAATCATTTCAAAAATTTTCCCACCTTTAATGTGACCTATAACCTGTACAATTCAAGTGAAAAACAAATCTATTAGGGGAAAAAAATAAAAAATGTAAATAAGCTGGATGCATGTGTGCACATCCTTAAACTAATACTTTGTTGAAGCACCTTTTGATTTAATTACAACATTCAGTCTTCTTGGGTACACACCTGCCATCAGTTAGAGACTCTGATTAACCCGAAATAAAGTTCAGCTGTCGTAGTAGGATTTTCCTGACTGCTACAGCAAAAGCCATGGTTCACAGAGAGCTTACAAAGCATCAAAGGGATCTCATTGTTGAAAGGTATCAGTCAGGAGAAGGGTACAAAAAAATTTCCACAGCATTGGATATACCATGGAACACAGTGAAGACAGTCATCAAAATGTGGAGAAAATATGGGACAGCAGTGACATTGCAAAGAACTAGAAATCCCGCCAAAATTGATGAAAAGACCAGCCGAAAACTGCTAAGAGACGTACAGCAGCACTCTAGGAGCTACAGGAATTTCTGGCGAGTACTGGTTGTGTAATACATGTGACTGCAATCTCCCGTATTCTCCATATGTCTGGACTATGGGGTAGGGTTGCAAGACTGAAGCCTTTTCTTACACACAAAAACATCCAGGCCAAGCTAAAATTTGCAAAACAGTACATCATGTCTCCCAAAAGCATGTGGGCAAATGTGTTAAGGCCTGATGAGACCAAGGTTGAACTTTTTGGCCACAGTTCCAGATAGTACGTTCGGCACACAAACAACACTTTGCATCACCAAAAGAACACCATGCCAATGGTGAAGCATGGTGGTGGCAGTATCATGCTTTGGGATTGCTTTTCTTCTGCTGGAACTGGGGGCTTTATTCAAGGTGGAGGAAATTGTGAAAAGTTCGAAATACCAGTCACTTTTGGCCCAAAACCTTCAGGCATCTGCTAGAAAGCTGAAGGTGAAGAGGAATTTCACCTTTCAGTACAACAATGACTCCAAGCATACATCCAAATCAACAAAAGAATGGCTTCAGTAGAAGAAAATTAACGTTTTGGAATGGCCCAGTCAGAGCCCAGACCTAAATCCTATAGAAAATCTGTGTGGTGACCTAAAGAGGGCTATGCACAATAGATGCCCTTGCAATGTGACAGATTTGGAGCGCTTTTGCAAGGAAGAGTGGACAAAAATTGTCAAGTCAAGATGTGCCATGCTGATAGACTCCTACCCAAGAAGACTGAATGCTGTAATTAAATCAAAAGGTGCTTCAAAAAAGTATTAGTTTAAGGGTGTGCACACTTATGCAACCAGCTTACTGTACGTTTTTTATTTTTTATATTTTTTTCCCCCTAACAGATTTGTTTTTCAGTTGAATTGTACAGATTATAGGTCACATTAAAGGTGGGAAACGTTTTGAAATGATTTATTGTGGTCTAATTTTTTTATATCACAAAAACCTGGCATTTTAACAGGGGTGTGTACACTTTTTATATCCACTGTAGATCTTGCTGCTCAGGAGAGTTTTTGTGAAAAACTTTGAAGTTTCATATTAGATAAGTAATTCAATTCTATTTAGTTTTTTCCTTATAGTAGACTTATACTTATAAATGTTATCCCTCCCTTTTTTCTTATTATTGATACATGTTCACAACTTTATTAGTCCTTCCTCTTTATAGAATAAATATATCTCTGTGTATTCCTTTGCTCTGTACTATAATCTTATTACTATTATAGTATTTGGTGTGTTAAAATGTTGGATAGGCTGTCTGGCTTTAAAAAGCGTGTTGCTTATCCCCATGAGAAATGCATCAGTCTGAGGTGTGTTGCTTATCCCCATGAGAAATGCATCTGTCTGAGGCATCATCACTTAGAGGTGGCATGCTCAGTTTGTGAAGCCTTTGGGCAAAGAGCGTTAATAGAAAGGAGAAATAAGCTTATTTTGAAGGGTTTCCTACAGCCAACCCTAGGAGATGAGCCTTCTTCAGTCTCAGGGAAGTCAGCGGCTGCTACTACTTCCCCTTCTTCCTCTTCCAAAAAGACTGATAAGAAAGAAAAACATAAGAAGACAGAAAAAGACAAGTGAAAGTCTTTTAAAAAGAGGTCTAAAGACCTAATGCCTTCATTGGCTCCAGCCCCACCATCGAAGATCTCTAAACCTTCAGAGCCAGAGCTGTTTTTGGATCTGATAATCATCAGAGCCATTATGCAACCCATTTTTTTAAAAGAAAAAATGCCAGCACCAGAGAAGATCTGATAAATATTTATTAAACTGAAACTAGACCGGTTTCAGCACAAGGCTTTCTTCAGTAGTGTATTACATAAATATAAAAGTCACCTGCTTAAATAGCTCCGTTAATTCAGAAAAGAATGACATCACTTCCTGTTGTTAACAAAACCAAAAAATGGATGGTTAACATAAACAGTGATATAATAATAGCCATGTCAATATATGTTGGCTTACAAAATAATGATGGGATTTAAAAAATCATGATTATTCGTATATGTTCATATATCTAAGTAAAGTACAAATGTTATTTTTATAATAAAGACCTATACTAAAAAACATAAATAATAAACCAAAAACTTGAAACCATCATGTGTCCCATGATGTAATGAGGAATGTCATCCGGATGTTGTAGTATCTAAAAAGATAGAAAATATTAGGATAGAAAATATTAAACAAGTATTGAAACATTGATCATAGTTTATCATTCAATCCTGGAGGGAAAAGCCCCCCCAAGTTTTATGATCCATCTTTTTTCTTTTTTATTCAGAATATCATGCCAAGCAGTTTTAAATGAGCGGTTACCAGTTATACGATCAGTAATGATGAATGTAAATTTAGCAGTAGGATGCTTGGTGGTATGTGTGTATAGTGCATTAGTTATTCTATGATTTCTGATATCCCCTAGGTGTTCAGATATTCTAATGCGGAATTGCCTGGATGTTTGTCCGACATAAAAGGCCTGACAAGTACAGGTGGCCAGATAAATTATTCAATCAGAGCTGCAGTTACCAAAGAATTCAATGTTATAAAGATGACCAGTATTTTTGCTGGTAAAACTTAGTTTTGAAAATGTAACTGCAAAAACTGCAATGGCCACAGGGAAATATACCTATAAGTTTGTCCCCTGTCAATGTCCTCTGGAAGAGTGTGTCATCCTTGATGCTTGCTCTTTTATAATGTGAAAAACGAGAACCCAGCATTCTACCCTTTCTGTATGAAAAATAACACCGTTCCCCAGGTAGCCTTCCAAAAGAGGGTGTGACCTAAGTATGTTCCAATGATTGTTAATGATGTTTATCAAATTTTTGCTATTTCTACCATAAGTCGTGACAAATCTACATGTATCCGAATTTGTCTGTCTGTGATCCGCTTGATATTGTAAAAGGGAATCCCTGGGTTTGTTGCTGCTCCAGTTGGCAGCGGAATTAATAATGTGTGGGGAATATCCCCTGGACAAGAATCTGCTGGTTAAGTCCTCATGATATGTAATGAGATCATCTTCAGAAGAGCATATTCTTTTGATCCGGAGGAATTGAGATTTTGGTATATTTTCTATGATATGTTTTGGATGGAGGCTGTTGGCATGCAGAAGGGTATTGTATTGTGGGAATTTTCGATAAACAGAAGTTTTAAGTGTGTTGTCAGATTGTCTTTGTAGATGGACATCCAAAAAATGTATTTCCTTCTGATGATATTCCACAGTAAATTCAATACCCCAGATGTTTCCATTAAGATGTTCAATGAATTCCTGGAGATAGTCATTACCTCCTTTCCACACTAGCCAGCAGTCATCCAGGTATCTTCTCCATATGTCAATCTCCGGTAGATATACATTATGCATTTCATCATATATGATCTGTTCTTCAATAAAACCCATGAAGAGATCTGCATAGATAGGTGCGAACGAGGCACCCATGGCTGTGCCCTGAAGTTGCCAGTAACAGTCCTGCTGAAAATAGAACACATTTTTGGTAAGAATGTGCTCCGCCAAGCATACCAGTAATGTATTCAATCCTGGAGGATAAATGTTCGATTTGTTTAGCCAAAATTCCAAAGCCATTAAACCCGCCCAATGTGGAATACTGGTATATAAGGATTTTACATCTAAAGTGCACATTAACCATTCAGGTTCCAACTGAGATTCAGAAACAATCTGCAGGAATTCAGTAGTATCCTGGATTCTAGCTCGAATGAGCGATAACAAAGGTTTGAGTTTTTCAGTGAGGAAGATGGATAAAGGTTCGGTAAGTGACCCAATGCCAGACACTATGGGTCGACCAGGTGGCTTGTGGACAGATTTGTGGATTTTGGGTAGTAAGTAAAGATATTGCTTCGCAGGATCTTTGACCATTAAATGTAATTTGGTTTTATCCGAAATACCACCTGCTTCCACAGCTTGCTCCAAGAAGTCATTAATTTTCACATTGGAAGTTGGGTGTGGGATCAGTATCCATTTTCATATAATGATGATGGTTAGACAGTTGTCTATTTCCTTCATCCCGATAACAATCGGTATCCATAACTACGACCGCACCCCCTTTGTCAGCAGGAACAATGACAAGGTCAGTGTTATTTTTAAGTTGTGTTAAAGCAAGTTGTTCTTTCCTAGAAAGATTGTGCTTCATGTTATCCTCTGAGCTAAAATGAAAATGTATGTCCTTTATTACAGCCTGCTGAAATACAGCAACATGTTTATCCATCGGAGGATTAAATGTAGATTTATGAAATCTAAAGTCAGAAGATCTTTGAGTATCATCAGATTTATCCTGTTGTTTAAAAAACAAATTGAGGTTAATCTTTCTACAAAAATCTATGGTATCAGATACTAATGAGCTCTCATCAATAAAAAATCCGGGAATAAAACCAAGACCTTTATTGAGCAAAGAATACTGATCATCAGATAAAACATGCTTGGAAATATTTAGCACATTGGTACATGGTTCATTTATTTCACTATTGGCATGAATAACTCCTCTAGGCTTGTTACCCCTATGTTTCCTTCCTGCCCGGTGTTTCCTACCCCTAAAGGGACATCAGTTGTTCTTCCCCTCTTGACATGTGGTGATTCACCGGTACTGATTGATTCTGTGTCTGTGGTGGAAGATTCCTCACCAGAAGTGGTGTTACTCAATCCTGTCTTTTTCAGAATTGACCTAGGCCTCTTTTTCCATACAAAGGGAGCATTCTTGGTACCCTGAGTGAACCTCACTCCCCTCTGTGACTCAAATTGTCTGCCCCTCTCATAATCCTCCTTATCTCTAGCAAATTTATGAAGTTTTTTGCTTTTGAGATTGTTCTCCAAAGTGGATATTTCCTTTGATAATTTGCTCAGACAATTTTGGAAGTTGGTATTTTCCTCAAATTGTTTGAGGTTATTACATGTTTTTTCCACTTCAAGAGTATTGGCATGTACAGTTCTTTCATAGAATGATGCCAATATGTTGACTCTAGCCGTAGCGGCCTCCTGTTGTGCTGATTGCCAATCCTTAAGTAAGATATCGTCTGGTGTACCAACCAGTGGTTGGATTTTGCATCTTAGTCTCCTGGGGGATATTTTCTGCACCTGATATGCTTTGAACAATTTATGGTGCCAGATATTTGTTCTCAGCATTTTGATTTGTTTACCTAGCTTTTGAAATAAATGTTCACAACCGTCAACTGGATCTGTTGTTGGCAAATTAGTGATATCAGTAGGACCAATACCAATGCCAAATATCTTGAGATCGTCCTTATCAGAACATAAGCCGGATAATCATTTTTGGAGATCCATGACAATAAGTTGCTTTGGCTGAGAAAAATAGGAGCAATACAACTGGACTACCAAGAATATGGAATTGTCAGAGCAAGTTTATCAAGATCCTAATCGTGGTCCCAACCAAAGATGTCTACATAGGCTAATGACAAGTTAAGTCACAGAGGGGGCCAGGCCCCAGACAGTCCAATAAAAAACATCCTCTGATGAAAAAGTATAAATGCCACGGTCAGTGGAGGAACTACTATCTGTTGTTACTAAGGCCAGAAAACCTTACGAATGACTGTTGATATAGTATGGTAAAATGAACAGATAATTGTGTATGACCAGAATGTGATTTAAAGAATTGTATACTTCTGATCACTGAATGGATACAGTTGCAAAAGAGTGATATGAGCCAGAATACTAAATGGGGAATGTACCTATCCCAAGATGTTAAGTAATGACACCTCATAAATCTGGAGTCGATCCCATAAAGTGATAATATCACAGTAACCCAAACGGATGTCAGATGTCCGCAAAGATACTTGCATGTAGTTATTACACTATAAGATTAAATACACTCAGAATAGCCACATGTATATTTCTGATCACTAAAAGATCACAATTATAGAACAGTGACATTAGCCAAAAATCAAAAAATGAATGTTCCTGTCCCAAATTGTTTAGTTATAACAACTTATAGTCAATCCAACAAAAAAACCCAAGCGGATGTCAGAGGTCTATCAAAATACTTGCAAGCAGATACTACAATATAGGGCTGGATACCCTTGAAATAGCCACATCTCTAGTGATTCAGTTGTTATTATAAGTGAATAGACGTATGTATTAATAATACCTAATGAAAATGGTCATACAGACTGTGTAATGATCTAATGAAAACACACCATGTATCATGAGATCATCAAGTATACATAAACAGGTAAAGCAATTCCCATGTAAAAATGTTATAAAATAATATTATGTAATAAGCTACATTAGTACTATTTCTGTTAAGAAAATGTAACTGAAGCAGACGTATATATATGAGACCCCTAGAAATCAAACAAAAGCTGGAATAGTAGTCTACAATAGTAATAACAAAACATCAAGCATTGATTCCTTGCTGTACATCAATATAATTTAGTTAAGCTGTATGAGAATGAACGTGTAAAGCAATTCCCATATAAAAATGTTATAAAATAATATTATGTAATATGCTTCGTTAGTGCTGTTTTTGTTAAGAAAACATAACTGAAGCAGACATATATATATGAGACCACTAGGAATCAAACATGAACTGGAACAATAATCTGCAATGGTAATAATAAAACATCAAGCATAGATTCCTTGCTGTACATCAATATGATTTGGTTAAACTGTATGAGCATGTCCATAAGAAATAAGGATAAATTCACTAAATTACTGTGACTGTAGTCTAAACAGTCATGTATTTGGAATAGCGCCTATTCCAAATGGTACTATAAAGTCAAAAGTTCAAATGTAAAGTCTCATAATTGCAAGCTGAATGCTGTATGCAGGTTACCAGATAATACCGTTCTTGATATGAATCCAGAGGCCTTGTGGATCCAGAATATTATGAACACATATAAGCCACCAATTAATGTTAATATCATCCGTCAGTAACAATCCTCCAAATATGGATGTTGTAGAAAATAAAGTCAAGAGGCAGGAAGAATGTACTGCAATGTATAGTTATCAAAAAATGAAAGAACAGTACCTGAAAAATGATGTCAATAGTTCAAATCGAACATGATATAGTAGCTGTGTTGAAAAACCGCTAAAGCGCCAACCCTTGATATGCTGTCACCAGTTGGTTGGCCCGCGTGCAAATGCCATTTGTTGAAAGAAAGACAATTTCCAAATGTAGATAAATACTGATACCAAAAATCCCATACTGTGTAGCTCCTAACACGAAAGAAAAAGTTAAGACAAATAGAGATCATCTTCTAAATATAACGCTGAAAATCGGCATCCATGTGCAGAATACAGCATACATATACCCAGATAAGCATCCAAAGACTGGTAACCAGAACAGGATCCTGCCATCCAAACGATCAAATTCCCGACATCAAATGGTCGACAAAGCCAAATAATCACTGATAAATTAAGTTAAAAAGCCAATAATTGCGCCAATGACCAGTGAGGAACCCTCCTCAACAGACACAGAAAAAGATGGCGCCGTAAATCCAAGATCCTCAAGGCGCCAACAGCCAGCAAGAAAGGGAGTGGTATGTTAAAGAAGACAGCTAGCAAGTATGGCAGGTGCCAGGCAAGTGAGCTGAGTAGATCAAAAGAAAAAATGCCAGCACCAGAGAAGATCTGATAAATATTTATTAAACTGAAACTAGACCGGTTTCAGCACAAGGCTTTCTTCAGTAGTGTATTACATAAATATAAAAGTTACAAATTACAAAAGAGCAAGCATCAAGGATGACACACTCTCCCAGAGGACATTGACAGGGGACAAACTTATAGGTATATTTCCCTGTGGCCATTGCAGTTTTTGCAGTTACATTTTCAAAACTATAAGTTTTACCAGCAAAAATACTGGTCATCTTTATAACATTGAATTCTTTGGTAACTGCAGCTCTGATTGGATAATTTATCTGGCCACCTGTACTTGTCAGGCCTTTAATGTCGGACAAACATCCAGGCAATTCCGCATTAGAATATCTGAACACCTAGGGGATATCAGAAATCATAGAATAACTAATGCACTATACAGACATACCACCAAGCATCCTACTGCTAAATTTACATTCATCATTATTGATCGTATAACTGGTAACCGCTCATTTAAAACTGCTTGGCATGATATTCTGAATAAAAAAGAAAAAAGATGGATCATAAAACTTGGGGGGGCTTTTCCCTCCAGGATTGAATGATAAACTATGATCGATGTTTCAATACTTGTTTAATATTTTCTATCCTAATATTTTCTATCTTTTTAGATACTACAACATCCGGATGACATTCCTCATTACATCATGGGACACATGATGGTTTCAAGTTTTTGGTTTATTATTTATTATGTTTTTTAGTATAGGTGTTTATTATAAAAAATAACATTTGTACTTTACTTAGATATATGAACATATATGAATAATCATGATTTTTTAAATCCCATCATTATTTTGTAAGCCAACATATATTGACATGGCTATTATTATATCACTGTTTGTTAACCATCCATTTTTTGGTTTTGTTAACAACAGGAAGTGATGTCATTCTTTTCTGATTTAATGGAGCTATTTAAGCAGGTGACTTTTATATTTATGTAATACACTACTGAAGAAAGCCTTGTGCTGAAACCGGTCTAGTTTCAGTGTAATAAATATTTATCAGATCTTCTCTGGTGCTGGCATTTTTTCTTTTGATCTACTCGGCTCACTTGCCTGGCACCTGCCGTACTTGCTAGCTGTCTTCTTTAACATCCCATTTTTTTTTGCCAGAACCTGTAACTCCTAGGCTCCAGTCTCCTATTTTAAAAGATAGACCAAGATATCCATTCAGGCTTCCTTTCTGAACCACTTATTTAAGGTCAGTTAGGTCCACTCGGAGCCTCACTGAAGCAGACATGGACAGGTTAACAAGGCGTTCCCTTCAGACCCAGACCCAGAACCAGTTATGGGCACTCCTGTCACCAACCACCATTTAGTACGGTAGACATGTCTTGCTTCTATGTCTTTAATTGCTGATTCTTCGATCTGTCTTTTAGGATCGGAGCCCTTGGATACATCTTTAATTCAAGGTAGATCTGCATGTGAAACCAAGTTAAATTCTACCTCCAATAAGTTCTCTGACGAAGTCTGCTGCAGCACACACAGAGCCATCTTGATCTTGGAACCAGAGTCTTGGTGCCGACTCAGTAGGTCAGAATCAGATCTGAACTCTTAGGATCCCTTTCTTCCCTTAGTAACATTATTTCTAAATAGTTCGGCTCTAACATCAGCTTTGGACCCAAGTCATATGGCTTCCAGGGTTGAGCCACTTTCAGGAATTTTGGCAGAGCTCCCCAGATCCATTTCGAGTTTGGCATTTAAGGCTTTCAAGGGGGTCTTTTCTCAGCCCAGAGAGAGAGATCTATCCTTTCAGAACTGGATCCTATCCATCCCTATAGATTTCCTGGAGTCCAAAGCCTGCTCTTCCTATCCCATTGGGGCAGCCAGTTTCTGAAAGCGATCTTCTCTTGAACTTCCCACAGCAAGTCCACCAGAAAAATAAGTGCAAGAGGATGCACTTGGAGTCCTTCAAGGAATCTCCAGCAGCTGACATTGATTTTGATGAAGGAAATGATTGCCCTAGCTCCCACCTTGAAGACACCTCATTCGAGGAGTTTCTACAACAGCTTGGAGAAAGATGGAGTTGATCTTCCCAAGACCCATTTGTGGAGGTGTCACTGTTCCTTGAAGCTTGGGTGGTTCCCTCCATTAATGAGAATAAACTAATATAGTCACTGGCATGGAAGGAATTGGACATGGCTGAACGTATCCCTAATAAGCCTGATAAAATTTTAGAAGCGTCTAATGATAGACCCTATTAGAGCAAGGGTCCCATTGTTGACTCTATAGTATTGGCAGCAGCCACTAAAAAGGAGCTGGTGGAAAAGAGCTCCTCTCTCCATCCACCTAAAAGGGAGTCATGTGGTTTGACAGATTTGGGAAGCATGTATAAGCCTCATCTATTTTTTTTTTTTGCTAAGCACGTTGAATTATCTGGTACACATCACCCACTTCCAGAGAGATTTGACCAGGGACTTGTCTGTGGATTAAAGGAAGACTATAGATTCACAGTTAGCTGTACTCAGATCCCTTTCCAGTGCATCTAGGTCTTATTTTAATGCTACAGAGGATGCATCTAAAGTAGCCAGTACTGATATTTCTATCAGAAGGCATGCCTTGGTGGAGCTTTGCGATTTTGCAGAACATTTCAAGATATCCTTCATCAGTGTCACTTATGATGGATCAACGTTGTTTGCTCCTAAAGTTAAAGAAACTGTCTCCAGAAGTGAGAAGGATGGTAATGCCATGTATGCTGTAATGATCAGATTCTCAATACCTCAATGGACCTTCTCCATAAATCAGAAGGGAGGTGAGAGGATTTGGTTTGGACAGTCCCAGGGTTTTATATCGGACACATCTAGAGAGAGAGCTCCCAGAGGCAGGTGGAGAAACTCTTATAATGAACATTACAGAAGATGCAGAGGTGGTCCAGAAAACCAAGCCTTCAGGTGTTCTTTCTCAGGAAAGCATTTCCAGTGCTCCTAAACATTTGTCTGACTGTCATACTCTAGAGGTGGTTGGGGGTGCATACCTTTGCACCAAACAACCTGGATGTTCATCTCTGAAGACAGATGGATGCAGAAGATTATAAACAGAGGCTGTCCCATCCCTTTCATACTTCCCCATCACTTCAGAAAAGACTTCTTGACATTTCACCCTCATATAGGGAAGTAGCCACTTCACAAATAGTGAAGCTACTAAGAAATAGTCATCCAAGAGGTCCCACCAGACCAGAAAGGATTCAGACTTTACTCAAGATTTTTTTTACTGCCAAAGAAAAACATGGACCTAAAGCCAATTTTGTTCCTAAGTAGATTAAACAAATTTGTAAAACAAAATTACGGATGGTCACGGTTCACTCCATTTTTTTCATTCCTAAGGAAGGACGATTGGATGTGCTTTAGATCTTCAGGATGAGTGCTGCCACATAAAGATGAACAGGTCCTCCAGGAAGTATCTGTGCTTCCAGCTGGGAGCCAGTCATTTCCAATTCAGAACACTGCTGTTTGGACTCACCACAGCCTCCTGGTTATTTACCAAGTGCATGGCAGAGGGTAGCACCCCATCTACAACTGCAGGGTTTCCGAATATTCCCATGCCTAAATGACTGGCTCATCACTACCTCTACCAGGAATCTACTCATTCAAGCCAGAAACTCCTTGTTTCAACTCTGCATGGACTTGGGAACTTAAAGACCAGGTTACAACTAGTTCAGCCTCTGGAAATTCATCAGAGCAACTTTGTGCACAAGATCCCAAGTAACAAAGCTCCCCCCTTCAAGAATCACATCTCTTTACCAACAAGCTCTAGAACTTCTCTCCTACCAGAAACAACCTGCAAGACTAGTCCTTCTTCCTTTAGGTTCCATGGCTTCTTCAATCATGTTAGTTCCACTGGCCATATTCTACATGCATGTTCTTCAGTGCATCCTGGCAGTTCAGTGTTCAGTCAGAAAACAACTTTTATCTTTTCTAGTGAGTCTAGCAAACATCTACAGGACACACATTCAATGGTGGCTAGAATCTCCACATGTGCTACAGGGACACCCATTCATTCTGCCCTTTTGCCAAGTCACAGTGTGACCATGGGTGCTTCCCAGTTGGGGGGGGGCATTTTACTGGGAAAGACAGTCAAAGACACATTGTTTCAGACAGAGGCAAGTCTTAACATGGCGGTATGAGCATTCCTGCTTGTGTTGCCAGCTATTCAGGACTTTCTCTCCTTGCATGTGATTTCCGTACAGACGGACAATATGGCAGTTGTCTGGTACATCATTAAACAGGGAGGTACTAGATAGTATCCTTTGTGTTGAGAGGCTGTGAGAGTGTGGTAATGGGTGATTTCTTCTTGCTACCTTCTAACTGCAACACATCCTGTAGAAATCCAACATACTGGTGGACAAGTTGAGGAGATCCATTCTGCTCACTCATGAGTGGTCCCTCACTCATCAGTAACAGAACAGATTTTTAGCCACTGTGGCCGGTCTTGTTGCCTCTCCCCACAACACCAAATGCAGCAAGTTCTTTGCTCTTTTTCCCCATGAGGGGAGTCATCACAGGATGTTCTAACACATCTTTGACCCCCCCCCCGCATCTCCTTTGACCCATTTCTCCTGATCCCATTGATTCCAGAGTTCTTACTGAAAGCATCCATGATGAAGGTCAAGTTAATCCTCATAGTCCCTTATTGGCCTTGGCAGGTGTGTTTTCCCTTCATGTGGCCTCATCTAATTCACCCCCTTGACTTCTGGATTCGATTCCAGGATTATTTCTCACCCATCGGGGCTGCCTCACCCACATATTCAATCCCTCAAGCTGACTGCATGGTTTCCCAGTTACAGTGATGGTTAAACAGTCCAGGTTGTCATCCTCAGTTGTCCACATTTTGTCTTCCTGTCAGAAACCTTCCACTAGGAAGGTATACAGAAGAAATAGAAAAGGTTTTCTATTTGAGCTGTAGAGAAAAAATATTTGTCCTTTTTCAGTCCCTTTTCTATCTGTTTGAACTTCCTTGCACGTCTTTTTCAGGGTGGTGACAGCTATTCCACTGTTAAAGTCCAGTTAGCTGCAATTTCTTAATTTCACATGGAGGAAAATCATACACCTAGAGTTTCTGTTAGATTGTTCAAGGCCTTTCTTTAAGGTCCTTACTTACTCTGGTTGCCACTTAGACATACAGTTCTTCCGTGGAATATTGCCATTGTTTTGCAGGCCCTGACTGGCCCTCACTTCGAACATTCTGCAAAAGTGAATCTAAAATGTTTATCTAAAAAGACCTTATTCCTGGTGGCTGTCACTTCTGCCAAGAGAATTTCTGAGCTGCATTCCTTATCCTTAAAGTCTCTGTACTTAATTTTTCATAAGGACAGTGTGTCTCTAAGAACCAATCCCACTTTTCTTCACAAGGTGGCTTTCGGATCATCTACTAATCAGTCCATAAATATTCCAGTTTTCTTCCCAAATTTCCCAAATAAGGGTGAATACCCCCACTTACTTGGTGTTCTTCGCATGTTATGACTTTTATCCACACCAAACTAAGCCCTTCAGAAAGTCTGAACAGTTATTTGTGTCCTTCTCCAATACAAAATTAGGAAAAGCTGTGTCCAAAGTCTCTCTTTCACAATGGTTGACTTAGTGCATTTCATTTGTTTACCAAAAAAGAAATTTCTGTCCCTTCCACTCCAAAAGATCATTTTACCATATCTGTGGCTTCATCTACAGTGTTCCAACTGATGATGTGTGCTGCACTTGGTCCAAGGTTCATACTTTCATTTCGGATTACAAATTGAATATGCAATCCAGATGTAGGAGCTATTTTGGTTCAGCTGTGCTCTGTGATATCCTTCCATGAGGCCTTTCAAGCATAAAAGTAGCTGAGGACTCTGTCTCATCCATTGAGGAGGAGATTGAAAAGACAACATAAGATATCAAATTGTATACTTACCATAATTATAGATCTGTATTGTCTGTTTCAGACCTTTCCTCAGCTTCTCTCCCACCTTCTCCTTCCTTGTTTTGTTTTTGTGGCAGGATAGTTTTTTGCACTGTAATTTCATTCTGAGATGGATCTAGCTGACCTGGCAGTGGCTCCTTGAAGGTACTTTCCTTTCCTGTTCTTTCCTCAGGCAGCTTACTACTATTTAAGTCAGCTGTTCTTTTAGCTAGTTTGCAACTATATTTTGTAATTTGCATTGTCTTTTTTTTTTTTGGTTGAGCAAACTCGGTCTGAGGTAGTGTGTTCTATTCACAGGGATTATGGGTAGGGGAAGAGCCTGAGCACTGGATCCAAACCTTGAAAGTGGCCACTGGATCCAACACCCATTCAATGAGGAAAGGACAGAAACAGACAACACAGATCTATTGTTACTCCATCCACATCCGTCCACAATCCTGCTTCTTCCCATTTTTGAACATGAGGTCAGGCAGTGACAGTCATCTAGAGCCCAGGTTTACACCACTGAGTGGCTAGCCCTGCAGCATTTCTGTCATTGTTTTGAGTACATAATTTAGTTTTATTCTGCTTTTTAAAACTTGTATAGAATATTAAAGTGAGTAAAAGAACAGAATGAGAATTTAATATTAAGAATGTTTAAATGCAACTACAAAAAGCATTAGGAGATGATGAAAATAAGAAAAGAGGAAAATAATATGTAAATGAAATTCTAAATTATTATCGGGGAAAAACTAACATGAAAAATAAAAATTGTTGATAGAGCGAAAGACAGAAGAATGTGGTAAAACAATGTGGTGAAACAGTATTATTATGTAAACCCATGGGAAATTTTGTCAGAAGTGATTAAAGCCATTAAAGTAAGGGAAAAGTGGTGTACCAAAATAAGTAGAGTTTGAAATTTCCTATGGTGACTGGTAATAAATAAGTTGTCAGTAAAAGGAAATTTTTGGCACATAAAGAATTCGAACAGTGTATTTATTTTGTGGGGAAGAAGAGAGAACAGAGCATGTTTTGATTCCAAGATGGCCGCCGAGCATTGAGCACACACTTTCTGCAGCTCCTGCAACAGCTCGTCTACTTGTTATAACCCACATCTGGCATTTAATTTTACAAAAAGTGATAAATATTGATCAACAGCCATACAAGAAAAAGGAAATCATCAACATTTTTGGATTTTTTTTCAACATTTTACCTGACTTATCCTGTGCTTATCTCTTCAGTGACTGGGTTGATGCAGCCACATGGTGACAGGCCTCTCTTCAAAAACCTAGTTCTGGAATTGAGAGGGTAAAAGGAAAGGAGACTGAGTCATATTGTACTGATTTATACTGAAGATTAAAAGAATTTCAGCCGAAGATGACTACCCAGCAAGATTCTATGGAAACTCAAAAATCTAAGACAAAACTATCCTCTATAGTTACCCCGGAGAAGGATGTAATATCTAAGAGGCAGAAAACCATTAAAACACAGGAACCTAATAAAGGAGCCTCCAAAACCAAAGGGGAACCTGCATTTACAGTAGATGACATTAAATCAGTCTTACAACCTCTCCAGGATAAGATAAAAAGCTTCTCAGACAAACTTAACTCTTTTGCCTCTAATCTGGATCAAATAATTACAAGGCTTAACCTCACTGAAACTAAAACTGAAGAAAATACAGGATCTACAAACAAAAGTAAGTTTAAATGACAAAACGATCGTCATCTGCAACATAAAATAATTGATTTAGAAGCACGTAGAAAAAATAACATTGTAATAAGAGGTATCCCAGAAAAGTTTGACCGAACTCAAATGCCAGTCATATTAACAGAAATCTTCGAAACAATTACTGACAACAAAGCTCTCACTAAGGACATTGTAATTGAAAGAGCTCACAGAGCACTGCGTAGAACACACAATGAAACTACTCCTAGACAAATGTATGCCAGGTTACTAAATGCTGCAGATGCAAATACAGTTCTTATGGCTGCAAAAAAAGAAAAGCACTATTACATTGAGAGGACACAAAATTACAGTTTCCTAGGGCCTTCCACAACCCATCAAAGTTCAAAGGCAAGCTCTAGCTCTTTTCTGTGCATTTTTAATTTAAAAAAAAACACGTTTTCAAATGAAGTATCCAGCTTCTCTCTCCTTCCACCACAGCGACCACAAATATCTAATTCACACAGTGGATGAAGCAAAAAAAAACATTCATGGGAGCTTTCAATGAATTATCTGAGCAGTAAACCAGTTATACGTTTAACTATTGCACCAGCTGAATAACCATTATGTTTCTGTATCCTTAAAACGCTTTAAGCAAATGAGTTCCAAGAAGAGAGAGAAGGAAGAATAAACAAATACTTTGCTCTGACCTATATGGAACCAAAAGCTTGCTACAAATGGTTTCCCCTGTCAGGATTAATGTATATGGCTCAAAATACGCAATAAAATGCAACTAACTTGTCATGGTCTCATTAAATGGCATTAAAAATCTAAGTCAGAGTGCATTTTTCTTATCAAGTTAAAGTCTTACATAACTTGAAGGAACAGCAACTATACATCTTCTTTCTGGGCTGGACTCATCTCTAACTGTAAATTGACTTACATGGAGTACAACTAGGTGTTTCCTGTGCTTTTTGACTCTCCTGGAGGTCGTTTCCCATGTTGGTCATGTAAGTAATGTTTAGACTTGTTTAACTCAGTCGTGGAGGCTCTCTGTGGCCTTCCTGGGCCTTGTCTTGTACTCCAAGCCTTTTCCTGGGCTTCCAGAGCCGTTTCAAAGTTCAGTTACCCGGAATTCAATGGGAACATTGGTGGATGATGTCATGAGGTCGGGAGGTCGCTGTAAATGAAGCAGTGCATCACTGGGATTGCTGTAGTCACTGTTACAGTTGGAAGTAGGCTGTATTGTATTAAAATAACTGTTCTTCATTGCTGCCAGGCATCTTGTGCCCTGCAGTAGCTGCAGGACAATGGTTTTAAAAGTACTGTACATATATTTTCCTGTTATAATGTTCAAGTACCACTTTTACATTTATACGTAATATTTTTGTGTGTGCTCCCCCCCCCCACTCCCTTTACTAATTTACTGCTAATGATGATGTGTACCAGGACTTTAAGTTGGTAGTGGGGAACACAAGAAATGTTTAAATGTTACAATGAAGCTGCCACTTTAGAATTCTGCTAGAGTATACTGCATAAAGTTTCTTTCTTTCCTCACCCACACTCATATCTCATTTACATCTCAGAAAGTACACTAACAAATATTTTTTTCACATATGGGTTAATTAACATTTCTATATTTTATGAAAGGGAAATGTGCACCTAATATGTGTGTATGTCGTTATGGCAGTTAACTAAAGCTTGTTAAACTAAGGGGTACTGAATAACTAGAAATCTTTCACACATCCATTCTTACACCCATGCTGGATCTCATTATTTACTGCATTGGAATGTGTTTATGGATGCTTTCTTTATATTTTATGTTGCATTAGATAGAATTGATTGCACTAGAGTGCCTTAATGCTTTAATATTTATACATGTTATTCTTGTTTAACATAGGTGTTGTAATGCAATTTGATGCAAATGTTTTTTATGCTCCTTTTCTGTTGTTCCTTCTTCCCTTGACTTAGCATATTACAACTACAGACTAGAGATGCTAGTCACACTTACAGCTTAGATTTTATTTTGTCAGAGGGAGGACATTCTATACTGGATATATATGGGATAGTCTAATAGTTTTGATTGGATGCATACTCTGTAACCTAAATACTATTTGCCCTCCTGATCCTTGTATCCATGCTTTTGCTGAAGGGCAATTACAGTAGATTTGTCGTACCTAGGTCAAGTTCTAGTGGTTTTCAGCTACCTTAACTTTGGCATAGACTTAATGATTTCATTCTGACTAGTACATGCTTTTTATGGTATCTAAGCTAAATCTTCAAGGTACTTTATCCAGAGACATGACGCCTTTGTTACTTTTTTTTTCAGTTTTAATTTATAATTCTTTTATGGAGTGGCAGGGGGTGACAGTTCAATACTTGCTGACACTTGGATTATCGAGATTAATACACTTTTCTCCCTGCTACTTTCAAATGCTATTCTATACATGCAACAATGTCCCGTAACATAATCGTTTGTTATATTAGATAATTTCAGGGAGCTTTGTGGTTAGGTGCTAGGTTTGAGGTAGGGTACTTGGATGCCACTCTGTTCGGTCTACCTTAGTCAATGGGACATCATCTAACTCTATGCTTAATATATTGGCAAAGTTCATACAAATCACTTTCTTTAAAAATACTTGTACATTTTTTTCTTTCTTTTTTTTGCACTTAAATCTTAAAGCATTATGATTAAGGTCAACACTTGGAATATAAATGGTCTTCAAGATAATAAAAAAAAGAAATTGATTATGTACCAAATTTCCAGGATAATTCTAATTTGTTTTTATTTACAAAAGAC
Source organism: Protopterus annectens (assembly GCF_019279795.1). NCBI lineage: Eukaryota > Metazoa > Chordata > Ceratodontiformes > Protopteridae > Protopterus > Protopterus annectens. The sequence continues at coordinate 1,033,372,119 of NC_056747.1, read as the reverse complement.
ACACCTGACAAATGACCAATGGGATAATGATAGGAAAAGAAACTAGATCGGTCATTTAATATCAGCTGGAAATGGTCTTTCCTCGAAAGACACAGCCATCTTACTTAAAAAAAAATAAAATAAAAACTTCCCTGGGGAAATGTTAACCACTAAATCAGATCCTAATTGTTGGAGGTGTCTGTTTTCCTGTTCTTACCCTCAATTTGACTGCCCTATACTTTTTCTTAACATGTATAGCCCATGTTCCAACCAGCATCTATTTGTTTATGAAATTCACAATCTATTATTACAGTATACTAACCATTTGTTTATTGTGGGGGGGGGGGGGCAGGAATGTGCTTGTTGACCCCTTGAACAACAGCTCAAACAAAAACAGGAAGCAGCCCCCCCCAAATTGACTGCATATATTCAAGACCTGTTAAATAACTTCAACTTAATTGACCCATTTCAAATTTTCAGTCAAGATAGAATGGCAAATAAAGTATACCTACTTCCCAGCATCTCATAAAGTCTGGTCTAGAATTTACTTTTTTCCTAATTTCAGATGTCTTCTCGAATACAATTATTAATTTGTCCTTGAGGCAAGGTCTGTCTCAGATCATTTTCAATGTGTCTCTGAGCATCAGCCCAGCGGTAACAGTCCCACCTAGACATTAAATAGTAATATCCTTAAATAAGATGATGTTATAAATGAAATTAACCAATACCTGAAACATTTTGAGCTTGAATCCCATGTGTGCTCCATCCCTTTTGATGTTCAGTGGGCTGCTGTCAAAGCTGTTATCAGAGCTATACGTATACAAAAAGCATCCTTTTCTAAAAAAGGAGCAAAGGTATATCATTGACTTTACTGATGAGTACAAGAAAATTGATTTACAACTTCAAAATACCTACTCTCCAAACTTAGAAAATAAACTGCATGAGACTCAAAAATATATACTCATTTTATCAACAAAACCAATCATTAGCTGAACTAAGGCTCCTGTATAGATACCCAGAATGGACTCAACCCCCCCCCACCCCACCCCTCTAGAACACTGGCCAAACTAATAACCATCAAAGATGGCCCAAACTATATAGCTGAATTAAAATATAAAGGAAAAACTGTATACAGTAATTATGACATAGTTAATTCTGTCACAGAAATCTTTAATGATATTTACAACCCCAACAATCAAACTCATAAGGATACCTACAAAGAATTTCTGGATAAACTATCCTTTCTCAGCTAAGTCATTCACAACATAATCTATTAGCTATCCCTATAACTCTAAATGAAATAAAGTTAGCTATGAAAAAGCTCAAACCCAACAAGGCGCCAGGACCCAATGGTTTTACAAGTGAATTTTTCCAAATTTTCAATGATCAACTTATTAAAATTTTTCTTAACCTCTACAACTACATCATCTCAAAAGGGATTACTGATAAATATTTGAACAACTCTAAAATAATCCTTATCTTGAAACCTAATTCTGACAAGCATAACCCCCTTAGCTACAAACCCCTTGCTCTCATTAATATAGATATAAAAATTTTGACATCTATCCTAATGAGTAGACTGCAGAAGGTTCTGGCTTCAATTATTTCCTTGGAGCAAATATGTTTCATGAAACAATGACAGCTATGCGATAATACTCTTGCTTTAGACACAATAATGTTATTTCTTAAAAATAACCATTCGACATATGCCCTCAAGCTTGGTGCCACTAAAGCTTTTGACAATGTGGATCTAAATGTCTTATATCTAACCATGCAATACTTCAACTTCCCTGATTTTATTATTAACACTATTAGAATGCTGTACACCAATGCTTTTACCTCCCTGTACATCAATAAAACAATGTCCCAACCTATTAAAATTACTAATGAAACTAGACAGGCTGCCCCCCTTTCACCATATCTTTTTAATATTTATCTTGAACCTCTCCTACTATCCATTAGCCAAAAAATATATCATACACCAAGAGTGTTTAACACTGAGATGAAATATTCAGCATTTGCAGATGATTTAAATATTTACTTTGAACTCCCGAATAGTGATCTACATAAAATTCGTAAATCAATAAGTCTGTTTTCCACTGCTGCAAACTATCAACTAAATCTCACAAAATCTTCTATTTTCTGTTAAATCCTCATAAACACCTGGAATCCTATTTCCCCCCTGTCTGACATACCTGTTAAATATTCAAGCAAATACCTAGGAATAAACTTTATGCACTCACATCAGGATTTAATGAAAGCTAACTTGAGTAGAGTCTGGGAACAAATCAACAATGACCTATCCAGATGGAAAAATATCAGTTCATCCTTACTGTCAAAAACTGCTATTTTTAAAATGAACATTCTCCCCAGGATATTATTTCATCTAAACTCCGTAAACGTAAATATACCCCCAAAATTTTTCAATAAAATGGAAACCACAATCTCAAAATTCCTCTGGTTTTCGTAAAACAACCAGAATCTCTCATAAAAAAAAATACTTCCAAAAGAAAAAGGTGGACTGAGCCTCCCTGATTTTAGTCTTTACTATAATATAGTAAATGCAAGCCATTTAATCCAAATTGCGAACTATAAACCATTGGTCGATACATGGACCCCAATCTGGGTCAAAATCTGGTGCAAGTATATACAGTCACTCAAATTAAACCCTCACTCTATCTCATATTTAATGCTTGACAGTGAATACAAATCTAAAATTCTACCTACATTAAAAAATAAAATTGTTACCTTTCAAGCATTGCTACGTTCTATTAATCTACAGGATACCCTTCTTGTTCTCCAACCAATTCACCTAAACCCAAATATAAAAATTAATAATAAAATAATAGCCCCATCTAGCCTTCCTATAATTAAAGATGCCACGGTATGGCATTTTTACCATTCTAAGAACTTTGCTGCTGTTAAAATACTTTTTGGGGCCCCAAGTAGATATGACCCCATGTTAACACAACTTAATTTATTAATAAAACAAAAATTCACAAACCCCAAAGTGAGTGAACAAGACATAACTGTAGCACAATCTATTATCAAAACCTTTCCCTTAGGAACAAATTGTCAAATGCCTACAAGCTCTTGATAAACATCAAATATCAGCAATCACTCTTGTACTCCAATTACTGGGATGACATTCAAGGTGAAATTTCTACTGAGTCCATATATGAAGCTATTCAGAATACCCTTAATTTAACCCCTTTCAAGAATTAGATTTTTACCCAACTTATAATAACTCCTACTATACTCCTGCAGTTCTACTAAAAGTTGGGTATAACAAAAACCTAACATGTCCTTTTTATTCCCCCCAGCATGCAGATTTACTCCACATCTTTTGGAGTTGCAAAATATATATAAATTATGGTACTGTTTTAGAGCTCAACTGGAAAAAATGGGGTACGAAAAGACCACATTTTCCTGGCAAACCACAATCCTGAATTATTCCTAAACCTATAACAGATGTTCGGAGACACATCTTAATAACTTGTATGTGCTCTTCTCAAATACTTAATAGCTAAGAACTGGGTAAATCCCTCAGTGATCTCTTGGCAGAATTTTAAAACTATGGCAATTAAGTATATATCTGCACATAAAGTTTGCTTTAACAGTATGCACATAAAGTTTGCTTTAACAGTAAAAAGAAAAAAGACTATTTCCAGAAATACTGGTGCAGTCTCTTTGACGTAATTCTGTCAAAGTAATTGTCATACAACAATCACTAGTATTAACAGAATCTGTGAGGACCTTTGTGTTTTGTACTTTTCAGTCCTGTAACAAATTAATGCTAATAATCTGCGGTGGTGGTGCTGTGGTAGCGTTGCCGCCTCACAGTTAGACGTTGCCCGTTTCTCTGAGCATCTTCTGTGTGTCAACATACGTGATTGGGCATTCCTTCGTTGAAGGTTGTGCGTTAGGCCCGGCAAGCCAGCACATAAAAATCTACTGCCAATCATTAACGGACCGGAGTTCCGCTTTGGTGACGCCTAACCGGGAAAAGACGAAAGACACAAACAAATTAATGCTAATGATAATCTTTTGTCAGTCATACTAGTATGATGTCCCTTTACACATTTGTTCAATGCATCCAAGTTGTAAATAGTTGTAAATATTGTGAATAGTGTTCTCTCACAATATATTCCCTTTTTCTTCTTTATTGCATTCTTTCCTCTAACCATCGCTAACCCTCCTGTCAAATATGGACAAATTATATCTTTTCTTATATGACATTAGTTTCTTATAAGGGGGTCTCTTCACTACATTCTGTCCCTAAGGTTCATGTTTTTGATATAGCTACCCTGGGTGTTTAGGATAGAAGTTATTCATTTATCACCATTTTTTTTTATTTTATTTTTCTTTTATTTTTTTATTGCCTTGCTATGATAGAATATGTCTGCTTGTTATCCAAAAATGCTTGTTAAAAAGGTTACAGCCCTTTTGTTTAGCAAGACTGATAATTGTATATAATATATGTTGTCTTGATATGTCTTGATACTTAAGACAGAGGTGGTAAGTTTCACAGCCCCCACGCTAAAGGATAATGCTGCCCAAGATGCAGAATCCTGTACAAATGCACTCTATGAGCACCTACAAGGATGCATGGATCATGCCATCCCAAGCAAAACCAAGACTCACTTCCCCAAGAGAAGGAAACCAGTCTTGTGGACCCCTGCCATAAACAGGTTATACAATAAAAGGAGGAAACTAGTTAAGAAAAAAAGCAAATCCCAAGAAGGCAAGACATCCCTGATCAGTATCAGTAAGAAACTAAGGTCCCTCATAAAATCATCCAAGGCTAACTTCGAAAGAAAAATAGCCAAGGATTCGAAAGACAACCACAAAGCCTTCTTTAGCTATGTCAAAAATCTAAGTGGCAAAGCTATAGCAAAATAGCACAAAATATACTGAACCTACTGATACTGCCAACATCCTGGCAGATAGATTCAGTGCAAACTTCATCCCCCCTCTCACCTTCAAAAGGACCCACAACAATACCGGAAATGTGTAGTGTCCCAGAAATCACAGACTGACAGGTGAAAACAGCCCTTTCAAAAGCCAAAAACACAGTGTCAGTGGGGCTAGATGGTGTCCCAGGATACGTCTTGCATGAACTACAGAACGAACTAACCCCCCCCCCCACCTAAACATGCTGTTCAACCTCAGCCTCTCCACAGGCTACGTGCCCATAGAATGGCGCACAGCAACAGTTATTCCACTCCACAAAGGAGGGGCTCCAACTGACCCTGGTAACTATCACCCCATTCGAAAGACGACCACAAAGCCTTCTTTAGCTATGTCAAGAATCTAAGTGGCAATGCTAGTGCAAAATAGCACAAAATATATTCCTGACTAGCCTGGTCAGCAAGGCTATGGAGCGCATCATCATGGAACTCATTAACAAAGACATTGGGAACCTCCAAACACTTGACCTGACCCAGTTTGGCTTTGTTAAGGGCAGATCATGCCTACTAAAACTGGTTGACTTTTTTGAGACAGTTACCAAGGCCAGTGACGAGGGAAAGGTGGTTCACACAGCCTACCTTGACCTTGCCAAGGCGTTCGACACCATTTCTCACTCCGGTATTAAAGAAAAACTCACCAGCCTGAACATAAACCCCTACGTCACAAGATGGGTTGCCATCTGGCTTACAGACAGAACTCGCGCGGTAAGAATAGCAGGCTCCAAGTCTGACTCTAAACCAGTCACAAGGGGTGTCCCACAAGGCTCGGTCCTGGGACCCCTACTGTTCGGCATATACTTCGCAGAAGTACAGGCAAACACAGGAGGACTATGGCTAAACAAGTTCGCCGATGACTGCAAACTGGGAGCCATAATTGACTCTCCGACTGGCACAGACATCCTCCAAAAAGGCGTTACTGAGACGAACACCTGGTGTCAAAGTCATGGCCTCAAGCTAAATGCCAAAAAATGCATAGTCATCCCATTTGGGAAAAACAAAACACCCACGAATTACCACATAGGTGGCAGCCCCCTTAATACAGAAGAGGTAATAAGAGATCTGTGGACCCAGGTAGATAGTAATCTCTCCTGTGACAATCATATTACCAAAGTAGTTAGGAAATCCTTTTATGTGGCCCATCTAATTACTAAAGGGTTCGCATCTAGAAATAAAGAGGTTATAGTGCCCTTCTACTCGTCACTCATCAGACCTGTCATAGAGTACAATGCCCCATTTGGGATGTACCTCACAAAACACTTCCAACAGCTGGAAAGACCACAAAAGTACCTCACCAAAAGGATTACTGGCCTCAAACATATGTCTTATGCAGACCGAATGAAAAAACTCCGGCTGTACTCAGTGGCATATCGCTTACTCAGAGGTGATCTCTGCCTGGCTTGCAAAGCCATGTCCAACTCAGAATTGATGGACATGCTCTACCTAAAGAAATCCAAGTTGCTGTGAGCCACGCGCTCTAGTGAGCTAAACCTCACCACAACAACAAATAGAACATGCTGGAGGGATAGATTCCTGTCACAGAGACTCCCCATGCTTTGGAACAAAATTCCTAACTACATTAGGCAGAGCCCCTCACTAACACTCTTCAAGAGAAACCTTAACGAGTAGATGGGTAACAGAAAATACACCCATGTAATCACTTCATTGGCTCTGCTTGACAGAGGCTCAGTTAATCAATCAATGGGGCGGCGAAAGCCGACAATCTCTGGCTAGGCTTATAAATGCCCTCGGGCAGATAGCCTAGTACCTACCTATGAACCTATGTTTCTGTTATAAATCTTGTAAAACTAATAAAAATTATATTTGAAAAAAAAAGAACAGAGCATGTTTTTTGAAATGTATAAGAGTGGTGAAACTCTGGAAAAAGTTGCACAAAGAATTTTTTTGACAATATAGATATGACTGTGATTATGTATGGATATTATAGGCAGAAAAAATGTGTGAAAGGTGGATAAGAATTTATTTTATTTAATGTGTTATTTTGAATGAAACATTGAATGAAATGTTTAACAGGAAGTGGATTTTGGCAAATAATATTGCAAAAAAAATTATGGTTGTGGAAGGACGAGTAGGAGTCAGTTATGGAAGAATAACAATAAGGATGTTATATGAAAATGATAAATATTAAGTAATAGAATGTGTGTACAGTATGTGTGCCCATAAATATGTAAATATGTAAATAAAATTTTGTGTTGTGCTTAAGTTAAGTTAGGACCCCCTGCTCTCTTCAGTAGGTGCAGTGGGATCTTTTGCATCTACCTGAACTACCATCGACCCAAGCAGGTAGGACCTCAGTTTGACATCTTTTCCAGTCTATCTATATTTAACTCTTCTCTTTCTTCCTTTGTAGTTGCTGTTAGAATTAATTAGAATTATGGCAGATAAATTGGATAAGCTGACTGGCTTTAAGAAATGTTCCAAGTGTGGTCACAAAATGCCATTGAGTGATTCAAAGTTTGTGTATATTGTCTGGGCCCACTTCATTTACAGCAGGAATATGACATTTGCAATGTGTTCAACCACCGGGCCCTTCTTGAACGCCAAAACAAATTGATCCTTAAGGGTGTGTTGCCTCCCTCTGTTAGGGAGGCCATTTCTGGCTCTAATAAAAAACTCAAAAAGAAACATTCTTCTAAGTCTGAACAGTCTAGTCCAGCTTCCTTCCTGTCCTCCAGAAGTTCAAATGAGGGAAGGAAAAAGCCTTCTGCTCAAAGGTTGCCATTGGAACCGTCACTGAAAGTGGCTAAACTGTATCGGATCCTAAGCCCTTCTCAGATCCGACAATTTTCATGACTCCCCCCATCGGATATGACCACTTTGGATCCAAGCCTCTCTGCTCCTAAGGATCTGTTGGATTGGTGATGGTTGTATCCTGTAGGAGCCATTTCAGACCTATCCAATCTTTACCTAGGACTCTGTACTCTCCTTCTATTGACCCACTACCATCCAGAGTACCTTCTCCTTTCCTGGAGAGACCGAAGTGTCCTTCGGTATTGTTAACTCACTCAACCAGAAGCCTCACAGAAAATGAAATGGAGAGGATGGTCAAGAAGAGCTTCTTGGCACAAGGCTTTGCATTGCCCCTTCGGCTCCTACCGCTATGGGTCAGAAGTTGTGAATCTCATCTTCCCTTCTTCAGATTCCTCCTGTGGCTTCCCTGGATGTTTTGGACCTTTCAGATCCAAATCCATCCAGTATTGGTCTACGTCAAGAGAAAAAGACCTTTCATTCCATGGGTCAGACCTCTGCTCTGAGTTCCTAGGGTCTGTTGGAGTCAGGGGACTCTCAAGGTCGCAGTGGCCCGGTTGGGTCCGATGCAGTAGGGTCAACTCCAAAGTTTTCCGAGCCGTCCTGATCTCTTGGAGCCTTGGCTTGGATCAGTTTGGCCCTGGCTTTGGGAGCTCTGCCCTCTGGATTTGAGGGTGTCCAGATCCATAGGCATGACCTTTCAGATCGAGGATGCTTCACATCTCAGGATCAGTCAGCTTTTGAGGCTTTGGAGAGGGCCATGTCTGCCTCGGCAGCACAGACTGTATCTCCCCCTTCAGATCCTCAGCCTTCTACCTTGCAGGTCCCACACCCAGTTTCTCGACCAGGCCTCCCACAGGAACAGCAGGTCCAGAAGCACCAGGCTACCCTAGAGGGTTCCCCCTCCTCTTCCAGTACCTCCCTGGAACATCATGGAGAAGGTTCCCCGGAAGAGGAAGTGTAAGAGGAAGCAGCTAGACTTCATGGAAAAGTCCATCACTGAGGATACTGACCTCTAGGAAGGTGAAGGAGCACCATGGTCACCTCCAGATGACGTTTCCTTTGTGGACATTCTAGAGATCTTGAAACTGAGAGGGGGGCTGGAAGCCCAGCATTCCATCATTGGAGGAGTCAATGTACCTGGCGGCTTTTGGATCCCAGCCACCTACCTCCTGGGTGATCCCACCTGCCTGCAAACTCATCGAGTTGATTTCTCAGCGGGCAGGGAAGGCTGCAGATTCCATTGAACTTACCCTCCAGAGAGCAAGTAAAATAACATCACCAGAAGATAAAAAAATGTTGGTTGAAAGGTGTTCCAGTAGGTGCCATGGTCATGGCAGCAGCCAGTAACAAAGAACTTGTGATGGAAAATTCTACTATTTATCCTCCTAATAAGGATTCCAGAATGATGGATAGATGCATGAAGCGTCTTTTCTCTTCAACGACCTTTGCTTTGAGGTCCCTGAATTATCTTTTCTATTTTACCAGATTCCAGAGGGATCTGATCAAGAAGTTATCAGATGCTTTCTGAACAGGTACATGATTCGGTTACCTCCCAGCTAGCCACCCTGCATGCTACCGCAGACTCCTCCATGAGGCTCATTTTCATGCAGCCAAAGGGGTGAGTAGAGCTGCAAGTTCAGGTATTTCTATGAGGAGGTAAGTCTGGATGCGCTTGTGCGACTTCCATTTGACAGCACTTCCCTATTTGGCCCAACAATCAGAACTACGCTGTCCAGGTGTGAGAAAGATGGGAAGTCCCCTTTTGCCATGGGCATTTGTTTTTCCACCCCACAAAGGTCATATTCATAAAATCAGAGGAGCAGTGGAAAGACGTGGTTCAGAAAATCAAAAGGGTCTTTTCTTCAAGCACGTGGTGAAAGTTCCTTCACCTGAGACCCTGGCTGAACATAAACGACAAATGGGTACAGAGGATAATATCCAGAGGATACTACATACCCTTTTCCCATTCACTGACCCAAAGCAAAAAAAACTCCCCGGTGTTCCACCCAGTCAAAAGGAGAAAGCAGCTATTCAGGTACAAAAGCTGCTAGACAAGAGTCGTCCAGGAAGTCCCACCAGACCAGAGAGGATCCGGTACTTAAGGTTCTTTTTGGTACCAAAAAAGACAAGTGACTGGAGACCAAGTTTGGATTTCAGCAGATTGAACAAATCAGTTCAGCGGTTCCAGATGGTCACGGTTCAGTCCATTCTTGGAAAAGGAAGGATGTGCTTGGTAGACCTTCAGGATGCATACTACCATAATAAAGATGGACAGGTGATGCAGAAGTCATTTACATTTCTGGCTGGGAGCCAGTCAGTATCAGTTCAGAGTACTGCCATTTCATCTCACTACAGCCCTCAGAGTGTTCACCAAGTGTATGGCATTAGTAGCAGCTCACTTGAGACAGCAAGGATGCCTGGTGTTTCCATACTTAGACAACTGGCTCATAACCACCCCAACCAGGCATTTACTTCTAGAAGCAAAACATGGTCCTTTGAACTTATTCCTTAAGTATTACAGTAGATTGCGAAATGTCACACCTAGACCCCTCTCAACAAATAGACTCCATAGGAACAAACATAAACACAGTTGAGATTGTGGTACGTCTCCCATCATCAAGAATAGTGACCATAAGAGATCAAGTCAGAAAGTTGCTACACAATTCAAGAGTATCTGCTCAAACATTATTTCTGGCCTTAGGTTCTGTGGCAGCATCAGTAATACTAGTTCCACTAGCAAGATTCCACATGAGTCTTACAGTGACTTCTCACAGTACAATGGTCTGTCCTTCACCAAACCATGTCAGCCCGATAAGAATTATGAACACTTGCAAGAAGGATCTTTCATGGTGGATTCAATCATATCAACTTATACAAGGTTGCCCCTTTGTTCCCCCTCTCCCTAAGTCCGCGGTGACCACGGATGCTTCCCAGATGGGGGGTGGGGGCATTATCTGGGAAAAACAGTCTAAGACACATGGTTTACACAAGAGGTCAAGTCGCACATAAATATCCTAGAGATGAAAGCGGTGCTACTAGTGTTGCAAACTTTTCAGCATTCTCTCTCTATAGGACAATTGTGATTCAATCAGTTTGGCAGTGGGTGATCTCATCCAACCGCTTTCTCGTAGCAACACACATTCCGAGAAAGTCCAGCATGTTAGTGGACAAGTTGAGCAGATCCATTATTATGCTTCATAAGTGGTCTGTCAATCAGAAAGTGGTGGAAAGTATATTCTGCAAGTGGAGCCAGCCTTGCTGCGACCTTTTTGCGTCCCATCTGAACAAAAATGCAGCAGCTACTTTGCCGTGATACCCCTAAGAGGAGGGTCCCCGATAGATTCTCTCACTCACGGTTGGCCTTCTGGTCTACTGTGTGCCTTTCCACCAACTCCCTTGATCCCCAAATTTCTTCAGAAAGCAAACAGGTGGAAGAGAGAAGTAATCCTCATTTCCCGTATTGGCCTTGTCAAATCTGGTTTCCTTTGGCCTCACCTGCAGAAGAAGCCATAGATTATGTATCCAATTCCTGATCTCTTGTCACACGACTTTAATGCCTCATCTGAACTTCCAAAGTCTCAAGCTGACAGCTTGGTATCTCCATTTCCGTTGATAGCCAGACAATCTATGCTCTTTTTCCTGGTCCATCATATTCTATTATCCTCCCATAAACTGTCTAGACCAAAGTTGTACAACAGAAAGTGGAAGAGATTCATACGTTGGTCTCAACAAAATGATGTAGACCCCTTTTTCAGCTCTTATCCACGTGGCACTATAGTTTTTAGCACAGCTTTTTAATGAGGATGGAGCTTATTCTACAATAAAAGTGCATCTAGCTGCAATTTCTAATTATTACATTGGATTTGACAGTTCCTCCCTTGCATTCTTGAGAGGAGCTCTCTTACCTGAGCCCCTTTATAAAGATCCTCCATCACCTTGGGACTTAAATTTGCTATTGCAGAAAATTATACCAGCGGGCTACCTGTCAACTTAAATTTCTCTCTTGGAAAATTATTTTCTTGGTGGCCATCATGTCTGCAGGAAGAATTTCTGAAATTCGGGCCTCATCATCCCAACAACCATACTTGGTCTTCCACAAAGACAGGGTCACGTTACGTACTAATCTTTCATTCTTACCAATGATGGTTTCATAGAATATTATCAGACAGTCCATTAATCTACTAGTTTTTTGCCCAAGCTTCACCAATAAAGGTAATATTCATAGGCAACTATGTTTTTATCTTCATAGAACAAAGGACTTAAGGAATCAAAGTCAATTGTTTAAAAAAAATAGAGTGGATCTTCCAATGACCAAGGTGACTCTCGCTAAATGGATTAGAGACTGCATATCTTTCATTTACAAGAGACATGGTTTAGAGCTCCCAAAAATTGTTCAAGCTCACTCCACTAGAGCCATGGCCACCTCGGTAGTTTTTTAGGGCAGAGTGGATGAGATTTGCACAGCAGCAACCTGGGCTGCCCCTCATACTTTCATTACTCATTACAAGCTGGATTTGATCTCTAGGGGTAGGGTCTCCTTTGGTTCAATGGTTCTGAAGAATATCCTTCCATAAGGCCACCCAAGAAAAGGTAGCCAGGGACTCTGTCCCATATGTGAGGATAAAATGAAAGTTAACAACATCAGATAAAATAGTTATGTACCCACCATAACGTTCCATCTGTGTTGTCCATTTTCATTTTTTCCTCAAAAACCCACCCACCATCCCCCTGTCCCTTTCTTGTTTTTTTTGGATGAGCGAGTTGGCCTAAATTTTGATTATTGATGTCAGTTTGATAATTGGCTATTACAAAAAGCCAGGAATGGTCTTACCCATAGCCAAGGTGTTACTCTGTTCTATCATTTTTTTTTCTGTTATCACCAAACAAGATCTGAGTGGACTGAGAGAAAGGCATTATGGGTAGGATAGGGTCCTTGAGAGCTTTTTGGTTGCCACAAGCTATTATAACGGCCAAGTCAGATTCAAGGGATCGGATCCAAACCCATATATGAGGAAAAAATGAAAATGGACAACACAGATGGAATGTTACGGTGAGTATTTAACTGTTTTTTTTTCCAAGTGCTAAGGATCACATTGAACTTTCTCAAGTCATAGTTAACTCTGAGTGTGGATTTTCAGGGTTTGAATGTACACTCTGCTGAAGGCAAGGTTTTCTTGACCCTGGATGGGATCTATTCCATAATGTTGTGAACCATTCCAGAAAAAAACATTTGGCCACATTTGGGAAATTATCTATAAACAGATTTTCCAAGCAGCTACCATTTCAATTAGATCCTCAAGCAAGATTGCTTATGAAGAGAGTACAGATGATTCTTCATTACTGAGCCCACATGCAAGGATATTTAAGTCAAACTTTGTATGTCCTTCATTTTTACTGGGTGGTGTTTAGTGGGCTCCCCTACTCCATCTGATGACTGTGGTAAGACCTGCTTATCCTATTGTATACCATATCACTACTACACATGTGCCACTTTCATAATGAGGTGATGACTTTATTCAGTTTTCTTTGCAAGGGGTTTGGTCCCCTCATTAATGGAATTTTTACATCAGTCTGATAGAGCTGATTGCATTGTGCAAAGTCTTTCAGGGTCTGTGGATTTTGGAGAGGTGCATATTTATGTATAGAATACCACTACAATGCACTGCATCAACAAATGGAGGACATGAGGGTTCCCTGCCTTTTGCTGCAAATTACTGTCTTATGAACGTGAGTTTTAGGACTGGGTCTGTCTCTCTCAGTCCAGTACATTCCAGGACATGAAAGCATTTTTGTGACTGTTCCAAGAAGTCTAGCCACATTAGACTTTGGATGGAAGTGTGATAAGGTCTACCCCTCTATCTTTGAAGAGTGTTAACTTCTCAAATCAGCCTTTTGAAACCAGTCAAATTGAAATGCTGCAGAAGTCCTCGTCTCTAAAACCAATCTTTGGGTTGCTGTTTAGGCATTTTCTCTCTCATGTAAAGGGAAGTTTTTCAATACCTTCCCATCCAGGCTTCTGTTATACTGTTGTCCTCACAATGGAGAGGGAGAAATCCGCACCCCCGCTGCTTGTGTGTATAAACCCTGATATCACCATCTCTTGGAGAAGCGATGTAGTACAGGGGATTTGTCCAGATAAAATTACTTTAGTGAGCAGATCTAGGAGACAATCTCTGATATGCTTCCTCTGGGAGGAATAAAGATGCCTTGCTGAAGTTTCAAGTTGTTTATTCAGTTAAGTAGGTAGATTTTTTGTTTATGTACTTTATTTTATTAACATTTGTTTACCATATTATTGTCCATCTGGGCTGGTGGCCTGTTTTCATTGGAGACCCTGGGAGAAAAGCTCCACAGATAAATGATACAGCAACAGAGTACAAGAAAAGAAACAAAATCTACATTAACTAAAACATAACGTATTTACAGTGAGTATTGAAAACATGTTTACAAACAAAAATGATTCATTAGTAATTTTCTTTGTAGAAAAAAAAACAGCTTTAAAAGGGTACTCTTTTGAACAGAAATATTAGCATTTAGCTGTTAACAAGCAGTGATCAGGAGGTATGCAAACTTTAAGCAAGAAAAAAAAATTGCTTATGAAAAAAAAATATAGAAGAAAATAAAAATAAGCAGACCAAAGGATGTGAGGATGCAGATTGAGGGGAGAAAGTAGACAATAGGAGCTGTAATAGAGGAAAACAGTGTAGTGGAGGTATAAAAGAGAATAAGGTAAAGTGGGTATCCTGGTGGATAACAAGAGCAGAGCCATTTGCTTTTTAGATGTTTTTTTAAACTATTTTTGAATGATGAGAAACAAGGGATGCATTGTAAGCTTTAGGGAAGAGCATTCCAGGACTTAGCTATTTTGTTTGAGTACAGGGAGTCGCCATGATAGTCATGTGATTGTGTTATTTTAAGTAATGGCCTATTGGAAGATCTAAGAGACCTATTGTTCACTTGTAGTTTTAGTAAGCTTGAGATTGCTGGGCAATTCTGGGGATTGTGTGTAATTTTGTGTGCTAGAGTTAGTTGGCTCAAGGTTAATAGGTTAGGGAGTTCTAGCCAGTTGAGTAAGAGGGTTTCATGGGGGTGGTCAGTGGCAAACTTTGCAATTTTATTATAGCAGGATTCGAGGTTGTGCAGGTCAGTCTTACGTAAGTTAGTAAAGATATGTGAGCAGTAGAGAAGATAGTAGTTGTGACCTAACAGTAGCAAGCCTGGCTTGGGGAGTTTGGTATGGTTTGGCCCTGTGGGGGACACCTACTTTGGAGCTGACTCTTTTGATGGTTTGAGAGATGTGAATATCACATTTGAGATGGTCATCTATTGTGATACCTAGGAGTTGTTCTGGTTAAGGTTCAATTTTAGAACCATTTGACGACTAAATATAGAGGGATGGGCAGTTGGATTTAGTAGTTTTGTTAGAGAAGATTATTAATTTTGTCTTATTTGGATTTAGAATGAGTTGGTGGTTTGTTAAAAAAGATTCTAGTTCTAGAAAAGCTTTTTGCATTTTTTCATTTAGTTCTTGTGGGGAAGGGGCGGAGCAGATAAGGGAAGTATCAGAGTATTGTATGGTAGTTGCCAGTTGTGTGGCTGTGTTAAGTTTATTAATAAATATGGTAAATAGAAGGGGGTCAAGTATAGATCCTTGGGGTACCCCAGTGGTCACTGGTAGTAGTGAGGAGAGTTTGTTTTCTCATTTGGTAGCCTGTTGATGGTTAGAGAGATAACTGAGGATCCAAGATAAGGCAGCTGGACTGAGGTTGTATGTAGCAAGTATGTTTAGAAGTAGTTGGTGGGAGATGGTTTCAGAGGCTTTTGACATGTCTAGAAATATTGCAGATATTGCTTGTCCATTGTTAATTAGGTGGTGAATGGTATTGGTGAAGGATAATAAGGCTGTGCTAGTGCTATACTTGGGTCTAAAGCTGTGCTGGGAATCTGATAGAAGGTTGTCAGTGGTCAGGTGGTTTAGTAGTTGGAGCTGAATGCATTTCTCTAGGATTTTTGATAAATGTGGGAGGATGGCTATGGAGCAGTAGTTTGTGATGTCTCTGGAGGGGCCACCCTTGTGGGGGATAATTATGTGAGCAGTTTTCCATTGAAGTGGTACATATTGTTTCGAGATGGAAGATTGATTAATATTGAGATAGGATATGCAGTGGATGGGACAGCAATTTTTAAGAATTCGTTAGGAAGTTGATCGGCCGCTAGGCAACAAGTTTTTAGTTTGCTTAGTAGCTTTTTAATGTAAGAAATTTGAATTGGTTTAAAGGATAAGGAGTTGGTGGTACTGTGGCATAGTGAGGTGAGGGAAAGGGGCAGATGCTTTTTGGCGGCAAGCAGGGAGGAGATAGAGTTAATGAAATGTGAGTTGAATTGTGAGGCTATGGGTGTGGTGGTATTGGTTGTGGAAAGGGGGGGGGGGTTTACCAGGGTTGAGGAGGAGGTTTACTGTTTGCCAGATTTTTTGCGGGTTATGAAGAAACTTTTGTTGAGCTGTTTGGAAATGGTACTGTTTTATCACTGTTCATTTTTTTCTTAGTCTGGTTTCTTAACTGCTGATAAGTGGTCAAGTTGGATTTTCTTTGGTGGACAGATATAGCGATTTGGCTCTATTTCTTTGTTTAATTTATTGTTTGTCTCATGGGAAAGCCATGGTAGTTTCTTGGCTTTGAAGTGTATTTTTCTGGTGGGGGCTATGATATTTAGGATTTCAAGGAATTTTGTGTTAAAGAATTTGACTGCAAGGTCTAGGTTTAGGTTTTTTAATGGGGACCAATCGCCACGTTGAAGTAATAGGTTGAATAACTCTGGTGAGAAACGTTTCTTACTGTGGATGATTCTGAAAGGATTGTGAATTTGTGTGTGGATTATTTTTTTGAGTAGAAATGTGGGGGTATGGTCACTAATATTTATAGGAAGGCAGGCGGCTAGATGGGTGAGTGTAAGTATGAAGTCTCTGAACTTTGTAATGTTTGCGTCTAATAGTTTGGAGATTTTGAAGGCAATGTTATCAGTTTGTGATTGGGTTTAACTAGAGGAGGGTGTACCAGGGGAATATCTGATATCAATGCCATGTTGATAAGGACCAGGTCAAGAATGTTTTTCCCTTTATTCTTTTCCACTGTATTCCTTACCAAACCTTCTCAATACCTGTATCTATTCTTCCTCTTATTATTTACCTAACGTTCCTGTATTCCTAATCCCCCTACCCTACCTCCCATCAAACCTTGCATACATGCTTATATCCAATTCTGTTAACTCCTTCCTCTATTAATTAACTTTCTACAAACAGGATTTCTTCCTTGCTCGCTCACTATCTAACAAATACTGTTTATCTCTGCCTGAACCTCTCGTTAGACCAAAAATCACTGTGTTGCTTCTGTAAAGTCTGCATATAGTTTTAATGTTTTCTACTCTTGTATCCTACTAGCCATTGTGATCTGTGTCTTATTGTGTTATATCTGATATGCCTGCACATAGTTTTTATGTATTCTAGTATTGTACTTTACTAGATATTGTGATGTAATTAATTATTTTACTGTGGAGCTTTTCTCCCCAGGCCTCCGCTGAAAAAGGGCTTTTGCTCAGTCAGATTATCCCAGTTAACAAATGTAAAATAAGTAAATAAGTTCTAATGGATTCTTGTCAGTTTGGTCTAGTGGGTTTTGTTTATGAAATCAAGGAATGTTTTGGTGTAACCTGCAGTTGAAGTGTGGGTGTCTCAGTTTATTGTTGTATGGATAAGGTCTTAGATATGGAATTCCTCTTGATTTATAGTTCATCCATTATATTTAGGAACTTAACACAGTGTTCTGGGAGCATGTTTTGATCTGATAGATGATCCTGTTTAGTGGAATTTAGATCTGGACCAGTTAAGTTTGTGGGGCTGTAGGGAAGATCTTACAAGTATTGTGGTCCCTAACAAGTATGAATAGTCCATCTCAGTTACCATCGGGCTGAAATGCATGGTAGGTGCAAAACCCCGGAATGGATTAGCAGAGACACCTTGATATGGTCAGTTGTTTGATTGTTTTTATTAGATTTGGAGATCCGTGAGCTGGACGCTGCCTTAAAATGTACTACAGGGGCAGCAAAGGCTTCAGCCAGTATTTGGAAGTCCTGGAATGGCAAAGCAAGAGTGACTGTCTAGCATCTCCTCCCATGTTGACACATACTGGATCCTCCTAGAATGACAACAACTCTGCAGCCAGTTATTGAAGCCATTCATCTTTTCCCAGTACTTTGACATCATTCAAGGAAAAGGTAGAATTCTGCTCAAAGCCAGAGTTTTACCTGCATTTGTGACATGTGTGGGTAACTCTGACATGTTTTTCTGCATGTTCTTTTGGGTTCTATGCTCCTGGTTATTCACACCCACATGGATCACTACCATGTCATAGTCATATTTATTTGGCTTGAGTATCTTTAGGGCCCTTGATATGTCAAGAGATCCCGGCTCCTGAAAGGCAACTCACTGTCACCATCTCTTTGTCCAGCCTCATGAGAATCAAGTGTGTGTCTGACAATGGAGTCACCGATCACTAGTACAATTTTCTTAGAAGGGTGCCTAAGTGCATTGGTTTTGGAGTGCTAATTACCTTGTGACCCTTTAATGTGATTGTGTTAATAGGTGTTGTAATGTTTGACTCATGCTGAGCATTTTATTTACTAGGTCCTTAGAGGTTTAGTCAATAAGTTAACAGCATCAGCACATGTAGTTTATGTATATTTGTGTAGAATGTAGTAGTGGTGTACATTTCTCACTGGTTGTGTTTGTGAGTCAGAGGCCTCCATTAAGGCTAAGTACTTGCATTTCTCATATAGAATACTGAGAGCTG
Source organism: Protopterus annectens (assembly GCF_019279795.1). Taxonomy (NCBI): domain Eukaryota; kingdom Metazoa; phylum Chordata; order Ceratodontiformes; family Protopteridae; genus Protopterus; species Protopterus annectens. The sequence goes on along the minus strand of NC_056747.1, from coordinate 1,033,353,554 downwards.
AAGAATAATTCATTGTCTGTAAGCATTAGGAAATTGTTAGTGCCTGAATATACCAAGTGCTATGAGGCTGACAATTGAGGATGGGCAAGCTGACTGATCTTCCATTTCAGTCCAGTAATACAGTAATCCTTTAGTGGGCATCTCATTCTTTATCATGTTGACCTGCACCACCAAAATTACAGTTTATCTTCAAGTCAGTACTTGGTCAGCAAATACAAATGCAGGCATTATGTGCTAGGTGTACTGGCTCAGTAGACCATGCTGCCATTAAGCTTTCTTTTTATGATTTTATATTACTGTTCCATGCAAATACATTTATTACCTCTCTCAATATTTAGTAAAAGTGTTGAAATGTGGCAGACCCATGAAAAACATGCTGATTGTAAAACCCATTATTCTTTCAACTTTCGAAGGTTATAAGAGCGGTATTTAAAATCTGTCCCTGATTTTTTTACCTTTGTACCCCCATTATTTTTGACTTTGTTTAGAATTCTTGCACTAAAGAGATTGGGAAGCTGTGAGAAACAAACTCTGGACAAAATAGGTCTCAGCTTTTTAAGGGGCCAATGTGGAACACAGACCACAGCAATGTGTGACAGTCAAAATGTGGATCACTCTATGGTCACACTGCGCAAAAGTGTACCACTTCTACGGGGCCTAATTTAAACTGGCTTTCTGCCAGAAAAGAGCACTTAACAGGTTTTGCACCAATTTACAAACCTCTTTACTTGGGCATCACTGAGACTGCAGTACGGTTATTTACTTCTCTGTAATTCATTAAAAACTTATTACAATGTGTTTTTTATCAACCCACATTTACTACACAGTAAGTGTGACACTCTAGAATGCCATTACTGATATTCATCTTAAAGAAACTACATCTAACTCTAAGTTAAAACTACAGGCCATAACAGTCTTGCATTAACTTGCATTTGCTGAGTAGTAGTCAACGTAAAAATCACTTCTGTTCTACAAGAATAAGCACACAATTCACATGTAGTGGGACTACCCAGTCATTAAACTTTTCTGGTAATCAGATGTCAATAAGTAAAGTAAATAAAGCATATCTGCAGAAACATTCATGCATTGCAGTCTGTTGCAGTCTGTAACACAGAAATATTTCTACTTAGTAGAAAATGGTTAAATGACATTATTTAGCTGTTTAAAAAAATAAAATAGTCAACTATTTCAGGCATTTTCAGCAAGTGTTAACATTAAATAGCTCAGCTTTCTTATTCACTAGTTTGTAGTTTTCTTGTTATAAAGATGCCAGTTAAGTCACTCATCACTGCAGCTTCACAAGCCGCTATGCTGTAGATAAGGCAGTCAGAATCATTAATAAAAAAACAATCCAAATGCATCAACCAAGCCACCATTGTTATCCAATAAATGACTGCTCCCAGAAGCAGTACCACAGCTGTCCCAAAAGCATTCTGCAGAAAGCAAATCACATCACTTTTGAAATATGGGACAAAGTCTACAGTTCTTTTGATTCTGGTCAGGTCTTTGTAGTACCCTGCATACATGCTGGCTGTGGTAGCAACTTCTGAGTGGTACACTTGGTTGCTTTGGCTTACCCGTCTGTTCCCATGATGGTCAAATAACATTTTCTAATTACTTATTGAAGGTATTGTATTGTGGTGGTGCTCAAACTGTAGCGGCATTCCATTGGACAACTTCTGGTGCATCCTCATTAGCTTGCTTTGCGTTAGAATTTACCAAATTGTCTCATATACTGTGATGCCAATTGGGTGTAATTGTGGTATATGAGCCAATCTAAAACACAAAGTGTAACCACCACTGTTCAATGGGGAACAGTGGAAAAGTGACTTTCTGCTTTGTAAATGTGAAACATTCTGCACAATTTGAAGCACTTGGATGGTAAACCCTGGACTACAACAGTCAGCTCTTAAACAATACATAGCCCTAACCTTCTCCACTCCCAGACTTCTAAAGCTGTTGAACTTGAATATTTTTTTAAAAATCATGGTATTTATGTAGTTATATTTAGTTTCAGGGGTCCACGAGTTATTTCCACTGGGTTATATTCTCTTTGCTCCACAGCACTGAGATTTCCCAGCCTCATGGTTTCACAGTCGTATTCAGTGGTCATTTCAAGCCTCTCATCTGTTCTTAATGTCACATATATAGTTATCAGTTCTCTTTCTCCAGAATGTGGAATATATCTCCCAGAAAGTGTAACATGTTGGCAAAATGTAGAACACTTACTAACTACATTGTCAAGAAACTTGTAGAATTGTTAATAGCCGTTTCTTCATACCTACACAAATTCTTTTGATAAGTTAATATGATTCATATTTAAAATCCGCGGTGGTGGTGCTGAGGTAGCGTTGTCGCCTCACAGTAAGACTCTGTCCGGTTCGATTCTCAGCTAGAGCGTCTTCTGCGTGGAGACATGCGTGAATGGGCGTACCTTCATTGAAGGTTGTGCTTCAGGGCTGGTAACTCGTCACGTAAAAATCAACTACCAATCATTAGCGGACCAGAGTTCCGCTGTGGCAACCCCTAATCGGGAAAAGCAGAAAGACACAACAACAACATTCTTTACCACAGTTATTTGTTTAAAAATGTATTCACAATGAATGCATGGCAGACGCTTTCAGTGTGGAACAGCATAAAACATGAATTTCACTAAAAATGAGGAGCATTCCTCTTAAATGAGGTAGCAATGAGAATTATAATTCCAGCTTAAAAAGTGGATGTGAATACCCCCTCTGCTCCCTTTGTAGTGTACCCTTTTGTTTTTACAGTTCCATGATATCGTTTTTGTTGTTTTGCTGCTGCTGTTGCAGTAATAAAAAAATACCAGTGTTATGGAAGTTTAAACAGGATACTTCAGACAGCTGGGGAAGGTGTCATTACCATCAGTTTTTACCGTGTCCGTAAACACATAACTTGGGCAGTCTGCATAGGCTAATCATCGTCTCCTTCCCAAGGAGATCACATCATTCACTTTAACAACAGAGGTGCAAGGAAAGCCATTGACACCTCCAGGCTTGGCAGTGGCACAATAGGGTTTTAAATGAACTATTTGTTACAAATTCAGGTTTTTTTTTTGTTTTTTTTTTTTAAGTATGACAGTTACTGTGTTTTCTTTAGTAGTAGCTTTTAACTCAAAAGTACTTTTTCCAGCAGGCAACATTTCAAGAATGCATTTTACCAAAGGTTTTGCTGTCTGTCTTTGCCAATGACTATAGACTATAGTGTACAAAGTGTATGCTTACTGACTTCCTTGGGTTTGAGTCTAATTAGTAGACTGTGTGAGAATACATCTACAGTCCCCCAATTAGATTGTGGGAAGAGCCAAAAGAAGAAGGTGTGTTTGTATAGAGTTTGATACTGGTAGACCCTTTTTCCCTGTAGTACAGCATTATGTGGCACTAGGTGGTGCTGTGCACAATGCGGTTTATCTCAGCAGGGAAAAGAACCAAGAGAAAATTAGCTAGAAATTCAGTCAAAATGCCTTATTGAGTATTTTAGTAATTGATTTCTGTACCATAGAACCATTCTCACTGGCCCTTAGAAGTTAACACCTGACCAACGACTGCTTGGAAAACTTTTAAGATAGCAGCAAAATGTAAGAAAAACAGGAAAGCATTACATTAGAAGCCAGAAACACTTTAGCAATGCAGTAGCAGCCAAGCCACTGCATAAACACAACAGAACATTTTTTAACCAGACAGTATAAAAGTACAATAAAAATTAATGAACATAGCACTTAAAACTGTATGGTTCAACTGACAATTGTAAGTGCAATAAGCCTGCATCCCCCACCCCCCCTCAATAGGTGGACGGCTGAGATTTTCCAAGCCCCCCCCCCCCTCTCCATTTGCATTCTGCCTGACTTCAGATGCTTGGGTGATGGAAGTTATAACTGCAGGGCATAACTCTCAACTAATCTGGTACAAATCTCAGAAGAATCCAGGATAAAGTCAGAGCAGGAACAATCAGGAACATACCTCTCAGCTGCACAGATTTTTGCCTCATATTTTTGGTCCATTTTTCATAAAATTGTGGGTTTTTTTTCTGGCAAATTAGTGGCAAATAATTGAAGATTGAATTTAGGAAATAATGACAGACATTTTAGTTTCAGTCTTTATACCCTTTAGAAAATTCATGCTAATGCAAAACCTGTTATTCTATCACGTTCTAAGTTTGTAAGAGCAACATTTAAAAAATATCCCTATTTTTGGGCCTTTGTCTCACTTTTATTTATGGCTTTGTTCAGATTTCTTGCTCCAAGAGGTTGAGAGGTATGATCAGGAACCCCTTTTAACATGTTAGTATTGTTGATGAGCCATTGCCAGAATAAGAGAATTTGAATTACTATACATTTTCTGAAGTAAAAGAAGTCTGTAACTTTAATTATTGTCATTATTTGTAAAGTGTAATTTACCACCTTTTGTCCAAAAGTCACAAGTTCTGAGTGATTAAGAGGTACAGATGTAGTATTTGAGTCAAAATTAGTGACTTCCATAAAAATTAAGGACAGTTGGGAGGTATGTTGCAGGGTACAAAATAAGAGTTTGAAACATTTCCTGCTTTTTAGGTAGAATTTAGATACCTGTAAACCAGTTGATGATGGTGAGACAATAGTAGTGCAACTTTTGAACATCACATGCTTAGAGGTTGCTGTCAGCTTTCACGAGTACATGCTTTTAGTCAAGACTGTTTAATATGAAAAAAGACTAAACTGTGGAGACATATTCAGCCTTTTCAGCCTAAAATTAATGTACCTCAGTGCTGATGCGTCATGCTGTAGTGATAACACTTGACATGAAACTTGCTTATGTCCACCGTGCCATCTTTCACAGGCAGAGGAGATTCTTCACCATCTTGGCTGGCCCAATAATAGTTCTAATCCTTGCCCTTTGCAGTCTTCATTGCTCACAGGATATTCACCAGATGCTTAGCTTATGCTGTTGGTTATGTCAGACTACAGAAGGTACACATTTACTCCCTACGTGAATGACTTCCTGTTGCAGGCCTAATCCCAACAGCAATTCCAGGCAGACTGGAATTTGATAGTCTTCTGCTTTGTATGTCTGGGGTTCTCTGTAAGTATGTAGAAGTCAAGGTGGGTGGAGTATTCTGTTGTCGTCTTTGAATATGCTCAGACTAATAAGCTATTATTTAGCCAGAAATAGAGCAGAAAAAGTCAAACCATCTTTTTATGTCACTTAAGCAAGGAAGGCTAGGAAGATCTTTATCTAAGTATACACTATTCAGTAGTTGACTAAGTGCATATTCTTTTATTATGATCCTCATAATAATGCACCAAAGAGCCAAGTAAAAACTCGCTTCACAAAAGCAGCAACTGCATTTGCTGTTTTCTGAAAAGTTTGTGTGCATAGCATATGTGAAGTAGCTACCTGGACTTCCAACCATACCCCATTTCTTCTGTGAGCAGAGCAGGCTTTGCTACCGACTTCTGTAGAGTATGTTGTTTTGTTGTTTTATCCATTCTAGGCCTGAGTAAAGGGCTAGTACTGTTCCCATTCTTTACGAATGCTGGTGCAGCAGTGTCCCTGTGACTGAACATAGTGCAGCTGTATGAGTACCTGGGTCATGGCTAGAGTAAGTTATTCCCAGGAAAAAAGAGGGTATGTGTGCACATGTGTGTGTATCTGTTTCCATTTTCCGGTGCTTCTGTACTTAGGGTCTGAAAGTTAGGGTGCTTTTGGTGTCTTGGGAGGTTTTGATTGACCCCTGGTACATATCAAAGGCATACTTAGCACTATGTCCTAGCACTGATCACTATGTCCTAGCACTGATCTCACCAAAAAGAACTAAAGATGGCATTGACTGCTTTCCTTCTTTCTACTTGACATTAGTCTGACATCTTCGACATTCATAGGTTCGTAGGTGTGTACTAAGCTAATGACCACAAGTTTCTTTTTAAGCCTAGCCATGCATCCCAATTCTCTGACAAGTTCTGGTACCTTTGATAAGTGTAAGCAGGGGCCTGGGAGATGAACCATTTACAAGGATGCTTGTGTCCGTTAAAAACATAGGTGCCAAACCAGGGATGAATTTCCTGTTCCCTATCCAGTTGTCCAAGTTGATACCTGAATTGGGTTAGGGAGGAACTCTGAATCACGTGGATGAGGGAGCCTGTTCCAGAGAAAGGGTAGTCTCTGTGATACATACCTGTCTCTCCAATAGGTCTTGTTTATATCACTGGCAAGGTTTAAGTCTTTAGAATGGGTAATTCTGGTGCTGATTGTTTTTCAGATGCACAGGAGGTCCAGCAGGGTGAGGTCTGACATTACCTTGTATGCCAGGCATAGATCTCCCCTCAGCAGCGTGTAGGAGACAGAAAACAAGGACAGGGCCTTGAGGCTGTCTGCATAGGATGTGTTACGTAGACCCTGTATTCTTTTAGTAAGGAACCTCTGTGGATGTTCCAATTGTTGGATGTGCCTGGTTAGGTACATAGCAAAGGGGGGTGGAGTTGTACTCGATGATATGTCTGATGAATGCCGAATACAGTGGAACAGTGACCTCCTTGGATCTAGGTGCCATACTTTTATTTATAAGCTGCACAACATAGAATGATTTCCTCACTACTCTAGACACACAATGGTTAAAGATTAGATTACTGTCTGTGTGTGTTTCCAAATCCAACTACTGGGTCAACTCTTAGAGTTGCTTTGTCAGTATGATAGTTATCAGGAGTGGATGACTTCCAGAAAGATGCTATTGTGCATTTCTTGGCATTAGTTTTAGTCCATGTCTCTGATACAAGTTATTTGTCTGTGTCAGCCCTTCCTGTAGAATATTTGCGCCAGTGAGGGATTCCATGACTGTTCCTAATTTGCAATCATCTGCAGATTTAGTTAGCCAGAGGCCCCTGACATTAACCTTGACTTCAGAGAAGTAAATTTCAAAAAGGAGTGGTCCCAGAACTGATCCTTGAGGGACTCTGCTTGTGACTGGCTTCTTTGCTGAAGTGGACTCCTCAATTCTAATTTCTTGGGCCTGTCTCTGAGCCAGCTGTCTATCCATTGTGTGACGTAAGGGTTTATACCTAACCTCCTGAGTTTATTAACAATGTCTAAGTGGGGTATTGTGTCAGATGCCTTGACCAGGTCAAGGTAGACAGAGCAAACCATTTTGCTCTCGCAGATTGCTTTGACAAAGTCCACCACATTGAGTAGGCATGTTCTGCCCTTGACGAAACCAAATTGGGTTGGGTTCAGTGTCCGGCGGTTTCCTGTGTCATTATCGATCATTTCCATGATAATTCTTTCAATGGCTTTACATATGAGTCTAGCTAGATTTATGGCTCTGTAGTTTCCAGAGTCTGTAGATGGCCCACATTTTTGCAGAGGGATGACTATTGCTGTTCTCCATTTATGATGTCTGAAGCCTGTTTGAGGGCTACTGTTAAAAAGCAATTCGAAAGGGACTTGATAGGTCATGTTTCATGCTGTTTGAAGACATCCTGGGATATCATCATTGATACGGCGTTCTTGGCCTTAGAGAAAGCATTGATGACCCGTTCCCTAGTGATAGGAGGAGGGAATTATATTTGATAGTATTTCCTGAGGGGAGATGGAGGGGGAGAGAGGGATAGGATTAGAGCTTAATTTGTTGGCCAGTAGGTTTGCTGTATCTTCTGGCTAAGTATAGGTGTGCCATTAACAATGAGCTCTGCATGCAGTTGTGGTTGTCCTTGGCCTGGGAGCCATATTTACCTCAGAGTTGGTTTTGGTAGACTTTTTGTCCTCTTGAGTTTGTTTAGTTTGATGAGAGTGTTTTTGTCCTGCTGGGTGCTATACCTCCTAATTTTTGCCATGATTTTCTTAGTTCTGTTTTTCAGCCTATTGATGTGATTCCACCAGGGTGGCTTGTCTTTTGAGTTAGTTCTGTACTTCTTCCCTCCTGGTGCCTCTGTGCAGCTATTAACATGCTTGTGTAGGGTTTCTGTGAACAGTTCTGCATAGGCAACAGTGTTCTCAGGATTTATGGGGACTTGAAATTTTGCTAACTTATCAGTTAATAGTAGGAAGTTAGCCTTAGAGTAGTTCCTGAACATTCCAGAGTTAGCTGAGGTTCCGGGTTTTATTTTTACTTTAAAGGAGACCATTTTTTGGTCTGACCTTACCCAAAAAAGAAGGGGCTTGGGGTTGTGCAGCACTCTCCCATATTAGTGAGGCAAGATCCAGTATTTTTGCACCCCTGGTCAGTGTATCGACAGTCTGGTCCAGGGAGTTTTTGTTTACAAAATCCAGGAATCTTTGTGACTACATCTGTAGTGTTGTATACGAGTCCCAGTTAATAGTTGGGTAATTAAAGCCATCCATGAATGTGGTATTTGGTTGGATGGTGAGTGTTTCCAGTAAGTTTTAAATGCATGTTATGGGTTTCCAGGATCGCAAGAAAGTGGTGTGGGATTTTGACTGTGGTGATTTAAATGTGGAGAAGCTCCAAGTGCATTATCCTGTTTGACCAGCTTTAATATATATTTATTTATTTTTGATGACAATCGAGACACCTGCACCTTTAGTCCCTGTTTTGTAGCTGGTATAAATGTGTGGAAAGCATTATAGCCTTACACTGCCAGGGACTTCTCTCTGGCTTTAAACCATGTCTCAGTGACCCCACAGACATCAGCATCATCTAGGGTATGGAGAGCTTGTAGGGAGTGGAGTTGCTTGTTTAGACTCCTGGCATTGAGCAGTAATACCTTTAAATTTTCTTGGTTTTTATTTGCTATGCCAGAAGTACTTTCAGTTTGGCATTGTCAAAAAAAAGGCACTGTGGGGGAGGACCATGTTTTAGGTAATACTCAAAACCGTAGAGGGGAAAGGGCTTAGAAGTAGAGGCTCATTAAGATATGGCTGTATGTGTTGATGTGTCTGTTGTTTTGAAAGAGTGATTTGGGGCTGTTAGGGGTAATTATTATTGTACTTTGTCAAGGAGGTCTTTGGGGTTTAGGAAGGCCAGATTTAAGTGCTTTAGCATGTGTGTGTTTATGTGTGTGTTTTGAAGTGTGTGTGATGGATGCAGCATGTGTACTACTGACAACCTGATTGACACCGAGTGCTTTTAGCCTCTGGTGACATTGTGCAAGTACATCTCTCACATACCATATCAGTCTGTTTGAGAATTAGCTGGTTGTCAGAAAACATGAGGCTATTTCCACATTGCCTCAGGACGACCATGTCCACCAAGCTGGTAACAGAGATAGTGGGAAAGTTTTTATCCGTGGGAGTAGGCCATTTTTTAATGATTAAGACAGTTGCAGTGAGAATATAAAATAATGTCAGGAGGGTCTGATTTGCAACTCTGGGGGCAAGGTTTGTCACTGCAAACTAATTGTCCTGTGTGCAACTAAGTATTGTTGAAATTTCAAGAGTGCTTTTACAGGCAAAATGTTAACTCAAGGTGTCTTGTCGGTACAGGGCACTGACAAACTCTTGAGGGGAAACTAATAAGTAGATCCTGATGATTTATGGATGAAGTTTTTAGGGGAATATTCTGAAGTCAGGTTAGACAGCAGCTAATAAAGCAGTACTTACTGAAAATAAAGCATTAGCTTTGTCAAGAATGATGAAAAGAAGGATTCACCTGATTGGCTACTGCCTGGCTGCCACTAGTGCCGGTCTCACCACAGTTTCATGCTGCTGGAATACAATGCTGTTTTGCTTCTTCTTTCACCAAAAACAAAACAGTTGCAACAATCCCAAGATGAGAAGCATCCCACAGGCTCTTTTGTGATCAACAGTCTTGTCACAGATGATGCAGGGGCCTGTAGTCTTGTTGTAGCCTTTTCCTGGTAGATGCCTTGAATATGAACCAGATCAGTCAGGAAGATCCAACACAGACACTCACTGCCCAATCAGAAATAGTCAAGAATCAATGTACTCTGCTCCTCTCACCAGGAGCAAGTTATAAGCACAAATTCCAAGCTAGCACTTATGAAGCAGGTATCAGTCTTTCTGGTGATCAGCAGTTGCCAGGAAATAATGCCCCTATGATCCTTCCCAAACAAGGAGCAAACAGAAGCACTAATCCCAAGATGACTACTGAGAGGCAGAATGTGGGCTGTCCAATAATTTTTGGTCCTGAACTAGATGTTGCAGATTTTAAAGGTAAGATAGAAAATATGTTAATATCCTAAGAGGTGCAGTGTGCACCAAGCAGTTAGATCTGAAAAAGGAAATAACTTAAGCTTTAGCAATGTAAGTGGAAAAACTCAGTCTATGTACTGGATGTCCAAAGTTTTGAGAGTTAGGCCAGTTAGCAGACATTCACCTACACTGAATTCATATTTGTTGTGAATATTACTACAGTAAAAATGTCCTTCATTGGATCACTGTTGCAGTATTCAAATGCTGATGGGTTATCCTGGGCGACGTAACATGGCATCTGGCTAGCATACCAAAGCCAAATCCTTCCTGATGCAACATACCCAGCGTATGACCTCAGCCCTGTGGCTTAGGGGACAAAAGTAGACACGAGAGTAAGATCTTCAGATTATATATATATATGCCACCAGTCCGAATGCAAGAACGACTTCATTCCCATCAGTCTGTATACCACGTTGTTTGCTGCTGCTATTATTGCCTACACTTATCCAGACAACTGTTCCATTCTGGAACTGTCTTTTTTTCTTTTATACAAAAGATTTGTTAATGTCAGCTAAGACAGGGAAATGTGACTATGGTAGGCAGATCCCTTATAAAGATTTCCATTCCCAGTGTCTGTTTTTGTTTAGGGACTGAACACAGTTCCAGAAATTGCAAAATCTGCTAATCATTCACCCAAAAACCCTTTCTGCCAGACTTTCTTCCTTAAATACCTAATGACCCAGTGTCTGAGGCATCTCCCGCAAACCAGAATGGTGGAACCCTCTGCCTCAGACATCCCTGCTTGCACCTAAAAATAAGAGTAAGAAGTCAAGGCTGAAATCTTCAACTATTGGATTTACTGGCTGAGTCGTTTTCTGAAATCTTCAACTGCCTGTTTGATTTGAATGCTTCATCTGAGATGCAACAGGAATCCGCAATACACGTGACTCCTCCTCAGATGCTTGCTACCAAGACCTATGGTGTCTGTTATCCACACATCCGACAAGACTGAGCCTATTACAGCTCCTGTATAGGAGGGACCAGATGATATTTGTTGGGAAGAGGTACCACTTTAATCAAGGTCCATCAGGGTTCCATACCACTGTGTTTTGTTAGGGTGGACATCACACCTAAGAAAAAGAAACAAAAAAAAAAAGCATGTTTCTCCTACTCAGACATCTCAGGAAAAACAATGGCTTGGATTTTCTCAATGTCTATACAAGGCCATTTTGTCTTTTAAATCTTCTTTAATTCTCTGCACTTCCTCCAATACCCCACCACTTCTGATGAGATTAAATGAAACTTCATCTGAGGAACAGGATAAAGAATCTGATTCAGATAAGGATTCCTTAGCTTACTCATCTCAAATGCATTCTTCTGGGAAACTTGTTTCAGATGATGATTGTCCCCAGACTCTCCTATAAAAGAGATTTCCTTTGGTGAGACTATAACTAGGATGATGCAACATTTTGAATGGGAATCTACACAAGTCACCAGCAAGCAGTAAGATGCAATGACTAGTTCTGAGTTAATGGCTCAAAAACTCACTCCAGTCCTTCCTGCCTTAGAAGCCTTCCTGGATGCCTTTTCATTCACTTCTTCCCTTGATTCCCAGCCACAAGTTCCCAGAAAGCCTGACCGGATGTCCTTCAAGGATGCATCTGCAGTCCTTATAAATGGGTTGTCCTGTCGTCAGGCAGCCCTTCGGTCGGCCGGATTCCAAAGTCTGGGTCTGGCTTCGGCTGGTGTCGCACTTCACCCGACGTCATAGCTGCAGTTACTCGGGTATAAAGGCATCAGCCGACGCCATCTTCCTCAGTCTTTCTTGCCGCGTGGCGCCCGAAGCAGAAGCTGTTCGCAAGTGCCGGTCGGTCAGATCCAGAGATTACTACTACCGAATACTACTTCGAAGACTTCTAAAAAGCTAAGTACACCGTTGGGGACTCTCTCTTGCCTCAGCCGATGTCAGAGAAAGTTAATAACTGTTTATCCTGTGGGAAACAAATACCTCATAAAGATTTCCACTCCTACTGTATACATTGCTTAGGCCCAGACCACGACGTAGCAGCTTGTCTAGCCTGCTCTTCTTTTAACCGACGGACGCTTAGACGTCGGTCGGAGTTTGCTGAACAAATTTTCGGCTCTGATTTTGCCTACATTATGCCGTCGGATCCTCCGACAACGCAAATTTCCAAAAAAACGAAAAGAAAAGGACCGACACTCGCGGTCCGCGGTCTCGGCCGAAACCACGATTAAGCAAACCGCGAGTGTCTTGGTTTCGGCCGAAACCGAGCAAGCGGTTCTTTCTCCAGCTGAAACCATGCCTTCTACCGAGGCCTCTTCTAACCTGGTAGAATCTGCTTCTGAAATTCAGCCTTCTGTTGCGGTTTCCCAGGATTTATCAGACACAATTCCCCTGGATATTTCAACCCCTGCACGTGGAGCTGCTAGGCCTCCTGCAGCCATGTCTGTTAAGGCCTTTGCCAGGGCTAAAGCAGCCAAAGCTTCAAAATCTGTGCCTGCCAAACCCCCCCCCCCCCACACACACACACACACACACACAGGTCCAGCACTAGCTCTCATATGCTATCTTTGGCTGAGGATTTAATTTCTTTAATTCGTGGTTCCCAGCCTCATCCAGACAGGTCCTCTCTCCCTCCTCCAGAAAAGAGACCTAGAGCAGAGCCCCCTGAACCAGTATCCACTGATGGTTCCTCTGATGAATCAGAACATTCAGAACCTCCTGAGGCTCCTTATTCTCCTTACGAAGACTCTGATGCTGAAGAGTCCATTCCTTCAGCCTCTCCACCTGAGGAATTTTCCTTTGGGGAAACATTGCATGCTATGAGGGAACAATTTCAGTGGCAGGGCCAAGATTTTTCAGACTCCAGAAAAAGGCTTAGAACCTTTCTACATTTGCCACAACATAGGCCTTTGGCTATACCTCCAGTTCTTTCTGTTGTAGATGATGCATTTAATGATGCTTGCACTGCTCCTGACTCATTACCTCCGGTTCCTGCTAAGCCCGATAGGTTCTACAGGGTCCCGGACACTCACCATCATTTATATAAGGCTCCCTTTGCAGATCCAGAGACCATCGCCCAGGGCCCTAAAGCTGTAGCTGCTACTTCTACTAAAAACCCCCTCCCCTCTGAAAGGGAATCCAGGTCCTTAGAGAGATGGGGTAAAAAAGTTTACACTTCTGCTACCTTGTCAGCTAGGGCTTTGAACTGCCAATTTCATATGATTCAATATCAAGAGTTTATGCTTGACCAGTTAACTAAAAAGCTTTCCTCTGAAGAATCTTTAGATAAGAAATATGTTCAGGAAATGGTACATAACATACAGCAGGTTAGTAACCATTCTTTAAAATGCGGCTATGATGCACTGGAGGCTTCCTTTAGATCAGCCATGACTGGCACAGTTATCAGGAGACATGCATGGTTGAAAGAACAGGCATTACCAGACCATGTCAAATCAAAGCTTTTGGATGCACCCATGGACAAGGTCAATTTATTTGGTTCCCCTGCTCAGCAGGTGCTAAAAAAGATGGAAGAGAAGGCAAAATCTGTACAAACGGTGAAAGATTTTTTACAGGTTCAACCTCCAAGGTTTAGCAGGAACTGGCCCTCCAAAAATTGGTCCTTTCCAGACTCCTCTAAGGCCCAGAGAGGCAGGAATAGGCATTCAAGAGGCAGAAACCAATCCAGGGGTGCCTACAGGGGACGCCAATGGCAAGGTAACAACCAGCGAGGCACAGACGCAGCCACCACCACTACAACAACTCAATCACAGTGACTTGACAGTGGCACCGCCTACCAGGGAACAACTAGAAGCACCCTTAGGCGGAACAACTAGAAGCACCCTTAGGCGGAAAACTAACATTATTCTCAAAAAACTGGCACTGCATAACAAGGGAAAAATGGATTTTGCAAACTATAGACCAAGGTTACAGGTTCCATTTCCATACTCTACCAGGGAAGAGAGGAATGCCAAACCTACCACCTTCTCAAAGGACAGAAGCTCTAAAACAAATATCTCAGCTATTAAGAATGAAAGCTGTGGAAAGGGTACCACCTATGGAGCAAGGAAAGGGATTTTACTCCAGACTCTTCCTGGTACCAAGAAAAGAAAACAAATGGAGACCCATTCTAGACCTGTCCACTTTACACACATTCCTTATTGTTCCAAAATTCAAAAAGCTGACCCTACAGCAGCTTCTTCCCATGCTGGGCAAGGAGTCTTGGCTGGTAACTCTAGATCTCAAGGAGGCATACCTGCACGTCCCCATAAGACCAATTTGCAGAAGATACCTCAGATTTCTTGCAGGATCAGAGCATTATCAATTTTCAGCATTGCCCTTTGGCTTATCTACTGCGCCCAGAGTGTTCACGAAATGCCTGGCATCAGTAATTGCTCATTGCAGGCTTCAGGGAATCCAAATTTATCCCTACCTGGACGACTGCCTGATACAAGCGGACAACAAAAGCAAACCAGCAGAAGACATACAAAGAGTCATTTACTTGCTGCAAGCCTTGGGATATACAGTCAATATAAAAAAGTCAAGGCTGATTCCATCCCAAAGAATAACCTTTCCGGGTGCAGAGCTGGACACATCAAAACAAATGGCATTCCTAACTGCAGAAAAGAAAGAACAACTACCTCTCTACTTCTTGGCATTAACAAAGCAGAACCACCTAACTGCAAGAAAAGTACTGCAAGCTCTAGGCTTCATGGCATCCTGCATAATTCTGGTCCCTCATGCCAGGCTGCATATGAGAAAGCTGCAGTGGTACCTAAGGAATTTGTGGTCCCAGCACAAGCACAGCCTAGAAACCAAAATTCCAATAATCCCATGCCTGAAACAAGAGTTCCTATGGTGGGCTCAGGCCTGTCAATCAAACACAGGATTACCCTTCTGCAACAGCCAACCAAACCAAACCATCACGACAGATGCCTCAGACCTCGGTTGGGGAGCACACATGCAGGGCAAGTGCATACAAGGCTTATGGACTCAAGAACAGCTGCGCCTACACATAAATCTAAAGGAAATGCTGGCAGTAAAATTGGCAATCCAGTCATTCAGACCATTTCTCCAAGAAGGTCAGTTGATGATAAGGACAGACAACACCACAGTTATGTGGTACATCAACAAACAGGGGGGCACCCATTCATATCCTCTATGCCGGCTGGCACTGGACTTATGGGATGTGGCCCTGACCTACAACATTCAGTTACAAGCAATCTTTGTACCGGGAAAAGAAAACATTCTAGCAGACATATTAAGCAGAACAACCACAGATGCCCACAAATGGATGCTTCATCCGGACATCTTCAAAGCCATCACAAGGGAATGGGGATTACCACAAATAGACTTGTTTGCATCTCCGGTCAATCACCAGCTAAGGAAATTCTGCACGAGGACGTTCCACCCACTGGCTTGGAAGGTGGACTCCCTCTCTTTCAGTTGGAAAAACCTGACAGCATACGCATTTCCACCACTTCCTTTGATGCACAAGGTGCTTCTGAAGATCAAAGAGGACCGTCCCAAGATCATTCTGATAGCTCCAGACTGGCCAAGACAACACTGGTACCCATTGCTGAGGAGCATGTCTCGGGAACAAATATGGACACTACCCCTGATCCCATTATTGTTAACACAGAACAATTACAACATCCTGCATCCAAACCTGAAAACACTGCAGCTAACTGCCTGGAACATTGCATAACAGCAATTAACCCAAACTTATCCCAAAGGGTTAAAGACATAATCCTGGAGGCACGCAGACCTTCAACAAGAAAGAATTATGCTGCAAAATGGAAAAGATATTTCATTTGGAGTACTGCAAAGGGAGAAGATGTGACTCTAGTAAACATGGCCAACATCCTGGAGTACTTGGCAGAGCGCTTCCACACAGGCCTGTCCTACTCTTCCATCAAGATACATGCATCAGCTATTTCAGCACAGTATAGCTTGGATCCTCCTGTCTTCTCTCATCCCCTGCTCAGACAATTTCTGAGAGGAATTAAAAATGTGAAACCTCCCAGGAAACCACCATTGCCAGCGTGGGACTTGAACTTTGTGCTAGAGAAATTGACACTTCCTCCTTTCAAACCAGCAGCAACAGCAGAATTACAATACTTATCATGGAAGACTGTTTCCTGCTGGCAATAACCTCAGCAAGAAGGGTCTCTGAACTACAGGCACTAATGGCAGTACAACCCTTCCTGATCTTCCATCAAGATAGAGTGTCTATGAGAACAAATCCTACATTTATGCCTAAGGTGGTATCCAGAGTGTCATTAAACCAGGCTATTCACCTACCTACATTCTTCCCAAACCCACAGAACAGGGGAGAAAGACTTTTGCATACCTTGGATGTACACAGGCAGTTACGCTACTACCTGGACAGGACTAAGGCGAATAGAAAAACTGACCAGCTTCTGGTAGCATATGCCACAGGAAAGGAAGGAAAACCAATTTCGAAACAGACAATCTCCAAATGGATAGGAAATTGCATTAGATTTTGTTACTCCTACCATGGAAAGAAAACTCCAGAGAACATCAGGCCTCACTCCACAAGAGCTACAGCCACTATCACAGCTTTCTTACGAGGAGTGGCTACCAAGGACATTATAGAGGCTGCTACTTGGACCTCCGTGCATACATTTGCCAAGCATTACAATTTACCTTTATACTCTAGATCCCGAGCAGGTTTTGCCACTGCTGTTTTGCAAGGGATCCTAGCTACACCATAATCACTACTCTTCCTCCTCCCCTTGTTTAGCTATGGTATTCTACCCATTTGTAAGGACTGCAGATGCATCCTTGAAGGACATAGTACAGTTTTGTACCTACCATAAATGTAGATGTCCGAGAGGAATGCATCTGCAGTCAGGATTACCCACCCTCCTTCCCCTCTGAGGTACTCCTAGGGTATTTGCCAGCCTTCAGCTAGCTTTATCTATTATGGTGTATTTGTTTGTATATATATGTACATACATGCTTATTTTATGTGTTTGCTCTCTATTATTTGGAGTCATTGGCATTTATCCAAATTTAGCCTTCCAAAAAGGGCACCTGGCATCTGGGGCAAGAAACACTGAGGAAGATGGCGTCGGCTGATGCCTTTATACCCGAGTAACTGCAGCTATGACGTCGGGTGAAGTGCGACACCAGCCGAAGCCAGACCCAGACTTTGGAATCCGGCCGACCGAAGGGCTGCCTGACGACAGGACAACCCATTTGTAAGAACTGCAGATGCATTCCTCTCGGACATCTACATTTATGGTAGGTACAAAACTGTACTTTTTATAAGGCCCCTGAGAGCATGTAGTTACTCTGCAAAGACCCTTCAGTTTTTTTCTGTCACTGCTGATAAGCCCCCTAAGTTTTTACCTGCATCTAAAGTGTTGCCATCGGATAGAAACAGTAGGGCCATGCAGCAGTATGGTGAAAATGTCTATACCTGTACCACCTTGGCCTTTAGGGCCCTAAATTATCAGACTCAAACAACAAAATACATTTTGCCCATTCTAGGGGAATCAAATAAAACTGTGGTTAATTGGAAGGATTCCAGACATAAGGCACATGTGAGTACCTACACTCTGTCAAGCAACACATGTAGCCATGTGTTATATTAAATGTAGCTGTGATGCTGCAGAGGCTTCCACCAGGGCTGCAGCCACTGGCTCTGTTATCCACAAATTTGCTTGGCTTCACCTTCAGCCCCTACTAGAAGATATCAAGGCTAAGCTACTGGATTCTCCCCTTCATAGGGGCCTTTTACTTGGCCCTACTGCAGGTGAACATTTCAAAACTCTGTGGAAGAATGGAAAAATAATGCAGGATTTTAAATGGATTTTCTCACTTCCATCCCCAGTTGTCAAAGGAATCATCCTTTCAAGCCTACTTTGTCAGTAGAGAGCAAAAGCCCATCCACAAGGTCAAGAAACAGTCCAGGAAAAGATTTTAAGAAAAAAAAAATATCAGGTATTCTAATCTGAAGAAAAAAAATTCCAACTAAATTAGCCTCGAGCCAACTATCTTCTGCCTCCCCCCCTGCCTCCTTGATCCACAAGCCCCTTGTCCAGAAGACTCACTTTGTCCATTCCAGCTTGGGCATTCATCGCTACAGACAGATGGGTCTTCTCTATCATCCAACATGTATACAAAATTGTCTTGGAAGGAGCACCCCTCATCAAGTGGCATTCCTCTACTTCCACCTAATCAGCCCATGTCATTCAGTCTCTCATCCAGGATAGTCTCTCCCAGAAAACTGTAAAACATGTATCATCTCTAGCCCTGGGAAAAGTATTTTCTTTCAAGATTCTTCCTGGTTCACAGCAAGGAGAGCACTTGGAGGCCCATACTTGATTTATCTCACCCCTGCACTTTTTTGGAAGTGCCATCTTTCAGGATGCTCTCCTTGCAAGCTCTACTTCCTTTCATCCTTCCTCAAGACTTTCTATTTTTCCCTAGTTTTGAAGGATGCATACTTTCACATCCTCATCCACCCCACCTGTAGGAAATTCCTTCGGTTCTGCATTTCTTCTTTGCACTTTTAGTTCTCTGCTTAATCCTTTTGGCTTGTCTACTGTTGCCAGGTTTTCACAAAGTGTCTCACACTAGCCATTGCCTTTTGCAGAACATGGGGGATACATATATTTCCTCAGCTGGATGATCATCTTATCCAGGCCTCCTCCAAGGACTGTTTAGTATGTCACCTCATTTACACAGGTTCATTTCTAGAAAGATAGGCTTCACCCTTAACTTCAATAAGTTTTCTCTAACCCCTTCCCAGGATCTGGACTTCTTGGGTTAGATGCTGAACACCCTCTCTGAGAGCTTTTCCCTCTCAGGAGAAAGTCATATTCCTGTCAAGCTACTTCCAGTCCCTGCTTCCCCTGGATTTAACTTCAGCAAGAGAAATCCTAAGAACTCTGGGCTACATGGCAGCCTCATTACCTATGGTGTCCTTTGCAAAACTACACACAAGAAAGATCCTGTGCTACTTGAAATTCCTTTGGTGTCAGCACTGTCACCCACTGGACTTCCAAAACTATATGTTGCCCTTTCTGAACAAAGAATTTCAATGGTGAGTTTCTCAAATCCACCTTAGTATGGGACTAGCCTTCCTGCCAACCAAGACATCCATACAGATGCATCAGTTCTGGCCTAGGGTATGTGAACAGGCCCCACAACAGTTCAAGGGCAGTAGTCACATAAAGAGACAGGGGAGCACATCATTGTCAAGGAAATGAAAGTCCATATTCAGTAGCCTTTCAGGTATTATCACACCTGTTGAAACCAGGCCCATTCAGGAATTTTATAGATGATACCACCGTCATATGGTACATCAACAACTAGGGGGGACACCATCCTACCAGCTGTGTAGAGTAGCTCTGATAACATGGTTCCGTGCAATAAAAGCAAGTCTATCCCTATAGGCTATTTACATTCTGTCAGTAGACAGTGTTCTCAAAGTCTTACTAAGCAGGTCCATGGCAGACCCTCAGGAATGGATGTGGAACACGTAGGTCTTCCTGGATGGACATCACAAATGGGGTATCCTTAAAGTAGGCCTGTTTGCCTCCTCTCAGAACAGACAGCTCAAGCTAGTTTGCTCCAAGACCCCTTGCCCTCAGGCCTGGAGAGCAGATGCCGTATCCTTCAACTGGGGGAAAAAATTCCTCTATGGCTTCATCCAATCCAAAGGGACAAACCAAAAATCTTGCTACCGACTCCTTTTTTGGCCCAGGCAGTATTGGTTCTTCCTTCACCATCTAGCCAGGGACCATCACTACAAGTTAACCCACAAAGTGGACTTGCACAGAAAACGGACTCTCTGGTACATCCCAACCCATAGGCTCTCAACTTGACTCTCAGGGTGATAGAATTTTGATTCCTTTCAGGCAACAATTTTCAGAGGATGTGCTCCAGGAGGTAAGAACACCTACAATTAGAACATCCTGCATCTCTTTAAAGGGAAAAGATTTTACATCTGTTATCTTAAGAAGGCTAGCGACCCCATTTTGAGTAGAGATTATGCTTGTTCATTCGATCTTGTATGTTTTACTTAAAAGTGGACTAGTCTGATGTTCATCGTGTTTCACTGCTGCAGTCATTACACTTGGGTTATCCTGCCGTCAGGCGGTCCCGCAGTTGGCCAGAGTTCCAAAGTCTTGGTCCGGCATCGGTTGCTGTCGCTTCTTCCCTGACATCAGTGCGCCAGGGGTATATAAGATGCAGCCAACGCCATTTTCTTCAGTCTTTCTTGCCATGCGGTGCCCGAAGCAAAAGCAGTTCGCAACTGCCGGTCGGCTGACTCTTGAGATTTTCAATTAGAATTTCAGAACCGAAGTCTTCAATAAAGCTAAATACCCCATTAGGGAAACTTTTTCTTGCCTCAGACCGATGTCAGTAAAAGTTAATAATTGTATTTCTTGTGGGAAGCAAATACCTCATAAGGATTTTCATTCTTACTGTATTCCATGCCTAGGCCCAGACCACGACGTCACTAGTTGTCAGTTTTGTGCTAGATTTAACAAACGCACTATTAAACGTCGGTTTGATTTTGCTCGCCATTACTTTGGTCGAAGGTTTAATTATACCATGCCGTCAGAACAACTGATGACTGGAATATACAAAAAATGCAAAGACAAGGATAAGGACAGGCATCCGAGGCCGAAAACTGACGATGAAGCCTCTTCTAGGCCAGTCACCGGTTCTCAGTGAGGCGCTTTTGCAGCCACTGACACCTGCTACCTCAGAGCCACAGGCCGTCTCCGACTCCCATGTGGAGATGTCTAGGCCTCTGTATACTCAAGGTGTTGAGCCTATGGAAACTAACCCTTCAGATGGGTCCGGAGCCGCTGATCAGGCATCGGCTTCTGATGGTGTTTTCAGACCTTCACAGCTTACCATAAAAACTACAGCCAAGTCTAAAACTCCATTAAAGACAAAGAAGCAAGTACAGCATTCACCTGGACAGGCCTCCATGCCTAAAAAACAGATGCTCAAAATGGCCGAAGACTTAATTACTCTGATCAGGGGTTCCCATCCCCTCCTGGTAAAAGACCTAGGCAGGATTTTCCATTTGTTCTGATGCCTCTTCAGACCAGGGATACTCTTTACCCCCTATGAAGACTCTGATGCTGAAGAATCAATTCCTTCAGCCTCTCCCCTGAGCATTACTCTTTTGGGGAAACTTTACATACCATGAGGGAGCATTTCCATTGGGAGGGCCAGGATTACTCAGAATCCAAGAAAAGGCTCAGAGACTTAGCACAGGTCCCTTGCTATTCCGCCAGTGTTAGATATTGTGGATGATGTGTTCTCTGAATCCAGCTTAAATCCTGATTCTTTGCTCCGTGCTCCAGTCAAGCCAGACAGGTACTACAGAGTCCCTGACTCTCACAAATTTCTTTATAAAAACCCTGTTGCTGACCCAGAAACAATTTCCCAGGGTCCCAAAGGGGTAAAGGCTTCCATGGCTAAAAATCCAGTTCCCTCTGACAGGGATTCTAGAGCATTAGACAGATGGGGGAAGAAAGTTTACACTTCTGCAACATTAGCAGTGAGAGCTTTAAATTGCTAGTTTCACATGCTTAAATACCAACAATATTTAATGTCTCTGTTAAAACAGAAAATGCTTACAAGTTCAGAACATCCTGACTATAAGGAAATGCAGGATTTATTGCATGCAGCTGAACAAGTGGGAAAACATACTCTGCAATGTGGTTTTGATTCATTAGAGGCTTCTTGTAGAGCAGCAGTTACAGGATCTGTGATTCAAAGGCATGCTTGGTTAAAAGAATAAAGTTTACCTGATCATGTTAAGGCAAAATTATTGGATGCTCCTTTACAGCAGGATATTTTATTTGGTGTTAAGGCAGAAGAGGTATTAAAGAAAATGGAGGATAAGGCAAAATCTTTGCAAACAGTGAAGGATTTCTTACAGGTACAGCCACCTCGATTTAGCAGAAATTGGCCTTCAAAGAATTGGTCCTTTCCAGTGTCAGACAGACCACAAAGAGGCAGATACAGATGCCCAAGAGGCAGATCTCAGCCCCAAGGCTCTTACAGACCACAACACTGGGGTGCTTCAACCCCAAAAGGAGGTGAAAACAAGTCACAACCTTATAGGAAACAGCCCCAATGACTTCTCCCTTCAAATGCCAAGCACTTACCTTTTGGCATCTCCCTTAGGGGGAAAAGTAGCACTTTTTTTCTCAAAATTGGCATATAATCACTCAAGACAAATGGGTTCTGAATATTGTGTCTCAAGGTTACAGGTTCCACTTTCACACTCTACCAAGGCTAAAACGAATGCCAGACCTGCCACAAAATCAATGGGCAGATGCTCAAAAACAAATTACAGCTCTCATGGACATGAGAGCTATTCAGAAGGTGCCACAACAGGAACAAGGACATGGATTTTACTCAAGACTTTTCCTGGTCCCCAGAAAGGACAAAGCCTGGAGACCCATACTAGACCTTTCCACTCTCAATACTTACCTGAATGTTCCGAAATTCAAAATGTTGACACTACAGCAGCTTCTACCCATGCTGGGCAAGAAGGCTTGGCTTGTTACTTTGGACCTCAAAGAAGCATACCTGCATGTCCCTATCAGACAAAATTGCAGAAGATACCTCCGATTCATAGCTGGTTCAATGCATTACCAATTCTCTGCACTGCCCTTTGGCTTATCTGCTGTGCCCACAGTCTTCACAAAGTGCCTGGCACCAGTAATTGCATTTTGCAGACAAAAAAATAATTCAAATATATCCATACTTGGACGACTGCCTTATTCAAGCAGAGAGCAAGGATGTACTTCTGAAGCATCTGGCGTTTGTAAAAAAGGTTGCTAATTTGCCTGAGGTACACAGTAAATGAAACAAAGTCAAAACTAGTGCCCTCACAAGAGATAATATTCCTGGGTGCCAGCTTAAATACAACGGCCCAGATGGCTTATCTCACGCCAGACAAGCAAGGACAACTGACTCAGTACTTTCAATTGATGGCAACAAAAACCCAACTCCCTGCAAGAAAAATTCTGCAGGCCTTGGGATTCATGGCATCCTGCATACTACTAATTCCATATGCCAGACTGCATATGATCAAATTACAATGGTACCTAAAAGGGTTTGGACTCAACACTGTCACAGTGTGGAAGCAGTAATACCACTAATTCCCTGCCTACAACAGAAGTTTCGATGGTGGGCACAGGCATGTCATCTCAACAAGGGACAGCCTTTCATTCTACCCACAGCCAGGCAGACACAACAGATGCTTCGGATTACGCCTGGAAAGCACACATGGCAGGAAAATGTATTCAGGGTAAGTGGGCCGCAGACCAAATGCATCTTCACATCAACCAAAAAGAGATGTTAGCTGTGAAAAATGCCCTAACAGCTTTCAAGGACCTTCTGCATCCAGGACAACTATCATTAGACAGACAACACCACATTTATGTGGTACATAAACAAGCAAGGGGGCACTCATTCTTATCCCCTATGCAGACAAGCCATGACTTTGTGGAACACAGCTCTAACCTATCAAGTTCATCTACCAGCAATTCCTGCCAGGAAAGAAAAATACTCTGGCAGACGTCTTAAGCAGAAACATCATGGATCCTCACGAGTGGAAATTAAATCCACAAGTATTCAGCATGATAACGCAAAAATGGGGGTGCCCAGACATAGATCTTTTTGCCTCCCCAATGAATTGCCAACTACAAAAATTCTGCACAAGGACCTATCACACACAAGCATGGAAAGTGGATGCTCTCTTGTTCAGCTGGAAAAACCTAAATGTTTATGCCTTCCCACCACTGCCTCTCCTTTCGAAGGTACTCCTAAAAAACCAGGCAAGAAAAACCACAGATGATCCTGATTGCCCCAGACTGGCCACGACAGCACTGGTACCCAGTCTTAAAGAACTTAGCTCAAGGCCCACCATGGATTTTGCCTCAAACTCCACACCTTCTGACTCAACAAAGCAATCAGATCCTGCACAGTCAGCTCAAAACCTTAAACCTGGCTGCATGGCAGATTCCTTAGTCAAGCAGACAACACCTCTCTCTAAAGCTGTTATGGATGTCATTTTGGAGGCCAGGAGGCCTAGCACCAGGAAATCTTATTCAGAAAAGTGGAAGAGATTCTGTGCCTGGAACCAGGCTCAAAGCTTTGACCCTCTTGTCCAAATATTCCTCAGATATTACAGTACTTAACTGAGATGCTGGACAAAGGACTATCTTTTTCATCCATTAAGATCCACGCCTCTGCCATCTCGGCTCATTACAACACAGATCCTCCTATTTTCTCTCATCCATTGCTAAAACAGAACTTCAGAGGGGCTAAAAACATAAGACTGCCCCGGAGAGCACCAACACCAACTTGAGACCTCAATTTTGTCTTGGAAAAACTAACTTTACCTCCTTTTGAGCCAGCCAATTCAGCAGAATTAAAATATGTGTCATGGAAAACTGCTCTGCTTCTGGCAATGACCTCAGGACGAAGAGTCTCAGAGTTACACGCACTAATGGCAGTGGAGCCTTTCATCATTTTCCACCAAGACAGGGTTTCTTTAAGAACAAACCCTTAATTTATGCCAAAGGTAGTATCCACTGTGGCTCTTAACCAATCTATTCACTTGCCAACTTTTTATCCAAATCCCCAGAATAAAGGGGAGAGACTTCTGCATTCATTGGACATACACAGACAGTTACGTTTCTACTTGGACAAAACAAAAGCTTTCAGAAAAACTGAGCAATTGTTTGTATCTTATGCTGCAGGATCACAGGGAAAGGCTATTTCAAAGCAGACCATTTCAAAGTGGATAGGACACTTTATCCGTTTCTGCTACACACAGCATGGGAAGCCTGTACCTAGTAACATTAGGCCACATTCCACCAGGGCAACAGCCACTTCAACTGCCTACCTTAGAGGAGGACCTACCAAAGACATCTTGGAAGCTGCAACTTGGAGTTCAGTGCACACCTTTACCAAGCATTATCACTTGACTCTCTATTCTAGATCCAGAGCTGGCTTTGCCACTGCAGTGCTGCAGGGCCTCATAGCCACCCCACATGCTCTATAGAACCAGCCACCCTACCTCAGCTTTGGGATTCAACCCAAATGTAATGACTGCAGCAGTGAAACATGGTGAACATAGTACAGTTTTGTACCTACTATAAATGTAGATGTTCAAGTGTCTTCACTGCTGCAGTCCAGGTTACCCTCCCTCCATCCCCTCTTTCTTAGCTGGGACTTATCTACACTTTTCTACCCTATGTGGTGTATTTGCTGGTAACTGAAAATTTTGGTTTTGCTTTTTATGTATGTTTTATTAGCAATATGTATTGCCTACCTTTTTAGGGGCACCTGACATCTAGGGCAAGAAAAACTGAAGAAAATGGCATCGGCTGCATCTTATATACCCCTGGCGCACTGACGTCAGGGAAGAAGCGACAGCAACAGACGCCAGACCAAGACTTTGGAACTCTGGCCGACTGCAGGACCGCCTGACGGCAGGATAACCCAAGTGTAATGACTGCAGCAGTGAAGACACTCTAACATCTATATTTATGGTAGGTACAAAACTATACTTTCCTCCATCAATGTACACATGTCTGCTGTTTCTGCCTGCATGTTTCTAAATCCTCATCCGATTTCCAGAATTGAATCAAACAATTTTTAAAAGGCATCCTTCACCTGAATCGACCTAAGAAGCCTGTTTTCCCTCTGGGATCTGAACTTTGTCTTGGAGAAATGTACCAGCTTTTGATCCAGCTGCTACCACCCCTTTGAAATTCTGTACCTGGAAAATAGTTCTGCTGGTTGCTTGTACCTCTGCCAGATGATTTTTAGCACTTCATCCCCTTATGACCATTCTCCCTTCCTCATGTTCCATAAGAATAGGGTCTCCTTAAGGATTAACCCATCTTTTATGCCAAAGATAGTAAATGATCCATCCCTCAACCAGACCATGCATTTGCTTACCTTCTTTTCTACCCCACAAAACATGGGGGAAAGACTTCTCCATTCATTGGATATGCATAGACAGTTATAATTTTACTTGGGCAGCACAAACACTTTCAGGAAAACCAACCAGCTTACTGTCTGCTTCCAGGATGGTAAGTTGTGCAATCCTGTCTCTAAACAGACCCTGTCCAACTGGATTTCTAAGGCTATCTCCTCTTGGTTTTCCTTTTAAGGCAAATCTGTCTTCATCTGTGAATGTTCATACCACTAGAGCAGTCTCCTGATCTGGAGCCACCTTCAAAGGCATTGACTCCAGATCAATTGTGGTGGTGGCGGCACCCTGGTCGTCAGTTAATACCTGTACTAGATACTACATTGTGGATGTCTTTTCCAAATCTAGTATATCCTTTGCTAGATCTGTCCTTCTACGACTTGTAGACAGCTCCCCTGTCTCCAACCCATCCACCCTTAATGATCATTAGCTTTGTGCTCACCCCTCAGTATTGGAATACTCTAACAGTGATCCAAGGAAGAACAAAGTATAGTTGTGTAAGAATTTAATGTACTGTAACAGTGGATGCCCTGCTAATCACTGTTGCAGTATTGCATGCCTCCTTCCAGCCTCCTCATCTCTTTCTTATTCTCTGCCTGGTGATCTGCTTGTACCTTTATGGATGAAGGAGGGAACAGTTCCTTTTACCCCTCTTCTTGGCAGGCCTACTATGCTATTTGTACTCAAACTTCTCCAGGGTCTCTTGGCTGTCGGTAGTCTGAGGATCTTGCACTCATATGTCCGCTTGTGTGGCCCTGTGCCCACAGGTGTTAGTCTTAACCAGGCATATGGTGCGTCAGGAAGGTTTTGGCTTTGGTATGTTGGCTGGATGTTCAGTTACCTCAGGCAGGATAACCCAGTGATCAGTAGGATATATACTATTTATTTATTTATTTGCAGTTGGTTAACCAGGATAGTCCATTGGGCCAAAAGAGCCCTTTTTCAATGGGGAGAAAAGCTCCAACACAGATTACACAAAGATTACATCGATTTACATTTCAAACAATTTCTGATTACAAGACATAACAAAATACTGAGGTTACAATCACAAATATTAGCCCAGTACAGGTGTGTAAAAATTTACCATAACTGTGTTGTCCCAGTATTCAAACATCTGTTTTGTTAAGCTACTAAACAACCGTATTTTCTTTTCTTTTCTTCATCTTATTGTACAGGATTCTGGAACAACAGGTGTTTGGTGTAAAGAACCCTTTTTTAAATGTTTTTATTAAATGTTCTCATTTTAAACTGCAACACTGATTCACAAACATCAAAAAGAAAATAACCATGATAATAGATCTGATGT
The DNA here is from genome assembly GCF_019279795.1 of Protopterus annectens. Taxonomy (NCBI): domain Eukaryota; kingdom Metazoa; phylum Chordata; order Ceratodontiformes; family Protopteridae; genus Protopterus; species Protopterus annectens. The sequence goes on along the minus strand of NC_056747.1, from coordinate 1,033,326,108 downwards.
TGTTAATCTTCTTTCCATTCATTACTGATGTATGTAGTCAGTATTTTGTAACATTTTCTGATTTTTTTTTTATAGTTATGCAATGTTTTGTAGACCCTGCTAATTTTCCCTTTTATAACATCTTTTGCTTTACACCCAACTAAAAATCTGACCTTATCAAATTGCTGGTAGAGAAAGAATCTCTCACCTGCAGTTCATACTTCTGCTTAACCCCATCCCACTCCCTTCCAGGTTATTTGCTGCCAGTGTATTGGTTCCTTTGCTGATTTCCTTTAGTACATTCCTCCCTTCTCTTTGCTTATTTTCTATATCCCTAATTGCTAACATCCCTATTGAAACCATCTCTGTTTTCTGTTCCTTTTTGCTACTTTATGAATATATTTAGTATGTCTGTTACTGTTTTCCTTAATTATCCCCATCCAGTATCACAGTCTGCCTCTGAATCTTTAACCCATTCCCTGCCATTTCATCACTGTACTGTGCCAACTTTGATTTATATATTTATAAACTTCTATATTGAGTTATGTAAGAGTCTTAGCCTGTGTAGCTTTAAAGTATCCCTTCAAATCGCATAACGCAAAACTTAGTTCTATGAGGAGAATCAGTTTATCTTGCTTAACATTTGCCCTTAAATTCCTTCAGTCCTTTATCTGTCATCTTCCACAGCTTCTTTTCTGGTTGCTAGTAATTTTCTTCACCTGTGTATGAGACTAAAGGGAAGAAATACATTTTATCTGCTTGTATCATACTGTTAATGTCCATAATGATGAGGTTTCATTTGCTCAGTTTTTTTATATCTTCTGTTTAGTCTCTTCCCACATATCCTTTGCTGCTGTAACAGAATCCTTTTTAATTCATACTCTTAAAACTTTCATCTTGTAATGGCCCCATCAGTATAGGTATTCCTGAACCAATTCCTGAGTGAGTACATACTTTACAACTATAATCTTTGTTTTATTTTCATTTATTTTATATCCTAAAAAGACCTGAAACTGTATCTTTACACACACAAATGTTTTTTTTCTGGATTTTTCAATTACAGATTAATATCATCTACAAATAAAGCTACCTTTTCTTGATTATCATTAATGTATACTCTTGAATTGGTGAATCCCTTATTTTTTGGCTATCTGCTTTAAATGTAAAGCAGATGATAAAGGGGAATTATGACATCCTTAGCTAGTTCCTCTGTTCAACATACATTACTAGAGAGGAACCTTTGCACATTAAATCATGCCTTTGACTCTTAATATATCATCCTTATTAACAGTGTTATATATATTTTTTTGTCCATACAGACACAAGCTCCTTATAAGCATGGTTTCTAAGTTTACCTTGAGCTAGAGCATTAATCTCCAGGCATATTTTAGGCACAGCTAATATAGGTGAACCCGCTTCAGTGAATGTAAAGAAGACTGTCTCATTATGTAGCTCATGTTTGCATTCTAGGACTGCATGCAGCTATTTCTTCTTTTGCCTCGGGTACAGCTGGCAAGGCAGGTTCTATCATTGCGTAAACTTTTGTTGCCAGTATAGCATAAAGCCCCTTTCCTTGGCTAGTTAGACCTCATTGTACTAGAAGTTCGTAGCTGTAGTTAGTTTACGTCCAAGAAGTCTACATTTCAGTTGTTATTTTGAAACCATCTTTACCAAGAGTTATCTTCTGAAGATTCATTCCAGTGCCAGAGGAATTTTGACAGATAACTCCTGTAAGGCCTTTTAATTTGAATATACCATCCTTCCTAGCTTAGCTATTTTGGAATCATTACAAAAGGTAAAATTCACTCCAAGGATAAATTCATACCTGTGAGTACAGATTCCTTGCAAAAAGGTGGGTTGTTACATAAACAGAGTAAGTATGTAACTTGTGACAGTGTAACACAGAGGATGAAGGCTATGAACTACTAACAAGTTTTTTTTGTGACAGTGTAACACAGAGGATGAAGGCTATGAACTACTAACAAGTTTTTTTTAGCTCTAGTTCTAGGTTTCATTTCCTCAGTCCTTATTTGTCTGCTGTGTGAGTATGAGCAAGTTAAGTTAGTGAAAGCATGGTTCTGGGATGCTGCTGACAACAGACTGTTGTGCCTAGTGAGTTTACCCAGTTAAATAAAAATATAAAAAAATAGTTTCCAGGTAATTGACTGCATCTCGGCCAGGAGGCTTGCAAGCTTGCCATCCATCTCTCCAGAAAATTCTTGAGTAGTGGCAGAATTTGTTTTTCCTGAGTTTATCAGGGGACCATGTTTTATTGTAATCTGGAGTGAATTGAGGATTAATGAGTGGGGTCAGTTAGATGACCTATCAGTACTTACAGCTGGAAGATTCTTTGAGCTGGATCTATTATTATATTACTTAATATCCATTGTCCTTGAGCTGTACCTTTTATGAGCAGTTCCAAGCTTAATAAAGATTAACTGGATGAGTTATCCTCAGTTATGTAACTGGAATAGGTTCCTGATTCTCTATGTTCCTAATGTCAGTCTATCCATCCACAACCCCTTTTTTCCATTTTTGCATATGAGGTCGGGGTGTCACCTCAACAGTGACAATCATCTAAAGCCAAGGATCATATCTCTGGATGGTTAGCCCTACTGCAGTTCACACTGCTGGGTGGCTAGCTCTGCTGTGGTTCACATTGCCAGGTGGCTAGCCCTGCCATGGCTCACAACATGGGGTGGCTAGCCCTGCGACTAATCATACTTTTGTTCCTAATGCATCCTTAGTTAAATTGCAAGTATTTTAAATTTCTAAGTAATTACCTGCATTTAGTCCAGGAGACCTCTGAGTAGCCTAGCCAAAATTCCCAACTGTCCCAGACCACTGGCTGGTCAAGTCACATGCTCAACATCATACAGTAATCAAATGGCCGCTGAGGAAATCAAACTGTTGTCTACAGGAAAGAGCTCCTTAACAGCTCAAAGCTTTAGTTATGTGTGCTAAAGTACTGATGAGAATAGTAAGAGCACACAGTTCACAAACCCAGATGTTTTGGCATGTCAGTCTTGTGCGCAACCACTGCAACATGGCTTTATGACCCTGAAACTTACAGGCCTATTAGGCTCACTGTTACTATTTTCAAGGTTACGGAACATGTTATAGGTGAACTTGTAAACAAAAATACAGGTGATCTCAACATCCTTGGATACATACCACTCTGGCATTGTGAAAGGCAAGTATTGCCTGGTCATCCTAGTCAAGTCCTTTGAAAGAGTTACCAAGGCCATGGATAAATGGAATAGTGCGTGTGTGTGTGTTTCTGTTATAATTAACTGGTTGATCCATATACATTATTTATTGCTTACTCAATAATTTTTTATATATTGCACAGAAGATTTTGTGAAGTGAAACTCTCTGGCCACCTCTGTAAAAAGGTCCTCTGCTTAGCAGGATTTACCTGGTTACTGTTAAAATAAATAATTGTATGGATACGTAGATTGTGCAACAGTTTAACCCTCTACAAAACTGTAATCAAAATCAAGCAGTAATGTGTTTAATTATTTTTGTTTTGTTGTGTTTTTCCTGAAGGTGATCGGTCTATGAGTAGCTCCTTGTCTGCCTCCCAGCTGCACACTGTGAACATGCGGGACCCGCTGAACAGAGTGTTAGGTAAGACAAACTAGTACACTGCTCTTTTTTGTTTCAGAAATTAAAATACTGTTACAGTCTACAAAACAAAAATCCTAAGTAATTCACATTTATTATGTTACTGTGTTCAAAAACAATTGCCAGAATGTGTCAGCAATCCAGTGAGTTTGTCCTTCAATATTTGTGACCTGGGGTCTGTGCCCTTGGCTTTAAAGTTAGTTTTTTTTATGGAGACTTAAGGGGGGGCAATGTATGTAGCAAAAGAAAAAAACAATAGAGAACAAATTTTTGTGAGAAGCATCTTGTGTGATGTGCTTTTACAATCAGAGATCTGTTTCTCAGAGAATAAGAAAAGTCACATTTCATTGTGTTTAAACTTGCAAGTCTATTGAACCTATAGAAACTTTGCTGTGCTCCTCTTGTCAGAGGATTACTTTCATGAACACCTAAGAGGATTTCCATGGAGGGGAACATTTTATGTGAATATCAAAAATTAAGAAGCAGAGCATCACAGTTGAGTTATAAATACTTTGTTATGAAGTCTAGCAACTCATTTCAGGTGATCTGGAGGAAATTAAATGCATCCAGAGGTCTCGGTTTTACTACAACACCAAAAGCCATGGGATTTAGATGCACTGCGGTGCGCATTTGAATATTTTTTCAATGTCTGATCTGTGTATGTGATGTACCATTTCACAGTTAATGAGAATAATCAGCTCTAGACATGACAACAAAAGCAAAACCTTAGCAGATAAGAAAGATGAAAATGAAGAGAAATACAAGTCTTTGGCTGAACCTTTTGTTTATCTTTTCTGTTGTGTCATATGGAAGCATAAAAGACCATAACTATTTAAGATTAAAGATTTTTCTGGACACGTGCCAAAAAATAAAGTTTCAGCTGAAATTGATACACTTCCACTTATATTTCATTGTCACAACCCTTGGAGTGAAGCTTGACCAAAGTATATATCGTCATTATCATTGTAGTAGTGTGACAGTTGAAGTAAACACTTGCCATGTGCTCTGAGTTACTGTCTGAAAATAGACTAAGCATTATAAAATAGCAGACTTTCTTGGTAATCATCAGTTCTAAATTAGATGTGCTGTGTTTTCCTTTTCCTTGTCCAGTCCCCTGCAGTGAATAATACATAGAATCCTTGCCTTTTAATGCTGATTTAGGTAGCTATTAATACAGTTCCCTCCCATTGACAAGTACATCTGTACGCAGTGCCAGTATGCTGTCTACCAGGAGTAGAGACAAATTCCAGTTTACAGTCTGTTGGCAGTGTTCTCTGGAGCACTCAGCTGTACTGATGCAAAAGAATTTAGCAGATACTTATCTGATTTTCAGCCTTAACTGAATATAGCAGTTAAACAAACTGGCTGATCAAAATACCAGGCTATTTAAAATATACAAAGAATTGTAAGCACACTATCATTTTTTGGTCCAATGTTTGCTGCTGGTTTAAGCAAGTTCCTTACCTCAGTCAACAACTGTATACTAAAAAGGTACCCCACTGCCATCCCTCCATACTTTCTCCAGTGCTCAAGTTTGTGACTCACATAGGATCATAGGAGGTTACTAAGCTAATGGCCCTGGGGCTCGTACAAGCCCAGCCAAGAGTTTATTCCCATAAAAGAAACCTTAGTCAGCACCTGTTGCCCCCTGTCAATGAGGGAGAAAGGTGGAACCCCTGGGACAGATTTGTGGTTTCCCATCCAGTCATCAAGGTTGTGCTTGAAGAGGGTCAGTGAGGTACTCTTGACATGTATGGGAAGTCTATTCCAGGGAAGGAGCAGCCTCTGGGAGACGGACCTGTCTCTCCAGCAGGTTTTGTTAATGTTGCATTTTAGGTTTAGGCCTTTCAAGTGGGTAATGCGCGAGGAGTTAGACTTATGGATATGGAGCATCTCTAGTAGGGCAGGGTCCAATATTGCCTTGTAGGCAAGACACAGATCACCAGTGAGGAGTCTGTACAATACCAAGTAGACCGATGGTGATTTGAGCCTGTCCACATAGGACAGGTGGTGGAGGCCATGGATTCTCTTTATGAGGTATTTCTGTGGCCTTTCCAGCTAGTGCAGATGTGTGGAGAGGTACATACCAAATGGGGTGTTATACTCAATTATAAGCCTAATGAGGGAGGAGTACAGAGATGTAATAACCTCCATTTTTCTGAGTGCAGTCCCTTTACTTGAGAGGAACCAAGTACACAGACCTCTCACCACAGGTTGTGTGCTTAGGGGGTTGCTGTTGATATGGTAATCAGTAGGGGCTGTGTTTTTTTCCGAATGGTGCGATAATACATTTTTTTGCATTTAACTAAAGGCCAAGACTTTGGCACCAGTCATTTGTTGCTGTGAGATCATCTTGCAGTATGTATGACAGCAGTCACAGCACCCATGTTACAGTCATCAGCAAACTTGGTCACCCACAGGTCCTTTGTCTTTGCCTGGACCTCTGAGAAGTAAATGCAAAACAATAGGGGTCCTGGGACAGATCCCTGGGGAACACCACTAGTGACAGGTCTGCTGTCGGAGGTGGTGGTGTCTATTTTGACCTTGTGGGTCCTATCAGTGAGCCAGTTGGCCACCCACCTGATGAGATAAGATTTTACACCACGTTGTGTTAGTTTTTCAATGATGCCCAAGTAGAGTACTGTGTCAAAGGGTTTACCTTTAAAATGTTGACGCTCTAAGCATCAAACCCGCTTCTGCGAACTCCAACCTTCACCTGGTCAAAACCTCGAATGCCAATGTTCCGAACCACAAAATTTCACCCCCTTTTTGACCCATGTTAGCACTTGTTTGTAGGTGTGGCGCAGTCGGAAATGTCGACGTTTGATGTTTTTCCGAGTTTGTGATGTTTCAGCGGTACGGGTTTTGCGGAAACATTTTGGTGGTGCGGCCATTCAACTTTGAACAGTCGACATTTTAAAGGTGAACCATGTCAAAGAACTTGGCCAAGTCGAGGTAAGCTGTATGTGCTGACTTTTCCTCATCCAGTGCCTTGGTGACAGTCTGAAAGATTTCAGCCATATTCAACAGAGAAGATCTGCCCCTGACGAATCCGAATTGTGTGGGGTCAAGTGCTTGGAGATTGCCTATGTCCTTGTTTATGAGATCTGTAATAATACGCTCCATGGCTTTACAGATCAGACTTGTCAAGCTAATGGGGCAATAGTTTCCTAGGTCAATAGTGGCACCACCTTTGTGCAAGGAGATGACAGTGACATTTCTCCACTCTGCTAGAATGAAGCCTGTAATTAGAATGTGGTTGAATAGGGTGCTCAATGGCGAAGCTAGTTCTTGCTGGAGATGGTGCAGAATACAGCCTGGTGTACTGTCAGGTCCCACTGAACCTGTGTTCTGTTCCTTGGATATGGCCTTTAACACTTGATCTATGGAAATATGAGGCATAGGGCAAGTATCAGAGATGTCGAATGGGCTTTTGGGGGGGGGGATAGGTTCAGCGCAGACTACACCTCCTATCAGCTAGCAGGTTGGCTAAATCAACAGGATCAGTGTAAGTGGTACTGGTAAGTACTAATTCGGAGCAAACCTGGGCTTTGCCATGGAGATTCCTGATATAACTGAAGAAGGCTTTGAGGTTTCCCTTTGGTTCGGAGCCTAGTTTAAATTCATAATTGGCTTTGGATGTTTTCACTAGTGAGATAATTTGCTTATGGAGGCTGAGGAGGGAGTTTTTCCAATGTGGAATTTGTTCCTTTTTACCACTGGACAACAGTTTCTTCCTTTTGTTGATAGAGGATGTCCACCAGACAGGTTTTTGTTTCCTTGAGGAGCAATTTTTTGTTCTGTTGGGTATGGCTGAGTCCATGCAGTTGTACAGGTGCTTGTGTACTGCACTGGCATACTGTTCAGCATAGTTGTCTGCATCATCTGAGGGGGGCAGAGGTGTGAAGCTACAGATACCCTCCCTTAGGAGGTTGTAGTCAGCTTTTGAGAAGTTTTTTAGCGTGGTTACAGCTGGTGGTGGTTGGATGGGATCGAAACTTTGAATGAGACAGACCGATGATCTGATCTCACCAGGGAATAACATACTATTGAAGTGGTGCAACGGTCACCCGTGTTGGTGAGACCCAAGTCCAGAATGTTATCTTCCCTTGTGGGGGATGAGACAAGCTGGTCTAGTGCGTTAGAACTGATGAAGTCAAGGAATCACTGAGTGAGTGCATTAATGCAGGAATAGTTCACCCAGTCTGTGGTAGAGTAGTTGAAGTCACCAAGGATCAGGGTGTTAAGGGGTACCTTGTGGAGTCAAGTAGACCCAGGTAGGAGGACTGGGTGTCCTGAGTCATGGAGGGGGGAGTCTATAGCCGGATATAACTTGGATGGGTGTCTTGCCAACTGTCAGTTGCACCTGGAGTAATTCCAGTGTGTCATGCTAACAAACCAGTCTGGAGGTGTGCATGTCCTTAATGAAGATAGAGACTCCACCACCCTTAGTATTTCTGACCTTGTTTTGGGGTCGGAAAGTGTGGAATGAGGTTTAGCCTAGTAAGGCAGGGATGCTGTCCGCATCCCTGAACCAAGTTTCCATGACGGAACAGACATTGGTATTTTCCAGTGTGAGGAGAGCCTCCAATGAGTGCATTTTCAGGTTAAGGCTCCTAGCATTAAGCAGCATGACCTTCAGTTTGCTTTTTGACAGATCTTTTATGTTGGAAGATTTGTTCTTGGGACATAGCCTAAAAAGCACAATGGGAGAGGCCAGAGCCTTGGCCAGGATCCACTACTCCAGGGGTGACGGGTGGAGGTCATCTCTGGCAAAGCATCGAGGCCTGTCAACCTTGTCATCCCAGGCAGACGGATACTGGATCCCCTTGGGAAGACACCAGAAACTAAGCCAATTGTTGAAGTCAGTTATTTTTTGTTAGTATTGTGGTTTCATTCCTGTTGAAGATAGGATGTTTCTTAAGGCTAGGGTCATACTTGTTGGGACACACACTCTGAGAGCTGAGTCATGTCTCTCATCATATAGTCCAGGGAGGTACGTCTCAAGTCATTCACAACAACATGGGCAAGAGTCATATTTGTACCTGTTTTGGAGAAACTTAAGTGCAAGCATGATGTGGCAGATTCTGGCACCTGACAGACAACTGACCATGGCCTTCTCCTGGTCAAGTCTGCTGAGGGGGACATCAGTGTGTCTCACTATGGAGTCACCAATGACTAGTATGTTTGGCTTATTGTTATGCCTTATAGGCTGCTTTGGTTTATTGTAATGCCTAATGGGCTGTGTTTGTGAGACACTGGTGTATTGTCTGCTGTGTGTGATGTGTTTGGTGTTGTGTGTGGAATGTTTGTGTGTTTTGGAGGTCTCTGTTGTTTAGGTAAGTTTTTATTGAGGACCCCCTCATAGGTGGGTGCATGTTGTCCACAAGAAACACGACACAAACTGGAAAAGACAAAACTCCAAAGCTGAGCGTAGAGGTTCACCAGAAACTTTAATGATTAGCGGTTTTGTCCGATCAAAAACAATTGGACTTCATCAGATAACAATTCTTCAAGTCATTCAGTCTTTTCATAGGTTCATAGGTTCATAGGTTGGTACTAGGCTATCAGCCCTAGGGCCTATACAAGCCTAGCCATAACAATTCCCTGGCTATTTCTTCCCACATTATTTACTTTCCTGGACCCCTGTCTAGCAGGGCGACTGACGTGATCCCTGGGGTGAATTTCCTTTCTCCCATCCAATCGTCAAGGTTCCTCTTGAAGAGGTCCAAAGAGGCACTCTTCTTGACATGTATGGGCAATCTATTCCAGAGTCTGGGGAGTCTCTGGGTCAGGAACCTATCCCTCCAGCATGTTTTGTTTATTGTGATGACAAGGTTTAGATCCCTGGAGCGTGTAGCTCTGAGGGATTGGGATTTCTTTAAGTGTAGCATGTCCAACAGCTCTGGGTTTGACATGGCCTTGTATGTTAAGCAGAGATCGCCTCTGAGTAGACGATATGCGACAGAGTATAGCTGGAGTTTTTTAAGGCGGTCAGCTTAGGGCATCTGCTTTAGGCCTGTGATTCTTTTAGTGAGATATTTCTGAGGCCTTTCCAGTTGTTGCAGATGTCTTGAGAGGTACATACCAAATGGGGCATTGTATTCTATAATGGGTCTAATGAGGGATGAGTACAGTGGGACAATGACCTCCTTTTTTCTGGATGAAAAGCCCTTCGTGATGAGGTGTGCCACATAGAAGGATTTCCTGACTGTTGTGGCGATGTGGTTATCGAAGGTGAGACCACTGTCCACCTGTGTCCCTAAGTCTCTTATCACACTTTCTGTGTTTAGTGTACTGCCACCTATATGGTAATTCATGGATACATGTTTTTTCCCAAAGGGGATGACAATACATTTCTTGGCATTGAGCTTGAGCCCATGGCTCTGGCACCAAGCATCTGTTTCTGTAAGGCCCTTTTGTAGAGTATCCACATCATTTGGGGATTCAGTAATGGCTCCCAGTTTGCAGTCATCTGCAAACTTTGTTAGCCAGAGTCCCCTAGTGTTGACCTGTACTTCAGTGAAGTAGATGCCAAACAAGAGCGGCCCCAGGACTGAACCCTGAGGTACTCCACTTATCACTTGTCTGGAGCTGGAGTTGGAGTCGGCTACGTTTACAGTGTGGGTTCTATCAGTAAGCCATTTAGCAACCCATTGGGTGACATAGGGATTAATGCCCAACTTAGTAAGTTTATCTATGATTCCAGAGTGGGGGGTGGTGTCAAAGGCCTTGGCAAGGTCTAGATAGGCTGTGTGGACCACCTTACCCTTGTCCATGGCTCTGGAGACTGATTCAAAGAAGTCAATCAGGTTCAGGAGACAAGATCGGCCCTTCACAAACCCAAACTGGGTGGGGTCCAGTGTTTGAAGGTTGCCAATGTCTTTGTTTATAAGTTCCATGATAATACGCTCCATGGCCTTGCAGATAAGGCTTGTCAGACTGATGGGACGGTAGTTCCCGGGATCCAAGGAAGCTAACAAAGAACCCCCCCCCCAGTAATTAGTCAAAAAAGAACTTAAAATTAAATATGAATCATATGAAACATATAATACACAAAAATTAATAGTTTTACAGTTAAATTTTTGTGCATTATATGTTTCATATGATTCATATTTAATTTTAAGTTCTTTTTTGAGTAGTGACAGTATGGTTATTGTGGAGTGTAAATTCACATTTTATCAAAAAGTGAACTTTAATATGAAAATATACATGGTTTTATAGAATTATCTTTAGATAAGGTCACAGTAAAATATTAAGGAATGTTTGTATCTGTCTCTTTAATCTAGGATTGACTAGCTTGTAATAACTAATTACTTGGGGGGGGGTGTTTGTTTTAAAAGACTGAAAGACTTGATGAATTGTTATCTGATGGTCCAATTGTTTTTGAATGGACGAAAGCGCTAATCATTAGTTTCTGGTGAACCTCTACGCCTAGCTTTGGAGTTTTGTTTTTTGTGTGTGTGTTGTGCTTGGCTATGTGATACAAGTGGTGTGACATTTGTGCTGGCAATCTCCTCTTTGTCAGAAGTACTGACTGTGGAGTGACTATGCATGGATTCCAGATCACTGATGTAGATGCATTTCTCGCAAGTGGAAGAATTGTGTGCTGGGAGAAGAGGACTGTACCTGAACATGAGGCAGTTGCTACACTGTCTCAGTATGTCCGTGTCAACCAGGCTGGCAGGAGAAATTGGTGGGAATTGTCCAGACATAGTGTTCTGAATACTTGGTGGACTTATGGAGAGCAGGTTTTGATAAGTCCACAAGAATGTAGACCACAAAAATTTAAATGTAAAATAACTGGCCTGAAGCACAAATGCTAAAACCAAAACTAAGGTGCTTAAAATAGCAGATGTTCATCGTGTTTCACTGTTGCAGTCATTACAATTGGGGTTATCCTGCTGGCAGGCTGCCCGCAGTCTGCCTGAATTCCAAAGTCTGGGTCCGGCGTCGGTTGCTGTCGCCTTCTCCCTGATGTCAGTGCGCCAGGGGTATAAAAGATGCAGCCGATGCCATTTTCTTCCGTCTTTCTTGCCGCGCGGTGCCCGAAGCAAAAGCAGTTTGCAAGTGCCAGTCGGCCGACTCCTGAGATTTTCAAATTCGAATTTCAGATCCGAAGTCTTCGGTAAAGCTAAGTACCCCATTGGGGAAACTTTTTTCTTGCTCCAGACCGATGTCAGAAAAAGTTAATAATTGTATTTCTTGTGGGAATCAAATACCTCATAAGGATTTTCATTCTTACTGTATTCCTTGCCTAGGCCCTGACCATGACGTTGCTAGTTGTCGGTTTTGTGCTAGATTTAACCAATGCACTATTAAGCATTGGTACGATTTTGCATTTCATTATTTTGGCAGAAGATTTAACTATATAATGCCGTCAAAGCAACTGACTACCGGAGTTTATAAAAAGCGCAAAGAAAAGGACAGACACTCGAGGTCCAAAACCGACGACGAGGCTACCGCTAGGCCTGTCGCCGGTTCTCAGTGAGGCGCTTTCACAGCCCCTGATGCCCGCTACCTCAGAGCCACAGGCCACTTCCGACTCCCACGTGGAGCCGACTAGGCTGCTGGAAACTCAAGGCATTGGACACTCTGAAACTATTCCCTCAGATGGGTCTGGAGCCGCTGAGCAGGCATCGGCTTCTGAGGGTGTTTTCAGGCCTACACAGTTATATGTAAAACCAACTTCAGCTTCAAAGGCAAAGACTAAAGCAGCTCTAAAGACAAAGAAACAAGTACAGCATTCTCCTGGATAAGCCTCCATGCCTAAAAAACAGATGCTTAAAATGGTCGAAGACCTAATTACTTTGATCAGGGGTTCCCATCCCCCTCCTGATAAGAGGCCTAGGCAAGAGATAGAATATGCATCTTCAGATCAGGTTTCCATTTCCTCTGATTCCTCTTCTGAACAGGAATATTCTCTTCCTCCCTATGAGGATTCTGATGCTGAAGAATCTATTCCTTCAGCTTTTCCTCCTGAGGATTATTCTTTTGGGGAAACTCTGCATACTATGAGGGAGCTTTTCCACTGGGAGAGCCAAGATTACTCAGTATCCATGAAAAGGCTCAAAGACTTCCATTTATTACCTCAGCACAGGCCCCTTGCTATTCCTCCTGTTTTAGACATTGTAGATGATGTATTTTCAGAGTCCGGACTGTCTCCTCTTTGCCACCAGCTCCTGTTAAACCAGACAGATACTACAGGGTTCCTGATTCACATTAATTTCTTTATAAAAATCCTGCTGCAGACCCAGAAACTATCTCTCAGGGTCACAAAGGGGTCAAGGCCTCCACTGCAAAAGACCCTATACCCTCTGATAGGTTTTCAAGGGCCCTGGACAGATGGGGGAAAAAGATTTATACTTCTCCTACCTTGGCTGTAACAGCTTTAAATTATCAACTTCATATGCTTAATATCAGCAATATATTATGTCACTGCTTAAACAAAAAATGTTGACAAATTCAGAATGTGCAGAAAACAAAGAAGTGCAGGATTTATTGCATGCAGCTGAACAAGTAGGAAAGCATACTTTGCAATGTTGTTTTGATTCTCTAGAGGCCTCTTGCAGGGCCGCTGTTACAGGTTCTGTCATTAGGAGACATGCTTGGTTAAAAGAACAGAATCTGCCCGATCATGTTAAATCAAAATTATTAGATGATCCATTGCAACATGATACCTTGTTTGGTGTTAAAGCAGAAGAGGTATTGAAGAAAATGGAGGACAAAGCTAAATCTATGCAAACAGTCAAGGATTTCTTACAGGTACAGCCTCCCAGATTTAGCAGGAACTGGCCTGCAAAGAATTGGTCCTTTCCAGTGTCAGACAGGCCACAAAGAGGCAGATACAGACACCCCAGAGGCAGATCACAGCCCCAAGGCTCATACAGGCCTAAACAATGGGGTGCTTCAACCTCCAAAAGCAGAGAAGAAAAATCACAGCCATACAGGAAACGGTCTCAATGACTTTCCTCTGCCAGCACTAAGCAGTTATCTTCTGGCAGCTCCTTTGGGGGGAAAACTAGCACTTTTTACACAAAATTGGCACATGATCACCCGTATCACTCAGGACAGATGGGTCTTAAATATCGTATCCCAGGGCTACAGATTCCATTTTCACACCCTGCCAAGGCCAAACGGTATGCCAGACCTGCCACGCAATCAATGGGCAGAGGCACAAAAACAAGTTTCATCCCTCATGGACATGAGGGCCATTCAGCAAGTACCACAGCAAGAGCAGGGACAAGGATTTTACTCAAGGCTATTCTTGGTGCCCAGAAAGGACAAAACCTGGAGACCAGTACTGGACCTGTCTATCCTGAACACATTCCTGGACATTCCAAAATTCAAAATGTTAACTCTGCAGCAGCTTCTGCCCATGCTGGGCAAGAAGGCTTGGCTTGTGACTTTAGACCTAAAAGAGGCATACCTGCATGTCCCAATCAGACAACCATGCAGAAAATACCTCAGATTTATAGCTGGCTCAATGCATTACCAATTCTCTGCACTGCCCTTTGGCTTATCTACTGCACCCAGGGTCTTCACACAATGCCTGGCACCAGTAATTGCTTTTTGCAGACAAAGAGGAATTCAGATATATCCCTACTTGGACGACTGCCTTATTCAAGCAGAGAACAAGAACACTCTTCTACAGCATCTGGCGTTTGTAAAAACATTACTAACAGGCCTAGGGTACTCAGTAAATGAAAAGAAATCAAAACTCGTACCCTCTCAAGAGATAATATTCCTGGGTGCAAGCTTAAATACAACTGCCCAGATGGTTTATTTCACGCCAGACAAACACAGACAACTGACTACTTATTTCAAAATGTTGGCAACAAAGACCTAGTTATCTGCAAGAAAAATTCTGCAAGCTTTGGACTTCATGGCATCCTGCATTCTGCTAATTCCATATGCAAGACTGCATATGAGGAAACTTCAGTGGTATCTAAAAAGTGTTTGGACTCAACATTGCCACAGCCCTGAAACAATAATTACCCTAATTCCCTGCCTGCAACAGGCGTTTCGATGGTGGGCAAAAGCCTGTCACCACAACACGGGACAGCCATTCACCTTACCCACAGCCAGGCAGACATTGACAACAGATGCATCAGATTATGCCTGGGGGACCCATATGACAGGAAGATGTATTCAGGGCACATGGTCCGCAAGTCAAATGCATCTACATATCAATCAAAAAGAGATGCTAGCAGTTCAAAATGCCCTGACAGGCTTCAAGGATCTACGTCATCCAGGACAACTACTGATAAGGATGGACAATACCACAGTCATGTAGTACATAAACAAGCAATGGGGCACACATTTATACCCCCTCTGCAGACTAGCCATGAACTTGTGGGACACAGCATTGACTTACCAAGTACATCTGCAAGCACAAGTCCTGCCAGGAAGGATAAATACTCTGGCAGACGAACTAAGCAGAAACCTAATAGATCCCCACGAGTGGAAATTGAATCCACAAGTCTTCAGCATGATAACAAGGAACTGGGGATGCCCGGACATAGACCTATTTGCCTCTCCTCACAATTGCCAACTACAAAGATTTTGCACAAGGACTTCTCACAAGCAAGCATGGAAAGTGGATGGCTCTATCTTTCAGCTGGAAAAACCTAACAGTATATGCCTTTCCTCCTCTGCCTCTCCTCCACAAGGTACTCCTAAGACCAGACAAGAGAAGCCAAAAATGATACTGATTGCCCCAGACTGGCCCCACCAGCACTGGTACCCACTCCTAAAGAGCTTGTCTCAATGCCCAGCTTGGACACTACCTCAAATTCCTCACTTATTGACACAACAAGACAGTCAGATACTGCACAGCCACCTCAGAACCCTAAACCTGGCAGCATGGCGGATAATGTAGCCATTCAAGACACACCTCTTTCTAAAGCAGTTATGGATGTTATTTTGGAGGCCAGGAGGTCTAGCACCAGAAAATCTTATGCAGAAAAATGGAAGAGATTCTGTGCTTGAAACCAGGCACAAGGTATTGACATGATTGTTCCAAATATTCCTCAGATTTTGCAATACTTAACTGAGATGCTGGATAAAGACCTTTCCTTTTCATCAATTAAAATTCATGCCTCTGCCATTTCAGCTCATTACAATACAGAACCACCTATTTTTTCTCATCCATTACTAAGGCAGTACCTCAGAGGGGCCAAAAACATAAGACCCCCAAGGAGAGCACCAATACCTGCATGGGACCTCAACTATGTCTTGGAAAAACTTACACTGCCTCCCTTTGAGCCAGCCTCTGCAGCGGATATAAAATTCTTATCCTGGAAAACAGCTCTGTTCCTAGCAATAACCTCCGCTAGATGAGTCTCAGAGTTACAGGCACTCATGGATGTGTGGAACCTTTTATCATTTTTCATCCTGACAGGGTTTCTCTGAGAACAAACGCTACATTTATGCCTAAGGTAGTGACCAGCGTGGCCCTTAACCAAACAATTCATTTGCCTACCTTTTACCCAAACCCACAGAATAAAGGTGAGAGACTTCTGCATTCTTTGGACATTCACAGACCGCTTTGCTTCTACTTGGACAGAACCAAAGCTTTCAGAAGGACTGAACAACTTCTAGTAGCATATGCTGCAGGATCACAAGGAAAGCCTATCTCAAAGCAGACTATTTCAAAATGGATAGGCCACTGCATTCATTTCTGCTATTCACAGCATGGCAAATCAGTGCCTAAGGGCATTAGGCCACATTCCACCAGAGCAGCAGCCACTTCAGCAGCCTTCCTCAGAGGAGAACCAACCAAAGACATCTTAGAGGCTGCAACTTGGAGTTCAGTGCATACTTTTACAAAGCACTATCACTTACCTCTCTATTCTAAATCCAGGGCAGGCTTTGCCACTGCAGTTCTGCAGGCCCTGATAGCCTCTCCTAATCCTATTTAGCACCAGCCTCCCAACCATAGCTTTGGGATTCAACCCAATTGTTATGACTGCAGCAGTGAAACATGATGGGCATAGTACAGTTGTGTACCTACCATAAATGTAGATGTTCGAGTGTATTCACTGTTGCAGTCCAGGTTACCCTCCCTCCACCCCCCTTTTCCTTGCTGGGACTTCTGTACTTCTCTATTCTATACAACATATGTGGTGTATTTGCTTTAGATGAAGGTAAAGTTGTTTTTTGGTTATGCACGCTTTTTGGCATTAGTGAGCCTACCATTTTAGGGGCACCTGACATCTGGGGCAAGAAAAACTGAAGAAAATGGCATCGGCTGCATCTTTTATACCCCTGGTGCACTGACGTCAGGGGGGAGGCGACAGCAACCGACGCCAGACCTAGACTTTGGAACTCAGGCCAACTGCGGGTAGACTGCCAGCAGGATAACCCCAATTGTAATGACTACAACAGTGAATACACTCGAACATCTACATTCATGGTAGGTACACAACTATACTATACATTTATTATTAACAAGCAGTAATAAATGCAAAATAAGAGCACTTGAGGACTTAAGAACCCACAGAACAGCAAAATAAGGTAATAAAGTAGGTAGAACACAGTTTCAGTAAGAACAGCTGAATAAAGTGTAAAAACATTTTTTTTTTGTCTGTTTAAGTGGAGAGGGAGGAACCAGAACAAGATTTTGAGACTACGGGGGGGGGGGGGTGTACCCTTCCCAAATTCTGTCTCTGTACACAGTAGATAGAGCTGATGAGATGGGACTGGTAGAAGTGTCTGAAATCATAGAAGCAAGGGGGTAGTCCTTCCCAAATGATCTCACTGTACTCACTTGGGTGATCAAATGATGTGGGTCTGGGAGGAGTGTCCAAACACAAATTTACAGCAGGGGCGGGCAATTCCAAAGCCACCAAGTTTAAGACTACAATAACACTAGGGTGGGAAACAAACTGCAGAGACAGAGACCCCAATATTCAGTTAACAAATAAGTAAATGCAGTACAGTTTTGTTAAATATCAATGAAACAGTGCAAGTGCAAAAAAGTATACTTAAATCAGCTTGTATGTCCAGATGGTTGTAGATCAGTCACAGCCAGCCAAACAGCTCTACTACTGAGCACAAATACACAGAAATGTAACTATTCCAGTACTATAAGATGAAGGATAGACCCCCAGAATATCAGATAAACACAAAACTTCACAGAAGTAAAATAACCCCCACTGAAACTGGCTGGCTGGCTTACAATTCTAGTGCTGAACTAGCTCTGACCAACAAACTGCAGAAGGAGAGAAACCACCTTATTCAATTAATATTCAGTGAAACAAAAAAAATAAATGTAGTACAGTTTTCTTAACTATCACTAAAACAGTGCAATTGCAAAAAAGTATACTTAAATCACGTCTTTTCTGCTGCATTTATTACTGCTTGTTTTTAGCCTGTTTAAATTTTAAGTGTTATTCTAAGCGTCTTAGTTTTGGTTTAAGCACTTGGGCTTTAGGCCTACCCCTTAACTCTCCCTAGCCTCTCTCCCTCAGATTCTGACAAATATGGATGGACACTTTCCTACGGTTTCTCCTGCCAGCCTGGTTGATATAGGCATCCTGAGACAGTGTAGCAACTGCCTCATGTACACGGACAACCATCTACTACTGCCACCTAGGAACACAATTTGTGAGAGATGCAATTACATTAAGAACCTAGAGTCTATGTTCTCTCTCTCACAAGCCAGTATATCTGGCACTAAGAAGGATGTCAACACAATCGCTACACCTCAAACACCACCCACAACTACACAGCACACACCTACTTATGAGGAGTTTCTCAACAAAAACAAACAAAGGTGACCTCAGAGGCAAAAACAGATGCGAACTCCACAACCCTCCACACCTCATACCAAGCATAGTCCGCACATTTGTGTATCGCAACCACTAAGGCCTAACCATAAACCCAACATATTAGTCATAGGAGACTCCATTGTGAGACACACAGATGTGCCTCTCACCAAGCTGGATAAGGAGAAAGTCATGGTTGGTTTTGTCAGGTGCCAGAGTCCGCCATATCACACACGCACTCAAGTCTCTCAACAACGGGTACTGTTATGACTCTGTCGTAGTCCATGTTGGTGTGAATGACTTGAGACATACCTCCCTGGACCATATAAAGAGAGACATGGTTGAGTTCACTGAATGTGTGTCCCAGGCAGGTATGTCCCTAGCCTTAAGCAGCATTCTGCCACAGCCTACAATGATACCTCAATACAAACAGAAAATTATTGACTTTAACAATTGGCTTAGTTTCTGGTGTAATTCTTGGGGGATCCAGTACCTAACAGCCTGGGAAGATATGCTTGACAGACCATGATACTGTGCTAGAGATGGCCTGCATCTGTCTCACTTGGGCTTCAGGCTTCTGGCAAAGGCCCTTGCCTCCCCCATAGTACCATTTTTAGGAAAAGTCATGAGGTCAATACTTGCCAACATAAACATTTAAACAAAATGCAAATTAAAGGTCATGTTGCTAAACGCTAGGAGTCTAAACATGAAACTGCACTCATTGCAAGCATTCTTAACTCTGG
This sequence comes from Protopterus annectens, assembly GCF_019279795.1. Lineage (NCBI taxonomy): Eukaryota > Metazoa > Chordata > Ceratodontiformes > Protopteridae > Protopterus > Protopterus annectens. The sequence goes on along the minus strand of NC_056747.1, from coordinate 1,033,306,988 downwards.
AAGATGCTAATACTTGTGCAGTCACAGAAACCTGATTCAAAGCTGCGGAGAGCACCCCAGCCTTACCTGCTTACTCATCCTATCATACATTCAGACCCTAAACTGTGGGCAGCAGAGCCAAAGGAGGTGGAGTTTCAATGTATATTAAAGACACACACATCTCCAGGCTGGTCAAACAGTGTGATGCACAGGAGACACTCCAAGTGCAGTTAACCATTGACAAGACACCTATTCAAATCATAGCTAGCTACAGGCCCCCAAATTTGACTCAAGATGCCCACTCCACCTATCTGGACCTCTTAGAATCTATCAAGATTCAACCCTTTACCCTGATCCTGGGCGACTTTAACTACCCAACCATAGACTGGAAAAACTACTTATGCCAGAACACGAATGCCCAGAGATTCCTCTATTTTTATCAGTGCAAATGCCTTGGAATAGTTAGTTGATACCCCCACAAGAGGTGGTAATATCTTGGACTTGGTATTAACCAACATGAGTAACCACTGCAGCACCCCTACAGTATCATTCTCCCTGGTAAGAGCCAACCTTAAAGCAGTCACTTTTGAAGTCACCATCACCCCTGACCCCCCCCCCTCTATCAAAAAACTTCTCCAAAGCTTATTACAACCTCCTGAGGGATGGTATAAATAGCTTCTCAGCCCCCTCCCCCTCTGTAGAAACTGGCACCAATGTCCAAATCTACACCAAAGTACTGTACGAGCATTTATATAGATGCATGAAATCAGGAATTCCAGACAGGTCAAAATCATCTTCTGCAAGGAAGAGTAAACCTGTCTGGTGAAAATCTGCAATAATTAAACTATATAACAAAAGGAAACAAACTGTTGTCCAGGACCAAGAAGGAAGAGGTGCCAAATTGGAAGCGATCTCCCCTTAGCCTGAACAAGCAAATGCACTAGTGAAATCCTCTAAAGCCAACTTCAAGTCCAAATTGGCCACATCTACTAGAGGCAATCATAAGGCCTTCTTCACATAAGTTCGCAGTCTCAAAGGAAACACCCAGATCTGTTCAGATGACAGTCAAGGACATCACATACAGAAATGCTGTAGATCTAGCCAAACTACTGGCTGATAGATTCAGTGAAAACTTCACCCCTCTGTTCCCCCGTCAGTAAATCAGAACATCCCTAGTGCCTGCCCCCCTCCCCTTATCTCTAGGGAACAGGTCATCACTGCCCTCTCAAAGGCAAACAGTGCAGCCTCCATGGGACCCGATAACATCCTAGGCTCTATCCTACATGAACTTGCAGCACCATTGGGCACCCTATTCAGCAAAAGTCTGAGTACCGGCTTTGTCCCAGCCAAGTGGAGGACAGCCACTGTTATCCCTTTACACAAAGGTGGAGCATCCACTGATCCGGGAAATTATAGACCCATCAGCCTAACTAGTCTGATCTGCAAGGCCATGGAACTAATTATCATGGATCTCATTAACAGGGACATTGGCAACCTCCAAAGACTCAAACCCACACAGTTTGGCTTTGTCAAGGGGAGGTCATGTCTGCCAAATCTGTTCAAATTCTTTGAGACAGTCACTAAAGCCATGGATGAGCGGAAAACTTGTACACACCATCTACCTTGACCTGGCCAAAGCCTTTGACACTGTTCTCCACTTGGGCATAATAGATAAACTCTCTCAACTAGGCATCAATCCATATGTTACCAGATGGATAGCAAACTGACTCACTGACAGAACCCACCTAATCAAAATAGGGAAAGCCAGTTCAAGCAGTAGATCCATAACAAGCGGCGTACCCCTGGGATTGGTCTTGGGGCCTCTGTTAATAGGGATGTACTTCTCTGAGGTGCAGGCCAAATCCAGTGGGCTATGGCTGACCAAGTTTGCAGATGACTGCAAGCTGGGCGCAATCATCAATTCCCCACGTGATGTGGGTGTCCTGCAAGAGGGTCTCAACCAAACAAATGACTGGTGCCAGAAACGTGGCCTCAAGCTGAATGCCAAAAAGTGCGTCATCATCCTCTTTGCGGAGATTGATGTCCCCACATATTATCAAATTAATAACATCCTAAGCATGCAATCGGTCATGAGGGATTTGTGTTCCCAGGTTGGTAGCAACCTGACTTTTAACCACCACGTTGCTTTCATTGTAAGGAAAGCTTTCTACATGGCCCACCTCATAAGTAAGGGTATCTCATCCAGGGACAAAAAGGTCATAAGATCCTTGTATTCTTCCGTTATAAGGCCATTTATTGAGTACAACTTCCTCTTCAGCATGTACCTCGCAAAGCATATGCAGCAGCTGGAGAGACCACAGAGGTTTGTCACCAGGAGAATCCAGGGTTTCAAACATCTACCCTACACAGATAGGCTAAAAGCCCTTGTTCCTCTACTTAGTTTCATATAGACTCCTCAGAGGTGACCTCTGTCTGGCATACAAAGCAATCTCAGACCCTGCCTTGATGGGACTGCTGCATATCCACAAGTCAAGCTCCACTCAAGTAACCGGCACACGCAACCTCAACCTGGTCTGTGACATCAATAGGACTTGTTGTTGGGACAGATTTGTGTCCCAGAGACTCCCCCGTCTGTGGAATAGACTCCCTCTCCACATCAAGCAGAGTACCTCATTATCCCTTTTTAAGCATAACCTGGATAACTGGATGGGAAACAGAAAATACATCCCTGAGATTCCACCTATGTCCCTGCTGGACAGGGGCTTTGGGTGCTGACTTGTCTAAACATGGGCTAAACTCTTGACTAAGCTTATAAGGGCCTTAGTGCCAATAGCCTAGTAACTTCCTATGATCCTATAAAATCAGCTTGTATGTACAGATGGTTATAGATCAGTCACAGCCAGCCAAACAGCTCCGCTGCTAAGCACAAATACCTGCAGTGTACATTGGGAGATATGGGATAAGATGCCAAAAGACCTGCTCTCAGGGCAAGTGATTTACTCCAGTGTAAGGCCTATCTATAAAGCAGGCTTACACTGGGGACTAGAGTCCAAGAGACTTGCTCTCAGTATAAGTCACTTACATTGAGAGTAAGTCTTTTTCTTACTCAAAAAAAAAACTTTATTATATCTTTATTATATCTTCATGAAAAAGAACAATACATATTCAGTTATTATTATAATATAATTATAAATGTCCTTCTATTCTCATGTTGCAGTATTCATTACAGTAGGGAGGTTGCTGCCTGCAGCGCTGACATCCAGCCACAATACCAAAGTCATTGGAGCAGGCGGGTACGTGTGCCTTCCTATGTCAGAACCATAAACTGGTATAAAAGTGATGTCTGCATATACCCTCTTCAGAATTTTTCTGCCGCAGTGAATGTCTGACTCTTGTTCGCCAGTTCGGGAAACAGATCGCTCATTCTCAGACAACTGCTACAGTCAACCGCTACAGACGAGTACCCTGCTGGGTTTTCCTTGTCTTTTGTTAGTTTTTAAGATGTACATGTCCACTAGAAAGGTGAAGTGTGCTTGTGGGTGACAAATTCCTCACAAGGACACACACAAAAAGTGCGTATTCTTTTTTGGCAAGGCCCACGACCATACGAGTTGCCCCATTTGCAAATCATTTGTACCTAAAACTCTCTGCAGCCATCTGGCAGTAAAATTATACTTGGAAAATCAAAGGCTTCAGTGTCTTGCACTCAATATGGAGGGTGGAGTAGGCACATCTGATGAGCTACCGCAGAAGAAGGCCAAGAAAATCAGGCTGGATTCCCACGCTGCGCCTCAGGCTTCCGGAGAGATTCTTGAGGCAGATGAAAGCCCGGGATCTTTTCAGACCTCTGTTTCCCAACCAGGCCAGGGAACCTCGATGGGGGAAAGTATGAGTACATCCACTGAGGTTAATCAGCCATCAGATCCTGATGGTGGATGGGAACCATGGGTCATACAGTCGGAAAAGCCTACTCTTTCCCTACCTTCCACCCAGGCATCATCTCCTACTCATACTCAGCTGTCTGCCCCTATGAAGAGAAAACAAAAATGAAAGCATCTGTAACCTCAATCTGTCACTGGATGGGAAATTTTCTCACAGAATCTTTTTAAGGCATTCCAAGCCTTACAGACACAACCACCAGCTACTACTCCTTCAGGGCCCCCTTTAGAGGCATCAGAGGTTGAGTATTCCTCTTCTGAGGAATCACTGACCTATGGCTCACAAATAGCCTCTCCTAAGGATTTAATTACCCCAGAGGAAGAAGATCCTATCACCCCTGAGTCTCTTGGGGAAGAATTCACCTTTTGGGACACCATTTCACTCATGAGGCAACATTTTAAGTGGCAGGCCTCCGAGGTGTCCGACACTAAGAAAAGATACTTTGACCTGCTGCAAATGGAACAGCCATCCCCCTCTGCTGTGCCCCCTTGCTACTTGCCTTCCAAGATGCCTTCCTTGCCGCTTCCCAGCCCCTAACCTCTAAACGTCCTGATCATTTTTACAAGGTGCCTCAGGACACCCAATTCCTATTCAAGAACCCCTTGCAGACCCAGCAGTTATTGCAGATGTTCTTCCTCTCACATTGCTGCAGTCCTTACTTATGGGTAGTCCGCTGTCCTCGGTCGGCCCGAATACCAAAGTATTAGGCTGACGTCGGTCATGGGCGCCTAGATCTGACATCAGAGCGTCAGGGTATAAAGGCGCATGACCGACGTCATATCCTCAGTCTTTTTTGCCGCATGGTCCGATGCAGAAGCAGCGTTGCAAGTGCCGTTCGGCGTTCTGAAATTTTTCGTTTTCGGAGTTTCAGACCGATACCAAGTTGGGCTAAGTACCCCGTTGGGGAATATTTTTGTTTTTCTTGCCTCAGTTACTTACCGGATGTCAGAAAAAGTGAATAATTGTATTTCTTGTGGGAAACAGATACCGCATAGGGATTACCACTCGCTTTGTATTCCTTGTTTGGGACCGAGCACGGCGTAGTCGGGTGTCGGTTTTGTGCTAGGTTTAATAAGCGCACTATAAAACGGAGGTTAGATTGCGCTAGGTTAGTCTTTGGCAAGAGGTGTAATTATAATATGCCGTCGGATGTTCCGGCGCCTGCTTCTACTAAGAAGCGCAAAGACAAATCTTTAAAGCCTAGGCAGGATGATTCGTCCGTTTCGGACGCCGGACCTTTAGAAGCTACAGCTGAACAGGTGGATCCGGCTGAAGTTTCTGTTGAGTCCCAGGCCGAAACTTTGATTTTACAGGATGTGGCCTCTCAGGAGGCAGGTCAGGCTGAAGGGGCCTCTCAGGTTACTATTCTCCCTTCTATGCCTAGGGTGGTTAGGCCTTCTGCTACTGTTTCTAAGGCTCCTTCTAAAGGCAGGTCTGTCTTGCCTTCCTCTGGTGTCAGTTCTGGTTCTTCAGGGTCTGTGCCTAAAAAGCACATGCTTAAAATGGCAGAGGATTTGATTACTTTAATTAGAGGTTCTATGCCCCCTCCTGATAAGAGGCCCAGGATGGAGCCAGAGTTGGAAAGTTTGGAGCAGGCCTCAGATGATTCAGAGTCTTCTGCTGAAGACATTCAAGATTTCCTCCTTATTCTGATTCTGATGCAGAGGATTCCACTCCTTCTGCTTCTCCTCCAGAGGATTTTTCATTTTCAGAAACTCTGCATTCCATGAGGGAGCATTTTAAGTGGGAGGGACAGGATTACTCTGATTCCCGGAAGAGACTTAGGGAGTTCTTGTTTTACCACAGCATAGACCCTTAGCTATACCTCCGGTTTTGGATGTTGTTTCAGATGTTTTCTCGGAAGCTTCCCTTAATCCAGATTCTGTGCCTCCTGCCCCAGTTAAACCGAACAGGTATTACAGGGTGCCTGAGGCTCATAAATATCTGTATAAGAGTCCTAGGGCGGACCCAGAAACTATTAGTCAGGGGCCTAAGGGTGTTAGAGCCTCTGTTGTTAAGAATCCGGTTCCTCTGGATAAGGAAGCTAGAGCTTTGGCTAGATGGGGTAAGAAGGTGTATACCTCTTCTACTTTAGCAATCAGAGCTTTGAACTGCCAGTTTCATATGTTGAAGTATCAGAATTTCCTCCTTTCTCAGCTAAGATCTAAAGTGGATGCTTTGGCAGAGGGCATAGAGTGTAAAGAATTGCAAGATTTAGTGCATGTTTCTGAACAGGTGGGTAAGCACTCTTTGCAATGTGGTTTTGATGCTTTACAGGCTTCTTCTAGGGTGGCGGTCACTGGTTCAATTATTCGTAGGCACGCCTGGCTTAAGGATCAGAATTTGTCTAAGCATGTTAAGTCTAGAATTCTGGATGCCCCTTTACAGTCTGAAGTTTTGTTTGGTCCTCCTGTGGAGTCAGTCTTAAAGAAAATGGAAGACAAGGCTAAGTCTATGCAAACTGTTAAAGATTTTTTGCAGGTACAACCTCCAAAGTTTAGTAGAAATTGGCCTACTAAGGGGTGGACGTACCCTTCTTCTGATTCTCAGTCTAGGGGTAGATGTAGGCGTGGTAGGGGCAGAGCTCAGAGTACCTTCAGGCCGAGACAATGGAGTTCGCCTGCTCAATCTGCTGGTGAGGGCAGGGGCCAGTCCTTTCGTAAACAGGCCCAATGACCTGCATTTTCAGCTGCCAGATTCTTCTTGCCTGGCAGCTCCTTTGGGAGGAAAGTTGGCTCTTTTCAAGCAAAATTGGCATTTAGTCACCCAGGACAAATGGGTATTGGACATTATAAACCGAGGTTACAAGTTCTATTTCCATACCATGCCTCCTTTCAAAGGCATGCCAGACGTCCCTCCTCGGCAAAGGATAGAGGCTCACAGACAAATTTCTTTACTTCTTCAAATAGGAGCTATACAGCCAGTTCTTCTGTCAGAAGTGGGCCTAGGATTTTATTCTCGCCTGTTTCTAGTTCCAAAGAAAGGGAACACGTGGAGACCAATTTTGGATTTATCTATCCTCAACACTTACCTGGACATTCCAAAGTTCAAGATGCTGACTTTACAACAACTTTTACCTCTGTTGGGAAAAGATCACTGGATGGTTACTCTGGATCTCAAAGAGGCTTACCTTCATGTTCCTATCAGGCCCAGTTGCAGGAGGTACCTGCGTTTCGGGCTGGAAATTTACATTATCAGTTCTCTGCATTGCCCTTTGGCTTATCTACTGCGCCCAGAGTGTTCACAAAGGTTCTGGCACCAGTGATAGCTTTTTTCAGACTCAGAGGAATACAGATTTATCCTTATTTGGACGACTGCCTGATTATTGCACAAGAAAGGGACAAACTTCTTCATCATCTACAGTATGTGATGGCAGTGTTAAGATGCCTAGGGTATTCTGTGAACGAAACAAAGTCCAGTCTAGTACCCTCTCAGGACATGTGCTTTCTGGGTGTGAGACTGAACACAGCTTCCCAGATGGCCTTTTTGACCCCGGACAAACAAAGAAGCCTTTCTCTTTATTTCCATCAAATGTCTCTACGGTCCAGGCTGACTGCAAGGACAGTCCTTCAAGCCTTGGGGTTCATGGCATCTTGTATTCTGGTACTTCCCAATGCCAAATTGCATATGAGGAAGCTTCAATGGTATCTCAAAATGTATGGACACAGCACTGCCAAGATCTAGACACTGTCATTCAGATAATACCTTGCATTCAGAAGGAGTTTTGTGGTGGGCTCAGGAATGTCACCTAAACAAGGGACTCTCTGTGACCCGGCCAGAGGCGAGTCAGATTCTAACGACAGATGCCTCGGACAAGGCTTGGGGGGCACACCTCAATGGAAAATGGGTGCAAAACACGTGGCCTGTCAAACTCCAGCATTTGCATATCAACTTGAAGGAAATGTTAGCAGTCCAGTTTGCATTGATGGCTTTCAAAGATTTACTTCACCCAGGGCAGGTGTTGATTCAAACAGACAGCACTACTGTCATGTGGTACATCAACAAGCAGGGGGGAACCCATTCTTACCCTCTTTGCAGGCAAGCGATGATTCTGTGGGAAACTGCTCTCAATCTACACCTCAATCTTCAGGCAAGGTTTCTACCAGGAGCACAGAACTCCTTAGCAGATGTATTGAGCAGACAAATAGTGGATCCTCACGAATGGAAATTGGATCCTCTTGTATTTCAACAGTTGACAGTGTTATGGGGAATTCCAGACATAGATCTGTTCGCTTCTCCACTAAATTACCAGTTGCCAAAGTTTTGCACAAAAATGTTTCATCACACAGCTTGGAAGGTGGACGCTCTATCATTCAGTTGGAACAATCTGCATGTATATGCCTTTCCACCTCTGCCTCTTCTTCCCAAGGTACTTTTGAAGGCCAGACAAGACAAGCCAACCATGATTTTAATAGCACCAGATTGGCCTCGACAACACTGGTACCCACTACTGAGGAGTTTAGTACGAGAACCTCCATGGCCTCTGCCTTTGATTCCGCACCTTTTGTCACAAGAGGACAGTCACTTCCTCAATGTCAAGATTCAGTCTCTGCATCTAACAGCCTGGCATATTCTGTTTTAGACTCTGGAGGGTCTCAGCTTCCACAACAAGTTTTGAATGTTATTTTGGAGGCCAGGAGGCCTAGTACCAGGAAAGTTTACGCTGATAAATGGAGGAGATTTTTTATTTGGAGCAAAGGAAAGGACTTTGATGTCTCCAAACCTGATTTAAGTGTTGCTCTTCAATATCTTACTGAGTTATTGGACAAGGGTTTGTCTTTCTCCTTAATAAAGGTCCATGCTGCAGCCATTTCTGCTCACTATGATTGTGACCCTCCTTTATTCTCTCATCCTTGGTTTAAGCAATTTCTTAGAGGGGCAAAGAATATAAGACCCCCAATGAGAGCTCCTACTCCTGCTTGGGATCTCAATTTTGTGTTGGAAAAACTTACTCTACAACCTTTTGAGCCTGCAGCTACTGCCGAGTTAAAGTATTTGTCATGGAAAACTGCTTTTTGTTGGCCATTACCTCTGCAAGAAGGGTTTCTGAATTACAGGCCCTCATGGCAGTGGAGCCTTTCCTGATTTTTCATAAGGATAGGGTATCTTTGCGTACTAATCCTTCCTTTATGCCTAAAGTGGTTTCTAGTGTGGCCTTAAATCAAACTATTCATTTGCCTACTTTTTATGCAAACCCCCAAAATAAAGGGAGAAAATTTTGCATACTTTGGATATTCACAGGCAGTTGCGTTATTATTTGAGCAGAACCAAGGAGTTCAGACAGTCTCAGCAATTGTTTGTTTCTTTTGCTTTGGGTTCACAGGGTAAACCTGTTTCAAAACAAACTATTTCTAAATGGATTGGGTTTTGTATTTCTTTCTGTTATTCCCATCATGGTAAGGAGATTCCTGCTGGAATCAGGCCTCATTCCACTAGGGCTACTGCTACTTCTACGGCCTTTCTAAGGGGTAACTACAAAGACATTTTGGAGGCAGCTACTTGGAGTTCAGTGCATACCTTTTCTAAACATTACCACCTTCCTCTTTATTCTAAGTCTAGGGCTGGATTTGCCACTGCAATTTTACAGGGCATTTTAGCGGCCCCTAATGCTTTATGATTTTTACCATCCTCCCTTTCCCGTTGCTTTGGGATTCTACCCATAAGTAAGGACTGCAGCAATGTGAGATGAAGAACATAGTACAGTTTTGTACCTACCATAAATGTAGATGTTCGAAGATCCACATTGCTGCAGTCCAATTTACCCTCCCTCCTTCCCCACTGTAGTTGGACTTGGTGCTATGCTTTAGGTGATGGTTGTTGTTGGGCATATTTTTGGGAGGTATTCTGTTTTGGGCTGTGGCCTTTCTGGTTTGGCCTTCTGACATCTGGGGCAAGAAAAGACTGAGGATATGATGTCGGTCATGCGCCTTTATACCCTGACGCTCAGATGTCAGATCTAGGCACCCATGACCGACGTCAGCCTAATACTTTGGTATTCGGGCCGACCGAGGACAGCGGACTACCCATAAGTAAGGACTGCAGCAATGTGGATCTTCGAACATCTACATTTATGGTAGGTACAAAACTGTACTTTTCTGCTGATAAAACATCCAGACAGTTACCTTCTGCTGCTGCTCTACCCTACTGATAAAGACAGCAAATTCACAGACAGACTAGGTAAGAAAGTGTATACCTCATCTACTATGGCTATAAGAGTCTTCAACTACCAAACACATGTGGCTAGGTATATCCTGTGCACCATTTTCAAGGCTACTACCCTCCTCTCTGAGGTTCTTGATTCATCTATAAAAACCCAACTTAACACCCTACTTTCCACAGCATCCCAGGTGACTAGGTACTCCATCAAGTGCAGTTATGATGCTGTGGAAGCCTTTTCAAAATCTGCTGCATCAGGTTCACTGCTGAAGCGATATTCCTGGTGAGACTTCAGCCACTTTCTATGGATGTGCAAACTAAACTGTTTGATGCCCCACTGGACAATAAAACTAATTTGAACAGGCTTCAGCAGAATTTCTTAAATCCCTTCAAGAAAAGGAAAAATAACTTCAAAACCTTGAAGCATTTGCTGGTGTCTCCTATCCCCAAATATCACAGAAACTATCCACAGACAGTCCTCCAACTCAGCACCTCAGCCTAAGGGACGTAGGCAACCTAGGAAAAGCTCTACTCCCAGGTTTCCACCCCTTCAGCCACCCCCTTTTGGAGCCAGTCTGACCAAACCAGACCACCTCCACTGTGACTTCCAACTTCTAAACCCAAACACCTACCTATCCCTTCATCTCATTCAGTCCCTCCCTCCTACCCCCATCTTCTTTACCTCTCTAATTTACTGTTACTTACCTGTGGGGACATAGTCACCCACCCTCTTAACCTCTCCACTACACACAGTCTATCAAGTACCCTATGGTCTAGTTTACATGCGAGTCTCAAGGGTCTCCCATTTATGACCCTCTTTAATCCTCCAGGAGTACTACTGTCTGCAGCAGTCCATTCTAAAGAGGGTACATGCAGACATCACTTTTATACCCTTTGCCAGTTTATGGCTCTCACATCGGACGTCACATGTACCCTCCTGCTCCAAAGACTTAGGTATAGTGGCCGGATGTCAGCGCTGCAGGCAGCAACTTCCCTACTGTAGTAAATACTGCAACATGGAAGAGAAGGACATCTAAGGTTATGGTATGTTCTTACACAAATATTCTTTATAAAAGAATAAATACACAAAGGGTGAACATACTCAAACTATGTACAATATATACAAGGTCTGAGCTCAGTAGGTGACAATATTAAAGTTCCAAAAAAGATGATTCTTTTCTTTTTTTTTTAATCATTAGAGGGAAGATTTTGTTCAAAATGTCAATAAGCGATATCACTTTTGTCCAAGGATTTTTGTTAAATGCTTTAGGATAAATCCTGAGTTCTTTAAGCTCTTAAGACTTCTTTTAAGAATGACAAGAAGTCTTCAAAAGTGGTGATGTAGTTTTTTTTTTTTTTCTGGTAATACTTTAACTTGCTACCACAAGAATAGTTCATAGCAGAAAGAGATTATTTTTTTTGAATTCATGTCCATCGTTTACATTAAATAAGATTAAAGACTTGTATGATGAAAATGTGTCGGAGAATAAAGCATTCAAAAAAAATCACCAATATTCCACCAAAATTGGCTTAGAGAAGGCCAATCAGCATTACATTCTTGCAAACATCTCCAGTGGTGTATATAATTGTTTCTATTAATTTTAGCCATTTATTTGGAGTTATAAATATTTTGTATAGAAATTTCTGTGTAGATATGTGTCAGTAATGAGACCAAAAGGAATGTTTAATGGATGATATTTGATATTTATTCTTAGATGTTAAAATAGGCATGCCCCAATGTGATATGGTTCCAAAATTTAACATTTAAATTTGTTTTGTATTTTGTAAATATTTTATAAGGCTGGGGGTTTAAATCATATTCTATAACAAGTTGCTGGATATCTTTGACTTTTAGGGGGTTTTTTTTGTTTTTATTTTTGTTTTTTAAACAGTTTGCCAACAAACAACGTTCTTGGTTTCCCAAATAGTGAATGTGTATGGCTATGAGTTTTGTTATAAGTTTTTAGTGATGCTACAGGGAATTAAAGACTCAAACCAGATTTTGACATCTATACTAGAGAGAATTGTATTTTTAAATGCCTCAAGTATAAAGCTTAAATAAGTAGAGCTTGTAGGAGTGGAAATGTTATACTGTATGAAATTGCAACGATAATGCCAAAAGTTGTTTACTTGAGTAGTTAAATTGAAGTTATCCAATTTGTCATTATTATTTTTAAGAAGAGTTGCAGTTAAGTGTAATATTTTGCAGTTAGAATTATAATTTGTATCCATCCAGTGTAAAATAATTTTAAAAACTGATGTTTTAATATACGTATTAATATCTGGAAAATGAACTCCTCCAAGAATCCATGGTCTGATGTGATAAAACAATGTTATGCTATATTAATTAGAAAACCAAAGGAATTTTAATAATGGTTTGTTTATTTTATTAATATGAGGTTTATCTGCAAAAAGAGACAGGACTTGAATTATATACAAAGCCTTAGGTAAAAGAATCATCTTTATTAACTGAAGTCTGTCGTCAAAGGAAATAATCTTGTTCCATAAGAATATCTAATGTATTTATATTATCATAGTTGATATTATTTCAACTGTGGACTTCAGTGATGAGACTTGTTTGCCAATAATATGATTCTTATGCATTTGATTTTTTTTCTTTTTCTTTACTGTTATGAATTTAGACTTAGATTGTTTGACGTGAAGACCAGAAATAGATTGTGATAACTTTGTGTATTCTGGTTCTAAAAGAGTTGATCTTGAAGTAGGATGAGTTAATAATACATAATCTGCAAATAGCATAATTTTAGAAGAGTAGTAATTAAAATTTCTATGCCAATAATAAATTGAAATTTCTTCAAATTAAAATGGAAAAAAATCAGTTGCTAAGGCAAATAGAATTGGAGATAATGGGTAACTGTGTTTAGTACCTTTAGTCAAATGAATGTATTCAGGAGTAAATGGGCCAATTTTAACATTAGTATTGTTTTTATAAATATTATTTAAAAGTGAAATAAAACATGTAGGAAAATCAGATAATTCTAGAATTCTAAGTAGTTCCAGTTTCAAATAATCCAATGCTTTTTCGATATCTAGACTAATTAAGAGAGCTTCTTCATCTCTTCTATTCACAGAGTGTATAAGGGTTAGTATATGCCTAATATTATCATGAGTTTGCATTTGATGAATAAAACTTGTTTGATCAAAATTGATTATATGGACTATGGATTCTTTATTCCCTCAAGAATAATAGACATAAAGATCTTATAATCATTATTTAGAAGTGAGATAGGTCTGTAAGAGGAGCAAAGTTGAGGATTTGTGTTTTCTGTTAATGTAGGGGCAATTAATGAATATTTCCAAGAAGGATGGATCTTTTCTTGAGACTGGACTTCAATTAAAGTTTTATGAAAAAAGGAAATATTAGGAGGAGGAAATAATTTTTAAATTTCTATTATTATGGCATCCAAACCTGGAGCTTTATTCATTTTTTTATGTGATCAATAACTACTTTATGAGAGATTTGTTTCGGTAAACAAGTTTTTAATTCTGACAGGAGTTTTTAATGTTGAGAGTCAAAATTTGTTATTGAGTTAACATCAGAATTAGGATATATATTTTTTTTTGAAGTATAATAGAATCTAAAAGCATCAAGTATGTCCCCAGTATCAATAGCATTTTTTCTTGTTTCCTTCATGTCTAACTTATAGAATATTATTAATTTCTGATTGGATTTTAACTCTTTTTGATAAATTAAGCATGTGTTTGGGTGATAGAGTAGGAAGTCATTTTAAATCTTTTTAGAGCCAAATTTGATTGATGAGATAGACTGTCAAAATATTGTTTATTTAATGTTTCTATTGAATGTTTTATAGATTTGAGTCCCCATTCCTTAATTCTGTTTTCATACCATGATGAAATTTTGCCATATATATATATATATATATATATATATATATATATATATATATATATATATATATATAAGCTTTTAATGAATCCCAAATCATGATTATATTAATATCAGAAGTAAAAATGACCAACAGTGAAAAAAAAGCAGAGGAAAACACCAACAGTTCGAATAAAAAATTATTCTGTACTATGACAACTATAATCTAAAAATTGTTTATGAAACAATCTGATTTTTTCCAAAAAGGAGCAAGAGTCCTTAATGAAGGAAGGAAGTTAGAGGGTTTAAAAATTTGTCCAAATACAATGACAAACCCTGAGTAATACTTCCTGATGAAGAGGCAATGGGCCTAAAATGTGTATGAAATGCATTCTTATGAATTTTGGGTATGCCAAATAGTATACCCAACTTAAGACTATCATTAACCAAAAAATCGTAAATGTCAGCTGTGATTTCACCACTCATTAAATAGTCATACAGAGCATATTTAACTACTACTACTACACCACCTGCTTTGTCGGCTTTCATAAACCTGACACTCAGTATGTTGTATTTCATATAAAGCTTTCTTTTCTTCACTACTTAAATTAAAGTATACTTTGTCAGGCTTACTGTTTAACATTGCCCTAATGTCTTTACTACAAAAAGCTTCAAACACTTTTAACGTGCTATGTAAAACAGGATTATAAGTGAACAGTTTGCTAAGGGTGGTTATGTAAGATGCACTTACATCTTTAAAAATGTATGTCAAGTTTAATTTTCTGGCAAATAACTTTAAATTAAGCAAAGTATTTGCTAAATCAGCTCTATTACTAGGAATATAGTTGAATCCTTGTTTAAGTACCCTTAAATGAACATCATTAAGAACAAAATTTGAAAGGTTATAAACTTTAGGTCACAATGTGCATCAGAAATAGATTTAAAACCTGCAAAATTGTCCATAATTATTTCCAAAACCAGCTCCGTCCATGTCCCTGCTTCGTTCACGTTGTTGTTGCTCCATTGCCGTTTTCTGAAGTCTCTTTGTATTTATTAGACCCAGAAGTAACTATGAAGATGCATTTAGATTCATGGTGTTATTCTTTGACGTAGTGAAATTGTTAGAACCGTTGTTATTGTCTTGTGAATGACATACATCATCAGATGTAAGAGAAACAGTTCTAGTGGCTGTAGCAGCAGATTTAAGGTGGAACGCCCAGTTTTTAAGGCAGAGCTATACGAATGTTTATTAGTAGTAGTAAAAGAGGGTTTATATTGTAATTTCTTTACAGATTTATCATTAATAAAGAATGCATTACCCTTTTAATAAGCTGTTAAGTCTCTGTTGATCTGTTTAAATTTTCTTTCAACAACTAAACGTTCATACTTGTCAACATATTCCAACATTTGTTACATATGGAATGGCATTATTGTCAAAATTAAAAAAAATGTTTACATTAATTGACCAGGACTTCTAGCTCTGCTTTTAAAGCAGCTAGTATATCTTTATTATGTTTAATCAATAATTTCAAGAAATCAAGTCCTGCCAGATTGAAAAAGAAAACAAGCTTTTTAAAAAATGGATCTTCCTTAAGAACTCAATTCTGATCCTGAAAAAACCTTAATCCTTTCGGAACTATTTGTAAAGCTATGCAGCACTCAAAGTTCTTGTTTTCAATGACTAGGACTTTATATTTTTTAAGCCCCTTTTCCAAATGAAACAGTTTATCAGATATATCACCATTATCATTTGTCTCGGTCACTTCTTCTTCACTAAGTGAAGTGAAGGGATCACCTTCTGAAACTAAGGCAGCTTTGACATCTTTATAAAGCATAAATTTACTGTTGGTAGGACATCCTTCGTCCATATTAGACAAAACAGTACCTTTATTACTAGCTGCTTGACTTGATGAAATAAGCCTTGCTGTGTGGACAAAATGCAATTTTTGTTGTTCTTTTTTGACAGTGCAGCCAAAGAAGCCCGTAAGGAAGTAACAATTAAGCAACCCCGACCATTCAAAGCAGGCTTGAGAAACATGTCTCATGATGAGTGCGAGATGTAAATTGAAACAGTAATATGAAGAAGAAAAAAAAAAGCATTTAGTCAGGTTAAATGGTGCCAAATCAAAAACAGTCTCTCAAGATGTACAAATAGGCAGGTCTGTCAGATAAACATCATCCCCACACAGTTGTAATCATAAAAAATAAAGCATAGCTACTAGATCATATCCAGTCATAAACATAAATAAAACAGAACTATAAAAACACTATTTAAGAGTGTAAAACATTTGAAAATATACATATTAAAATCAGGAAGTGTATTATATAGACTTCTGTTGTATAAAATAGAGATCTCAAGAAATTAAAATTAGCCTGTAGTGCCTACAAATCTATATGTAATGTAAGTAGTGAGATATTCAATTAAATAGGGAATATACACATCAAACACAGAAGAATCCAAGAACAGCGAGAAATTCCAGTATGACTTCCATTTAATATAAGACAAACCAGGTACATAAGCACTTTCGTAGCAAAGCTACTTCATCAGAGGTATAATAAACCACAGACCAGATCCATTAAATACTTAATTCAACATATCACATGACTAACCATAGTTGATATTAAAGGTATACTGATAGTAAAAAACTGATATAAAAATATATTAGTTACTTTCAAGCATTACTACATAGCAACAATAGCTGTTCATGAATGTCATAAATCATCATCTTCTTTCGGCTGTTCCCGTTAGGGGTTGCCACAGCAGATCACCTGTTTCCATTTCTTCCTGTCCTCTGCATCTTGCTCTGTCACACCAACCACCTGCATGTCCTCTCTCACCACATCCATAAACCTTATCTTAGGCCTTCCTCTTTTCCTGTTACCTGGTAGTTTCATCCGTAGCATCTTTTTCCCAATATACTCATCATCCCTCCTCAGCACATGTCCAAACCAACATAATCGTGCCTCTCTGGCTTTGTCTCCAAACCTTCCAACCTGGGCTGACCCTCTAATATACTTATTCCTAATCCTGTCCACCCTCGTCACACCCAGTGCAAATCTTAACATCTTTAATTCTGCCACATCCAGCTCAAACTCCTGCCTTTTTGTCAATGCCACTGTCTCCAACCCATATAACATAGCTGGTCTCACTACCCTCTTGTAGACCTTCCCTTTCACTCTTACAGGTACTCGTCTGTCACAAATCACTCCTGACACTCTTCTCCACCCACTCCATCCTGCCTGTACTTTCTTCTTCACCTCTCTTCCACACTCACCGTTACTCTGAACTATTGACCCCAAGTATTTAAACTCCTCCACCTTCGCCACCTCTACTACTTGCATCCTCACCATTCCTCTATCCTCCCTCTCATTCTCACACATATATTCTGTCTTAGTCCTGCTGACCTTCATTCCTCATTTCATTAATTTCATTTCATGAATGTCATAAATAAAAAGCAAAATACGTCCAAGAAATATGCATGAACATGAAAAATAAAATATATATAAACATGTAAACATGTAAGTATATATATATATATATATATATATATATATATATATATATATATATATATACAAAGATATATATATATATATATATATATATATATATATATATATATGTGTGTGTGTAAAAATATAAAAAAGTATAGAAATATGTATATATACTAAAACTACCAAACTATAACGACAAATTCATTCTTTATTTCTTACTCAAAGGTCTTGCTTTGAGCTTGGCTCTGATAGATACTCTATCATTCAGGCCATGCCCAAAGTCCCCCCCCCAGTCTAATTATCCACTTTGACTCTGTTTGTTCAGTTAAGTTATTAATATCACCTTTCCTGATGTCTTCAAGCACACGTCCTAGTACCATAAATTTAAAAAAGTGTGATGTATCAGTTCTTAATATATGTTTGGAAAGTGCACTCATGTTACTACCCTTACTCACATGATAATAATGTTCTTCAATTCTTTCCCTGAGGGTCCTATTAGTCTTACCCACATAGAATTTAAAACATAACGGGCAGTGAGCTAAGTAAACTACATGGGCAGTCTCACAAGTAGCAAAAACATCAAATCTATAAGGTTTATCTTGGTCGGGATGTTTAAACTCTCCACTGCTATCTATATATTGACAGCTTTTACAATGTCCACATGGCATCGTACATTGATTAGTTGGTCCATTTCTACTCTTGTTAGGAACACAGAGACGTCACTTCAGAGATTTCATATTCTTATAGACAAAGTTAGGTCTGTCATCTATTACGTTTCTAATCATATCATCAGTAGTTAAAACTTTCCAATGTTTCTCTATAATACCATTATAACACTTAACATCACTGGAATAATATAAGCATACACTCAATTTATTATTTCGAGTGCTCTCAGATGTAGTAAAATTTTGATATATTTCCTGCCATAATAAGGTTTAGCTCTGCTGCTGCTTAAGTCCGTTACTGACTTAACACTTCCACAAATGTCTTCCTTGGCATAACCTCTAGCAGCAAATGCTGTTTCTAGTAACTGTGTTTGTTGTGCAAACTCAGTATCTTGGACATTCAGTGTCTAAGCCCTGAACATTTGGCTACTAACTACACTCTTGAACACATAGGTAGGGCGCATACTACCTCTGTGTAAAAGGTGATTTCAGTGGCAAGGTTTCCTATATAATTTTGTAACTATATTGCCTTTTAAATCTACTAAAACACTCACATCCAAAAAATCTATTGAATGTTCAGAAATTGTAGTAGAAAACCTTAAATAAGAAGTAGAGTTACTGATGTAAGATAAACCTTATAGATTTGATGCTTTTGCTACTTGTGAGACTGCCCATGTAGTTTACTTAGCTCACTGCCCGTTATGTTTTAAATTATATGTGGGTAAGACTGATAGGACCCTCAGGGAAAGAATTAAAGAACATTATTATCATGTGAGTAAGGGTAGTAACATTCATGCACTTTCCAAACATATATTAAGAACTGATACATCACCTTTTTTTAAATTTATGGTAATAGAATGTGTGTTTGAAGACATCAGGAAAGGTGATATTAATAACTTAACTGAACAGAGTCAAAGTGGATAATTAGACTAAGGGGGGACTTTGGGCATGGCCTGAATGATAGAGTATCTATCAGAGCCAAGCTCAAAGCAAGACTTTTGACTAAGAAATAAAGAATGAATTTGTTGTTATAGTTTGTTAGTTTTAGTATATATACACACACATGCACACACACACACACATACATATATATATATATATATATATATATATATATATATATATATATATATACGTTTTTATAGTTTTACATATATATATATATATATATATATATATATATATAGATATATATATATATATATATATATATATATGTAGATGTATACTTATATGTTTATATTTATTTTATTATTTTTCATGTTCATGCATATTTCTTGGATGTATTTTGCTTTTTTATTTATGACATTCATGAACAGCTGTTATGTAGTAATGCTTGAAAGTAACTAATATATTTTTATATCAGTTTTTTTACTATGAGTGTACCTTTAATATCAACTATGGTTAGTCATGTGATATGTTGAATTAAGTATTTAATGGATCTGGTCTGTGGTTTATTATATATCTGATGAAGTAGCTTTGCTACAAAAGCGCTTATGTACCTGGTTTGTCTTAAATTAAATGGAAGTTATACTGGAATTCCTCTCTGTCCTTGGATCCTTCTGCGTTTGCTCTGTGGTGTACATTTTTATCATTGCTTGACCCGAGTTCTGGTTTTGGTCTGTGGCTTATGTTTTTACTGTAAATAGAGAATATAGTTCACCCTTATCTAGAAACATTCATTATTGAACTCTAAAAGAAAATATGTAAAAAAAAAGAAGTTACTTTGGAAAGGAAATAACATATGGTTAACATAAAGAAACTGTAATATCCATCTTGACTTCAGGAGAGGTGTAAGACAGCAAAATCTCAAGGTACATTTAAGTGATATAGAGCTAGACATTTTCTTGATTGCAACTGTTTCCCTTATTAGGTATTGGGAAATTGTTAGATGATATTATCAAGGGCAAAAAAGAAAGCTTACTCACCTTCATTTTTTCTGGAAGACCAAATATCCTTATGTTACATCTCCTTTCTCTGTTTTCTAAGTCATCTATTTTGTTTTAGTAAATCCATTTCAGATTCTTCTTCTTTCGGGCATTCTCCGTATCAGATATTTTAGTTTGTTGTTGTAATAGTTTTTTAAAAGACATCACTTTGTTTAAGACAGTTCTCTGACATTTTTTTAAATTCATCTGGAAGCCATCAATTTTCAAGGATAATTCTTGAAGAGTAGAAGTCACTAGTTGTATATCATTCTTCAAAGAAATGTCAGTATGAGAATGCTTAGAATTGCTCATTTTCATTCAGTAGTTCAATCCCTGAGTAAAATTGACAGAAATATTTTTATGTAATTCCACGAAAATCGATATTTGAATGATCAAAACTATTATCAGTAAGACTGTAGCATTTTTTTGTAATAAAATATTTTCCTGTATTTAAGTTTCATTCTGCAGAGCTCTAAAAAGTTGCTGTCTTCACTTAGCCATCTTGACTCCGCCCCCAGAGAATAAGTCTTTGAAAGCTGGCCCATTGTATCAAGCATATCAGATTACTGCCTTAAATATTTTTGCTTGACTACATCTACCACAAAAGCAGCATCTAGTCTAGAACAGTGGCAGCAGGTTTATTTTCACTCCAGAATTGATATGGTAAAATGTTCACACATTTCTTCACTTTGACTCTTCTTAATGTCTTAAATATTTCTTAGACAAGTTTAATAGTTTGTGTGAGGTTTGTTCTAGCTGGTGGGTAGGCAGAAGTAACTGTAAAGTGAAATTCAGGAACTTTGGATGTAAATTAATAATTTTGCCAAAGTACAGGCAGGAGTATTTAAAAATATTTAACTTTGCCCCCCCCCCCAATGGAAGCCTATGATGGGTTAGAGTAGTCTTGTAGACTTGCATCATAGATGTAACACGATCTACTCAAAGTTTTGTTTTTGTTACTTTTAAAAATGATCCACACGTGTGATTTCACTCAGGAGGCAGAAAAAAATGTGAAGATTATTTTCTTGCTCATTTGAGAGGGCTTTCTTTGTAAGTGTGGTCCTCTTGTACACTGAGGGAACTTGCTTTTAGTTGTAATGGTCCATCAGTGTTTGTGTGAGATGCTGTTTTGCTCGCTATGCATATTGATAAGCTTCAGACTGATATAGAGGAATGGTTATTTTGTGTATTGACTTATCATACATGATAGTATGCAAGAATATTAATGTAATCAAAAAGTACATTCTTAGTTTTTTAAGGACACACTCAGTTTAATCCCTAGTGCAGAACTGTTCGATTTCATTCTGCAATTATCTTATAAATGACTCTGTCAAGTCGACTTGAGTTCAGAACTGGTGCTTTTGTGTGTGTCACTTATATATTGTAGCTGGAAAAAAGTGAGTGGGGGGGGTCCTCTTAAAATATCTGACTTTTTTCATAGGCTATTTACATCTTGTCTAGAATAGGTCAGATGAGTTAAAGTTTGCCCTTTATCCTGGCTAATATGTAACCTGCACAGCATTTTTCTTTAAGTTGTGGGAGGGCAACCCCTCACTGCACACAAGCCTAATATTTTTCCTGTGCAGCTGGTTTATTCTCTTAAGCATGAATCTTTCCAGATGCATTTTTGAAGGACATATAGAAACTTCCAAGTGATCATCCTTGCTTGTGCTAGTGTGACTGATACTGTGTACACCCACAAGTCCTTGTGCACAGACGAGCAGTATTGCTCCTTCTCTCAGGTGGTGCTTGCACTAATCTCCTCCCCCAGGATGGGTGAGCTGATCTTGGCCATTCACTCGCATTTCTTCCTATCTGTCTCTTTCCCATTGTCTGGATGATCTTCTATAGTATGCCAGAGTTAGCAAAGTTTGTTAGATTGTACTGATGTGGTAATGTTGTGAGCTCTCCTGTTCCCTTCACCCCCTATGCAGCAGTTCAGAATTAAATGAGTCTAGTTTTATCAAACCCAGTTTCCAAACTTGCTGCTTTAATATATCTTATTTTTGACAGTATTCAAGTGGACACAGCAGAATGTTAAAATGTACTGTGAACAAAATTGGTAGTGTGGTCATGAGTTTGTTCAGACCTGAAACTAAAATTTCTGCACTGTTCTTTTATTTCTCTGCAGCAAACCTCTTTCTGCTGATCTCTTCTATTCTTAGTGCAAAAACTGCTGGTCCACATACCCAGTTTGTGCAGTGGTTTATGGAGGAGTGTGTGGAGTGTCTGGAACAGGGCAGTCGAGGTGGTATCCTGCAGTTCATGCCTTTTGCAATGGTGAGCAGTTCTCTGGTTTATAACAGTTTAAGTTCTTTACATAAATATAATGAGGGCTGTATGACTTTGTATGCATACAAAATAACTGTTTTAGATGCTCTGGAAATCTGAAACCGTATAGCACTTGTGATTGTCCCTCAGTATTATGTGTATGGTTTTGAGACTCATCCTGGTATGTCGGAAGGTAGTAGTAGCAGTAATACAGTATTAAGCATTAAAATGGAAATGTCATAACTGGTAACATCAGCTGTTTCCTTTACAGAGTCAGCTGGAATATCACAGATTTCTGCTCACAGTAACAATGCTTTGTGGTTCAGTCTTGTTCCACAGAAAACCATGTCTGAATGCTTAAGTTAGTTCAGCTATTACTTTGCATAAACATTCTTAAAAAAATTTCACATCCACATAAATTCTCCAGTACTGGCACCCTTCCTGACATCTTAAGCGACCACTTACCTGCTTTCACATACAGAACTCATACTCAAGTTCCCAAACCCATTCCGGTAGAACATCAAGACATTCAGCCAACTTTTCCCAAGCAGCTTTCAGCAACTCGCTCAAAGCCCAAAATTGGAAGACTCTTAAAACACTACCCATAGAAGAAGATGTAAACTATTTCAATAAGGTCTTTCTTGATACCTTAAACACTTTAGCCCCTATTCAGTATAAAAGAATAAAGCTTAATCATGCTGCATGGCTTACTAAATCAACTAAACAAATACTTGTCTCTAGGGATACAGCTTGGAAAGAATGGTGTAAAAACAAAAACCGAGAAAATGAAACTACCTTTAAACAACTCCACAATACAGAAAAGACATTAATCAAAACTGACAACAAAACCTACTTTACACAACAACTATATAACCAAAACAACATCCCAGAACAATTCTTGGAATCTGTCTCATCCATCCTCAGTCCAGGGACTACACAAAATCCATCACCCTTCCCAGATAAAGATCCTCAACAAA
The DNA here is from genome assembly GCF_019279795.1 of Protopterus annectens. Taxonomy (NCBI): domain Eukaryota; kingdom Metazoa; phylum Chordata; order Ceratodontiformes; family Protopteridae; genus Protopterus; species Protopterus annectens. The sequence goes on along the minus strand of NC_056747.1, from coordinate 1,033,283,770 downwards.
TAGCTCATGCCTTTAACTCCCACTTTATTGATAGTGTACTCAAGGTTGTAAAAGAAACAGCACCTATAATAAATAACTGCCCTAACTGTAATATTACTAATGAAAACAACTATCCGGATAAACCCAATTTGGATCCCTCAACATACAAAGACAATACCAGCAATTCCCTTGAATCATCACATTTTTCACTGCAACCTGTACCCACCTCACTAATATTTAAATTATTATACTAAGACCATGCTCCCTCTCCGCTGATAGCCTCCCTTCTGAATATGTAAAGCTTAGTGCAGAAGCAATTGCCTACCCTGTTAGTATACTAATTAATCAAGCTATCTCGGAGTCCATAGTCCCTCAGATTTGGAAGAAATCCATAATAACCCCACTTCACAAAGGCGATAACACCAGTGATTTAATTAACTATCGATCAGTCTCCATCCTCTCACCCTTATCTAAAATATTAGAAAAGTGCATACACACTCAGCTGCTAAAATACCTCATTGATAACCTACTAGCCTGTACTCGACACGGTTTTTGCCCTGCACATAGTACCACTGCAGCTTTACTTTCCTTCACTGACACTGTGAACAAAGCTCTGGATGCTGGTCTCTTAACAGTAGTCCTTTTAGAACTGCCCAAAGCTTTTGACAGAGTGCCACATACTAAATTAATGCAACAACTGAGAACACTAGGATGCTTCAAACAAACCGTTACCTGGTTTACAAACTACTTTGATGAATGACAATAAACTGTGAGATAGCAAAACAACCTGTCTGGCTACATGGTCAGTAAGATAGGAGTACTCCAAGGTTCCATTCTAGGACCTTTGCTCTCTAATCTATTTATAAATAATTTCCACATAGTCACCTCCCAGAGCTCACTCATCCACCACGCGGATGATTTTACTATCATATCTTCTACCAGTAACTTCAAAGACTGCCTAAAAAGACACAAAAAAACATTTTCAGCAATAGAAACTTGGCTGAATGAAGTAGTTACTTCTCAATCCCGAGAAATATAAGTTACTGATTTTCTCATTCAAATGACCCCCACTAAATTTAAATTTTTTTTCCCCAAAAAAAAACTGAAATTGAACTGGTGCATACTGCAAAACTGCTAGGTATTAACCATAGATGACAAAGTAACCTTTGAACAGCACATACTTAACACAATAAAAAAAAAACACTTCAGACTAGGTAAATTATATAGACATAAAATTTACTTTGATACACTCATGAGAACAGAACTGGCAAGTATTATCCTACTTCCTTCCCTCTTCTATGACTCCCCTATTTTCACAAATATTCACACATCCCTTAGCAACAAACTACAATCATGTTTCTGTGAAACTGCTAACTTTGCATGTGGCCTATCAAATCGTACACACCATTGTCAAGCCATTAACACTTTGAAATGGCTTGATTTCCCTAATTCCTTCAGCGCACCCAACTCACTATCACTCTCAAATTAATATATAACCCTGAAAACTGCCCCACACTTTTACATATCATCCAAACGTATACCCCCACTAGGAATCTTCGATCCTCCAATAAGCAACTTTTGTGTGTGAGTAAACCAAATAAGAGAGCTGATCAAGCTTATATTCCTTCTCGACCAACACAGAAATCCAAACTAGCGAAAGTTGAGCCAAACAAAAGAAAGTGCTCCTATACACAAACCACTTTATTCACAGTAATCCAAAAGTCTTAAAATCCAAACTAGCGAAAGTTGAGAAATCCAAACTAGCGAAAGTTGAGAAATCCAAACTAGCGAAAGTTGAGAAATCCAAACTAGCGAAAGTTGAGAAATCCAAACTAGCGAAAGACATTTGGATTACTGTGAATAAGTGGTTTGTGTATAGGAGCGCTTTCTTTTGTTTGGCTCAACTTTCGTTATATTCCTTCTCAATATCTAAACTGTGGAATGACCTACCCCCCCACTATTAGTTTACTTGATTCAGCAAAAACATTCAAATATACTTAAAAAAAAAAAAAAAAAAACACTTCATTCAAAATCAAAAGTGCCTTTGTGCCCAAACTCAAATACTACCTTAATACCACTACTGTGCCACAGTTAATTTATTGACTTAACAGACTTTTTCCCAGCGCTCATCTTTTTGTATCCCCTCACTGAATTGTCTCCTGCCATAAATGTTTAGATCTGAATCCATAAGTGAATGAATCACTACAAATTTCTTTGTTCTTGAAGTATATGTTGTTGCTTATTTTGATTACAATACTTTTCTCTCTTTTTTTCCTTCAGATTATTAAATTGTAAGAAAAATAATATCTAGAAAATTGCAAAAATTGTACCTTTCCAAAATAATCTTTGTAAACTGTTTTGTTTGTTGTAATTTGCATTGTTTTGTATAACATTTATTGTATGTGGAGCTTTTCTCCCTGAGCCTCCACTGAAAATGGGTTCTTGACTAAGTGGACTTTCCTGGTCAACAAATGTCAATAAATAATAAATAAAAGAGTAGATAATTTGGGATATGGAATCATGGATGAATGTTGCTGAACTGGCTAAGCTGCTGGAACACATTACTGAAATTCTGATATAACAGCGGTTTGTATTATTGCCTCACAGCACTTGACACTCTAGTTTGGTTCCCAGGTGGGGCATCTTGTCTTCTGAGAATGCATGCTCTCCATATCTCTGTATGGAGGTTTGCCATAAGCTTTGTTTTTTCATGCATCACAAAATCAGGCTGATAGGTTCCATTAGGAGTCTTCCAAATTGCCTGTAGGTGTTCTGCACAGTATGCATGTGTCCTGCACAGGACCCGTGTCCCTTCCAGAATTAGTTTTCATGCATTATGTCTGCTGATAGAAGCCTTACCTTTCTCTTGGGCCTGAATTTTAGAATAAAGGCAGCTGTTGGAAAATTAATGAATTCTGAAACCTCTTTCAGCAGAACCCAGTACATTGTCTAAGCTGCACCCTATGTGTGTTTATCAACCCCTCCATGTTCTTTAGTATCCTTTGCTCTCTACCACTGTACTCCCGCATTCATACAATTACCACTACTTTATCCACAGTTTTCCTCCTACCTCAAAATTTTCCACGCAATGTACTTTTTCTCTTCCTGCTAACTTCACCCCCCACATATACACTTTTTTTATTCTACACTATGTGTATTTTAAATATCTGTTGTAAAGTCAAAGCACCTGTTTAGAATGACTTCTGTAACAATGCCTGTCATGTTCATTTATACTGAATCCTAATGTTTGTAATTACATGTGATGCTTTGTATCCCAGACAGAAACTGACCACGGTCAATGTGGATCAGTGTTCTACTACAACAGCAAATAAAAAAAAATAAACAAAGTGTTTGCAAAGATGTGTTGTGTAGAAGGAGCTTTAGCAGACACAAACTGAATGGTACTTGAGACTTTCATGTTTTTTCCTTTCCTGGAGTTTTGAGTGCTGTTCATCCATAGTAACTGAAAACAAACATGGAATTTGAAGACCAAAAAAGGAACATGTGTTAGTGTTCTGCAGTATTTGAGGATGCCCTGGGAGAGATACTGTTTCCATTGAAAATATGTACTAAGGTGTTTAAGCTGGTAGATCACCAGATATCCACCTGACAAGCCATAACCACTGCATTAAAAATAATTTGTTTCAAAATTGATGATATGCAAACTAAGTTGAAGCTTATTTTTCGGTGGCCAGATGCTGTAGATAACAGAACCACATTCCCTGGTTACAGTGAGGCACAGATGAATAATAAGATGGTAAACACTGATATACATGTGTAAGTAAACAATGAAGCAGTGGTAAGAATTAAAACCGTGAGTCACACTTGTAATGTGTAACCACAGTTATTTGTGTTTCTCTAGGGGAAAAAATGTATTTATTTAAGCTTTGTTGACCTGGTTATACTAATTAGGAGAAAATGAATTTCACCTGATAGCCTGGAGTATATGAAGGTATAATATGGAAAAGATACATGAAGAAGTAATTCCTCCTGTGAGGAGGAGAACATAAGAAAAGGATGATTAAGCAGATGAATCTGAGAAGATGAGAGAAGAAAATGGTTAATGAGCAAGTGAATTGTTCCAGGATGAGCAGTGGCAATAGCATAAGATGTACTTTTTTTTTTTTTTTGGAACAAAGACAAGTGAAAACCAGAACAGAGAAGTATATGCTGTAAACAGTCTACACCATTATGTGAATCTGAATTGAATAGATTGAATCAGGGAAGCTGAGGTTTGGGATCTAGATCAGTGATCTGCACTAGGGAATGTGAAAGTAGAAAGATGGTTAATGTTGTATAGCAAAATATTTAAAAAATGGTATGGGGAACCTGCAGCCAGGTCAACAGTAGGACTCAGTAACTGTTTTGCTAAGAGACATTCACATGGACTACTTCACATGGACTACAGTCACATAGTTAAAGAAACCTTATTTTACATGGTACAGTCCATCTACTTCAACTGAAGTACTGTCATACTGTATCATAGCCTTTCCTAAAGCTTGAGCTCCTCCCTTAACTCCCTCAGTGCCCCATGCTTCCTCTCTTCTCCAGCTGTCATTTGCCATTTGCATACATTGTATGCAGATCCCATAGCTTGAGTGCTTCATCTACAGTAAGTGTTGATTTTCTGTCTACTTTTGACTTTAGATAGTCGAGCTTAGGGTCATTAGATTAGTGATAGTAGTTACGTTTATTCTAATATTTTGTATTTTTCAAAACTGTCAATCTTGTGGACTTTTATGTCCTGTCTCTGTCTCTCGCATTAATGCCTTGATAAGCTGCACTTTCTTTTCCCTTTCTTTTTCTCTTTAAAGTTAGCATTGAGATAATTAGAAGTGTTAGTTAATTTCGCAATTTTGTGACTCATTGTCATCAGTGTTTCTGGTGTATTGGATGTCACTGCTATTCAGTTTGCAGGTTTTCTTTGTTGGTTAACTTTTTTGTAGTGTGTTTTTGACTTGTGATTGTAGTACTTGTTTTTTGGGTGTTCTGAAGTTATGAAAAAGGGTTTTAGGAAATGTAGTGAATGCAGGCGTAAGATCCCCCCTTAGGACACACCTATGATCTGTGTGTCATTTGCCTGGGACTGAATCACCTCGTAACAGATTGCAAAATGTGACCTTAAAAGAAAGAAAGGGAAAAAAATAAAGCCGATTGTCAAAAAGCAGGAGGACAAAGGAAAGGAGGAAGGAAAAGAGATATCTGAAAGAAACCATGTAAACTGGTACCAGTAAGCCTACATCCCTTGAAGTAGGTAGAATTGAAGTTTATCCTGCAAAATTTATTCAGCTTCCCAGAGAGACCACTCAAATGCCTCCACCCAGTCGGCAAACACAAGTTTGACTTTACTTTTTGATCCCACTCAGAGGATGAGTTAGTGGATTCTCCTTAAAGTTGGAGATTTCCACGTGCTTGCAGTCTGTCCTGTCATAGGTGATGCCACAAGCTCAAAAGATCTCTCAGGAGCCCATCTTCATATGGATGGGAACCAGATGATCAGGGTCATGGTCTAAACCCACATTGAGCTAGGTATCTTCTCATTCCCTTCAGTGTTTATGTAAACTAAAGAAGGACCTGTCCTATCCACATCAAATGCTTCTACCCCTGACTTGGTTTCTGCATTAGAAATTTCAGAGCAAAGTAAGATTCCCATGCCTTCTACATCCATGTCAGTGATGCTGCTTCCCTCAATCATGACCTCATTGATACCAGTAATCTCAACACCGACTCTTTCTGTGTTAAGAACCACTAGGCAAGAGGAGAAGTGCTGCAGATGGCTTGGCCCTAGTGTTGGTGCTAATCCCTTCTGTCATTTTTGGTGTCGCAATCATCTGTGTTCAGGCCTTTAGTGTGTAAGTAAGCCATGGCACCATTAAATTTTTTAGTGTTCATTGCTGTTGGAGTGATGGACTCACTGCAGGATATAACTTGTCCAACTTTGGTTGCAGTTTATTGGCTTTCTTACTAGTTGCCTTGACCTTTTGGAAAGATAATAAGACAACCTTCTGGGTTCATGGATAATTAAGACACACCTTCTTCAGCTTCACCCTGTGACACCTCTCACTTTAGAGCCTTGCATCCTTAGACCCCTCATACATTTCTCTAATCGAGTCCATTGTAAAAGGCCCTTATAAAACCAACCCATCAGGACAAGCGTCTTCAGAATACTCGAGTCCCCCATCCCAGATACAGATTTAATGAAGTTGTGAGCTCCCCAGAATCCTCCCAATCCCCCCAGAGGTCCTTGGGTTTGGAGAGATTTTGGAATTGGTTAAACAAAGGAGATTTTGGTCTGTACTGCTTCAAGTTTTTTGGAATTTCCTGCCTGTGTCTTAGGTTGTCCCTTCAGCAGATGGCATGATAGTCATAGTCTTGGAAAGGGCATAGCAGAAGCCAGTGTGGTCGAACCTTTAAAGGGAAACCATCCAAGGCTGTCTGGACCTCAAGGGCAGACTTTAATATAGTGAGGCTTAATTTGCAGATTGTCATACTGCCAGCAGCTACAAAAAAAAAAAAAAAAGAGAGATCACTGCAGAGAGCCCAGTGGCTTATCTGCCACATAAGGATTTTTGACTGATAAACCATATGGGGAAGAGTGCCTTCACATTATGTACATTTGCTATCAGGACACTAAACTGTCTAATACACATGACTTGCTTTCAGTGTGACCTTGTGGAGAAAACCCTCTACACAATGAAGAAGTTGTCTCACAGTGACCTTCATCACCAGATAGAGTTTCAGGCTGTTATAATCCAAAGTGTTAGTTTGCTGTCCATGAGACTCATTCATACAGCTGGTAGAGCAGCAAAAGCGGCTGGGATGAGCAACAGCATGAGAAGGCAGGCCTGGCTCAGTTTGTGTTTTTTGTGGAAATGTTAGGGCATCCTCTGCCATTGCCCCTCTGTTTTGGATCCAAGGTAAAAAAGAGCAGCTCAAGAGCGAACAAAAAAGTAAAATGCTGTCATCCATTGGGATGAAGCTTACTGCCCCGCAGTGGTCCTTCTAAAGGAACCAAAAGGGTATAAAGTATGATTTTCTGAATCCTAACAGCACTCTTACAAGCCATTCTGTGATGTCCCCCTCTCTGGGCCAGTAATCAAGGAGCCTGAATACTCACAACTGACACTGGAGTGGGATGGGCAGTTGGAATACAAATGGATACACAGTATTTCCAGATGCATCTCTCTGCACCAAGTACAATTTCCATTAAGAGCACACAGGGAACAAATTCAGCCCAGGGTCTGGATTTCTCTATAGCTGTCTCTGTCCAGGTCCCCAGTAAGACTCCCCACTGATACAGCTGTAGGATTAGGTCTTCAGCCGAGTGTCTAAGCCAAGAACTCCAGCACCCTCTCTGTGAACCCAATGCGTCATGTCCCTGCTCCAAGTAGCTCACACACGTACACACACACACACACACACACACACACACACACACACACACACCTGGTAAAGGCTGGCACAGATTTACCTGCTGTGCACCATCCTGCACAGGGTATAAAGTAGTTTTCACTGCCATCAGACACTCCACAATCAGCTACTCTAAGACCCTTAACTAAGGGTGTCCAATTATACTGTGCAATATTAATACTAACACAAATGGTATAGCTGACCAAGACAGCTAGGCCTTCAGAAATGGCTCACACAGTGTCACCAGATAAATATAAGCACTCTCAAAGGTTAAATACTTTCCACAAGGACCAGCCACAATAGAATGTTTAAATATTTAATAATAAATAATAAAAGTGCATAAAAATACAAAATATATATTCACAGTAAACCACTGAGGTTCAGGTCACAGGAATTATTGAAAAGAACATTGATGGACAAACTCAAACAAATAAAGAAAAACAGAAAAAACTTACTTGATAGAGCAAGGCACAATGAAATACATGAGCAGTCTTTCTAGTCAGGCTCCCTAAACAGAACACTCAATCCTCAGAGATTACTGCCTGTAAAATATAATCTCCAAGATGGCTTGCAGAATGACCTCACAGTAACAATGCTTTGTGGTTCAGTCTTGTTCCACAGAAAACCATGTCTGCATGCTTAAGTTAGTTCAGCTATTACTTTGCATAAACATTCTTAAAAAAAAATTCACATCCACATAAATTCTCCAGAACTGGCACCCTTCCTGACATCTTAAGCGACCACTTACCTGCTTTCACATACAGAACTCATACTCAAGTTCCCAAACCCATCCCTGTAGAACATCAAGACCTTTAACCAACTTTTCCCAAGCAGCTTTCAGCAACTCGCTCAAAGCCCAAAATTGGAAGCCTCTTAAAACACTACCCATAGAAGAAGATGTAAACTATTTCAATAAGGTCTTTCTTGATGCCTTAAACACTTTATCCCCTATTCAGTATAAAAGAATAAAACTTAATCATGCTGCATGGCTTACTAAATCAACTAAACAAATACTTGTCTTTAGGGATAGAGCTTGGAAAGAATAGTGTAAAAACAAACACAGAGAAAATGAAACCACCTTTAAACAACTCCACAATACAGCAAAGACATTAATCAAAACTGACAACAAAACCTACTTTACACAACAACTATCTAACTAAAACAACAACCAAGAACAGTTCTTGGAATCTGTCTCATCCATCCTCAGTCCAGGGACTACACAAAATCCATCAGCCTTCCCTGATAAAGATTCTCAACAAATAGCTCATGCCTTTAACTCCCACTTTATTGATAGTGTACTCAAGGATGTAAAAGAAACAGCACCTATAATAAATAACTGCCCTAACTGTAATATTACTAATGAAAACAACTATCAGGATAAACCCAGCTTGGATCCCTCAACATATAAAGACAATGCCAGCAATTCCCTTGAATCATCACATTTTTCTCTGCAACCTGTACCCACCTCACTAATATTTAAATTATTAAACTAAGACCATGCTCCCTCTCCGCTGATAGCCTCCCCTCTGAATATGTAAAGCTTAGTGCAGAAGCAATTGCCTACCCTGTTAGTATACTAATTGATCAAGCTATCTCGGAGTCCATAGTCCCTCAGATTTGGAAGAAATCCATAATAACCCCACTTCACAAAGGCGGCAACACCAATGATTTAATTAACTATCGATCAATCTCCATCCTCTCACCCTTATCTAAAATATTAGAAAAGTGCATACACACTCAGCTGCTAAAATACCTCATTGATAACCTACTAGCCCGTACTCGACACGGTTTTTGCCCTGCACATAGTACCACTGCAGCTTTACTTTCCTTCACTGACACTGTGAACAAAGCTCTGGATGCTGGTCTCTTAACAGTAGTCCTTTTAGAACTGTCCAAAGCTTTCGACAGAGTGTCACATACTAAATTAATGCAACAACTGAGAACACTAGGATGCTCCAAACAAACCATTACCTGGTTTACAAACTACTTTGATGAATGACAATAAACTGTGAGATAGCAAAACAACCTGTCTGGCTACATGGTCAGTAAGATAGGAGTTCCCCAAGGTTACATTCTTGGACCTTTGCTCTCTAATCTATTTATAAATAATCTCTACATAGTCACCTCTCAGAGCTCACTCATCCACCACGCGGACGATTTTACCATCATATCTTCTACCAGTAACTACAAAGACCGCCTAAAAAGACGCACAAAAAAACATTTTCAGCAATAGAAACTTGGCTGAATGAAGTAGTTACTTCTCAATCCCGAGAAATCTAAGTTACTGATTTTCTCATCCAAACGACCCCCACTAAATTTTAATTTTTTTTCCCAAAACAAAACTGAAATTGAACTGGTGCATACTGCAAAATTGCTAGGTATTAACCATAGATGACAAAGTAACCTTTGAACAACACTTTTATTTAACACAATAAAAAAACACACTTCAGACTAGGTAAATTATATAGACATAAAATTTACTTAGATACACTCATGAGAACAGAACTGGCAAGTATTATCCTACTTCCTTCCCTCTTCTATGACTCCCCTATTTTCACAAATATTCACACATCCCTTAGCAACAAACTACAATCATGTTTCTGTGAAACTGCTAAATTTGCCTGTGGCCTATCAAATCATACACACCATTGTCAAGCCATTAACACTTTGAAATGGCTTGATTTCTCCAATTCCTTCAGTGCACCCAACTCACTATCACTCACAAATTAATATATAACCCTGAAAACTGCCCCACACTTTTACATATCATCCAAACCTATACCCCCTCTAGGAATCTTCGATCCTGCAATAAGCAACTTTTGTGTGTGAGTAAACCAAATAAGAGAGCTGAACAAAGCTTATATTCCTTCTCAATATCTAAACTGTGGAATGACCTACCCCCCACTATTAGTTTACTTGATTCAGCAAAAACATTCAAATATACTTTAAAAAAAAAAAACACTTCATTCAAAATCAAAAGTGCCTTTGTGCCCAAACTCAAATACTACCTTAATACCACTACTGTGCCACAGTTAATTTCTTGACTTAACAGACTTTTACCCAGTGCCCATCTTTTTGTATCCCCTCACTGAATTGTCTCCTGCCATAAATGTTTAGATCTGAATCCATAAGTGAATGAATCACTACAAATTTATTTGTTCTTGAAGTATATGTTGTTGCTTATTTTGATTACAATACTTTTCTCTCTTTTTTTTCCTTCAGGTTATTAAATTGTAAGAAAAATAATGTCTAGAAAATTGCAAAAATTGTACCTTTCCAAAATAATCTTTGTAAACTGTTTTGTTTGTTGTAATTTGCATTGTTTTGTATAACATTTATTGTATGTGGAGCTTTTCTCCCTGAGCCTCCACTGAAAATGGGTTTTTGACCAAGTGGACTTTCCTGGTCAACAAATGTCAATAAATAATAAATAAAAAAGTAGATCATTTGGGATATGGAATCATGGTTGAATGTTGCTGAACTGGCTAAGCTGCTGGAACACATTACTGAAATTCTGATATAACAGCGGTTTGTATTATTGCTTCACAGCACGTGACACTCTAGTTTGGTTTCCAGGTGGGGCATCTTGTCTTCTGAGAATGCAAGAATACATGCCCTCCATATCTCTGCATGGAGGTTTGCCATCGGCTTTGTCTTTTCATGCATCACAAAATCAGGCTGATAGGTTCCATTAGGAGTCTTCCAAATTGCCTGTAGGTGTTCTGCACAGTATGCATGTGTCCTGCACTGGAGCAGTGCCCCTTCCAGAATTAGTTTTCATGCCTTATGTGTGCTGGTAGTAGCCTTACCTTTCTCTTTGGCCTGAATTTTAGAAAAAGGCAGCTGTTGGAAAATTAATGAATTCTGAAACCTCTTTCAGCAGAACTCAGTACATTGTCTAAGCTGCACCATGTGTGTGTTTATCAACCCCTCCATGTTCTTTAGTATCCTTTGCTCTCTACCACTGTACTCCCGCATTCATACAATTACCGCTACTTTATACACAGTTTTCTTCCTACCTCAAAATTTTCCACGCAATGTACTTTTTCTCTTCCTGCTAACTTCACCCCTCACATATACACTTTTTTTATTCTACACTATGTGTATTTTAAATATCTGTTTTAAAGTCAAAGCACCTGCTTAGAATGACTTCTGTAACAATGCCTGTCGTGTTCATTTATATTGAATCCTAATGTGTGTAATTACATGTGATGCTTTGTATCCCAGACAGAAACTGACCATGGTCCAGGTGGCAGCAGCGGCCTTAGGTCAACTGGTGCCCTAGGCAAAAGGGCTACATGGCGCCCCTCACCACACTACCTGGTGCCCCCATTCTGGTCTAACTACATCGAATAAATACTAGAAAAGTGCCCCTGCTAGACCGGCACCCTAGGCGGCCGCCTAGTTGGCCTGTGCCTAAGGCCGGCTATGCCAGGTAGATCAGTGTTCTACTACAACAGCAAATAAAAAAATAAACAAAGTGTTTGCAAAGATGTGTTGTGTAGAAAGGAGCTTTAGCAGACACAAACTGAATGGTACTTGAGACGTTCATGTTTTTTCCTTTCCTGGAGTTTTGAGTGCTGTTCATCCATAGTAACTGAAAACAAACATGGAATTTGAAGACCAAAAAAAGGAACACGTGTTAGTGTTCTTCAGTATTTCAGGATGCCCTTGGAGAGAGAATGTTTCCATTGAAAATATGTACTAATGTGTTTAAGCTGGTAGATCACCAGATATCCACCTGACAAGCCATAACCACTGCATTAAAAATAATTTGTTTCAAAATTGATGATATGCAAACTGAGTTGAAGCTTATTTTTCGGTGGCCAGATGCTGTAGATAACAGAACCACATTCCCTGGTTACAGTGAGGCACAGATGAAAAATAAGATGGTAAACACTGATATAAATGTGTAAATAAACAATGAAGCAGAGGTAAGAATTAAAACTATGAGTCACACTTGTAATGTGTAACCGCAGTTATTTGTGTTTCTCTAGGGGAAAATGTATTTATTTAAGCTTTGTTGTCCTGGTTATACTAACTAGGAGAAAATGAATTTCACCTGATAGCCTGGGGCATATGAAGGTATAATATGGAAAAGATACATGAAGAAGTAATTCCTCCTGTGAGGAGGAGAACATAAGAAAAGGATGATTAAGCAGATGAATCTGAGAAGATGAGAGAAGAAAATGGTTACTTAGCAAGTGAATTGTTCCAGGATGAGCAGTGGCAATAGCATAAGATGTACTTTTTTTTTCGAACAAAAACAAGTGAAAACCAGAACAGAGAAGTATATGCTGTAAACAGTCTACACCATTATGTGAATCTGAATTGAACAGATTGAATCAGGGAAGCTGAGGTTTGGGATCTAGATCAGTGATCTACACTAGGGATTGTGAAAGTAGAAAGATGGTTAATGTTGTATAGCAAAATATTTAAAAAATTGTATGGGGAACCTGTAGCCATGTCAACAGTAGGACTCATCAACTGTTTCGCTAAGAGACTAATTCACATGGACTACAGTCACATAGTTAAAGAAACCTTATTTTACTAGATACAGTCCCATCTACTTCAACTGAAGTACTGTCATACTATATCATAGCCTTTCCTAAAGCTTGAGCTCTTCCCTTAACTCCCACAATGCCCCTTGCTTCCTCTCTTCTCCAGCTGTCATTTGCCATTTGCATACATTGTATGCAGATCCCATAGCTTGAGTGATTCAGCTACAGTAAGTGTTGATTTTTTGTCCACTTTTGACTTTAGTCGAGCTTAGTGTCATTAGGTTTGTGATAGTAGTTACGTTTATTCTAATATTTTTGTATTTTTCAAAATAGTAGTTACGTTTATTCTAATATTTTTGCATTTTTCAAAACTGTTAAACTTGAAGACTTTTATGCCCTGTCTCTCGCATTAATGCCTTGATAAGCTGCACTTTCTTTTCCCTTTCTTTTTCTCTTTAAAGTTAGCATTGAGATAATTAGAAGTGTTAGTTTCACAATTTTGTGACTCATTGTCAGCAGTGTTTCTGGTGTATTGGATGTCTCTGCTATTCAGTTTGTAGGTTTTCTTTGTTGGTTAACTTTTTTGTAGTGTGTTTTTGACTTGTGATTGTAGTACTTGTTTTTTGGGTGTCCTGAAGGTATGAAAAAGGGTTTTAGGAAATGTAGTGAATGCAGGAGTAAGATCCCCCCTTAGGACACACCTATGATCTGTGTGTCATTTGCCTGGGACTGAATCACCTCGTAAAATATTGCAAAATGTGACCTTAAAAGAAAGAAAGGGAAAAAATAAAGCCTATTGTCAAAAAGTAGGAGGACAGAGGAAAGGAGGAAGGAAAAGAGATATCTGAAAGAAACCATGTAAACTGGTACCAATAAGCCTACATTCCTTGAAGTAGGTAGAATTGAAGTTTCTCCTGCAAAATTTATTCAGCTTCCCAGAGAGACCACTCAAATGCCTCCACCCAGAGTCTCTAAACACAAGTTTGATTTTACTTTTTGATCCCACTCAGAGGATGAGAGAGAGTGGATTCTCCTCAAAGTTGGAGATTCCCATATACCTGCAGTCTGTCCTGTCATAGGTGATGCCATGAGCTCAAAAGATCTCTCAGGAGCCCATCTTCATATGGATGGGAACCAGATGATCAGGGTCATGGTCTAAGCCCACATTGAGCTAGGTATCTTCTCATTCCCTTCAGTGTTTAGGTTAACTAAAGAATGACCTGTCCCATCCACATCAAATGCTTCTACCCCTGACTTGGTTTCTGCATTAGAAATTTCAGTGCAAAGTAAGATTCCCATGCCTTCTACATCCATGTCAGTGATGCTGCTTCCCTCAATTATGAACTCATTGATACCAGTAATCTCAACATTGACTCTATCTATGTTAAGAACCACTAGGCAAGAGGAGAAGTGCTGCAGATGGCTTGGCCCTAGTGTTGGTGCTAATCCCTTCTGTCATTTTTGGTGTCGCAGCCATCTGTGTTCAGGCCTTTAGTGTGTAAGTCAGCCATGGCACCATTAAAATTTTAAGTGTTCATTGTTGTTGGAGGGATGGACTCACTGCAGGATATAACTTGTCCAACTTTGGTTGCAATTTATTGGCTTTCTTACTAGTTGCCTTGATGTTTTGGAAAGATAATACCTTCTGGGTTCATGGATAATTAAGACACACCTTCTTCAGCTTCACCCTCTGACACCTCTCACTTTAGAGCCTTGCATCCTTAGACCCTTCATACATTTCTCTAATAGAGTCCATTTTAAAAGGCCCTTATAAAACCAACCTGTCAGGACAAGAGTCTTCAGAATACTCTAGTCCCCATCCCAGATACAGATTTAATGAAGGTGTGAGCTCCCCACAATCCTCCCAATCCCCCCGGAGGTCCTTGGGTTTGGAGAGATTTTAGAATTGGTTAAACAAAGGAGATTTTGGTCTGTACTGCTTCAAGTTTTTTGGACTTTCCTACCTGTGTCTTAGGTTGTCCCTTCAGCAGATGGCATGATAGTCATAGTCTTGGAAAGGGCATAGCAGAAGCCAGTGTAGCTGAACCTTTAAAGGGAAACCATCCAAGGCAAGAGACCACTGCAGAGAGCCCAATGGCTTATCTGCCACATAAGGATTTTTGACTGATAAACCATATGGGGAAGAGTGCCTTCACATCATGTACATTTGCTATCAGGACACTAAACTGTCTAATGCACATGACTTGCTTTCAGTGTGACCTTGTGGAGAAAACCCTCTACACAATGAAGAAGTTGCCTCATAGTGACCTTCATCACCAGATAAGAGTTTCAGGCTGTTATAATCCAAAGTGTTACTTTGATGTCCATGAGACTCATTCATACAGCTGGTAGAGCAGCAAAAGTAGCTAGGATGAGCAACAGCATGAGAAGGCAGGCCTGGCTAAGTTTATGCGGTTTTTGTGGAAATTTTAGGGCATCCTCTGCCATTGCCCCTCTGTTTTGGATCCAAGGCAAAAAAGAAGTAGCTCAAGAGCGAACAAAAATTTTAAATGCTATCATCCATTGGGATGAAGTTTACTGCCCCGCAGTGGTCCTTCTAAAGGAACCAAAAGGGTATAAAAGTATGATTTTCTGAATCCTAACAACACTCTTACAAGCCATTCTATGATGTCCCCCTCTCTGGGCCAGTAATCAAGGAGCCTGAATCCTCACAAATGACAATGGAGAGGGATGGGCAGTTGGAATACAAATGGATACACTCATTATTTCCAGATGCATCTCTCTGCACCAAGTACAATTTCCATTAAGAGCACACAGGGAAAAAACTCAGCCCAGGGTCTGGATTTCTGTATAGCTGTCTCTGTCCAGGTCCCCAGTAAGACTCCCCACTGATACAGCTGTAGGATTAGGTCCTCAGCCAAGTGTCTAAGCCAAGAGCTCCAGCACCCTCTCTGTGAACCCAGTGCGTCATGTCCCTGCTCCAAGTAGCTCACACACACACACACACACACACACACACACACACACACACACACACCTGGGAAAGGCTGGCACAGATTTACCTGCTGTGCACCATTCTGCACAGAGTATAAAGTAGTTTTCACTGCAGTCAGACCCTCCACAATCAGCTACTCTAAGGCCCTTAACAAAGGGTGTCCAATTATACTGTGCAATATTCATACTAACATAAATGGTATAGCTGACCAAGACAGCTAGGCCTTCAGAAATGGCCCACACAGTGTCACCAGATAAATATAAGCACTCTCAAAGGTTAAATACTTTCCACAAGGACCAGCCACAATATAATTTTTAAATATTTAATAATAAATAATAAAAGTGCATAAAAATACAAAATATATATTCACAGTAAACCACTGAATTCAGGTCACAGGAATTATTGAAAAAAAACATTGATGGACAGACTCAGACAAATAAAGAAAAACAGTATCTAAACTAAACTTCACTTTATTCCTGACTGAATCTAGGAGAATTGCTGTTCTAAAAACTTACTTGATAGAGCAAGGCACAATGAAATACATGAGCAGTCTTTCTAGTCCGGTTCCCCAAACAGAACACTCCATCCTCAAAGATTACTGCTTGTAAAATATAATATCCAAGATGGCTTGAAGAATGACCTCATCTGGTCACCTGACTCTAGGTTCTCACAGTAACCCCCTTTGATGCTGAGACAGGTATTTAGCCTAGACAGATACAAAACACATCTAAATGTGTATGGCAGTGCCTGGGGCTTCCCCTACTTTTACTGAGCTAATGAACAAAGGCTTCTTCCAGACCCACTATCTTCAGTCCTATTCAGCACTGTGGTGTGCCATTTTAATGATTTAACAGCTCATTTACATTTGACTTATTTTTCTTGAAGTAAATTAACCTTTGCTGCAATAGTGTCCTCTGTTAAAACATATACATTTAATCCAGTTACAGTAATACATGCACATTTTTCATTCCAGCATGATGCAAGGTTGATAATTTTAACACAAGCAAACCTCACAAATACATTTTCAACACAAGCAGCTGTACAAATCAGTTTGATATACAAATGACTTAAAATTATTTACAAATTTCCAGCTAGCTGTGCTGGGGCAAATCATATATCTACTGTCCTACTTCTCCTGGCATGACTGGCAGTATCTGTTATTGTCATAGACTCTCCCAGAGTTGAAGGGGATTCTACAATGGCTACTGATCCAAAGGCACAGAGGTGAGTCGCAGGATCAGTTCTGCTCCCCTAGGTAACCAGAAACAGCTTCTCTGAGGACTTGCCTGGTTGCTCTACTTCAGAGACTGTCAGGGGTCACCTTACAATGTTGACCTCAATCCCTTACCAGGAAGAGACCAAGATACAGGTAGATAACCTCGTAACAAAAGGAGCCATCCAAGAGGTTCCACCAGATTACAGAAGATTTAAGGTTTAATTCTAGATATCATTGGCTTAAGTCAGTATGTAAGGCAAAAACAAGTTCTGTATGGTCATAATGCAGCTGATATTTCCTTGTGTGCAAACATTGGATGTACCCTGTAGATATTCTTTCATATCACTGTTGCAGTATTCTTTACAAAAGGGATTCACTGCCAGAGGTAACCCAACATCCGGTCAGTATACCAAAGTCTTAGATTTTATAGGCATTGTACGTCGCATGTATGTTCTCTGTTCAAGGTGTCAGGCATAAAGGGTAATGTACAGATGTACATAACTCAGAATTTTTCTGCTGTCAGTCTGAATGCTCCTTCTGTTCTGGTTACTGAGCCATGTTACAGAAAAGTGCCCCTTTGGAATTTTTTCATATAGATTTTTATTTTTATTTTCTGTGAAATTATCCAGAAACGGAAAATGTCACTATTGGATGCAAATTCCCCATAAAGATCATCACGAGCAGTGTCTCTTCTGTCTGGATGCTTCTTGCAATCATACTCAGTGTTCTATCTGCCAAGCAGTTGTCCCTAAAACCATATGCAGTTGAGAACCAACACCTTATATTGTGGCACAGGGTGCCGTGGTGGAATCTTCCCATCCCAAAGGTGAGCCACCTTCTAAGACAAAAGTAAAAAAAACTCTGGTCTGATTTGGTTGTTGTCCTGCCTCCCCCTGTTGAAAACCCTGAGGGCCTCCCAATTATATTGGATTCCTCTGCCGCAACCTTGGTGGCTCTGCTAACATCTGCTCCAGATTTTGAGGGGGAATCTTGGCTGATTATTTCTGAGGGACTGAGGAGGATGCTACACCTCCTTGTTTGGAGGAGATTCCCACTACATTGGTTGAGTATAAGCAAGGGTCTAAACTGCCCAAGGTTTTTAGGGCAGACGTTCCCGAAGAAAAACAGAAAACTTAACATGTTTCCCTTGCTACTAAAGATCCCCAGCATGAACGGCATATTTTTACCCAAGGGTTGTTTAATGCCTTAATGACCTTAAAGCCTCCTCAATGAGCTTCTGTGCTTGCTCCTCCTTGGTGTTCTACTCCCTAGGACTAGAGAGCAGGAATAGGATTTAGATTCTGGGAAAGAGGCTTTGGCATACTCCTCTCATATTCCTTTTCCCTTGGATTGTGGATCTTAGAAGGAGGATTCTCTCATTCCAGACTGGAGGAACTCTCTTTTGGGAACACTGTTTCTCATTTAATGGAATTTTTAAAATGGGATTGTTCTCAGGTTTCTGATATTCAAAAAAAAGTATTATGAACTCCACATGGAGTCTCCTAACCCCACAGCTGTACCTCCTGTCTTATCCGTTTTTCTAGACAGCTTTTCGGCAGCATCTGTGGTCCCTGACTGTCATTCTCCAGCCCCTAAGAAACCTGATTGATTTTACAAGGTGCCTGATGATTGTATGTTTTTGTACAAATCCCCTTCTGCTGATCCTTCTGTAGTGTCTGTCTCTTCAGGCAAACCTTCTAAACTTTTGCCATCTACTAAACTACTTTCTTTAGGCAAGGATGGTAAGGCTATGGAACATTTAGGCAAAAATGTATATACTGCCACCACCCTGGCTTTTCGGGCTGTTAATTACCAGAATCCTATGACCAGGTATATCCTAGCCCTTCTGTCTCAATCTTTTCAGAAAATCCCTGACCTTCCTGATTCAGAAGAGAAGGTCTCAGCCCTTTCACAATTGGGTTCTACATCTCAAGTGGCTCGCCACTTTATTAAATGTAATTATGATGCAGCTGATGCTACCTGTAGGTTTGAGACATTACTTTTGGCTTTCTCTCCAGCCCTTACCTGATGATATTAAGGCTAAATTTTTGGATGCTCCTCTTAATAATAAAAACCTTTTTTGTTCTGCTGCTCAGCTTTTTTAAGTCCTTCCAGGGTAAAGGCAAATCCTTGCAGGAACTGAGATGTATTTTTGGTTCCCCTATCCTTAAGTTCCAGAGGAATTATCAATCCAAATCTGATTTTATACATAGACAGCCTTGCCCTCCTCCTAAGGGTAAGAAGGTTCTAGGTGTCCATCTCCTGCTAAGTCTACTCAGTCTCTTTCTTCTCAGAAGCCTCCTTTTGAAGACAGTCCAGGTTCTAACAGTTTGCTTCCCCTTCTGGGTCAGGTTCCTCTCTCTTTTTGCCTTTTCCTGTCCCTTCCCAATTGGTTAAAGGTCACTCAAGACTCTTGGGTTCTGTCCATCATCTGCCAGGGATACTTCATGTGTGGCAATCTCCTCCTTTCCTGGGCATCCATCAACCTCCTCAGGTACAGCTTCCTTCCTTTCTTTCCAGACCTGCTTCAGGGCCTTTGGGACCAGGGAAGCAGCATTCAAGTTGCGTCCCCTTCCCATCCTGGATGAGAGGTACCTTGGAGACCCATTCTGGACCTTTCTCATCTCAACACCTTTCTAAAGGTCCCTTCCATTTGGATGCTGTCCCTTCAAACCCTGTTCCCTCTTATTCCCCAAGCTTTCATAGGCATCGGCACATCCCTGTTCATCCCCTTTTCAGGAGTTTAGTTTCTATTTTTCTTCCTTACATTTTCAGTCCTCTGCATTGCCATTTGGCCTTTCAATTGCCCTAAGGGTATTCCCCAAATGCCTCGTCCCTGTCATTGCCTTTTGCAGGATGAGAGGAGTTGAAATCTTTCCTTATCTGAACAGTCTGCTTATTCAGGCTTCATCCCCCAAGGTCTTGCTTCGGAACCTCTATGGTTTGTCTCTTAGAATGCATGGTAGGCTTTACCATAAACGTTTAGAAGTCACTCCTGGTTTCTTCTTAGGATCATATGATGTTCATCGTGTTACCCTGCTGCAGTCATCACACTTGGGTTATCCTGCCGTCAGGCGGTCCCGCAGTCGGCCGGAATTCCAAAGTCTTGGTCCGGCATCGGTTGCTGTCGCTTCTTCCCTGACGTCAGTGCGCCAGGGGTATAAATAATGCATCTGACGCCATCTTCTTCAGTCTTTCTTGCTGCGCGGTGCCCGAAGCAGAAGCAGTTCGCAAGTGACTCTTGAGATTTTCGAACTCGAATTTCAGACCGAAGTCTTCAATAAAGCTAAGTACCCCATTGGGGAAACTTTTCTTGCCTCAGACCGATGTCAGAAAAAGTTAACAATTGTATTTCTTGTGGGAAGCAAATACCTCATAAGGATTTTCATTCTTACTGCATACCTTGCCTAGGCCCAGACCACAACGTCACTAGTTGTCGTTTCTATGCTAGGTTCAATAAGCGTACTATAAAAAGACGCTTTGATTTTGCACACTACTTTGGTAGAAAATTTAACTACACTATGCCGTCGGAGCAACCGACTACCAGCGTGCACAAAAAACGCAAGTATAAGGAGAGACATTCTAGACCCAGGCCAGACTCCGAGGCCTCGGCTGGTCCGGTCTCCGGATCACCGGTCTTCAATGAGGCTCCGATGCAGCCCTTGACTACCTCAGATCTGGAACCCGAGACCGCTTCGGAACTTATCTCGGAAAGTACCAGGCCGACGCAGTCTTTTTGTTCAGCCCCTACCGACGACACTGCTGAAAAAGATGTTGGTGCTGCAGAAACTCCTTCGGTTTCTGAAGGCGTTTTCAGACCGACGACGCTCACCTTTAAAACATATCCTAAGATGAAGACTCCTATTAAATCTAAAAAGACTGCACTTCAGTCCCCTGTTCAAGGCCCAATGTCTAAGAAACAGATGCTCAAAATGGCTGAAGATTTGATCTCTTTAATCAGGGGTTCCCAACCCCCTCCTGACAAAAGGCCTAGACAAGAGGAAGATTATGCATCCTCTGAACAAGTGTCTATTTCCTCAGGCTCCTCCGAGGACCAAGATTACTCCTTCTCCCCTTATGAAGATTCTGATGCTGAGGATTCCATTCCCTCAGCTTCTCCCCTTGAAGACTACTCCTTTGGGGAAACTTTACACACTATGAGGGAACATTTTCACTGGGAAGGTCAGGACTACTCTGACTCTAAGAAAAGGCTCAGAGAGTTTCTTTTACTCCCCCAGCACAGACCACTTACCATCCCCCCAGTTTTAGACATTGTGGATGATGTTTACTTAGAATCCAGTTTGAACCCAGACTCTCTGCCTCCTGCTCCGGCCAAACCTGACAGATACTATAGAGTGCCTGATTCCCACAAATTTCTTTACAAAAGTCCTGCTGCTGATCCAGAGACTATCTCCCAGGGTCCCAAAGGGGCTAAGGCCTCTATGGCTAAAAATCCTATGCCCTCTGAAAGGGACTCCAGAGCACTAGACAGGTGGGGGAAAAAGGTTTACACCTCAGCCACTTTAGCTATGAGGGCACTAAATTGCCAGTTTCACATGCTAAAATATCAGCAATTTCTAATGTCTCAGTTAAAACAAAAAAATGAGCACTCTCCCTCAACAGTCTGAATTGAAAGAAATGCAGGATCTGTTGCATGCAACTGAACAGGTGGGCAAACATACTTTACAATGTGGGTTTGATTCTTTGGAGGCTTCCTGCAGAGCAGCTGTCACTGGGTCTGTTATACGTAGGCATGCTTGGTTAAAGGAACAAACTCTGCCTGATCATGTTAAAGCAAAGCTTCTAGATGCTCCCTTACAGCAGGATGTTCTTTTTGGAGTTAAAGCAGAGGAAGTCTTAAAGAAAATGGAGGATAAGTCAAAATCTATGCAGACAGTCAAAGATTTCCTACAGGTACAGCCCCCTCGCTTCAGCAGAAATTGGCCAACAAAAAATTGGTCCTTTCCAGCTACTGACAGGCCACAGAGGGGTAATTACAGACGTCCGAGAGGCAGAGGACAACCACAAGCCCAGTACAAACCTAGACAATGGGGCACTGCAGCACAGAAGGGAGGAGAAGACAGGTCACAAACTTCCAGAAGACAAACTCAATGACTTGCATCTCATCCGGCCAAGCAACACTCTCTTGGCAGCCCCCTTGAGAGGAAAACTCACACTTTTTTCAGACAACTGGCACATTGTCACAAAGGACAAATGGGTCCTAGACATAATTTCACGAGGATACAGATTCCATTTTCACACCTTGCCAACGAAAAGAGGAATGCCAAACCTGCCACAAAATCAATGGGCAGAGGCACAAAGACAAATTATAGCTCTCATGGACATGAGAGCCATTCAAATGGTACCTACTCGAGAGCAAGGCCAAGGATTTTACTCAAGACTCTTTCTAGTTCCCAGAAAGGACAATGCCTAGAGACCAATTCTGGACCTTTCAATTCTAAACACCTTCCTACAAGTACCCAAATTAAAGATGCTAACACTACATCAGCTTCTTCCCATGTTGGGCAAGAAAGCATGGCTAGTAACGTTGGACCTCAAGGAGGCATACCTGCATGTCCCTATCAGACAGAGTTGCAGAAGATACCTCCGTTTCATTGCAGGTTCAACCCATTACCAATTCTCTGCACTGCCCTTTGGTTTATCTACTGCTCCCAGAGTCTTCACAAAATGCCTGGCACCAGTAATTGCATACTGCAGACAAAGAGGAATTCAAATTTACCCATACCTGGACGACTTCCTCATCCAAGCAGAAAGCAAGGACATCCTCTTACAACATCTGGCTTTTGTAAAACATCTTCTAAGTTGCCTGGGGTACACAGTAAACGAAAAGAAATCAAAACTAGTACCCTCACAAAATATGACATTCCTGGGTGCCAGCTTGAATACAACGGCCCAGAAGGCTTATCTGACACCAAACAAACAACTACAACTGACTCAGTACTTCAAAACAATGGCAACAAAGACCAAACTACCTGCAAGAAAAATTCTGCAGGCCTTTGGCTTCATGGCATCTTGCATGCTACTAATACCATTTGCAAAGCTGCATATGAGGAAATTACAGTGGTACCTAAAAAGTGTATGGTCTCAACACAGCCACAGCTTGGACACGATATCTCTCATTCCCTGCCTACAACAGGAGTTTCTGTGGTGGTCACTGGCATGTCACCTCAACAAGGGTCAGCCTTTCACCTTGCCCCCAGCCAGGCAAACTATGACAACAGATACATCGGACTACGCCTGGGGGGCACACATGGCAGGACAGTGCGTTCAAGGTGTATGGTCTGCAGATCAAAGGAATCTGCACATCAATCAAAAAGAGATGCTAGCTGTACAGAATGCTCTGACAGCCTTCAAGAATCTATTACATCCAGGACAACTTACAATAAGGATGGACAACACCACAGTAATGTGGTACATAAACAAACAAGGGGGTACACACTCCTACCCTCTATGCAGGCAAGCAATGAACTTGTGGAACACAGCTCTGGCTTACCAAGTTCACTTACAAGCTCAATTCCTGCCAAGACAAAAGAACACATTGGCAGACGACCTCAGCAGAAACATCATGGATCCCCACGAGTGGAAACTGGATCCACAAGTATTTGCAATGATAACTCAAAAATGAGGCCTTCCAGACATAGACCTGTTTGCCTGTCCTCAAAACTATCAACTAACAAAATTTTGTACAAGGACACTTCACCATCAAGCTTGGAAAGTGGACGCACTCTCATTCAGCTGGAAAAACCTGACAGTATATGCCTTCCCTCCATTGCCTCTCCTCACAAAGGTGCTTCTGAAAGTCAGAAAGGAGAGACCACGAGTGATACTCATAGCCCCAGACTGGCCACGCCAGCACTGGTACCCACTATTGAGGAATATGGCCCAGGGCCCACCTTGGATTTTACCACAAACAGCCCATTTGCTCACACAGCAAAGCAATCAGATTCTTCACAGCCAGCTAAAAACCTTAAATCTGGCTGCATGGCAAATCACCTAAACATCCAGCCAGCTCCTCTTTCCCAAGCAGTTATGGATGTTATTCTGGAAGCTAGGAGGCCCAGCACCAGGAAGGCCTATGCAGACAAATGGAAAAGGTTTTGTGCTTGGAACCAAACTAAAGGCCAAAATACACTTCAGTCTCACCTACCTCAGATTCTACAGTATTTAACTGAGATGTTGCACAAAGGACTTTCTTTTTCTTCCATTAAAATCCATGCATCAGCTATTTCTGCCCACTACAACACAGAACCACCCTTATTTTCGCATCCACTTCTAAGGCAGTTCCTCAGAGGGGCAAAAAACATTAGGCCTCCCAGGAGAGCACCTACACCAACATGGGACCTCAATTTTGTTCTGGAAAAACTTACACTACCTCCCTTTGAATCAGCTTTCTGCAGATCTACAGTTCCTATCATGGAAGACTGCCCTGCTGCTAGCAATAACTTCAGCTAGAAGAGTCTCAGAGCTGCAGGCACTAATAGCAGTGGAACCTTTCCTCATTTTCCATCAAGACAGAGTTTCTCTACGAACTAATCCTTCCTTCATGCCTAAGGTGGTTTCCAGTGTGCCTTTAAATCAAACCATTCACTTACCCACCTTCTTCCCAAACCCACAGAACAAAGGAGAAAGACTCCTGCATTCCTTGGACATTCACAGGCAACTTCGCTACTACTTGGATAAAACTAAAGCTTTCAGAAAATCTGACCAGCTCTTTGTATCCTATGCTACAGCTTCACAAGGGAAGGCTATATCAAAACAAACCATTTCCAAATGGATAGGACATTGCATTTGTTTTTGCTGTACCCATTATGGAAAACCAGTTCCTGCTACCATTAGGCCCCACTCTACCAGGGCAACAGCTACATCAACAGCCTTCCTCAGCGGGGTGCCAACCAAGGAGATTTTGGAAGCTGCAACTTGGAGTTCAGTACACACCTTTACCAAACACTATCACTTACCACTTTACTCTAAGACTAGGGCTGGCTTCGCCACTGCAGTTCTGCAGGGCCTTCTAGCCTCCTCTAGCCCTCTATAACTCCTCCGCCCATCCATAGCTTTGGGATTCTACCCAAGTGTGATGACTGCAGCAGGGTAACACGATGAACATAGTACAGTTTTGTACCTACCATAAATGTAGATGTTCGAGTGTACACCCTGCTGCAGTCCAGGTTACCCTCCCTCCATCCCCTCTGATCTAACTGGCTAAAACTATACTATACCTTCCTGATGTATTTGCTTATAGCTGGAGGGATTTTGTGTTTGTGCAAAAAAAAAAAAAATTACTTTATTTGGTACTAATTACTGACCACCTTTTTGGGGGCACCTGACATCTGGGGCAAGAAAAACTGAAGAAGATGGCGTTGGATGCATTATTTATACCCCTGGCGCAGTGACGTCAGGGAAGAAGCGACAGCAGCCGACGCCAGACCAAGACATTGGAATTCCGTCCGACTGCGGGACCACCTGATGGCAGGATAACCCAAGTGTGATGACTGCAGCAGGGTGTACACTCGAACATCTACATTTATGGTAGGTACAAAACTGTACTTTTCTTGGTTGCAGAATCCAGGCCATTTCCATGCTGGCATCCTTGCTTTCAATACCTTCTTCCTCTGCCTTCAGTCACAGCCAGGGATTTTCTCAGGGATCTAGGCTTCATGGCCTCTACCATAACTATGCTGCCTCTATCCAGACTCCATATGAGAAAACTACATTGCTTCCTAAAATCAGTGTGGCTTGAACACTCATCAACTAAATTTTCTAGTTCCTTTCCTTCCATGCCTCAAACTAGAGCTTCAGTGGGGGATTCATCACCTTTCTCTGAACCTGGGACTTCCCCTTCAACCCCCAGTCTCCTCTCAAAACCTTTTTTCGGATGCCTTGGACAGGGGGTTGGAAGCTTCCTTCAGTGCTCTTAAGTTCCAGGGTATCTGGCCTCATCACAGGTCAGATCACATCAACATAAAGGAGGTGAGAGCTCTCCTTTTAGCTCTTTAAACTTTTCACTGTCTCTTTCTTCCAGGGCCTCTTAAAAACTTCACAGACAGTACCACAGTGATGTGGTATATCAACAAGCAAGAGGGGACACACGGTCCTGCATTCTTTGCAGACTGGCTCTTCAGATCTGAGATCTAGTTGTCTAGTATCAAGTAACTCTTCAGGCTGTATACATTCCTTCACAGGAAAATATAGTGGCAGACTCTTTGATCAGGTCCAGTACACAAGCCCATGAATGGATGCTTCAAAGAGATGTGTTTCTAGACATTGTCCACCAGTGGGGTATTCCACAGGTAGATCTTTTTGCCTTCCCTTTGAATAGACAACTTTCTCTCTTCTTTTTTTTTTTTTTTAAGCCAGTGCCCCGAGTCCTCTGGCTTGGAAGGTGGACACCCTATCTCTTCTTTGGAAGGGGATGTTTCGCTGTGCCTTCTCTCTCCTTCCTGTGATTCT
This sequence comes from Protopterus annectens, assembly GCF_019279795.1. NCBI lineage: Eukaryota > Metazoa > Chordata > Ceratodontiformes > Protopteridae > Protopterus > Protopterus annectens. The sequence continues at coordinate 1,033,257,237 of NC_056747.1, read as the reverse complement.
GAGGGTCCTGCTCACAATAAAGTAAGACTCCCCCAAAATCTTGCTGGTGACACCCTTTTGACCCAGACAGCATTGGTTCCCCCTTCTTCACCTAGCCAGGGGCACTCACCACAGATTGCCTCACAGGGTGGACCTTTTCACACAAGACAAAGGGTATATGATCCATCTCCACTTGTCCTCTCTTCAACTTGCACTGTGAGTGATAAGGTTTTGATTTCTTTTAGGCACCTTTTTATGAGAAAATGCTTAGGGTTCTTCTGCAGTAGGCCAGGAAACCCACTTCCAGGCAATCATATTTGTCCAAATGGAAGAGATTTTCTGTCTGGTGCCTTTCACATAACCAGGATCCATTTTCTGTATGAGTGCCTCTTGTTCTTTCTCTTGTTTGAATTGCACCATGCTGGATTAGCATATTCTTCTCTTAAAGTTCAACTTTCAGTTATTTCTGCTTGACTGCCATTGACTCCTCGTGTTGCCTCTAGGTTTGAGGTTAAACAATTTCTTAAATGTATCCTTCATCTCAGGCCTCCCAGAATGCCTATTCTACCTTCCTGGAACCTCAGTTTTGTTCTTGAAAAATTGACTCAGGTTCCTTTTGACCCTGAAGCTTCAGCTTTCTTGCTACTTTGTACTTGAAAGACTGATGATCTGGCCCCTTACTTCAGCTAAGAGAGTCTCGGAACTCCAGGCTCTTATGGTTGTTCCTCCTTTCTTAGTTTTTCATAGGTACAGGTTGTCTCTTTGTACTAATTCTTATCTTATGCCAAGGTGGCTAATGAGTTGTCTCTTAATCATGTTGGATTTGCATAGACAGCTCATATATTATTTGGATAAAACTAAGGCCATTTGCAAGTCTGAGCAAGTTTGTGTTTCTTTTCTACCCTGATCTCTAGGATTGGCTATTATTAAGCAAACCATATTCTCCTGGATCTCTAAGGTACACACTGTTATTGGATGATGTCTTTGAAGACATTACTTTAACCCTGATTCTCTCCCCCCTGCTCCTAGGAAGACAGACAGGTATTACAGAGAGCTTGACTCTCACAAGCACTTCTACAAAAACTTGAAAGCTAACCCTTTCTGTAGTCTCCACTGAATCCACAAAAGATGTACCTAAGGGACCAACAGGACATCCCCTGCTTAATGATAGGCAAAGCAGATTATTGGAAAGATTTGGGAAAAAAGCTTATGTCTCTGCCACCTTGGCAATGAGAGCTTTGAGTTGTCAATTCCATATTCTGAATTACCATGATTCTCTGCAAGACAAAATGCTAGTTAAGTTAGACTATTACAGACAGAACCTTATCTAAAGAAATCCAGGAGATAGCCAAAGAAGCTTTTCAAGTCTCTAGACACTCCCTAAAATTCATCTGTTATGCCATAGATGCTACTTGTGGAGCAGCTACCACAGGTTATGTCATTTGCAGGCTTGCATGACTCAGGACCCACGCCCTTTCAGATCAGGTAAAGGCTGAATTACTGGCTACCCCAGTGGACAAGGAACTTCTTTTTGGTCCTCCAGCTGAACACATTTTTGAGAAACTGCATAAAAAAGGAAAGCAAATTTTAACTGAAGGAATTTTACCTAGCTCTGACCGCAAGGTACAGTAGGAATTACTCTTCTAAGCCTTGGCCTTTTCCACCTAGACAAGAGAATGGAGGTGTCCCCATGGCAAAAGACTAAGACAGTCTAGACTCTAAGGGATGGCAGTCAGAACAATCACACAGAGCAGGGGGCTGTAAGGAGCCTGCCCAGCACAGAGAAAGTACAGTTTTGTGAAATCTTACTATAACAGTAGATGTCCTTCTCTTCACTATTGCACCATGCAAAACAGAAGGGATCTCCTACACAGGGCAACCCAACGCTCAGCCAATATACAAAAGCCTAATGATTTTGTATGCACTGTACATCACATTTATGCTCTCTGTACAGAATGTAGGGCATAAAATGGATGTATGGATGCAACTACCTAGAACTGAATTGCCCCAGAAGAGAGCAGTCTCCATAGAACAAAGGAGTCCATGCACATCTAGAAGGAAAAATGCAGAAGGAGAAGGGGAAACCCTCGGCAAGAAGGGAATATAAAACAAAAAGCAGAGCAAATGAGGGGGTTGGAGGGGGAAAATACTGCAACAGTGAAGACAAGGACATCTACTGTTATGGTAAGATTTTACACAGTTGTACTACGGCCTTATATATCACTGCTGAAGTATCTGAAACAGAAGGGAGAGTTAAAAACCTGAAGAAACAGAATGGGAGGTGGAAGGCTGAGAAAAGCCCTCATCAAACCCACATAAAATGATTTCAGCAAAACCTGCTCTAGCCCAAGAAACCACGTCCAACTTATAATGCATAGTAAAGGTATGCACTAAAGACCAAGTAGCAGCTTCAAGGATGGAATTGGTGTCCAACCCCTTGAAGAAAACAAAAGGAAATGGCCTTTGCTATCCAGGAGGACATTGTTTGCTTAGATACAGCCAAACTCAATGTCTTGGGATAAAAGGAAACAAAAAACAGATGAGACTGATGAATATCCCTAGTTTTATCCAAATAGTACCTGAGCCGTCTGTGTAAATCCAAGGTATGCATAGCTACCTTGCTATCTCACTAGCAGACTGAGGAGAAGGAAAAAAGGAAGGGAGTGGTTCTGACTGATTCAAGGACAACTCATTTACTACCGTGGGCATAAAAGGGTCAGTATGAAGAGACAACCTGTTCCTGTGAAAAGAAACGAAAAAGGAGAAATAACTATAAAGGCCTGGAGCTCAGAAACCCTCCAAGCAGACGTAGGAGCCAAGAACAAAACAGTCTTCCAGGTACAATGTTGCAAAGAGGCAGAATCTGCAGGCTCAAAAGGTGCCCGAGTCTATTTTTCCAACACAATATTACGGTCTTAAGGAGAGGGAATAGATTCCTTGGAGGCCTAATATACAGGATGCATTTAAGAAATTGACCTCAAAATGAGAAATCTTATTTGGATTCAAGAGCAAATGAGAAGACGTGGTGGATAAATGAGCCTTTACATAAGAATAGGCTAGGCCAGACTGGAGCAACTCGCACAAATAAGAGAGTACCAAAGGGACCCCCACTGAAAAAGAGTCCTGATTATGAGCATGGCACCAAACAGAAAATCTTTTGATTTTTGGTTGAGGGTTTCCTTGCCTACTGTTAAACCCTGAGTACATCCTCAGAAAAGAGGTGCCTGAAAGGGATCCCAAACCCTATCACCCACAGTATCAGTTGAAGAGTGGGCAGTGGACGATGGATGAGACACCCTTATCCTGTGTGAGAATATCCAACCAGTGAGGTAACTTGTTGTAACTACCCCAACCAGATGCATTAAGCAAGAAACAAGCAGAGAGGACCTCACTCAAGGTAAAGCTGCTGAACAAAGTGAAACCAAATGTAAAAAAAAAGCAGCTACCACCACTTGGAAAATGAAAATTTAATCCAACAGCTCAATAAAAACAACAAAACAAAACAAGAAATGCAAAGTTTGGTGAGCGTTTTTGGGCTGTGCCCTTCATCGGATAAATTGCTCACATTCAAACACTCATTTAAAGGGAGTAACAACCAATCTGTGCTCAATACTGAACCCGCCTTTTTTAAAGGCAGGTTTTAATGGAATGACATCATTAAGCCCTGGATGTCTGTGCGCTGTAAGTTCTTCCTGGATCTAACCATACAGTGGGTTATAGCTTCAGTAGACCTGTTTGTCTCAGGTCTGTATTATATGCGTGAACACTTAGGTTGTCAAATACAATGATCGACACCTATTCAGCGAACGCAGAAGTCAGCGAAACCTCACAACACGGAAAAACACATCACTGAATACTTTTACTTGGCCAACACCGTTCCACCCACTAATGAAAACAAAACACACTTCCCACTATACTGCTCGCTACATACTACCCACCCAAACAAAATAAATACACCACATACATACAATAACCTAAACCCTACTTCTAAACCTACACTAACCCCTACATAAATTACTTTATATGCACTTACCTTAACCCGCACCCTTAACCCTAAGGTCCGTATCTATAGCACACTTACCTTATGGGGGCTACACCGCAGAAGGGCCGACTATGCTGAATCGGGATTTCGTGGTTTCCAGCATTCAGTGTTCTCGCGATTCGCTGAATAGGTGTCGATCATGTTGTATTTGACAACCTAAGCATTTGCGCTTATATTATAGACCAGTTTGTCTTTCACCACAACAAGCAACCACAGAAATTCTGCAACATAACACAACAGCATGGAGCTTGAAAAATGATGCATTATTCTTCACATGGACAGTTTTGTTACTGTATGCATTCCCACTCTTACCCCTGATCCCCAGCATACTGACAAAAATCAGAGTGGACAGACCCAGTATGGTCCTAGTGGCCTCCTTCTGGCCAAGCCAACACTGGTTCTCCCTCTTCCTGACACTCATTGAGGGGAGATTCCACACCATACCACAGGCGTTAGATCTCCTCAGTCAAGTTAAGGGATCTGTCTTCCAGCCCCATGTAGCCACTCTCAGGTTAATTGCCTGGAGGGTTGTGTTTTGACACCAAGGAGGATTACATCTTATCTCGAGTATGTACTCTCCATTCTGAGGGAGCCCAATACTAGTAAATCATACATGACAAAATGGCAAAGATTTTCAACTTGGTGTCAGAGTAATAACACTAACCCTGCTTAGCCAAACAGTACCTGTCAGGCCTCTTTAGACAAAGGACTTTCCTGTTCCAGCATTAAGGTTTATGTATCTGCAGTGTCAATATCAGCTTGCCTGCTCAGTGCTCCACCTGTCTTCTTGAACCCCCACATTAAATCTTTTCTAAAAAGGGTTGATTCAGTTGAGACCACCCAGAAGGACCCCCTATTCTGGAATGGGATCTAAATTACTTTTTTAAAAAACTTAACATTGTCCCCCTTTGAACCTGCTGCTACTACCTCTCTAAAGATGTTCACCTGGAAGACCACCTTTCTTATAGCTGTTAAATCAGCTAGGAGAGTTTCAGAGCTACAAGCTTTCATGTGTAAAGAACCTTTCACTGTCTTCCTCAGGAATAGGGTCTCCCTCAGAACAAACCCATCCTATATGCCTTAGGTGGTATCACAGCTTAGTTTAAATGAGGCTGTCCACCTACCAGTTTTCTACCAAAATCCACAGAACAGGGGAGAGCAAGTCCTTCACTCTCTGGCTGTGTGCAGGCAGATCAAGTACTCAATAGACAAGGTTAAAACCATTAATAGAGCAGAGCAATTGCTGGTGGTTTTCACAGAGGATAAACAGAAAAAGCCTGTCTCCAGACAAACTATTTCCAAATGGATAGCTAACTATATTAAGTTCTGTTAGTCACACCATGGAAAGAATTTACCTGAGTAAATTAAAGCCCACACCACCAGACATGAGTTGACACCCAGGTCATCCTAGAGGCAGCCATGTCTCCAGGAGTAGATCAGGTTTTGGTACTGACATCCTGCAAAATCTTATTTTACTGAGGTCATGTAGATGACCCGCCACTCAACTTTTAGCTTTGGGTGTCCTCCCAATAATCAGTACTGCAACATTGACTACAAAAAACATAGTACAGTTGTCTTCCTCTTACCATAATTATAGATGTTCTAGTAGATCGGCATTACAGTAACATGCTCCCACCCACCAACTCTTATCTACTGACCACTTTCTCCCTCTTACTGCATGCCAGGTGTAGAGGGGTTTATCTGCATATCATCCTATTTTCTCCATCATCTCCTGTCTGCTTCCTTGGTTTATATTCTTTTCACTTAAAATCAGACAATTGGGAAGGTTGTACTATACTCGGGCATCATACTGCTTGTTCACTGTTATGAGAGACCTGGAGATAGTGCCAGCGTATGCCCTTCATACACTCTGATGTCCAGACATTGGTTTTCAGATGTCCATCAGCAAGGGATGATGTAAAGACTCTGAAAATTGGGCTAGTCGCAGGCTTTTGCATGACTGGACGAATCAGTACTGCAACATTGATATAGCATCTACAACCATGGTAAGTGGGTCACAACTGTACTGTTTTCATGATCCTTCTCTATCCACTTCAACAAACCATCCCTCCTTCTCCTACCTTCCACATTGTCCACTACTACCTGTTGTCTTGTTGACCTCATATGAGGCCTTTAGTGCAGTAGTATACCTGACATCCCTATTTGTGAGTTTTAAAGTGGTGATCGAGGTTTTAGGTGCCGTTCTGACAAACTCAGTCTGGAGAAGAGAGGGGCATTGTGGGGAGAGAGGAGATGAAGATTTGGGAAAAATATGAGATGTCAAGTTCAGCTGAAGTGGAATGACAGGGATCACAAAGATCTGTCATTACTGCTAAGTATGTAACTTTTGTTTCTGTACCCAGCTGTTTGTGTGCGCAATGAGACACTTGTTTCTGTTACAAATCACATTATGTGGATCAAAGGCTGGGAAAATGGTATGAAAAAGTAAGCCTTCACATAGGTTCATTGTTATTTTACAAATGTTTTTATAGAAAAGGCCAGTTGGGAAGAGATTTAGTGGCATTGACAAGAGAGTAAGAAGGCCGCAAGGGAAAAGATTCAGAAAGAATTTGAAGAGTTCAGAGATAGTAAGACACAAGAGCATGATTGGATATCCCACTGAAGGTAATAAGAGTTGATTTGTGCCGAGTAAACCTTTATTTTAATACATCCTTTAAGAAGGGGTTATTCCTGGAAATAAATCTCACCATTGTTCTGGGCAGGGCAATGAAGAATCTGATGAATTACAGGCTGATTAATTTAACATCCATAGTATGCAGAGTTGTGGATTCTAAAGAGCAGTTAGCTGATAATGGTTTGAAGGATAAGAATCATCAAGATTTTTCAAAAAGTGGAGGATGTCAGATGAATTTTTTGAAAGGTTTTCAAGGCTGTCAGCAGGGTGTTCAGTGAATGTACTCTGTCATGAACTTGGTACTACAAGGATTCTGCCAGGACCCACCTGGATGATCTCAGAACCTTCCAAAACATTGTCTGCAGTCTTAGAGTAGGACCATCCATTAGTACAGGCATCAGTGAGAGATGGAAGAAGCATCTTCCTCTCTTATTTTCTAGAGCACTTTCCATAGCATTTATCTAAAAGTGTGACCAAGTTTATGTAAATGCTGACAACAGGTTTACATCCAGGATGCTTTTCTGCATTAGGTGGTATTCTAGGGTGCTTTGTGGAATGCTTAGTTTAACATTTGAACTGACGTTGTCAATCTTCATCTATTCTTGACTCTTGGGTAGTCGGTTCCAATCTCCGAAACTAGTCTGGCCGTTATACAGGTCGTGCCAGCCAAAAAAATCTCTCGAGCTAATACTCTGGCCACAATGCTCCTCTCCAGTTTACCTCAGATCTCATTTGCTGCTCTTATAATAAGACGTGAGCTGACTCTTCTGTTGCAGGTAAGTAATATTTAAAACTAAAAAAAACAGTCTTTCTCCCTTTCTTTTCTATAAAACCTGAATATTTTTCATTTCTCTAACCACCTTTTTCTCTTGAGAGTACATTTTCTATACCCTTTGGTATTCTTTCTCTACCATTGCTGGTAGTTTTTCCTCTCTCCTTTCTCTCTACTGTTTTGGTAGTTCTTTCCACCATTGTTGATAGAATATTCTCCTTTGTGTGTGTGCGTGTCTGTGCGTGTGTCTCTGTGTGTGTGTGAGTGTCTGTGTGTGTGTGTGTTGCCCTCTGCCACTTGTCAATATGGCAGATAAGTCCAAAGGCACAACTGGATTTAAGGAGTGCCAGGACTGCAGCTGAAAAATGCCTAACTCTGACAGGCATTCGGCTTGTGTCTATTGTCTAAGTGTTCCACATTTAGACATAGAGTGCTGCATCTGCCCTCAGTACTAGGGCCTTTGTAGAATGTTGTAACAAGCTTATTCTTAAAGGGCTGCTTGCTTTAAGCAGGACAGAAGTTTCCAAAGGCCTCTGGTTCCAAAACTCGTCTCTCGGTGTGGACGTCAGCACCGACATCAAGAAAACAAAAGTTCCTCCTTGGAACCAATAGATAAGGTCCCGAAGCTCTCTGAACTGATTCTTTCTTCAGCACCAGTCACCTCAGCGCCTCCAGCACCGGCTCTAGCAAAAGCTTCTTCAGTTTCCACGTCAGTGCCTACATCTTCTTCTGTACCGCCACAGATCACACCGCCCCCCCTTCGGTGCCAAAGATTTATCCTCTTCATGCACCAGGACAAAGTATTCCCCTTCCATTGACCCCTTCTTTGGTCAACCTCCCAGACCCTTTATAGAAAGGCCAGAATCTCCCTCTGGATTGTCTGTTCACTTCCCCAGGAGTCTCACTGAAGTTGATGTGGTGAGATTGGTGGATCAGCTCCTCACATCTAGGGGTCTTTTTCCTTCTTCTTCCCAACCCCCTCTCCCTCTTGCAGCAGGGATGTTTTCTCCCAGGACTTCTCTGGTTATACCTTCTCAGAGGCTTTAGAGCTCCCCACTCCAACCACTCAGGTTCCTATTGCTCCGGCACTGACAGCCCATTGCCTTCAGTTCCAGACTCTGCTCAGACTTCCTGGGTTACTTCTGAGCCGATGGATTCTTGAGATCGTGGCTCCGCTGTCGGGCCCAAGAGTTTTGAGTTGACTCTTCCTTATCTCTTTGACTGTGGTGGCTGGGGGTCCTTCCTCAGCTCCGCCCTTGGGAGTGAGTCTCTCTGGGTGGGGTGTGACCCCGGTTCGGAGTTCGTCTTTCTCAGTTCCTGGCTCCCATCCCTCTTCGGGGGGCCCTGTTTCCAGGCTATGGAGAGAGTATTGGCCACCGCAGACTCTCAGGTAACTCCTGCTGTATCAGAGTTTCATCCACTGACCCCCTTCTTACCGGGAGCTTCCACCAAGCTTCGAGTCCGGACAGCGAGCTCCAAGGTTGCAAGATATCCCAACTGAGGACCACCCTTCTTCCGAGACCTCCTCAGACATTCCCACTGAGGAGCCTTCTCAAAAGAAAATGTGTAAGAGGAAACACCTGGACTCCCCTAAAGCATCCATCACTGAGGACTCTGATTTCAATGACAGGGAGGGTTCCCCCCGGTCACCCCTGGAAGACATCTCCTTTGGAGACCTTCTTGAGATCCTTAAACAGAGGGGTAACTGGAAGCCCAACGACCCTACCTCTGAGGAGTCTGTGTACTTGCAAGCCTTTGGTTCTCACCCATCTACTACCTGGGTGACACCTCCCGCTGACAGTCTCATCAAACTGATCGCTCAGCAGGCTTGAAAATCTCCTGACTCCATGGAACTGATTCCGTAGAGACTGGATAAAATCCTTTCTGCACCTGAGGACCACCAACATTGGTCTAAAGGGGTAGTAGTAGATGCAGTGGTGGTTAGCGTCAGCCACCAAAAATGAACTCACTAAAGAAAGTTCTTCTGTTTATCCCCCTAACTGAGAGTCTAGAGTGATGAACAGATTTGGAAAGCGGGTCTATGCACCATCGACCTTCACCTTAAGGTCCTTGAATTTTCTAGCGCACTTCACTAGGCACCAAAGGGTTGTGATCAAGGAACTATTGGGACACCCTAGCAGGAGCTGTATCTGATAAGGTCCAAGAAAAAGTGGCCTCTCAGTTAGCTACCCTGGAGTCTATTTCTAACTTGTCCATGAGGCTCATTTCACAAGCAGCCGAAGGGAAGACCAGGTCAGCTGGTTCAGGCGTTGCTATCAGACGACACTCCTGGATGCACCTTTGTGAGTTCGCAGAGCCATTCAAGTCTTCCTTCATCAGTGCTTCCTTTGATGGAACTTTTTTGTTTGGCCCCAAAGTTAAAGAAACTCTAGCCAGGTGTGAGAAGGATGGGAAGACCCTATCTGCTGTGGACATACATTTTTACACTCTCCAATGATCCTACTCTAGGAATCAAAGGAGTGGGAAGATGTAGTTCAGAAAGTCCCAAGGGCCTTTCCAGGACACACGTAGTGGAGGCTTCCCTCGAGGCAGAGGGGGGAGCTCTAAGGGAAGAAGCCATCCCCAAGACAGAGGTGCCCCACAGAATCAGGGTTCCAGAGACTCTTTCTCTGGTCAGCCCTACAAGTCTAATAAAAGGGGGCCCAATTGCTTACCTGTGGATGCGGCTAGGGTAAGATTTTTCTCTATATGCAAAAGCCTGACAACAGATAATCACAGATGTTTGAGTGCAGAGAATTATTACCAGAGGTTATTCTATCCCCTTCTTCCGTTATCCCAGATATCTCACAAGCCTCCCCAATGTTCCACCCGGTCAGAGAGACCAAGTAACCTTAGAAATCCAAAAGCTGCTAGAAAAAAAGTCATCCAAGAAGTTCCACCAGACCAGATAGGATCCGGATTTTACTCAAGGTTAATTTTAGTGCCAAAAAAGACAGGGGACTGGAGACCTATACTGGATCTCAGCCTTCTAAACAAATTTGTTCAACTGTCTAAATTCCAGATAGTCGAGATTCAATCTGTACTCCCAGTTTTTAGAGGAAAACAATTGGATGTGCTGCATAGATGTTCAAGACGTAATGGACAAATGCTCAAGAAGCTTTCTCCACTTTTGGCTAGGAGCCAGTGACCATCAGTTCAGAGTGCTGCCCTTTGGTCTCACCACCGCCTCCAGGGTGTTCACAAAATGTATGGCAGCAGTAGCAGCTCACTTGAGACTGAACGGATTCTGGGTGTTTCCATATCTAGACAACTGGCTCATCACCACTTCCACCAGGTATCTACTACTTCAAGCAACAGAGTTCATTCTGCACTTATTCATGAGCTTGGGCATCACAGTTAGTCAAACAAAATCTCAGCTAAGCCCCTCTCAAGATTTAGAATTTATAGGAGTTCATCTGAACACCATCTCTTGTGTAGTCAAATCCCAAGTGAATACTATTCTGTGCAAAAACAAAGTTCCAGCACTACTAGTCCTTCAAGCATTGAGTTCCATGGCAGTGACCATCACTCTAATCCCATTAGCGAGGTTCCACATGTGGTTACTACAGTAGCCTTTTCTAACCAATCCAAAGAACTACCCCATACTATTCACCAGTCGCTGCAAAAAGGACCTATCATGTTGGATAGAATCTGAAGAAATCCTGTTAGGCTATCTGTTTGTCCCTCCTCAACTCAAGGCCATTGTGACCACAGATGCCTCACAGATGGCGTGGCAGCTGGCATTTTCTGGTAAGAACAGTCTAAGGCACTTGGTCCCTAATAGAGGCCAATCTGCATATCAGTGTCCTGTAGTTGCAGTGCTGTTAGAGTTGCAAGCCTTTTAATCTGTCTTCCTCTTAGGGACTATTGCAGTCCAATCAGGCAACATTTCTGTGGTCTGGTACATAAATAAACAAGGGGGGACCAAGTCCTATCCCCTGTGTCGAGAAACCCTCAGAGTGTGGCAATGGGCAAATTCCTCCAGCCACTTTCTGATAGTAGCACACATCCCAGGGAGTTCAAACGTGATAGTGGACAAACTGAGCGGAAGCATTCTACTGCCCCATGAGTGGTCTCTCAATACCAAGATAGCGAGGAGGATTTTTCATCACAGAGGATTTTTCGGTGCTGGGGCTAGCCTTGCTGCGACCTTTTTGCATCACTCCAAAACAACAAGTGCAGAAGCTACTTTGCCCTGATCCCCTTTCAGGGGGAGTCACTGAGAGACGCTCTTCTCGATTGGCCCCCAGGTTTCCTCTATGCCTTTCTCCCTTTCCCTCTAATTCCACTTTCTTCAAGAAAGCAGCCAAGTTGAGAAGCAAAGTGATCCTCATCACACCCTATTGGCCTCGACAAATTTCATTCCCCTTCCTATGGTCTCATCTAGTTCACCATCCATGGATTCTGGACCCAGTTCCAGATCTGCTATCTAACCCTCGGGGGCTGATGCACCCCAACCTTCAAAATATGAAGCTGTTACTTTGGTTCCTACATTTCTGCTAGTCTCCAGGCATAATGGTATACCTCTCCCAATGTGAAACATTCTGCTGGCTTCACTTAGACCATCCACCAGGAAACTCTACCTTAGTAAGTAGAAGAGCTTTTCAAATGGGCTTATGGTAACGATCTCAATTCTTTCTTCGCTCCTATGGGAAGAGTTCTAGAATTTCTAGCCATTCTTTTTGATCAAGGGGCTTCTGCCTCCACAATTAAATTCTAATTAGCTGCCATTTATAACTTCTATATTGGTTTTGAGGACCTTTCTTTAACTTCACATAGACTATGTAAAGTATTCCTCCAAGGGAACCCTGCATTTAAAGCCTCCATTTAAAGATCCTCTACCCCCATGGGATCTGACCATTGTTCTTTAGTCTGTGGTGTTTACTCCCTATGAGCCAGCAATGACATGCAACTTAAATTTTCTTTCATGGAAAACACTTTTCCTCGTAACTATAACTTCTGCAAGATGAATTTCTGAGATGCAGGCTTTATGCTCAAAAGCCCCTTAATTTTCCACAATGATAGAGTTTCATTCAGAACCAGTCCATCCTGTCTTCCGAAGGTAATCTCAGAGTCCAACATTAATCAATCCATAGACTTGCCTGTTTTCTTCCCCAGTTTTTCCAACAAAGGCAAGTATTCCCTACATTTGTTGGATGTTCACAGACTATTACATTTCTATCTCAACAGAACTAAAGAATTTAGAAAATGAGAACAATTATTTGTATCCTTTTCCAGCCCAACTTTGTTACCTTGTCAAAATGGCTAAGAGACTGTATTACTTACATATGTAAAAAAAGAATCTCAAGTTATCTGTGCCTGTGAGAGTGCATTCCACCAGATCAATGGCCAGTGCAGCTGTTTTCCTTTCCAAGGCTTCCATGAATGAAATATGCACAGCAGCAACATGGGCTACTCCACATATCTTTATCACTCATTACAAATTGGATCTGGTCTCCAGGGGAAGAGCTTCCTTTGGTTCTATGGTTCTCAGGAATATCCTTCCATAGGGCCACCCAGGATCTAAAGAAGCTGGGGACTCTGTCTCAAGAGTCCAGAATAGATGAAGATTGACAACATCAGATAAAGACGTTATGTCTTCCTTCTGTGTTGTCGATCATCATCTAATCTTGGCATCCCGCCTTCCTTCCCCCTCTTGTGAATTCCTGGAGGACTGAGCATTTGCCCTGTGTGCATTGCTAGAGTTCACCTTGGACATGGCTTCTTCATATTTGCTTATGGTTCTTATGGCTTTTCTGTAAGTTTGCAGACTCGATCTGAGGTAAATTGGGGAGGAGCATTGGGGGTAGAGTATTAGCTCAAGAGATTTTTTGGCTGTCGTGAGCTGTATAATGCGTCAGACCGGTTCCAAGGATCGGAACTGACTACCCAAGAGTCGAGAATAGATGAAGACTGGCAACACAGATGGAATGTTATGGTAAGACATAACCATATAACCTTACAAGGAGCTTTATATTTGTGGATTAACTCAAAGATAGTCTGAAACTAATTGTGCTCTGTCCCATGCGTCATTCTCTTTATGTACTGGGTGTCTTACTGGCTGGGATATTCCTGATGTTCTTCATGTTTCACTGTTGCAATCATCACGCTTGGGTTATTTGCCTGCAGGTAGCCCTCAGTCGGCCCGAATACCAGAGACTTAGTATTTCTGCATCAGTAGCTGTCACTCCAGGACTGATGTCAGGTCGTCAGGGTATAGAAACAGGCAGCCGATGCCATTGCATCAGTCTTTCTTGCCTAGGAGCCCAAAGCAGAAGCAGTTCGCACAATTGCCAGTCGGCCGCTACCTGAGATTTCGTTTACGAGTTGAATCATCCTGAAGTCTTCTAAAGCTAAGTACCCTGTTGGGGATCCTTCTTTCTTGCTCTAACCAATGTCAGAAAAAGTTAACAATTCTCGCCTGTGGAAAGCAAATACCATATGGAGATTTCCATTCTTACTGCATCACCTATTTAGGCCCAGACCACGACGTACCCTGCTGTAGGTTTTGTGCTTTGTTCAATGCCCGAACTATTCATAGTCGGGGCCTTATTGTCGCTAAATACTTTTGCTCTCGATCTCCGTATTCTGAAATGGCTTCAGTAAGCCATCCAACTACCGATCTTCTGAAAAAACATAAGGGTAAAGACAGAGACCGCACAGGTCCAGAACTGCTGACAACGCTTCCATTAAGCTAGTCACCAGTTTGCTGGTACTCAGTGAGGTGCTTTCCATTGGGCTTTTGTGATTTATGGATGGAGAATGCTCAGAATCATCAAATATGTAGAATCACTGGCAATGTTCATCGTGCATACAGCTGCAGTCATAACAGATGGGTTCTCCTGCCGTCAGGCGGGTCCTCGGTCAGCCGAATTCCAAAGTCTAGGTCCGGCGTTGGTTGTCGTCGCTTCTTCCCTGACGTCAGTGTGACAGGGGTATAAAGGTACCAGCCGACGCCATTTTCTTCAGTCTTTCTTGCCCCGTGGTGCCCGAAGCAGAAGCAGTTCGCAAGTGCCGGTCGGCCAGCTCCTGAGATTACGAAAATTTGGAAACCGAAGTCTTCTTAAAAGCGAAGTACCCCATTGGGGAAACTTTTCTTGCCTCAGATCGATGTCAGACAAAGTTAATAATTGTATTTCTTGTGGGAAGCAAATACCGCATAAGGATTTCCATTCCCTCTGTATACTTTGTTTAGGCCCAGACCACGACGTCTCGGTCTGTCGCTTTTGTGCTACATTCAACAAACGCACTATTAAGCGTCGGGCGGAGTTCGCCCAGCATTATTTTGGAAAAGCATTTAACTATACTATGTCGTCGGATACTCCGACTCTGGTTTTGTCTAAAAAACGCAAAGACAAGGACCGACACACGAGGTCCGCGGCCTCTACCGACACCACGCCAAAGCCGACTAAACGTAGTCCGGTTCTCAGCGAGGCGCCTACGCAGCCCCTGATTACCGATGACACTTCTTTGATGGTGTCTCCTGTGCCTGAGGCCGCAGGCTCCTCGGCCCACACCCCGACTACAGATACCGAAGCCACTCTCGACGTTGAAACTCAGAATGTGGACAGGTCCACCTCCACTCAATGTGTCTTCAGACCTTCCTCTTCTTTCTCCATCAAAGCTTTCACAAAATCTAAAGCAACCATGCGCTCTAAGAGACCAGCTACACAGGGCCCATCTCCAGGCCCCATGCCTAAGAAACAGATGCTTAAAATGGCTGAGGATTTAATTACTCTAATCAGAGGTTCTCAGCCCCCACCGGACAAAAGGCCCAGAGTGGAGGAAGATTCCCCCTCCTCTGATCAGGGCTCCATTATTTCAGAGCACTCTGATGATCAGGAACATTCTTACTCCCCTTTTGAAGACTCTGATGCAGAGGAGTCCATCCCTTCTGTATCACCCCCTGAGGATTACTCATTTGGGGAAACTTTGCATACCTTAAGGGAACACTTCCACTGGGAAGGCCAGGATTATTCAGATTCCAAGAAAAGGCTCAGGGAATTTCTTCTGTTACCTCAACACAGGCCTCTGGCTATACCTCCTGTCTTGGACATCCTAGATGATGTTTACTTGGAGGCCTGCCTTAACCCGGACTCTCTACCTCCAGCTCCAGTTAAGCCTGACAGGTACTACAGGGTTCCTGACTCACACCAATTTCTATACAAAAGCCATGCTGCTGACCCAGAAACCATCTCACAGAGCCCCAAGGGAGTTGAGGCCTCTATTGCCAAAAATCCATTGCCTTCCGAGAGAGATTCCAGATCCTTAGAAAGGTGGGGAAAAAAGGTATATACCTTGGCTACCTTATCCATGAGGGCGTTAAACTGTCAGTTTCATATGCTAAAATATCAACAGTTTTTGTTAACACAATTGAAAAGTAAAATGTCACAACCTGAACAACCAGACTTGAAGGAGTTGCAGGATTTGATGCATAGTGCAGAACAAGTGGATAAGCATACCTTACAATGTGGTTTTGATGCTCTAGAGGCCTCATGTAGAGCTGCTGTTACAAGATCAGTCATACGTAGGCATGCCTGGCTCAAGGAACAAGCCTTGCCTGATCATGTCAAAGCTAAATTACTAGACGCCCCTCTTCAAAAGGATGTACTATTTGGTGCTAATGCTGAGGAGGTATTAAGGAAAATGGAGGAAAAGGCTAAATCAATGCAAACTGTGAAAGAATTTCTACAGGTTCAACCCCCACGTTTTAGTAGAAATTGGCCTTCCAAAAATTGGTCCTTTCCTGCCACAGACAGACCCCAAAGAGGCAGATACAGGCGCCCGAGGGGCAGAGGACAATCCCAAGGATCGTTTAGAGGCAGACAATGGCAAGCTCCTGCTCAAAGAGGTGGTGAGGACAACTCGCAGTCTTTCAGAAAGCAAACCCAATGACTTTCCCCTTTGCATGCCAACCAGGTCTCAAATGGCAGCCCCCTTAGGAGGAAAGCTGGCATTATTTTCAAAAAATTGGCATGTTGTCACAAAGGACAAATGAATCCTGGACATTATAAACAGAGGCTACAAATTCCATTTTCACACCCTTCCAAAAATGAGAGGCATGCCAAACCTGCCACACAATCAAAGGGCAGAGGCACAAAGGCAAATTACAGATCTCATAAACATGAAAGCTATTCAAGAGGTACCTACGCACGAACAAGGTCAAGGTTTTTATTCCAGGCTATTTCTGGTGCCAAGGAGGGGTAAAGATTGGAGACCTATTTTGGATCTATCCATCCTAAACACATTTCTACTCATACCAAAATTCAAGATGCTCACTCTACAGTAACTTCTTCCCATGCTGGTCAAGGAGTCTTGGCTGGTAACATTGGACCTCAAGGAGGTATACCTGCATGTCCCAATCAGACAAAATTGCAGAAGGTACCTCAGATTTCTTGCAGGTTCAACCCATTATCAATTCTCTGCATTGCCCTTTGGCTTATCTACTGCGCCCAGAGTATTCACGAAATGCCTGGCATCAGTAATTGCCTACTGCAGACTTCAAGGGATACAAATATACCCCTATTTGGACGACTGCCTGATCCAAGCGGACAGCAAGCACATTCTTCTGAAACATCTGGCTTATGTAATAATGTTATTGAACTCTCTGGGATACACAGTCAACAAAAAGAAATCAAGGCTAATACCCTCTCGGAAGATAATTTTCCTGGGTGCCAATTTGGACACAAACACCCAGATGGTCTACCTCACGCCAGAGAAGTAGGGGCAGCTAATTCAATACTTCAGAACACTAGCAAATTGCACCAGGCTGACTGCAAGGAAAATCCTGCAGGCTCTGGGATTCATGGCATCTTGCATCTTACTAATCCTATGTGCAAAGCTGCATATGAGGAAACTACAATGGTACCTGAAAAACATATGATCTCAACACAGCCACAGTTTGGAAACAATAATACCACTAATTCCATGTCTGCAAAAGGAATTTCTGTGGTGGGCTCAAGCATGTCAAACAAACACAGGTCTTCCATTCAGCAAGCCTCAAGCAAATCAAGTCATCACAACAGACGCCTCGGACTACGCCTGGGGGGCGCACATGACAGATTGGTGCATTCAGGGCAAATGGTCCCAAAAAGAAAAGCACCTTCACATCAATCAAAAAGAAATGCTAGCAGTAATAAATGCTATTATAGCTTTCAAGGACCTTCTACAACCAGGTC
Source organism: Protopterus annectens (assembly GCF_019279795.1). Taxonomy (NCBI): domain Eukaryota; kingdom Metazoa; phylum Chordata; order Ceratodontiformes; family Protopteridae; genus Protopterus; species Protopterus annectens. The sequence goes on along the minus strand of NC_056747.1, from coordinate 1,033,239,631 downwards.
AACTATTGATAAGAACGGGCAACACCACAGTTATGTGGTACATAAACAAACAGGGAGGAACACATTCTTACCCCCTATGCAGACTGGCCATGTCACTTTGGAACATGGCCATGGACTTACAAATGGAACTACAAGCACAGTACTTGCCAGGCAAGGAAAATACACTGGCAGACAACCTAAGCAGGAATATGACAGATCCACACAAATGGAAATTGCATCCAAAAGTTTTTACAGAAATAATCCAAGAATGGGGAAGGCCAGACATAGATCTCTTTGCCTCCCACAAGAATCATCAATTGACAAAATTCTGCTCAAGGATCTTCCATCCAAAGGCCTGGAGAGTGGACGCTCTTTCTTTCAGTTGGACATCAATGACAGTTTATGCCTTCCCTCCTCTTCCTCTGCTGCCCCAAAGTTCTATTAAAGACCAAAGCAGACAGACAAAAGATGATTCTCATTGCTCTGGACTGGCCAAGGCAACACTGGTACCCACTCCTGAGGAGCCTGACGCATACCCCACCATGGACCCTGGCTCTAATGCCTCTTCTTCTGACTCAGCACAGTTTCAAAACTTTTCACAGCCAGCTAAAAACACTCAATCTAGCCGCATGATAGATTCCTTAGCATCACAACAGGCCCTACTTTCCAAGGAGGTGCAGGATGTTATTTTGGAGGCCAGAAGGCCATCAACTAGAAAAACTTACTCCGCAAAATGGAAACGTTTTTGTGTCTGGACTGAGAAGAAGGGCCAGGATCCTGGAAAACTGAATTTACCTCAAATACTACAATATTTGGCTGAACTGCTAAGCAGTGGACTTTCTTTCTCCTCCATCAAAATCCATGCCTCAGCCATTTCTGCAGAATACAACACTGATCCACCTTTATTCTCTCACCCTCTCTTAAGACAGTTCCTCAGAGGGGCTAAGAATTTAAGGCCTCCAAGGAAACGACCAATACCTGCTTGGGATCTTAATTTCATTCTGGAAAAACTGACCTTGCCTCCCTTTGAGCCAGCTGCCTCATCAGATTTGCAATATTTGTCCTGGAAAACAGCTTTCCTTCTGGCTATCACCTCAGCTCGTAGAGTTTCAGAACTACAGGCTCTCATGGCTGTCCAGCCTTTTATCATCTTCCATCAGGACAGAGTTTCCTTATGAACCAACCCGTTCTTTATGCCTAAAGTGGTATCCAGGGTAGCTTTAAATCAGGCCATACATTTACCTACTTTTTATCCTAATCCTCAAAACAAAGGGGAGAGATTATTACATTCCTTGGACATCCACAGACAACTGCGTTATTATTTGGACAGAACAAAGCCTTTCAGAAAATCAGAACAGCTCTTTGTGGCCTATGCGGTAGGAGCTCAAGGGAAGCCAATTTCCAAACAGACAATCTCAAAATGGATAGCCCACTGCATACGCTTTTGCTATTCCTTTCATGGCAAAACTGTTCTACAGGCATTAGAGCTCATTCCTCCAGGGCCACAGCCACCTCTGCAGCCTTCCTCAGAGGAGTTCCTATCAAGGATATTTTGGAAGCAGCCACTTGGAGTTCTGTGCATACCTTCTCCAAGCACTACAACCTACCATTATACTCCAAATCTAGAGCAGGCTTTGCCACTGCAGTCTTGCAGGGCATTTTGGCTCCTCCTAGTTCCACCTAGTGCCTACCACCCCTTTCTTAGCTTTGGGATTCTACCCATCTGTTATGACTGCAGCTGTATGCACGATGAACATAGTACAGTTTTGTACCTACCATAAATGTAGATGTTCGAGTGCTAATACAGCTGCAGTCCAGGTTTCCCTCCCTCCTTCCCCTCTTGGGACAGGCCTATAGGCTAACACATCCTCATACAACCTGATTGGGGTTTTCATTTATGATGTATTTGCTTGCAACTACTGTATTTTTATTATATTGCACTGCATTATCACACAAATTTATGTATTGCCTTCCTTCTGGGGGCACCTGACATCTGGGGCAAGAAAAACTGAAGAAAATGGCGTCGGCTGGTTCCTTTATACCCCTGTCGCACTGATGTCAGGGAAGAAGCGACGACAACTGACGCCGGATCTAGACTTTGGAATTCGGCCGACCGAGGACCCGCCTGACGGCAGGAGAACCCATCTATTATGACTGCAGCTGTATTAGCACTCGAACATCTACATTTATGGTAGGTACAAAACTGTACTTTTTCTTGCAGTATTCTACCAGTATTGCTTCCCCAAGTCCACCTATAATCTACTTGAAAGACCCCTGACAAACTACAGGCATAATATCAGTATGCAGATACACAGGCAGATGCCTTGCCCAGCAATGAGCATTTGTCTTCCTTATCCAAGTATAAGGGCTTAGGTGAAATACCATTTTTGTTGTGAGTGTTGTGTAAGTGATTATGTTGCATACCTTACAACAAGCTGGGGACAAAGAAATGATCATCCACAGCAAACAGTCTTCCAGATTCTAGGGTAGATTGACCAGGAGAATCTAGGCTTTTTTAGATTCTGAGATTGAAGGCCTCACTGAACTTTGCCAAAGGACAATATGTATCTTTGGTGTAAGCCATTTAGTCCAGAGTGTTAGCATTTGTGGTGGTGCTAAGGAATCACTGTTACACATGGCTAAATATGTCTGAGTTCCATGGAGAGAAGCATTCTTCTTGCTTGTGTAATGTTAACCTGTTTAGCAGACAAGTTGAAGTAATTTCTTATCTAAAGAAAAATTACCAGAAATCACCTCCTGCTTCTAGGTTTATAAAGCATGCAAGCCAGTAACTGCCTAACCAAAAAGAGTTGCAAAAAAGAGCCAGCCCTTTTAAAACCCTGGGTAAGCTAAACCCTCTGGGTACATCTGCAGAGTCCATTAAATCCTCCGCAGTCCAAGAAAAGCATTTTGTTTCAAAAGTGTTCAACCCATATTCCATTGGTGTCAGAATTGTTATGGGTAATTTTGTATAGAGAGTAATATCACATCAGTGATTATGTATCTTTGTATTCTTCTTCTTCTTCTTCTTTCGGCTTTATCCCGGTTAGGGGTCGCCACAGCGGATCACCTGTCCGCACATTGAATGGCAGTGGAGTTTTACGGTGTCGAGTTGCCAGCCCGGCGCCCAACCTTCCACAGAAGGCACACTCACACGCACACCTAAGGCCAATTTAGAGTGTCCAATCCACCTGCAGCATGTCTTTGGGATGTGGGAGGAAACTGGAGCACCCGGAGGAAACCCACGCGACCACAGGGAGGACATGCAGACTCCGCACAGAAGGCACCCCAGCCGAGGATCGAACCGGAGAACCTCTTGCTTTGAGGCGACAATGCTAACTACTGCACCACCGTGGCCGCCCGATTATGTATCTTTGTATATTTTTAAATATTGGATTGCTTGTAGACAGGAAATGCATGCGATGTGGTATGCCTCTTTCTAGAAAGCATTTATAGTAAAGACTTGAAACTGATATCAGATTAGCAGCATCCAAGTCTTTATTGAATATCTTGGACATTACAGAAGTGATTTCTGGTGTCAGAAGTGAAAGTTTGTTTTCCATTCTGTATTGCAAAAATATAATTTTAAAGTTCATTTTTTCAAGGTAGTATTAAAAGTATATATGTATTACATTTTTTATTCACCTGTTGAATATGAAGCCCTTAAGAGTATTTTGTTCCTTTGTGGAAAGATTCTGTAACTGCAACCACTAGGAACTCTCTCACTGCAGGGTAGTTTAGTAGTAAAATAGAAGCTGTTTGTGTAGAAATTAATTTTATTCCTCAGTAAAAGTGAAATAGCTAAGAAGTCTGGAAAGACACAATACACTTCTTTTCTGCATGTTTCAAGGAAATAAGCTTTGAAGGCATTTAATGTTTGTTTCAAGAACAGGCAGAGGCAAAATAGCAGCAGTAAGAAAAAATTCAGAAATTACTGTGAGCCTAAAAAAATAAATCTTGAATGTGAAGTTGTTCAGTCTTGCCGTGTGTTCTTACACATGGGTTCGGAGCCAATCCATCAGCTTCGAGTCAGCTGCTTTCCAAGCTCAAGATCTTTGCGTAGCTCAAGGCACAGTCCCTATCCCATGATGCTCTCTGACTAACCCTAGATCTAGTTTGCCGCTGCAATAGATCGCATAATCTTCAGAGAAGCTCGGGCCATTAAACCTTTTTCTTGTCTTTGGACAAAATTTTTGTAAACCTTTCTGCATAGTTAGAATAGTTTATTTATATATATATATATATATATATATATATATATATATATATATAGCTATTACATTATTTTTGGGGCATATAGCCTATCGCGTGTTTATATATTTCTTAGAACTTGGATTGGTTGCTTTGGCCGTTTCTTTAGTTTAATGTTGTGTGCTACCTTTGCGTCATAGCTTGCAGGGCTCTGTTGACTTGTGTTTCCCTATCCCTTTACTCTTAGATAGTGGGTTTTTTGATATAGATATGTAGATTCCTATAGATAGATAGATGTTCTGTGGATTGCATTTAGTACAGTATACTTGTTCTTACTATACCTTTAGTGTTTCTCTTTATCAGGGGTCTGATAATAGGGGTTCTTGCTATTATGTCTGATCAGAAACAGAAGTCAGGTTTTAAGAGGTGTAGCTGTGGGCAAAAAATGTCCATTACGGATAACCATGTTTCTTGTGTGTAATGCTTGGGGCCAGTGCATTTACAAGAAGATTGCTCTATCTGCTACTCCTTCAGCGGCAGGGTTCTATTAGAGAGGCGAAGGAAGTTGGTTGATCGAGGGCTGTTGAAGCCAGACTTTCAGGAAGCATTGGACAAGACTGACCAGACCTCCAAGTCCTCGAATGGGTCGAAGTCATCAAAGGTGTCCTCGGAACCCAGGTCCTCTCTTCTGAGCACCTCTGTGAAGACCCAGTCGCCAGCTCCACAGTCTTCGGAGCTGTGCACCTAGCTGATATCTGGTTAGCTAAACCCCAGTGCTGGAGCCAGTGTCAGAGGTTTTAAAGTCTCCGATCCTTAGGTCAGTGGCTTCTTTGGCTCCTTCCACCCATTCTTCGGGGACCCTTTCGGACATCGATGTGGACCGTGTGGTGCAGTGGCTCTTAGAGAACCCCGGCATTGGCCAAATTACTCTCTGCTTCGTCCCAACCGACTTCAAAGCCTGCGACCATCCCATTGGCTGTTACTACTACTCCTCCGAGGCTAGACGAGCCTTCGGAGCTGAAAGAAGAAGATCTGATGGTTGTGGAACCCTCAGAGCCATGGCCTGTCTCAGTGCCTTAGACCCCATAGACCTTTATTTCTTCGGTTCCGTTCAAAGAATCTCAGAGCTGACACTCCCTCATCTGTTCCGGGGAAAGGAGTCTAACCAATGTGTCAGTTCCGACTCTTCCTCTCAGGGCTTCGGCGCAGATGAGCTCGGCTCCATCCTCTGGTTCAGAGCCCGTGGCCTCGGCACTGGGGAGGTTGCTGTCTTCCTCGGAACCGGTGGATTCCTTGGTCGAGACACTGGTGCCTTCGATGCAATGAGGAGGGTTATGTCTGCTAAGACACTCACATCCTCTTCCTCCCCTAAAGGGCCGCGTTCTGCCTCTACATCGCATGTTCCTACCAACCGTTGAGACCCAGAGCCCTCAGGTACCACATCGGGTGACCCCCTGCTCTACTGAGACCTCACCAGACGCCCCCACTGATGAGGCCCCCAGAAAGAGATTTTGCAAGAGGAGGCATTTGGATTCCCCTCAGGAATCCATGACATTGGACACCGACTTAGAGGAATCAGAAGGGTCCCCACAGTCCCCCTCAGAGGATGTCTCCTTTGCAGACATAATGGAAATACTAAAGCAGAGGGGTGATTGGCAGTCCGTTACCCCTACTGAGGATGAGTCGGTGCTCCTGAAGGCCTTTGGGTCTCAACCTTCCACCTTCTGGTTTACTCCGCCCTTTGATGAACTAATGGATTTGGTCGCTCAAAGGGCGTGGGAGTCTCCTGATTCCATAGAATCGGTCCCTCGGAGGCCTAACAAATTTATCACCTCCCCCCAAGACAGGACTTTTCTCAAGAAGGGAGTTCCCGTTGATGCCATGGTGGTGGCGGCAGCGGCCACCAAGAAACAGATGTCAGAAACCTCTTCTTCTTTCCATCCTCCTAATAGAGACTCTAGGACGATGGACAGATACGTGAAATGCATCTTTAGTTCTGCAACATTTGCCATGAGATCGCTTAACTATTTAACCCATTTCACCCGTCTTCAACGTGATCTCCTCAAAGAGCTTAGAGATACTCTAAAGGGCACCTCAGATGATGATGTCTCTGAGAAGGTGACAGCATAGCTTAACACCCTTAATTCTATTGTGAACTCATCCATGTGGCTCATTTCTTATGCAACCGATGGGTCGAGCCGAGCAGCAGGTTCAGCGATAGCTCTGCGGAGACAATCCTGGATGCGCTTATGCTCCTTTGTGGAAGTCTTCAAGTCTTCCTTTTCAGCACCCCATTTGATGGTTCTTCCCTGTTTGGGCCCAAAGTCAAGGAGACTCTCACTAGGTGTGAGCAGGAGAGAAAGACTTTATCTGCCGTAGGAGTCCGTTTTCCACCCCTACTAGACCATACCCCAAAGGGCAGAGGGGTGGAAAAATGTGGTTCCGGAAATCCCAAGGAGCTTTCCAAAACACACGCAGTGAACCCCCCTCCAGGGGCAGAGGAGGGGGGTAATAGAAGATGCTGCCCAAGCGGCAGAGGGGGTCCGCAGAACCAGGGTGACAGGGAGCAGTTCCTTGGCAAGCCCTATCAGCGCTCCTGAAAGGAGGCCCGATTGTCTGGCTCTGGAGGCAGTCAGGGGTCGCTTGGCTTTGTACCCAGACACCTGGCTAGGAATTGCAACAGATTCTTGGGTACAAAGCATAGTTACCAGAGGTTACATCATTCCCTTTTCAGAATCCCCTCTTATTCGAACAATAATCCCAGATGTTCCACCCAGTCTGCGGCATCAAGCAGCCATAGAAATCCACAAGCTGCTAGAAAAAAAGAGTTATCCAGCCAGTCCTGGCGGACCCGACAGGATCCGGAACTTACTCCAGGTTCTTTTTAGTTCCAAAGAAAACAGGGGACTGGAGGCCCATTTTAGACCTGAGCAGACTCAACACCTTTGTCAAGAAGGAAAAGTTCCGGATGGTCACGCTTCAATCGATACTACCGTTTCTAGGAACAGGATATTGGATGTGCTCTATATATCTCAAGGATGCATACTACCACATCAAAATGGCCAGACCATCCAGTGATCATGTGCATTTCCGGCTGGGGGCCAGTCACTACCAATTCCGAGCACTGCCCTTTGGTCTCACCACAGCCCCCAGAGTGTTCAAATGCATGGCAGTGGTTAAGGCTCACCTGAGGTGTCTAAGATTCCGGGTGTTTCCGTATCTGGACGACTGGCTCCTAACCACCACCACCAGGCATCAGCTGATTCTCTCCAGAGATTACACAATCAGTCTGTGCTCTCAGTTAGGCATAACCATAAATTTTGAAAAATCTGCTTTATTACCGTCGCAGCATATTTCCTTTATAGGAGCAGATCTAGACACCACTACCGCCTTGGTCAGGTTGCCTCAAGCAAGAGTAATCTCTCTACGAAATCAGGTGTCCCACTTGCTAATGGAAAGAAGAGTACCGGCCTCTCAGGTTCTGAAGCTGTTAGGTACCATGGCAGCTACGCTCATAGTGGTTCCTCTGGGACGGATGCACATGAGAATACTCCAATGGTTACTTTTCACCCAGTGGTCTTATCTACAGCTTCCAATGTCGTTCAAGATTCTACTGACAAATGCTTGCAAAAAAGACCTTCTTTGGTGGTTGAACAGCCACCAGGTAACTGTAGGTCATCCATTTGTACTTCCCCCTCCCTCAGCCATGATGACCACGAACGCTTCCCTGATTGGGGGGGGGGGGCTGATTCAGGGAAAAACTGTCCAAGGTACTTGGTCAGAGATGGAATCCCATTTGCACATCAGTGTCCTAGAGTTGAGAGTGGCATTTCTAGCATTGCAGCACTTTCACGACTCTCTACCTCGGGAGGCGATTGCAATCCAGACGGACAACATGTCGGTGGTCTGGTATATCAACAAACAGGGGGGAACCAAGTCTTACCCCTTATGCCGAGAGGCTCTGAGAATTTGGCAGTGGGCTGTATCAACCGGGCACTTTCTGATAGCAACGCACATCCCGGGGACAGCCACCGTGATAGCGGACAAACTGAGCAGAGTCATTCTGTTGCCCCACGAGTGGTCCCTCAAAGAACAAGTGGTGGAAATGATATTCCGCAGATGGGGCAAGCCTTGCTGTGACCTTTTTGCATCCCCGATGAATGCCAAATGCAGAAGCTACTTTGCCTTGTATCCTCCACTGGGGGAACAGCCCAAGGGATTCGCTCGTACACGATTGACCCTCGGGTCTCCTTTATGCCTTTCCACCAACCCCTCTGATCCCCAGATTTTTACAGAAAGCCAAAAGCTTGGGAAGGACTGCTATTCTGATAGTCCCGTTTTGGCCTCAGCAGATATGGTTCCCCTTCCTTCAGCAATATCAAGTGGAAGGACCTTGGGTTCTGGACCCAGTGCCAGACCACCTGATTCATTCGGGAGTTCTTCACCCCTCTCTTCACCCTCAAACTGACAGCTTGGCTGCTGCACTTCCCAACCTAGCCAGGTCATATAATTTGTCTTCCGCAGTGCAACATATTCTAGTTTCTTCTCATAAAGTCTCCACCAGGAAACTGTACAACAGTAAATGGAAGCGGTTTGTTTATTGGGCTTCTCAGCATGATATTGATCCCTATGTCACTCCTGTTCATAGTATTCTGGAGTTCTTGACTACACTGTTTCACAAAGGTGCAGCAGCTGCAACTATAAGGGTTCAATTGGCTGCAATATCCAACTTTCATAATGCGAAGGCTGTAATATTATATCTCACAGATTATGTAAAGCCTTTCTGAAAGAGACTCATCATCTTAGGCCTCCTATCAGGCATCCAGTTACTCCCTGGAATCTAAATTTAGTACGGTCTCAACTTATGCTTCCCCCTTTTGAGCCTGCATCATCTTGTCTTCTGAAGTTTCTTTCTTGGAAGACAATTTTTTTGGTGGCTATTACCTTGGTGCGTAGAGTTTCTGAAATACAAGCTCTTTCTATCAGACCTCCGCATCTGGTCTTTCACCCCGACAGAGTGTCTCTCAGGACAAATCCTACCTTTCTTCCTAAGGTCTGCTCCGAGGCTAATTTGACCCAGTCTATTGAGCTTCCCACTTTTTTCAGACACCATTCTAATCAGTTGGAATACTTGTTGCATAAGCTTGATGTTCTCAGACAATTGAGGTTTTATTTGGACAGAACAAAGGAATTTAGGAAATCGGATCAGCTCTTTGTTTTCCATGCGGACAATAAGAAAGGATTTCCTGTATCTAAAGTTACATTGTCTAAATGGTTATCTGACTGTATAAAATTTATATATTCTTCAGCCAACCAACCCTTAGAACGTGACGTGAAAGCTCATCCTACCAGGGCTGTCTCTACGTCTCTGGCTCATGCAGCTCGTTTGCCTTTGGACACCATTTGTGCAGCTGCTACTTGATCCAAACCTCATACATTTATCACTCACTACAAAGTGGACAGAGCCTCCAGGGACAGGGCTTCCTTTGGTTCTACTGTTCTCAGGAATGTACTCCCATGAGCCACCCAGAATTAGGGTGCTTGGGACGCTACCCACGTGTAAGAACAAACGGTGAGATTGAACAACTTCACATAAAGAAGTTATGCCCTTACCATAACGTTCCATGTGAGTTGTTCATCTCACCTTTGTTCTTACACTCCCTCCCACCTTCCCCCTCCGGGTTTTTGAAGAATGGGTATGACTGGTGGTCTGGTTGGTCTGACTAGTGTCCTTCACTCCAGCCAGAGTATCTCTTAGCTAATTGTAAATATGTGCATACATATGCATATATTTTGCATATTGGTATGTTTAGCTGTATTCTTTCTTGCTGGGTTCAGCAAACTAGATCTGAGGTTAGTCAGAGAGCTTCATGGGATAGGGATTGTGCCTCAAGCTACTCACAGATCTTGAGCTTGGAAAGCGGCCGACTCAGAGCTGATGGATCAGCTCCGATCCCACGTGTAAGAACAAAGGCGAGATGAACAACTCACATGGAACGTTATGGTAAGAACATAACTTCTTTTTTTATTCACTTGTTTTTTGTAAAATACTAGAGTGTAATGGAAATGAAAGATGTTTATGTCACTGATCTAAGGAATAGAGACCAGGACTATAAATTTGGTGAAATGTATTATTCATTGATAATAAAATCATTTGTTGTATTGGAAATGGTCTCACACAAAGCAGACACAAGCATTATCGAGAACTATGGATGAGTGCAGAGCCAAAAGAATTGCCAGTGCACATGCAAAGCAGTTAACTAATGAAATCATTGTGTTTTAGATAAAATGCGAGCCAATTAATAAAGTATAACTGAAGCCTAAACTGACATTGTACAATGGTAGTAAGCAAGAGAGACGTGATGTGTACTGTGTCCAGGGAAGTACAACACAGCTGACATTCAGTCCTCATGTACTGTCCAGGATTTAAATAATTTTGTTGGAGTTGTCATAGAAAAAATAGTTTGCAGTGATGTGTCAAAATAAAAATTACTGTTAAAAATGTATGTTACTGAGTCAAAATATGAAAACAAAGTGTTTTTAGTACTATTGAAAGGGAAAGAGATGAGTCAGTGAAGTCATAGTAAAAACAGACAATGCATACAGATAATCAACCAGAATGGCTATAGATGATCAAAATCAATAAAGTAATTCAAGTTTAAACTACACACAGGTCAAGGAGGAATATTGTGTTAGAAGGTACTTTAAAGACATTGATACTTCAAGGCAGTGAAAGGAAAGCTAGTGTACACATTAAATAACTTACTCAGGACACCAAGTAAAGCCTACCGATCAGAAGCCAGTAACTTGAATATAAAAATAAGGAAGTCAGTTCCTGCTTTGGCTATTAGCCTGGTTTAAAAAAGATAATGGTATTATGAAACATGTTAACAGTGTGCAAGCTCGTAGTAAGCATGCACAGGGCTCGCAGAGCTGTTTTGGGTACTGTACAATGCTAATAGAAGAGATATTTTGCATGACTGCTGATTTATTCACAGGAATGGGTAGCTTCTCAGTGGGATATTGTATTCATATAGTTCCATTTGCAAAACTCCACTGCCAGTCACGAGCGGACAGGTGATCTGCTGTGGCGACCCCTAACCAGGAAAAGCCAAAAGAAGAAGATAGTTGTAGTTGCTATGCTTATAGACATGTTTCAAGGAAAGTACCAGTAACTATCAGGAATAGAGCTGTGCAGAAATTAAAGCAAATGGAAAGCTCATGTGTCATTAAGAAACAAGAGTCAATAGAATAGTTGACTAATATAGTCACTGATATGATGTAGGATAAGATTTGTTTGTGTCTTGATCTGCAAAATCTGGACAACTGAGGATGTGGTCTCAGCTATGTCAAATACTAAAGTTATTTCTGTATCAGATGCTAACAAACAGTTAGGACAGATAAAGACTTGATGATTCAAGCTCAGTGTTCTATACATTTAACTCTTTCGCTCCTATGGTGCAGGTTACTATTTTTCTGGAGTGATGCCTACATCATTATTGTAAAAGCCAAGTCAGTCAAGCACTCCAGTAATATATTTTCTGCTCCTCTTGTGCGAGTTGCTGATGCATAGTCACAGTCACTAATTTTCCTGACTGTACCAGTAATTGCATTAAAAAGCAGTGATCCTCTTAGGATTTTGAGAGTTGGCATTAAAAATTATACAGTAAAATTATGCTTTATGTAGTTGACCTGCTACATTCTCCATGGAATTATTCTGCATTAAGAAACAAGGTTTTCCATCTCTTCTTCTTATTTTATGTAAAGATTTGTTTAAGGAAAAATTTTTGTCATTTTACAGAGGTGTTCATTCCTTTGCCCTGTCTTCTGCAACTACTAACTGATGTCTTGATTAAAGTCACTCTTGCAGTATTCTTAACCAATGGGTTATAACTGCTATCTGGCCAGGGTACCAAATCTTTACCTTCCCAAGATTATATGTCCGACTTGTGACCTGAGCTCACAAGCATAAATCCCCAGACTATTTCGCTACCAGCCCGAACATAAGTTGTGTATCCATCAAACTGATTGCCGTTTGGTCATTATTACTGTTACGTTGAATTATCTGATAAGTGCCCTATTGGAAAACCTTCCATTACTTTTTTAAACTGTTTTGCCTTATCAGTATTGGATGTCAGCTATGGGGGGTAAGTACCAGTGCAGTAGGCAAATCCTGTAAAAAGTATTGCATACCCAGTTCCATTTTATTTGCCTAGAAGTGAAGCACGACTACAAGGCCTGTTCTGTTTTTCAATCTGTTATACCAAAGACCTTGTAGCCCTGTTTGCCATCACTCAATACTTTTTTGGAGACCCAATGTCTGAGATGTTTGGCCCACTCCAAGCTGGCAGGTTACAATTGCCCAGACATACTTCGATTCCTTAATAAAAAGCTTAAAAGGCCTAGGCGTAAGACTCAGTTCCTGCTTTCTGATTTTGATGTACCAGCTGAGGTTTCAGAACCCACTGTACGTCTGACTCCACCTTAGATGCCCTTCTACAGAGACCTTGCTGAGGATCAGTATGACGTTGGAGGGCCATACAGCTGAGGAATCCACACTGAAAGGTGAAACGTGACTTATGTTGGAGAGTCCAAAGGGCATCCTTGGATAAGAAGTCCCAAGTAAAATAATAGAGTTGCATCAGGGATCTGAACCACCATGTTTAGTTCAGGCCGACATCCTGCCAAAAAAGAAATGGCAAAAAGCAAATTTCTCCTCCTCCTTCCTCAAGGGAGAAGGAACAGATAGACTTTTCTCAGGGCCTTCTAAAGGCCATTTTAGCCCTGAAGCCTCCTTTGTTTTCTTCTCAACCCCCTCTCTCACTCCTCAAAAGACTGCTGTGGTCTCATCTGCCTCTGAAGATGAGGAGGTTTCTAATGCTGACCAATCTATGGCCTACTCCTCTCAAATCCGGTGTCTTGGCCAAATCCTGAAAAATGATCAGGACTCAATTTCACCTGACTTTCCTGTGGAAGAACCTTCTTTTGGAGCGTTTTGAATATGATGGAGCATTTTGAGTGGGAGTCGGGGCAGATCACAGAGGTCCAGAAAAGATACTATAGCCTCTTGGAAATGGGCACTCTAGCCCCTTCCACAGTTCCTTCAGTTCTTGAAGCTTTCTTAGATGCTTTTCAGTATACTTCAGCTGCCCCAGACTCGCAGCCTCCTGGCCTCAAAAGGCCAGACAGAGTTTATAAGGTCCCTGATAAGCTTGAGTTCTGTAAAAAGTTTATAAGGTCCCTGATAAGCTTGAGTTCTGTTAAAAAAAAAAAAAAAAAAAAAAAAAAAAAGACTGTAGCAGACCCCTCTTGACCTCCAAAACTCGTTCCAAATGCCAGTGCCTTTCCATCTGACAAAGATGTCAGGGTTATAGATAGGTGGGGGGGGGGGTTTACTTCCTCTACCTTGGCATTCAGGGCTGTTACAAGACCCAGATGACCAAGTATTTTGTATCCATCCTTAACTCCTTACACTACGTAGTGATGGATCCACAGAGAACTGGCCAATGTTCATCGTGTTACACTGCTGCAGTCATTCTGGCCAATGTTCATCGTGTTACACTGCTGCAGTCATTACACTTGGGTTATCCTGCCGTCAGGCGGTTCCCCCAGTCGGCCTGAGTTCCAAAGTCTTGGTCCGGCGTCAGTTGCTGTCGCCTCCTCCCTGACATCAATGCGACAGGGGTATATAAGATGCAGCCAACGTCATTTTCTTCAGTCTTTCTTGCCGCGCGGTGCCCGAAGCAAAAGCAGTTCACAAGTGCCGGTCGGCCATCTCCTGAGATGTTCATTCCGAATCCAGAACCGAAGTCTTCTACAAAGCTAAGTACCCCATTGGGAAAACTTTTTCTTGCCTCAGACCGATGTCAGTAAAAGTTAATAACTGTATTTCTTGTGGGAAGCAAATACCTCATAAGGATATCCATTCCTATTGTATCCCATGCCTAGGCCCTGACCACGACGTCACTGGTTGTCGGTTTTGTGCTAGGTTTAACAAGTGCACTATTAAACGTCGGTTTGATTTTGCCCAACATTATTTTGGTAGAAAATTCAGTTATACCAAGCCGTCGGGACTTCTGCCGACCGGAATACACAAAAAGCACAAAGACAAGGATAGGCATCCGAGGCCCAAAACTGACGACGAAGCCTCTTCTAGGCCAGTCGCCGGTTCTCTGGTTTTCAGCGAGGAGCCTTCGCAGCCCCTGACGACTGCTTCTGTAGAACCACAAGCCGCATCTGACTCCCACGTGGAGATGGCTGGGCCTTCGGACGCACAAGTTCTTCAGCCTACCGAAACTAAGCTTTCAGAGGGATCCGGAGTAGCTGAGCAAGTCACAGCTACAGAGGGTGTCTTCAGACCTACTCAGTTAAGCATTAAACCCCCAGCTAAGTCTAAGCCTCCTTTAAAGTCAAAGAAACAAATACAGCATTCTCCAGGACAGGCCTCCATGCCTAAGAAACAAGTGCTCAAAATGGCTGAAGACCTAATCACTCTGATCAGGGGGTCCCATCCCCCTCCTGATAAAAGGCCTAGACAGGATGCAGATTATGACTCATCCGACCAGGTGTCCATCTCTTCTGATTCATCACTTCTTTGGGGAAACCCTACATACCATGAGGGAGCATTTCCACTGGGAAGGCCAGGATTATTCAGAATCCAAGAAAAGGCTCAGAGACTTCCTTTTATTACCTCAACACAGACCCCTTGCTATTCCACCTGTGTTAGATATTGTGGATGATGTGTATACTGAATCCAGCTTAAATCCTGATTCCTTACCTCCAGCCCCTGTTAAACCTGACAGATACTACAGAGTCCCTGACTCACATAAATTTCTGTATAAAAGCCCTGTAGCTGACCCTGAAACTATTTCTCAGGGACCCAAAGGAGTTGAGGCCTCATCAGCCAAGAATCCAGTTCCCTCTGACAGAGATTCCAGAGCATTAGACAGATGGGGAAAGAAAATATATACGTCTGCAACTTTAGCAATGAGAGCCTTAAATTGCCAGTTTCACATGCTAAAATATCAGCAATTTTTACTGTCTCAGTTAAAACAAAAAATGCTTCCAGAATCAGATCCTTCTAATTTTAAAGAAATGCAGGATGTTCATCGTGTTACACTGCTGCAGTCATTACACTTGGGTTATCCTGCCGTCAGCCGGTCCCGCAGTCGACCAGAGTTCCAAAGTCTTGGTCCAGCGTCGGTTGCTGTCGTTTCTTCCCTGACGTCAGTGCGCCAGGGGTATATAAGATGCATCCGACACCATTTTCTTCAGTCTTTCTTGCTGCTTGGTGCCCGAAGCAGAAGCAGTTCACAAGTGACGGTCGGCCAACTCCTGAGATTTTCGAAGTCGAATTTCAGATCCGAAGTCTTCAATAAAGCTAAGTACCCGTTGAAACTTTTTCTTGCCTCAGACCGATGTCAGAAAAAGTTAATAATTGTATTTCTTGTGGGAAGCAAATACCTCATAAGGACTTCCACTCTTACTGTATTCCATGCCTAGGCCCTGATCACGACGTCACTAGTTGTTGGTTTTGTGGTAGATTTAACAAACGCACCATAAAAAGACGTTTTGATTTTGCTTTGCACTACTTTGGCCAAAGGTTCAATTATACTATGCCGTCGGATCAACCGATGACCGCAATTCCGAAAAAACGCAAAGACAAGGATAAAGACTGGCATCCGAGGTCCAAAACAGACGACAAAACCTTTTCTAGGCCAGTCGCCGGTTCTCAGTGAGGCGCTTTCGCAGCCCCTGACACCCGCTACCTCAGAGCCACAGGCTGCCTCCGACTCCCACGTGGAGACAACTAGGCCTCTGGAAACTCAAGGTATTGGGCCTACGGAAACTAATCCCTCAGATGGGTCCGGAGCCGCTGAGCAGGCATCAGCTTCCATTAAAGCGACAGCCAAGACAAAAGTACCATTAAAGACAAAGAAGCAAGTACAGCATTCTCCTGGACAGTCCTCCATGCCTAAGAAACAGATGCTTAAAATGGCCGAAGACCTCATTACTCTATTCAGGAGTTCCCATCCCCCTCCTGAGAAAAGGCCTAGGCAGGATACAGACTATGATTCTTCTGATCAGGTTTCCATTTCCTCTGATTCCTCTTCAGACCAGGGATACTCTCTACCCCCCCCCCCCCCATGAGGACTCTGATGCTGAAGAATCTATCCCTTCAGCCTCTCCTCTAGGATTATTCTTTTGGGGAAATGTTGCATACCATGAGGGAGCATTTCCATTGGGAAAGTCAGGATTATTCAGAATCCAAGAAAAGGCTCAGGGATTTCCTTTTATTGCCTCGGCACAGGCCCCTGGCTATTCCGCCTGTGCTAGATATTGTGGATGATGTGTTCTGTGAATCCAGCTTATCTCCTGATTCTTTGCCCCCTGCACCAGCCAAGCCAGATAGGTATTGCAGAGTCCCTGACTCTCACAAGTTTCTTTATAAAAACCATTCTGCTGATCCAGAAACTATTTTCCAGGGTCCAAAAGGGGTTAAGGCTTCCATTGCAAAAAATCCAGTACCCTCTGACAGAGATTCCAGAGCTTTGGATAGATGGGGGAAGAAAGTTTACACTTCTGCAACTTTAGCAGTAAGAGCTTTAAATTGCCAGTTTCACATGCTAGTACCAACAATATTTAATGGCTCAGTTAAAACAGAAAATGCTTGTGAGCTCAGAAGTTCCTGACTATAAAGAAATGCAGGATTTATTGCATACAGTAGAACAGGTGGGAAAACATACTCTGCAATGTGGTTTTGATTCTTTAGAGGCCTCTTGTAGAGCCGCAGTTACAGATTCTGTGATTCGAAGACATGCTTGGTTAAAGGAAAAGAGTTTACCTGATCATGTTAAGGCAAAATTATTGGATGCTCCTTTACAGCATGATACCTTGTTTGGTGTTAAGGCTGAAGAGATGTTAAAGAAAATAGAGGATAAAGCTAAATCTATGCGAACAGTCAAGGATTTCTTACAGGTGCAGCCACGTCGATTTAGCAGAAATTGGCCAACAAAGAATTGATCCTTTCCAGTGTCAGACAGGCCACAGAGAGGCAGATACAGACGCCCAAGGGGCAGATCTCAACCCCAAGGCTCTAACAGACAACGACAGTGGGGCACCTCAACCCCAAAGGGAGGTGAGGCCAAGTCTCAACCTTACAGGAAACAGTCCCAGTGACTTCCCCCTTCATACGCCAAGCACTTCCCTTTTGGCAGCCCCCTTAGGGGGAAAACTAGCACTTTTTTCTCAAAACTGGCAAACAATCACCCAAGACAAATGGGTTCTGAATATTGTGTCTCAAGGTTACAGGTTCCACTTTCATACTTTACCAAGGCTAAAAGGAATGCCAGACCTGCTACAAAATCAATGGGCAGAGGCACAAAAACAAATTTCAGCCCTCATGGACATGAGAGCTATTAAAAAAGTACCACAATAGGAGCAAGGACAAGGATTTTACTCAAGACTCTTCTTGGTCCCCAGAAAGGACAAGGCCTGGAGACCCATACTAGACCTTTCAATTCTAAATACTTACCTGGATATTCCGAAATTTAAAATGTTGACATTACAGCAGCTTCTACCCATGCTGGGCAAGAAGGCTTGGCTTGTTACTGTAGACCTCAAAGAGGCATACCTGCATGTCCCTATCAGACAAAATTGCAGAAGATACCTCAGATTCAAAGCTGGTACAATGCACTACCAATTCTCTGCATTGCCCTTTAGCTTATCTACTGCGCCCAGGGTCTTTACAAAGTGCCTGGCACCAGTAATTGCATTTGGCAGACAAAAAGGAATTCAAATATATCCATACCTGGACGACTGCCTCATTCAAGCAGAGACAAAGGACATTCTTCTACAGCATCTGTCATTTGTAAAAAGGTTGCTAATTTCTCTAGGGTACACCGTAAACGAAAAGAAGTCAAAGCTAGTGCCCTCACAACAGATTATATTCCTGGGTGCCAGCTTAAATACAACGGCCCAGATGGCTTATCTCACGCCAGACAAACAAGTTCAACTAACTCAATATTTTCAATTAATGGCAAAAAAGTACCAGCTCCCTGCAAGAAAAATTCTGCAGGCCCTGGGATTCATGGCATCCTGCATACTACTAATACCATATGCCAGACTGCATATGAGGAAATTACAATGGTACCTAAAAAGTGTTTGGACTCAACACTGTCACAGTTTAGAAGCAGTAATACCAATGATTCCCTGCCTACAACAGGAGTTTCGATGGTGGGCACAGGCATGTCACCTAAACAAGGGTCAGCCTTTTACCGTTCCCACAGCCAAGAAGACACTAACAACAGATGCTTCGGATTACGCCTGGGGAGCACACATGGCAGGAAAATGCATTCAGGACAAGTGGACCACAGACCAAGTGCATCTTCACATCAATCAAAAAGAGATGTTGGCTGTTCAAAATGCCCTAACAGCTTTCAAGGACCTTCTGCATCCAGGACAATTATTATTAAAGACAGACAACACCACAGTAATGTGGTACATAAACAAGCAAGGGAGCACTCATTCTTATCTCCTATGCAGGTAAGCCATGACCTTGTGGAACACAGCTCTAACGTATCAAGTTCATCTGCAAGCACAATTCCTGCCAGGAAAGAAAAATACTCTGGCAGACGATCTAAGCAGAAATATCATGGACCCTCACGAATGGAAATTGAATCCACAAATCTTCAGCATGGTAACGCAAAAAAAATGGGGATGCCCAAACTTTTTGCCTCCCCACTGAATTGCCAACTACAAAAATTCTGCACAAGGACTTATCACACACAAGCATGGAAAGTGGATGCTCTCTCGTTCAGCTGGAAAAACCTAAACGTTTATGCCTTCCCACCACTGCCTCTCCTTTCAAAGGTACTCCTAAAAGCCAGACAAGAAAAAACACAGATTATCCTGATTGCTCCAGACTGGCCACGCCAGCACTGGTACCCAGTCTTAAAGAACTTAGCTCAAGGCCCACCATGGATTTTGCCTCAGATTCCACATCTTCTGACTCAACAAAACAATCAGATCCTGCACGGTCAGCTCAAAACCCTAAACCTGGCTGCATGGCAGATTCATTAGTCAAACAGGCAACACCTCTCTGTAAAGCTGTTTTGGATGTCATGTTGGAGGCCAAGTGGCCTAGCACCAGGAAAGCTTACTCAGAAAAATGGAAGAGATTCTGCGCCTGGAACCAGGCTCAAAGCCTTGTCCCTCTTGTCCAAAACATTCCTCAGATTTTACAATACTTAACTGAAATGCTGGACAAAGGCCAATCCTTCTCATCAATTAAGATCCACACCTCTAACATTTCAGCATATTACAACACGGATCCTCCTTTATTCTCTCATCCCTTACTAAAGCAGTACTTCAGAGGGGCTAAAAACATACTACCCCGGAGAGCACCAACACCAACTTGGGACCTCAATTTTGTTTTGGAAAAACTGACCCTGCCACCTTTTGAGCCAGCCAATACAGCCGATCTTACATTTTTATCATGGAAAACAGCTCTGCTTCTGGCAGTAACTTCAGCACGAAGAGTCTCAGAGCTACAGGCATTAATGGCAGTGGAACCTTTTATAATTTTTCATCGGGACAGGGTTTCTTTAAGGACAAACTCTACCTTTATGCCAAAGGTGGTATCTAGTGTGGCTGTTAACCAAACCATCCATTTGCCAACTTTTTATCCAAACCCCCAGAATAAAGGGGAGAAACCTCTGCACTCTTTGGACATACACAGGCAGCTACGCTTCTACTTGGACAAAACAAAAGCTTTCAGGAAAACTGAGCAACTGTTTGTAGCATATGCTGCAGGATCACAGGGCAAGGCTATCTCAAAGCAGACTATATCCAAATGGATAGGACACTGTATTCGTTACTGCTACACACAGCATGGAAAATCAGTCCCTAATAACATTAGACCACATTCCACCAGGGCAACAGCCAATTCAACAGCCTTTCTCAGAGGAATACCTACCAAGGAAATTTTGGAGGCTGCAACTTGGAGTTCAGTGCACACCTTTACCAAACATTACCACTTGCCTCTTTACTCCAAATCCAGAGCAGATTTGCCACTGCAGTTCTGCAGGGCCTCATAGCCAATCCTAGCTCTTTATAGACCAGCCACCCAACCTTAGCTTTGGGATTCTACCCAAGTGTAATGACTGCAACAGTGTAACACAATGAACATAGTACAGTTTTGTACCTACCATAAATGTAGATGTTCGAGTGTTCACACTGCTGCAGTCCAGGTTACCCTCCCTCCATCCCCTCTGAACTAGCTGGACTTATCTATGCCTTTCTATCCTATACTACCTTTGTGGAGTATTTGCTTGTAACTGAAGGTATTGTTTTTATTTATATGTATATTTTTATTAGCAATATGTATCGCCTACCTACTTGGGGGCACCTAACATCTGGGGCAAGAAAAACTGAAGAAAATGGTGTCTGATGCATCTTATATACCCCTGGTGCACTGACGTCAGGGAAGAAGCGACAGCAACCGACACTGGACCAAGACTTTGGAACTCTGGCCGACTCTGGGACCACCTGACGGCAGGATAACCCAAGTGTAATGACTGCAGCAGTGTATACACTCGAACATCTACATTTACGGTAGGTACAAAACTGTACTATTTATTGCATGCAGCTGAACAAGTGGGAAAGCATACTTTGCATTGTGGTTTTGATTCTCTAGAGGCCTCCTGCAGAGCAGCAGTTACAGGCTCTGTCATTAGAAGACATGCATTACCAGATCATGTTAAAGCAAAATTATTGGATGCACCTTTGCAGCAGGATGTGTTATTTGGAGTTAAGGCAGAAGAGGTACTAAAGAAAATGGAGGATAAGGCAAAATCTATGCAAACGGTGAGGGATTTCTTACAGGTTCAGCCTCCTAGATTTAGCAGAGACTGGCCAACTAAGAATTGGTCCTTTCCAATTACAGACAGATCTCAAAGGGGAAGATACAGACGTCCAAGAGGTAGAGGTTAAACACAAGGTACTTACAGGCCTCGACAATGGCTTGCATCAGGCCAGAAAGAAGGGGAAGACAGGCCCCAACCATATAAAAATCAGCTCCAATGACTTCCCACTACAGCTGCCAAACAAATCCCCTTGGGAGGAAAACTGGCACTCTTCTACCACAATTGGCAAATGATCACCAAAGACAAATGGGTTCTCAACATTGTATTTCAAGGTTACAGGTGCCAACGTTAAAAGGAATGCCAAATCTGCCACCAAATCAATGGGCAGAGGCTCAAAAACAAATTACAGCACTCATGGATATGATAGCTATTCAAAAGGTGCCATCACAGGAGCAAGGACAAGGATTTTACTCAGGACTCTTTCTGGTACCCAGAAAGGACAAAGCCTGGAGGCCCATTCTGGATCTTTCATCTCTAAACACTTACCTGGATATTCCAAAATTCAAAATGTTGACATTACAGCAGCTTCTTCCCATGCTGGGCAAGAAAGCTTGGCTCGTGACTTTGGACCTCAAAGAGGCATACCTGCATGTCCCTGTCAGACAAAACTGCAGAAGATACCTCAGATTCACGGGTTCAATGCACTACCAATTCTCTGCACTGCCCTTTGGCTTATCTACTGCGCCCAGGGTCTTCACAAAGTGCCTGGCACCAGTAATTGCATTTTGCAGACAGAAAGGAATTCAAATTTATCTGTACCTCGACTGCCTGATTCAAGCAGAGACCAAGGACACACTTCTAAAGCATCTGGCGTTTGTAAAAAAGTTATTAAGTTGCCTGGGGTACACAGTAAATGAAAAGAAATCAAAACTAGTGCCCTCACAAGAGATTATATTCCTGGGTGCCAGCTTAAACGCAACAGCCTAGATGGCTTATCTCACGCCAGACAAACAAGGGCAACTGACTCAATACTTTCAATTGATGGCAACAAAGACCCAACTCCCTGCAAGAAAAATTCTGCAGGCCTTGGGTTACATGGCATCTTGCATACTACTAATTCCATGTGCCAGACTGCATATGAGGAAACTACAATGGTACCTAAAGAATGTATGGTCTCAACACTGTCAAAGTTTGGAAACAGTTATACCACTAATCCCTTGCCTTCAACCGGAGTTTCAATGGTGGGCTCAAGCTTGTCACCTCAACAAGGGACAGCCTTTTACACAACCCACAGCCAGGCAAACACTGACAACAGATGCATCGGATTATGCCTGGGGAGCACACATGGCAGGCAAATGTACTCAGGGCACATGGCCCGCAGAACAAAGGCATCTTCACATCAATCAAAGAGATGCTAGCTGTACAAAATGCGCTTATAGCTTTCAAGGACCTGCTGCATCCAGGACAACTACTACTAAAGACGGACAACACCACAGTTATGTGGTACATAAACAAGCAAGGGGGCATATACTCCTACCCCCTATGCAGACAAGCTATGACCTTGTGGAACACAGCTATAAACCTTTAAGTTCATCTGCAAGCACAATTCCTGCCAGGAGACAAAAAGAACACTGGCAGGCTACTTAAGCAGAAACATCATGGATCCCCACGAATGGGAGTTGAATCCACAAATATTCAGAATGATAACACAGAAATGGTGGAGCCCGGACATAGATCTGTTTGCATCCCCAATAAACTGCCAGCTACAAAAATTCTGCACAAGGAGTTACCATCCACAAGAATGGAAAGTGGATGCCCTCTCATTCAGCTGGGAGAACCTACAAGTATACGCTTTCCCACCACTACCTCTCCTGCCAAAGGTACTCATAAAAGCCAGGCAGGAAGAGCCAAAGATGATCCTGATTGCACCAGACTGGCCACGCCAGCACTGGTACCCAATCTTAAGGAGCTTAGCACAAGAACCACCATGGATTTTGCCTCAAAGCCCACATCTGCTGACTCAGCACAACAAACAAATACTACACAGCCAGCTAAAGACCTTAAACCTAGCTGCATGGAAGATTCCTTAGTCAAGCAAGCAATGCCTTTCTCCAAAGCTGTTATGGATGTCATTCTGGAGGCCAGAAGGCCTAGTACCAGGAAAGCCTATTCGGATAAATGGAAGAGATTCTGTGCCTGGAACCAAGCTCACAGCCTCGACCCTCTTGTCCCAAACATTCCTCAGATACTACAATACTTAACTGAGATGCTGGACAAAGGACTCTCCTTCTCATCCATCAAGATCCACGCCTCTGCCATCTCTGCTCATTACAACACAGATCCACCAATTTTCTCTAATCCTCTGTTAAAACAGTACCTCAGAGGGGCTAAAAACGTAAGACCGCCCCGTAGAGCACCTACTCCAACTTGGGACCTCAACTTTGTTTTGGAGAAGCTAACTTTACCTCCTTTTGAGCCAGCCAACACAGCAGAATTAAAATATATCTCTTGGAAAACTGCTCTGCTCCTGGCAATAACATCAGCACGAAGAGTTTCAGAATTACAGGTACTAATGGCAGTGGAACCTTTCCTCATTTTCCACGAGGACAGGGTGTCTTTAAGAACTAACCCTACTTTTATGCCAAAGGTGGTATCCAGTGTGGCTCTAAACCAAACTATTCACCTGCCAACTTTTTATCCTAAACCACAGAATAAAGGGGAAAGACTACTGCACTCTTTGGACATTCACAGGCAGTTACGCTTCTTCTTGGATAAAACCAAAGTTTTCAGAAAATCTGAACAATTACTGGCAGCATATGCTGCAGGAGCACAGGGAAAAGCCATTTCAAAACAGACTATCTCAAAATGGATAGGACAGTGTATACGTTTGTGCTACACATACCATGGAAAACCTGTACCTAGCAGCATTAGATCTCACTCCACCAGGGCAACAGCCACTTCAACTGCCTACCTCAGGGGAGTACCTACCAAGGATATTTTGGAAGCAGCAACTTGGAGTTCTGTACATACCTTCACCAAGCATTACCATCTGCCTCTATACTCTAAATCCAGAGCTGGCTTCGCCACTGCAGTGCTGCAGGGCCTTATAGCCACCCCTAATGCCTTCTAGAACCAGCCACCCTTCCTCAGCTTTGGGATTCTACCCAAGTGTAATGACTGCAGCAGTGTAACACGATGAACATAGTACAGTTTTGTACCTACCATAAATGTAGATGTTCGAGTGTATACATTGCTGCAGTCCAGATTACCCTCCCTCCTTCCCCTCTTACTGGCTGGTACGTACCTATGTCTTCTACCCTTACTACCTATGGGGAGTATTTGCTGGTAGCTGTAAGTTGTTTTTTTGCTTTTCTTATGTATGTTTTATTAGCAATTGGAATTGCCTACCAATTTAGAGCCACCTGACATCTGGGGCAAGAAAAACTGAAGAAAATGGCGTTGGCTGCATCTTATATACCCCTGTCGCACTGGCGTCAGGGAGGAGGCGACAGCAACCGACGCCGGACCAAGACTTTGGAACTCAGGCCGACTGGGGAACCGCCTGACAGCAGGATAACCCAAGTGTAATGACTGCAGCAGTGTATACACTCGAACATCTACATTTATGGTAGGTACAAAACTGTACTTTAACAGGCAAATAATGTCCTTACTTAGGCTACCCAAGTAGCCAGACACAGCATTAAGTGTAGTTATAATGCTGTATATGCCTCCAGCTGCCACTGGCTCTGTTGTTCGCAGGTTTGCATGCTTGTACAATCAGTCCTTTGCCAAAAACTTTAAAGGAAAAAAATGTGGATTTTCCTTTAGGCAAGCACCTCTTGTTTGGCCCACAGGCAGCTAACCTTTTCAAAACCCTTCAGGAACAGGGAAAAATCATGAAAGACTGCAGACAGATTGTGTTACCCTCTACCTATTCTACCTATGTACCAGAGAAATTATCCAACCAAACCCACCTCTTTTGTCAGAAGAGATTATGACCTAGTCAAAAACACAGGAAGGCCCCCAGAAGGAGAATCCCAGAAGAAGAAACACAGAAGGATTACTCTTCTGGGAGGCATGCCTTTGAGAAAAAATCTCTGTGACTACCTGGTGACTGTTTCATCCCTTCACCTCAGCCCAGCCCTGCTGTGCCCCTCTCTACAAAGCTCATCCTATCTTTCATGACACAGGGAAAGATTACCACAAACCAATGTGTTCTTTCTGTCATACAAAAGGGCTGCACCTTGTCTTATATGGATATTCCACCACTAAAATGCATACCTTCCCCCTCCCCACAACTAGATCCATCTGCTTCAACCCACTGTGACAAGAAATACAAGCAGAAGTCACATTAGAACCATTGCCCAAAGAATTTGTGGGGAAGAGGTTTTACTCTAGACACTTCTTAGTGCCAAGAAACGAGCAGTGGAGGGATCCATACTTGATCTCTCCTTACTAAATACTTTCCTAAAAGTGCCAACCTTCAAACGTCTCTCAGTGCATAGACTGCTGCCTTTCATACGGCCTCAGGCTTTTCTGGTATCTCTAGATCTGAAAGATGGCTATCATCATGTACCAATTTTCTACTTTTGCTGGGTTGTGGGTCATCTCACTTTTTGTTTACTGCTTTGCTTTTTGGCTCTTCTGAGCCCCAAGAGATTTCACTAAGTGTTTGGCAACAATGATTGCTTTCTATCATACTCAGGGAATACAGATTTCCCTTAATTAGATCTGTTGATTTAAGCTACCTCACTACAGAGATCCTTCAGCAGGCACCTCCAGTTCACCCTCAACCTCCTGTCACAGGTGGGGTTCACAGTCAGCTACAAGAAGTCTTCCCTGCAGCCAGCTTAGGACCTAATTTTCAAAGGCTGCAGACTGGATACAAAAAAGATACAGGCCTATCTGCAGTGTCGTACAGACTACTTTCACAGGCTTGCCTCTCTCAGCCAGTGCTCAGGCAGAAAGGTCTAAGGGCTCTGGAATTCATGGCAGCTACTATCCCAATGCTTCCTCTAGCAAAACTGCATGTGAGGAAAATTCAGTGGTACCTGAAAATAGTGTGGTTTCAACTCTCTCACACTTTACACAGTGATTCCTTTAATACCTTGTCTCAGAAGGGAACCCTGATGGTAGAAGGACCAGGTGACACTGTCCAGGACTCAGCTTCACTCCTCAAGCCCCAGTTAAGGAAATGTATACAGAATGCCTCAGACAAGGCATTTCCTGGACAGGGAACCACAATGCAGGACAGGTGACAGACAAAACTATTAAAGGAACACATCAACTTGCCATCACATTGCCTTGTAATAGGATGTATAGCCCCGTACATCCTATTACAAGATAATGTGATGGCAGATGCATTAAGCAGGACACACTGAAAGCAAAGACCCTGTCTGAGACCCAAGCCTAAGCTGAAACTGCTTGTACCACTGCCACCTTTTCCTATTCATGAATGGGATAAGCTGACACAGGGATATTTCACTTTATTCAGAGCTTATAACCTAATCAAGATGAGCCTTTTTTTCCTCTGGAGTTGGGCCTTCCAGGAAAAGAAGGGAGACATCTCTTGTGCGAGGTAGTAGACTCCACAGACTGAGGGTGCGCATTAAGATTTACACTACAGATCTCAGATGGATTTTCGTTTCTCTTATGACACACGGTGTGGTCACCTAGCCTCCAATTCAGCACCAGAAGACATTTATTTTGGAGATGGTGCCTCCCTTATGAGTGTATTTCCAGTGGAAAGCCTGTGAGGCCTCAGACCCCCAAGAGAATAGGTGTCAAGCATTTGGGATTTAGGCCTCCAAAACCAGTAGCTATTCCTTCAGTACAGAAAGTCTGACTGAATGTCCTTGAGGTTGTAAGCTTTTAGCCCAACTCACAGCCTCCTGCTCCTAAGAGATCATGCTGGTTTTACAGAATAGAGGCTACTCACTAATTCCTATATAAAAATCCCTTTTACAGATTCAAACATGGTGTCCCTAGAATCTGTTAAGGGGCTAAACTGGATCCAGGACACTGTACTCTCCCAAAGTGTAAGGCGAGTAGATTGTGAATGCGGTATAAAGCTGTATGCATCACCAACCCAGTCTTTTAAAGTGCTCAGTTGCCAAACTCGTATTCTTAAATATCAAGAACATCAAAAACTGTGGGGGAGTGCAAGATGAAACTCTTGAAATCTACCTCTTCAGCAAATAAATCTACTTTGCTCCACCAAATTTAGACCTCACTGCAGTTGGGCAAGCATACTATAAAATGTGGATATGATGGTGTAGATGCTTTACCCAGGACTGCTGGCAAAGGGTTAGTCCTTAGAAGGCATTCTTGGCTGAGGATAGTCTCTCTCCAAAAATGTGAAAGTGTGGCTCTATGTTGCTTCCCAAGATAGTGGATTTTCAGACCCCAGGCTTCAATATTTTTAAAAACTTGGAGGATAAGGAAAATATCATGGAATATGTAAAGCACACGTTCCTTCCTCCATACCAAAATGTTGTATGAATAGCTCCCCTTAAATAGGGACCCCTTCTACTTGCGTTAAGGAAATGGAAAGTACCCCAAAGGTAGAAAGGCCTACCAGAAGAGAAGTTTGTAGCATATAAATGTTCTGGAGATGAGGGCGGTCCTATTGGCATTGCAGACCCTTCATGCCTTTCTTCCTCTGGGAACCATTGCAATTCAATCAGACATTTCAGTGGTCTGGTATGTCAACAAACAGGGAGGGACCATATCTTACCCCTTTGTCATGAGGCCATGAGAGTTTGGGAATGGGCGATCTCCACGGGTCACTTTCTCATAGCAGCGCACATTTTGAGATGGTCCAACATCCTAGTGGACAGGTTAAGTCAGACTATACTGATGCCTTACGAGTGGTCTCTGAATCATTCAGTAGAGGAGCAGATCTTTCTGGAGTGGGGTCAGCCTTGCTGCGATTTGTTTGCATCTACTTCCAACGCGAAGTGCAGCGAGTTCTTTGCTCTGAACCCCCAGCTGGGGGAGTCCCCCAGAGATGCTGTAGTCCATGCTTGGCCTACTGGTCTTCTGTATGCTTATCCTCCAGTACCTCTTATTCTGAGGTTTCTACAGAAAACTTGTCGACTGAGGAGCAAAGTGACCTCATTGCCCCATTTTGGCCTTGCCAGGTATGATTTCCCTTCCTTTGGTCTCATCTTCTGGCTTCGCCTTGAATCCCATT
This sequence comes from Protopterus annectens, assembly GCF_019279795.1. Taxonomy (NCBI): domain Eukaryota; kingdom Metazoa; phylum Chordata; order Ceratodontiformes; family Protopteridae; genus Protopterus; species Protopterus annectens. The sequence goes on along the minus strand of NC_056747.1, from coordinate 1,033,211,401 downwards.
CAGGATCTTATTTCACACCCCTCGGGGGTTCCTTCTCCAAGCCTGGACAGTTTGAAGCTCACGGCTTGGCTGCTCCGGTTCCCCTGATTGCTAGGACTCCTGGATTATCCGCTTCAGTCAGGTCTATTCCGGTTGCAGCTCATAAGTCTTCCACCAGGAAGATTTACCACAGCAAATGGAAATTGTTTTTCCTTTTGGGCTTCTCAAAGGAGTTTAGATCCTTTCACAGCTCCTATTTCTGCCATTCTCAACTTCCTACCCAATATTTTTCAACAAGGAGCAAGCTCTTCTACTATCAAAGTTCAGTTGGCTGCCATCTCTCATTTTCACATGGATGAGAATTCTGCTTCTCTGGCCTCTTCCAGACTGTGTAAAGCCTTTATTAAAGGTACTTTTCTATTATGCCCCCCCCCCCCCCAGTCAAGGATCCTGTTCCCCCATTGGACCTTACTGTGGTTCTTCAAGCTTTGGTCGCTCTGCCATTTGAACCTGCTGCAACCACAGATCTTAAGTTTTTGTCTTGGAAAACAGCATTTCTAATCACTATCACCTCTGCTAAAAGGGTTTCCGAACTACAAGCTTTGTCTATTAAAGTTCCATATATGATTTTCTATAAAGGTAGGGTTTCCCTTCGGACAAATCCCACCATTAACTTACCTGTTTTCTTTCCAAATTTTGCTAACAAAATGGAATACAGACTTCACTTGTTGGATGTCCATAGAGAGTTATGATTTTATTTACACAGGACTAAAACCTTTCGTAAATCTGATCAATTGTTTGTGTCCTTCTCTAAATCCTTTTTTGGGTAAACCTATCTCCAAGGTCACTATTGCTAGGTGGGTTTCCTTGTGCATCCTTCAGGTCTATAAGGATAAAGGTTTATCTCCTCCAGGTCAGGTGAAAGCTCATTCCACTAAGTCAATGGCTACATCTGCGGCCTTTTGGTCTAAGAGTCTCATTGAATGATATTTCTTCTGCAGGTACTTGGTCCTCATCTCATACCTTTATCTCTCACTGCAAATTGGATTTGACTTCTAGAAGGAGAGCATCCTTTGGTTCCGCGGTGCTCTGGAATATCCTTCCATGAGGGCCACCCAGGTGTTTAGTAGCTGGGACTCTATCCCACAGGTTGAAGACCAAATGAAGTAAACTACTTCAGATAACGAAGTTATGTACTCAACATAACGTTCCATCTGAGTAGTTCTACTTTGTCTTCAACCATCCCTGCCTCCTTCCCCCTGGCCTTATCATATGGACAGCCTGTTTGGCTGAAGTTTTTGGGTTATAAGGTATTCTTTCAGGTCGGGTTCTCAGTGTAAGTGGCAGCAAACTCGATCTGGGGGTTAAAAGGTAGTGGAGGTATATTATGGGTAAGGGGAGGAGCTTGAAGTTCGGAGCAGATGCTAGTGAATTTGCTGGCTTGGATCCGATACCCACAGGTTGAAGACAAATTAAGTAGAACTACTCAGATGTAACGTTATGCTGAGTACATAACGTCTTTTTTTAATAGCTTGCCAGAAATTTTGTGGGTTATTATGATGTATATTTTGCATATTGGTGTAGTAATATTTTTTATCTAGTTTGATTTGTGTTTTGGCTTTGTTTTGGAGTTGTTGGTAATGGAGTCGGTTTTGTAGAGTCTTATTGGAGTTCCATTGCTCCCAAACTTTCTCTCTAGTTTTAAGAAGTGCTAACACCCTTTTGAGTAAGGGGGACAAAAAGAACTACCATATTCTAACCTTGGTATAATAAGATGGCAAAAAAATATTTTCATTACATGTGGCCTTCTGGATTTCATGCATTTCCAAATACATTGCATCTGCATATAATGCTCTTTTACATGGTTGTCAGTAAAAGCTTTTGAAGTTTAGATCTTTATCAGAGATTATGCCAAAGTGTTTACATGTATCTTCATGTTCAGTGACCTGTTGAAGTATCTGATAATACTTATTTACCTTTTCCTTACGAAAATAAATTTGTGTGGTTTTATCGATGTTTACAAGCATATTGTTTGTCACAGCCTAAATATTCAAACTTTCCAAACATTTTGCAGAATAGTGTGTTCATGTGTGCTAGCTGTGTTTGCCTGCATTATGGTCATCATTGTATAATCATTGCAAACATTTGGGAGGAGGGATGTTTGTGCTCAACAAATAAAGACTGAATAAATAAGGCCCCAAATAGACACTTGAGGGAACACACTGCTCATATTACATTGTTTCTCATTTTGAGCAGTCATATTCAACTTGCCAGGTTCTGTTTGATTTGTATTTGGTATATTACTCTGTCAGAAGCAGACTTCTGCGGTAGCATTGTTAGCTCACAGCAAGAGGTTCTCCCGTTTGATTCTTGGCTGGATTGCGGGGAGTGCCTTCTGTGTGGAGTCTGCATGGCCTCCCCGCAGTTGGGTGGGCATTCTAAAGACATGCGTAAATGGGCGTGCCTTCGTTTTAGGTTGAACGTCGAGCTGGCACCTCGGCGTTCCTGAAAATCTACTACCAAACATTAGCGAACCGGAGTTCCGCTGTGGCTACCCCTAACCGGGAAAAGCCGAAAGAAAGCAACACTCTTATCAGAAGCAGACCAGAAGTGTACATAAAAGGCATCAACCTGTATTTAACCTTATGTAGCACTTAACACATTTCCTTCGCAAAACTGATGATTATAAGTGCTCGTGATGATGAATGTTAAACTATTTGTCCTCAGTTATTCTAACACCTTTTCTGACAAAAAGTGCTCCATAACCATTCTTGCATTTGAGAACAGTTTGTCTGTAACATTCTAAACATTTTTATAAATAGTAACAGAAAACACCACGATAAAGCAAAGGTGCCTGCACAGTTCCAATAAAAATGTCATAAATTGTAAATGTAAATGAATACTGTGCAAGACTCACCCAGGCAGTTTTTAAGTTTCAAGCACAAAATATGCTGCAAAAGTCAAGTAAACGAGTACTGTGCAAGACTCACCCAAGCAGTTTTTGAGTTCCAAGCACAAACTATGCTGCAAAAGTCTATTCAGACCAACATTCCAACAGAAGCAGTTTCCTTTCCAAAAAAGGCAAGGTTGCTTTTAAACCATAAGCATAAACTATGCTGCAAATGTCTATTCAGACCAATATTCCAACGACATCAATTTCTTTTACAAGAAAACAAAGTTGTAGAAAGATATATAAAAAACTGCTTTTTATTATTGATAACAAGGAGGTGAGCGCTTTCGCTTTACAGCTTCTTCAGACCATGATCATCTGTTGCTGTAGTATTTGTACTTCTGTCTACTAAGGTGATTACAGTACTAATTTTCATATCATAGTTTCATAGTTTCATAGTATAGTACTAGGCTATCTGCCCTGGGGCATTTGTAAGCCTAGCCATAGTGATGTGGCTTTTGCCACCCCATGAAATGGTACAAAAATGTACAGAATAAATCTAGAATACTGTGCCTCTGTCTAGTAGTGACACAATGAAGGTCCCCTTATATAATAGAATTAGTTTACTGTGCCCCTGTCTAGCAGTGACACAGATGTGACCCCTGGGGTAAACTTACGATCTCCCATCCACTCATCAAGATTTCTCTTGAAGAGAGTCAGTGAGGGGCTCTGCCTAATACGAACTGGGATCCTGTTCCAAAGCATGGGAAGCCTCTGGGTTATGAATCTATCCCTCCAGCATGTCCTATTCATACTTGTGCCGAGGTTTAAGTCTTTAGCTCGTGGTCCTGATGGATTTGGATTTTTTGAGGTGGAGCATGTCCATCAGATCCTGATTGGACATGGCCATGTATGTCAGGCAGAGATCACCTCTGAGCAGGCGGTATGCTACTGAATAGAGCTGAAGTTTCTTTAGTCTGGCGGAATAAGACATATGTTGGAGACCCTTGATCCTTTTGGTGAGGTACTTTTGTGGTCTCTCCAGCTGTTGCAAGTGCCGGGTGAGGTACATACCAAATGGGGCATTGTACTCAATCATGGGTCTGATGAGGGAGGAATATAGGGGTACAATGACATCCGTGGATCTGGATGTGAATCCCTTCATGATGAGGTGTGCAAGGTAGAATGTTTTTCTAGCCACTTTAGCAATGTGGGTGTCAAATGAGAGGTCGCTGTCTACTTGGGTCCCTAGGTCTCTGATTACTTTTTCCGTACTCAGTGGGTTGCTGTCTATGTGATAATTTGTGGGTACTTTGTTTTTTCCAAAAGGGATGACTATACATTTTTTGGCATTTAGTTTAAGGCCGTGACTACGGCACCAGTTGTCCATTTCAGTGGGGCCTTTTTGTAGGATGTGTGTGTCTGCTGGTGTATCGACTATGGCTCCTAGTTTGCAGTCATCTGCGAACTTTGTCAGCCACAGCCCTCCCATGTTTGCTTTAACATCTGAGAAATAAATGCCGAACAAGAGGGGTCCCAGGACAGATCCCTGTGGGACACCACTTGTGACTGGCTTTGAGTCTGACATTGCTCCAGCGATTATAACTTTATGGGTTCTGTCCTTTAGCCAGTTTGCAACCCATCTAGTGACATAAGGGTTTACTTTTAAGCTGTTTAGCTTATCTATGATGCCTGAGTGGGGTATTGTGTGAAGGCCTTAGCCAAGTCCAGGTATGCTGTATGGACTGCTTTGCCCTCATCAATGGTTCTAGTGACTGTTTCGAAAAAGTCAACCAGGTTTAAAAGGCAGGATCTGCCCTTTACAAAGCCGAACTGGGTGGGGTCAAGTGTCTGTAGGTCCCCTATGTCTCTGTTTATGAGTTCCATAATGATTCTTTCCATAGCTTTGCAGACCAGGCTAGTTAAGCTTATGGGACGGTAGTTTCCAGGGTCTGTAGAGGCACCCCCCTTGTGGAGTGGGACCACTGTTGCTGTACACCAGTGTTTAGGTACATATCCCAAAGTAAGGCTAAGGTTAAATAGCATTTATATGTGTGGGTTTAGCTCCTCTTGGAGTTCACGTAACACACACCCTGGGATACCATCAGGTCCCATTGATGCTGTGTTTTTTGCTTTGTTTAGGGCGGTTCTCACTTGGACATCTGAGATGACAGGGAGATTACATTCAGCTGGGATAAGTATTACTTCTTTTGGGGGTGAAGGAGGCGAGAAATTTGCACTGAACCTATCAGCCAGAATGTTAGCAATATCTGTGGGTTCAGTGTATTTTTTGTTGTTGTGAACCAACTCTGAGCATATCTGAGGGTTTCTGCCCAGGTTTCTAACATAGCTGAAGAAGGCTTTGTGGTTATCTTTAGTGTCCTTAGCGATTTTTCTCTCAAAGTTTGCCTTGGATGTTTTTATGAGAGAACGTAGTTTTCTGCTAATGTTGATCAGAGATGTCTTCCCTTCATGGGATTTTGCTCCGACATGCAGTAGCTTCCTTCTTTTGTTATACAATTTGTTTATGGCTGAGGTCCACCAGACAGGACGCTTACATTTGGTGGAGAGGGACTTGGGTTTGTTTGGGATTGCATGATCCATGCATTCTTGGATATGTCCATAGAACGCATTTGTGAAGGATTCGGCATTGTGGGATGTGGTTATCCACTGGCACAGTGGGCTTAAAGGATACCATCTCAGTCTTAAGAAGAGTGAAGTCTGCTTTTGAGAAGTTTTTCACTGTGGTCTTTTGTGCTGGGGGTGGAGGTGGGATATGTATATCCAGGTGATTAGTTTGTGGTCAGATCACACTAGTGAGGGGTATACTTCCGGTTTGGAGCATTTTGTCCTCATGTTTGTGATGATCAGGTCTAGTATATTATCTCCCCTAGTGGGAGAGGTGACTAGTTGTTCCAGTGCATTTGAATTTATGAATTCCAGGAACCTTTGGGCTAGGGTATTAGGGCTAGAATAATGTACCCAATCTATGTTTGGGTAGTTGAAGTCTCCCAGTATGATGGTATTTTGTGATACATTCATATCCTCCAATGTCTTCAGGAAGGCTGAGTGGGGTTCTTGAGATTGGGAGGGTGGTCTGTAACATGCTACCAGTTGTATAGCAGTTTTGCCTATGGTTAGTTGCACCTGCATGGTCTCTGATTCTTCATGTGTTGCTACTAACGTGGAGGTGTGGGTGTCCTTTATGAATATGGACACTTCCCCTCCCTTTGTGGTTCGGCCTGGGTTTTGGAGCCAAAAAGCATGATACGAGGTATAGCCTGGTAGCCCTGGGGTGCTCTCAGGAGCCTTGAACCAGGTTTCAGTTACTGCACAGACGTCGATGTTCTCCATGCTGAGGAGTGCATCAAGTGCCTGCATCTTGAGATTTAGACTTCTGGCATTGAGCAGCATTACCCTTAGTTTTTTTTCCATTTTTATTTTCTAAGGAGGTGGGTTTGTCTTTTGAGCCTTGCCTAAAAAAGGCACTATGTGGGTGGCAAGAGCCTTAGCCAATATCCGGTAGCCCAGTGGTGACAGGTGTAAGCCATCCCTTGCGAAGCAGCGTGGCTTGTCCAACATATCATCCCAGGCAGACAGACATTGGATCCCCTTAGAATGACACCAGTACTTGAGCCAATTGTTAAAGCTGATCATCTTGTCTTTGTATTGTGGTATCATTCTTGGTGAGGGCAAGATGCTGCTCAGGGTCAGGGTCATACCAGCCTGGGCTACATAATCGGAGAGCTCCTCTATGTCTCTTTTCATGTAGTCCAGGGAGGTACGTCTCAGGTCATTCACACCAGCATGGACAATGACGGAGTCATATTTGTACTTGCTTTGGAGTGACCTGAGTGCGTGTGTTATGTGGCGGATCCTAGCTCCCGATAGACAGCTCACAGTCACCTTCTTGTTCAGCCTGGTCAGTGGGACATCAGTGTGTCTGACTATGGAGTCACCTATTACTAGTGTATCGGGCAAGGTGTTTGGCCTTAAGGGCTGCGATTGGTCGACACACTGATTTATTGAAGTATGTGTTGCATGTGTTTTGTTTTGAGGTGGTGGATTTTTGGATGTCTGCTTTGGGAGCCTCTGTTGTTTTGGTAAGTTTTTTATTAGAGCCTCCGAGTATGTCTTTGTGTTTTTATGTGTTTGGTTTGCAGTTGTGGTAGGTCTATGTGGGACTGGGATTGTTGTGTGTGTGGTTGCCATCTCCTCCTGTCTGGTCATGCCAGCCCTGAGTTGAGAGAGTTCAGCCTCCAGTTTGGCCATATAGTTGCATCTCTCACATGTATTTGTGTTTGTTGGGAGGAGGAGATGGTTGTCTGTGTACATGAGACAATTGTAGCATTGTCTCAAGATGCCCAGATTGACCAGCTGAACTGGAGACGACGCCAGTAATCTACCACTCGACATGCTAGAACAGTATAAGGGAGTGGTATACCTTTAAGGGAAGTGGGTATTCACAGGGGTGGTAAGTAGATGTAGTGCTTTACTTAGTACGAGAGTGCTTACTTAGTAGAGAATTATTGAGAACACGTGCTAGGCTTATAATACAGTGAGTAGTCTGGTTATATAGTAAGAGTAGAGCTTCCTTAAGGGAAAATTTGAAGAGCAGACTTGGCGGAGCCATAAAAAGTTTAACCGGCTATGCGCACGACCGCGCAAAGCCGTGCAAACGCGGATTTTAAACAGTGAACTACAAAAGAGCTAGAAATAGTCCCAAACAACCAATTACTACAGCTTCTTGTGCTGAGGTCACTTCCCCCAAGGACAGGTAGGCTGCTCAAGACTCCCCACTCCCACTGGTGAGCAAAGAAACTTCCTTCTATCCAAGTGAGGTAATGGACAACACAGGAACTACACCACAGCCCAGAATACAGCAATGCCTGTAAACTGGTCTAAACTAGTCGAGGAAGGCGGGAAAACAAGGATTTTTTTTTTTGTTTTTTTGGTAGAAACATACATAAAATGCAGAAACAGTGATAAATTAGTTACACAGGCTAGCACACTTTAAAGCCTGTGTTTGAATGCAGTCTTTGAAAAACATTCCACATCTTGTTTACCTCTCCATGTTTGAAAACTTTATTCTAAGGGATGGTCTGGGTAAAATAGTTGTCGAGAAGTTTACCTATTTGTGTTTATAATATATTGTGTTTTTTCCTTCTGTTGTAAAAGTCTCTGCATACTGACCTATGTTTGTCCTATGTTTAATGTAATTAAGAAAGGTCTTTTTAGTGCATTTCATGCCAGTCACTTTTTTTATGTTTGTGGATCTCTTTTTGTATCAAGTTTTATCACTGTATTTAGGTCAGTAATTTCATTTTGTGTGTATCTTTCTACTTTTTGTACAATTTCTTTTCTTCATCAACATTTTTCTGGGATAACCTCTGTCAGATGCCTGTTTTTTTTTCTTTCATTTCCTTTTGAGAATATTTTCCTTTTAACCTGAAAAGTTTGAATGCAGTCTTTGAAAAACATTCCACATCTTGTTTACCTCTCCATGTTTGAAAACTTTATTCTAAGGGATGCTCTGTGAGAAAAACTTACTCCCTAAAAAAAAAAAAAAAAAAAAAAACTGTACTTCAGATAAAAAAAAGATTTTCATGTGTGTTGAACATTCCCAACTATGACTGTGCTGGTTCACACACTGTATTTTCCATGTGTATCAAGGCCTGTAGTGTCTTTATTGCCTTTCCATTGAAGCACATTATCAACAAGTCAGTGTCTCTGTGGGTGTTTTTCAGAATTATAGACAATAGCCAATGTTGTCATTGTTCCCCTTATAGTTTTCTCATTCAGACTTGTGCATTATCTCCATTCACCAGACTTTTTGGAAGTGCAGCAGCAGGTCAGTGACAGGACAGTATTGAGCTTTATTGGGCTATTAACTAATCATCAATGTGGAGTTAGAAAAGACCATGCTTAAATTCCGCCTTGCTTACTTTGACTAATGTCATCTACAGTTTAGTGAATGATGGGAACTTAACTCCTACCAGTTTGATAGACCTCGTCAAAGTTTATTACAAGATAGTTTACTAACTTCTCATGCATGAACTGGCCTTCTATGGTCTCAGGGCCACTGTGTTGAACCGATTTTATGAATGTTAGAAAGGCAGAGTCTTCAGAATTGTTCTCTCCAAAGCCCATCTCCTCACTATGTAGTGTTAGGAGTTCCCCAGGTGTCTCATCTTTGATCATCCTACGTTATGCTTTTTGTAAAATTCCATAGACCATCTCATTTGTATTTGTTATTCTTTGTCTTAGTTTGCTTGCCAGTTCTTGTGCAAAAGCTTCATGAGGGCAGGAGCTCAGTCATTAAGGATACTAACCACCTGTATTTTGTTGCATTTGTTACAGGGTTTTCCCACTTAAACAGTTAAATAGCTTTATCTGGATGCTCTTCATGTTTCACTTTTGCTGTCATTACATTTGGGTTATCTGCTTGCAGGTAGCCCTCAGTCAGCCTGATTATCAAAGTCTTGGGTCCTGCATTGTCGGTTATTGTCTCATCTTCCATAACGTCAGGTAGTCAGGGGTATAAAGCTTGCAGCCGATGCCATTACATCAGTCTTTCCTGCCGTGCGGTGCCCGAAGCAGAAGCAAGTTCGCAAGTGCCAGTCGGCCGACTCCTGAAATTTTCGTTTTCGAGTTTCAGATCTGAAGTCTTCGAAAAAGCCAAGTACTCCGTTGGGGATCTGTTTTATTTCTCTAAACCGATGTCAGTAAAAGTTAACAATTGTATTTCTTGTGGAAAGCAAATACCTCATAAAGATTTTCATTCGTACTGCATTCTTTGCTTAGGCCTAGACCAAGACATCCCTCGCTGTAGGTTTTGTGCCTTATTCAATCCTTGAACTATTCGTTGTCAGTTCATTTTCGCATCTAACTGCTTTGGTACTCTGTTCAGTTATCCAGAAATGCCTTTAGTAAGCCATCCGACTACCGACATTCTGAAAAAATGTAAAGAAAAAGACAGACACAGACCGCATAGGTCCAAAGCTGCCAACGACGCTTCCGTTAAGCTAGTCGCCAGTTCGCCTGTACTCAGGCGCTTTCGCAACCCTTGATACCTGCTACTTCAGATTCGCAGGCTTCTAAGACCCATTCGGAGTCTGGTATGCCACAAGATGCTTATTCGACTATGGAACCTGCGGATGTCTCTACCTTGAATGGGTCCAGAGCCGCTGTGCAGGCACCAGCTTCTGAGGGTGTATTCAGGCCTACTGACTTGCATATCAAACTGATGCCATCTTCTTCTTCAAGGCCTGAAACTCGATCCACGCCTAGAAAATCGACACCCGGACTGCATGGTTAGGCCCCTATGCCTAAAAAACAAATGATAAGAATGGCTGAAGTCCTTATTACTCTAATCAGGGGAAGTCACCCTTTTCCCTCTAAGAGACCTAGAACTGATTTTCCTTCTGATTCTTCAGATCAGGATTCTGAAATTTCTGTTTCTTCTGATGACCAGGATTTGCCTTTATCTACCTATAAGGATTCTGATGCAGTGGACTCCATTCCCTCTGCTTCCCCTCCAGAAGATTTTTCTTTTGGTGAAACTTTGCATACCCTTAGGGAGCATTTCCGCTGGGAAAGCCAGGATTACTCTGACTCGAAAAAGGGGCTTAGGGAATTCTTACTTCTACCTCAACACAGGCCTTTAGCTATCCCTCCTGTACTGGACATTGTAGATGCCTTCATGAAATCTAGCCTGGTCCCAGACATCTTACCTCCAGCTCCCAGTAAACCTGACCGGTATTACAGAGTACCTGACTCTCACAAGTTACTCTTTAAGAATTCTACTGCGGATCCAGAGACCATTTCACAGGGATCAAAAGGCATTAAGGCTACTACTGCCAAAAACCCTACCCCCTCCGATAGAAATTCCAGGGCCCTGGACAGATGGGGTAAGAAGGTATACACTTCTGCTACTTTGTCCATTAGGGCCTTAAACTGCCAGTTTCATATGTTAAAGTATCAGCAGCATATTATTGGATCACTTAAACCGAAAGTTATGTTGATTCCTGACTGTGTTGAAAATAATGAATTACAGGATTTAATGCATTCTGCTGAACAAGTTGGTAAACATACTTTGCAATGTGGTTTTGATTCCTTAGAGGCATCTTGTAGGGCTGCTGTCACTGGGTCTGTACTTAGAAGGCATGCTTGGCTTAAGGAGCAAACTTTACCTTATCATGTTAAAGCTAAATTACTGGATGCTCCCTTAAACCAAGACTGCCTGTTTGGCAACAAAGCAGAAGAAGTACTTAAAAAGATGGAGGAAAAAGCTAAATGCAAACTGTTCAAGATTTCTTGCAAGTACAGCCTCCCAGATTTAGTAGGCACTGACCTTCTAAAAATTGGTCCTTTCCTGTCTCTTCCAGGCCTTCTCAGTCCAAACCCAGGACCAGCAAACCACCCAGGCTTCAGTCTCAAGGTACTCACAGGGCTAAGCAGTGGGGGCTCCCAATTCCAAAGCTGGAAGTGGTAAGGCACCCCCCTACAGTAAACTGTCACAATGACTTAACCATAAAACTTCCAAGCCCTGCTCAACTGACTGTTCCTTTAGGGGGAAAGATCGCCCTCCATGCAAAAAACTGGGAACTCATTACCCAAGACAAATGGGTTCTAAATATAGTTTCCCAAGGATACAGATTCCACTTCTACTCTTTACCAACCCAAATGGTTGGCAAGACCTACCCCCAAATCAGTGAGCAGAGGCTCAACAGCAGGATGTTCTTCGTGCTTCACTTTTGCAGTCATCACATTTGGGTGCTTGCAGTAGCCCTCAGTCTGCCTGATTATCAAAGTCTTGGCTCATGCATCAGTTGCTGTCTCATCTTCTGTGACATCAGGTAGTCAGGGGTATAAAGCATGCAGCTGACGTCATTACATCAGTCTTTCTTGCCGTGCGGTGCCCGAAGCAGAAGCAGTGCGCAAGTGATGGTCGGCCGACTCCTGAAATTTTCGTTTTCGAGTTTCAGAACTGAAGTCTTCAACTAAAGCTAAGTACCCTGTTGGGGAAACTTTTTCTTGCTTCTTACCGATGTCAGTAAAAGTTAATAATTGCATTACTTGTGGAAAGCAAGTACCTCATAAAGATTTTCATTCGTTCTGTATTCCTTGCCTAGGCCCTGACCACGACTTACCTCGCTGTCGGTTTTGTGCCTTATTTAAACAATGAACTATTTGTCCTCTGTATATTTACGCTTCTAAATATTTTGGTACTCGGTTCAATTGTCCAGATATGGCTTTGGTAAGCCACCCAACTACCGACATTCCGAAAAAAACGGAAAGATAAAGGCAGAGACAAGCCGCCTAGGTCCAAAGCTGCTGAAAACGCTTCTCCTAAGTTAGTCACCAGTTCGCCAGTACTCAGTGAGGCGCCTTCGTAGCCCCTGATTCCCACTACTTCAGATTCACAGGCCTCTACTGAGACCCATTTGGAGTCCGGTATGCCGAGAGATGCTTCAACTGTGGAACCTGCGGATGTTCTTCATGTTTCACTGTTGCAGTCATTACATTTGGGTAATCTGCTGGCAGGTTGCCCTCAGTCAGCCTGAATAACAAAGTCTTGGGTCCTGCGTCAGTTGCTGTCTCCTCTTCCATGACGTCAGGTCATTAAGGGTATAAAACATGCAGCCGCACCATTTTATTCAGTCTTTTTTGCTGCACGGTGCCCGAAGCAGAAGCAGTTCACAAGTGCCAGTCAGCCGACCCTTGAAATTTTCGTATTCAAGTTTCAGAACCGAAGTCTTCAAACTAAAGTTAAGTACCCCGTTGGGGAAACTTTTTCTTGCTCCTTCCCGATGTCAGTAAAAGTTTATAATTGCATTACTTGGGGGAAGCAAATACCTCATAAGGATTTTCATTTGTACTGTATTCCTTGCCTAGGCCCAGATCACAATGTACCTTGCTGTCAGTTTTGTGCTAGATTTAACCAACGCACTATTAAGCGTCGGTATATTTTTGCTTCTAAATGTTTTGGTACAAGATTTAATTATCCTGAAATGTCGTCGGTTAGCAATCTGACTACCATAGTTCACAAAAAACGCAAAGAAAAAGAGACAGACCGTCGAGGTCCAAAACCGACGACGAAGCTTCTCCTAAGCCAGTTGTTGGTTCACTGGTACTCATTGAGGCGCTTTTGCAGCCCCTAATACCCGCTACATTTGAGTCGCAGGCCTCTACTGAAACCCATTCGGAGTCCAGTATGCCGCGAGATTCTCAGAGTATTTAACCCGCAGATGTCTCTCCCTTGGATGGGTCCAGAGCCGCTGAGCAGGCACCGGCTTCTGAGGGTGTTTTCAGGCCTCAGCATTTTTATATTAAACCGACACCAGCCTCAAAATCAAGATCAAAAACATCTTCTATGTCTAAAAAACCGACGCATGAGCCATGTGCTCAGGCCTATGCCTAAAAAACAGATGATCAAAAATGGCTGAGGATTTCATTACCTTGATCAGGGGTTCCCAACCCCCCACTGCTAAGAGGCCTAGGCAAGGCACTGATTATGAATCTTCAGATCAGGTTTCTATTTCTTCTGATCAGGAATTTTCTATTCCACCCTATGAGGATTCTGATGCAGAGGAATCCATCCCATATGCCTCTCCTCCTGAGGATTACTCTTTTGGAGACACTTTTCATACTTTAAGGGAACATTTTCACTGAAAGAGTCAGGACTTCTCTGAATCAAAAAAGAGGCTTAGGGATTTCCTCCTTCTTCCTCAGCATAGGCCTTTGGCAATACCTCCTGTATTAGACATTGTTGATGTGTTTTCGGAATCAAGCTTGGCTGTTGATTCCCTGCCTCCGGCTGGTACTAAGTCAGACAGATATTACAGGGTTCCCGAGTCCCACAAATTTCTATTCAAAAATCCTGCTGCTGATCCTGAGACTATTTCTCAGGGTCTCAAGGGTGTAAAGGCCTCTACAGCCAAAAATCCTACCCCCTCTGACAGAGATTCCAGGACGCTGGATAGATGGGGAAAGGAGGTTTATACGTCTGCAACCTTGGCAATCAGGGCCTTAAACTGCCAGTTTCATCTGCTTAAATATCAACAGCATGTTATAAGCTTACTGAAACAGAAAATGATGTTGATTTCTGATTGTGTGGAAAATAGAGTTACAGGAATTATTGCATTCAGCAGAACAGGTTGGAAAGCATACTTTGCAATGTGGTTTTGATTCCTTGGAGGCCTCTTGTAGGGCCGCTATTACTGGATCTGTGATTAGAAGGCATGCCTGGCTCAGGGAGCAAAATCTTCCTGATCATGTTAAAGCTAAATTGTTGGATGCCCCTTTGCAGCATGATACTCTGTTTGGTAATAAGGCAGAAGAGGTTTTAAAGAAAATGGAAGACAAAGCTAAATCTATGCAAACTGTAAAAGTTTTCTTGCAAGTGCAGCCACCCAGGTTCAGTAGACACTGGCCTACTAAAAATTGGTCCTTTTCTGTGTCCAACAGAGCCACTCAAGGCAAATCCAGGCGCTCAAAAGGCTCTGGATACCAATCACAGGGTTCTTACAGGTCAAAGCAATGGGGTGCCTCCACCTCCAAATCTGGAGGAAACAAAGCACAGCCCTATAGTAAGCAGTCTCAATGACTTTCCTCTACCATCACCAAGCACTTATCTTTTGGCAGCCCCCTTGGGGGAAAAACTAGCACTTCATGCTCAAAATTGGCAGTTAATTACCCAGGACAAGTGGGCATTAAACATAGGTATCCCAGGGGTACAGATTTCATTTCCATACTTTGCCAATTCCAAATGGATGGCCAGATCTGCCACAAAACCAGTGAGCAGAGGCCCAGAAACAAGTCATGTCCCTCATGGATATGGGGGCTATTCAACCGGTACCAGAAAAGGAAAAAGGACAAGGTTTTTATTCAAGACTTTTACTGGTACCCAGAAAAGACAATTCATGGCATCCAGTACTGGACTTATCGATTTTGAACATGTTCCTAGACATTCCAAAATTCAAAATGCTGACTTTACAACAGCTACTGCGTATGCTAGGTAGGAATGCTTGGTTAGTATCTCTAGATTTAAAAGAGGCATACCTGCATATCCCAGTAAGGGAGTCATGCAGAAGATACCTCCACTTCAAAGCAGGTTTTTAGATTTACGAATTCTCTGCACTGCCCTTTGGCTTATCTACTGCTCCCAGGGTCTTTACAAAGTGCCTGGCACCAGTAATTGCATTCTGCAGACAAAGAAGCATTCAAATTTATCCTTATCTGGATGACTGTCTCATTCAAGCAAAGAACAAGGACACTCATCTTCAACATGTGGCGTTTGTAAAAAGGCTTCTAGCATGCCTAGGGTACACCATAAATGAAAAGAAATCAGAACTGGTACCCTCTCAAATAATTACATTCCTAGATGCAAGCTTGAATGCAACTGCCCAGATGGCCTACCTCACGCCAGACAAAGGCAACTGACAACATACTTCAAACAAATGGCAACAAAAACCCAGTTATCTGCAAGACAAATTCTGCAGGTTTTGGGGTTCATGGCATCCTGCATTCTACTAATTCCATATGCGAGACTGCATATGAGGAAACTTCAATGGTACCTAAAAAGTTTATGGAGTCAACATTCTCACAGTCTGGAAACAATGATTCCTCTCATTCCCTGCCTACAACAGGAGTTTCTTTGGTGGGCAGAGACATGTCACCAAAACAAGGGACTGTCATTCACTGTACCCCCTGCCACCCAAACCCTGACTACAGACGCATCAGACTATGCTTGGGGGGGGGGGACCCACCTGGCGGCAGGGAGATGCATTCAGGGAAAATGGAGCCCAAACCAAATGCATCTGCATATCAACCAGAAAGAGATGCTAGCTGTTCAGAATGCTCTGACATCCTTTAAGGACATCCAGGACAACTGCTGATAAAGACAGACAACAGCACAGTTATGTGGTACGTAACCAAGCAAGGGGATACACATTCCTACCCCCTTTGCAAATTAGCCATGGCCTTGTGGAACACAGTCTTGACTTACCAAATACATCTTCAAGCTCAATTCCTGCCAGGAAAACAAAATACTCTGGCAAACCTAAGCAGAAATCTTATGTTCCCGCACAAATGGAAAATGGATCCACAAATCTTCAGCATGTTAACACAGAAATGGGGGAGCCCAGACATAGATCTATTTGCCTCTCCCCAAAATTATCAGTTGGACAAATTCTGCACAAGTACCCATCACAAAAAAGCACGGAAAGTGGATGCCCTATCATTCAGCTGAAAAAAACTGTCAGTCTATGCCTTTCCCCCTCTGCCTCTACTCTCCAAGGTCTTACTAAAAGTCAGACAGGAAAAACCAAAAATGATCCTAGTTGCTCCTCACCAGCACTGGGTACCCACTTCTAAGGAATATGTCTCAAATTCCTCCATGGTACTTGCCTCAAATACCTCATCTACTGTCTCAGCAGAACAATCAAATTCTGAACACTCAACTCCAAACTCTGAATCTTGCAGCATGGCTTATCAGTTAATTATTCAAACAACACCTCTCAGTAAATTTGTGATGGATGTCATTTTTGAAGCTAGAAGGCCTAGTACTAGAAAATCTTATGCTGATAAATGGAAAAGATTCAGTGCTTGGAATCAAGCACAAGGAACAAACACAGCAAAGCCCAATATTCCTCAGATTTTATAATATTTGACTGAGATGCTTGACAAGAGCCTATCTTTTTCTTCAATAAAAATCCATGCGTCTGCCATCTCGGCTCATTACAACACAGAGCCTCCCCTCTTTTCTCATCCTCTGCTTAAACAGTATCTTAGAGGGGCCAACAATTTAAGGCCTCCCAGAAGATCACCAACTCCTGCATGGGACCTCAATTTTGTGCTGAAAAAAATCACCCTGCCTCCTTTTGAACCAGCAGCTACTGCGGATATACAATTTCTATCTTGGAAAACAGCTTTTCTCTTGGCAGTCACTTCAGCAAGAAGGGTTTCAGAACTACAGGCTCTCATGGCAGTGGAGCCTTTTATTACATTTTACCCAGACAGGGTGTCCCTCAAGACCAATCCTGCTTTTATGCCTAAGGTGGTATCCGGTGTGGCTCTTACCCAAACCATTCACCTGCCAAAATTTTACCCAAATCCGCAGAACAAGGGGGAGCGGATTCTGCATTCATTGGACGTACACAGACAACTAAGATTCTACTTAAACAGGACCAAATCTCTAAGCAAGAAAGTCTGAGCAACTACTGGTAGCATTTGCTGCAGGGTCAGAGGGGAAGGCTATATCAAAGCAGACTAGTTCTAAGTGGATAGCCCAATGCATTTGTTTCTGCTACTTGCACCATGGTAAACCTGTGCCCAAGGGGATCAGATCACATTCCACCAGGGCTGCCTCTACTTCAGCAGCTTTTCTCAGAGGGGTTCCAGCCAAAGACATTATAGAAGCTGCTACTTCGAGCTCTGTTCATACCTTAACAAAGCATTATCATTTGCCTCTCTTCTCCAAATCCAGGGCAGGCTTTGCCATTGCAGTTCTGCAGGACCTTATAGCCGCTCCTAATGCTGTTTAGTTCCCTCCACCCATCCATAGCTTTGGGATTCTACCCAAATGTAATGACTGCAACAGTGAGACATGAAGAACATAGTACAGTTGTGTACACTTACCATAAATGTAAATGTTCGAGTGTATTCACTGTTGCAGTCCGGGTTACCCATCCGCCATCCCCCTTTCTGTACCTTTTCTTTCCTTCACTATACACTAAAGTCTTTGTGGTGTATTTGCTTTTAGATGAAGGTAAAGTTTATGTTGCTAAAAGTGTATATATATATATATATATTTTTTTTTTTGCTCCCCATTTGGGGGGCACCTGACATTTGGGGCAAGAAAAACTGAATAAAATGGCGTCGGCTGCATGTTTTATACCCCTGATGACCTGACGTCATGGAAGAGGAGAGAGCAACTGACGCAGGACCCAAGACTTTGTTATTCTGGCTGACTGAGGGCAACCTGCCAGAAGATTACCCAAATGTAATGACTGCAACAGTGAATACACTCGAACATCTACATTTATGGTAAGTGTACACAACTGTACTATGTCTCTACCTTGGATGAGTCCGGAGCCGCTGTACAGGCACTGGCTTCTGAGGGTGTATTCAGGCCTACTGACTTGCATATTAAACCAACGCCATCTTCTTCTTCAAGGCCTAAAACTCGATCCATGCTTAGAAAACTTATGCCCAGACCGCATGGTCAGGCCACTATGCCTAAAAAACAAATGATAAGAATGGCTGAAGACCTTATTACTTTAATCAGGGGAAGTCATCCTTCCCCTTCTAAGAGACCTAGGACTGAATTTGGTTATGATTCTTCCGATCAGGATTCTGAAATTTCTGATGTCCTTCAAGAATGCATCTGCAGTCCTAACAAATGGGTTGTCCTGCCTCAGGCAGCCCTTGCCCGATTCCAAAGTCTGGGTCTGGCCTCGGCTGATGTCGCACTTCACCCGACGTCATAGCTGCAGTTCAGCGGGTATAAAGGCATCAGCCGACGCCATTTTCCTCAGTCTTTCTTGCCGCGTGGCGCCCGAAGCAGAAGCTGTTCGCAAGTGCCGGTCGGTCAGAACCAGAGATTGCTACTACCGAAGACTTCTAAAAAGCTAAGTACCCCGTGGGGGACTCTTTCTTGCCTCAGCCGATGTCAGAAAAAGTGAATAACTGTTTAACTTGTGGGAAACAAATACCTCATAAAGATTTCCACTCTTACTGCCTACCTTGTTTAGGCCCAGACCACGACGTAGCAGCTTGTCTAGCCTGTGCTTCCTTCAACCGACGGACATTTAGACGTCGGTCGGAGTTTGCAGAGGAGTTTTTCGGCTCCGCTTTTGCTTATAACATGCCATCGGAGACTCCGACTTCGCAATTAGCTAAAAAGCGTAAGGAAAAGGACCGACACTCGTGGTCCGCGGTTTCGGCCGAAACCGCGGTTAAGCCAACCGTGAGTGTCTCGGTTTCGGCTGAAACCGAGTCCGCGGTTCTTCCTTCGGCCAAAAGCATGCCTCCTACAACCGAGGCCTCATCCAGCATGGCTGAATCTGCTACGGAAATTCCACCTGCTCTTACAGTTTCTCAGGATTTATCCGATACTATCCCCTTAGATATATCTACTCCTGCACATGGAGCTGCTAGGCCCCCTGCATCCATGTCAATTAAGGCTTTTGCCAGGGCTAAAGCAGCTAAATCTTCAAAGGCCGTGCCTGCTAAAACCCCCTCTCACAGGCCTAGCTCTAGTACTCAAATGCTTAGTCTAGCAGAGGATCTCATTTCTTTGATCAGGGGAACCCAGTCTCACCCTGACAGGGCCTCTCACCCACCTCCAGAGAAGAGGCCTAGAGCAGAGCCCCCTGAGCCAGTTTCTTCAGATTACTCCTCTGATGATTCAGACAATACAAATCCCCCAGAAGGCCCTTATTCTCCATATGAGGACTCAGATGCAGAAGATTCCATCCCTTCTGCCTCTCCTCCTGAGGAATTTTCTTTTGGGGAAACCTTGCATGCTATGAGAGAACAATTTCAATGGCAGGGCCAGGATTTTTCAGACTCTAGGAAAAGGCTTAGGACCTTTTTACATTTGCCACAGCATAGGCCTTTAGCCATTCCTCCAGTACTTACAGTTGTGGATGATGCATTTAATGATGCTTGTACTGCTCCTGACTCTCTTCCGGCCCCTGCTAAGCCCGACAGATACTACAGGGTTCCGGACACACATTATCACTTGTATAAGGCTCCTATTGCAGATCCTGAAACTATTTCACAGGGCCCCAAAGCTGTAGCAGCTGCCTCTACCAAAAACCCCCTCCCCTCTGAAAGAGAATCTAGGGCTTTAGAGAGATGGGGTAAAAAAGTGTATACTTCTGCTACTCTTTCGCCAGGGCCTTAAACTGTCAATTCCACATGATTCAATATCAGGAATTCCTGTTAGATCAGCTAACTAAAAAACTGTCCTCACCTGAGCCTTTAGACCGTAAGTCCCTTCAGGATTTGGTACATAACACTCAGCAGGTCAGTAATCATTCCTTAAAATGCGCTATGATGCACTGGAGGCTTCCTTTAGATCAGCTATGACTGGTACAGTGATCAGAAGGCATGCATGGTTAAAAGAGCAATCCTTACCAGACCATGTAAAGTCCAAGCTTCTAGATGCTCCCATGGAAAAGCACAGTTTGTTTGGTTCCCCTGCACAGCAAGTGTTGAAGAAGGTGGAAGAAAAAGCTAAATCTGTCCAGACAGTCAAGGATTTCTTACAGGTCCAGCCTCCGAGGTTTAGTAGGAACTGGTCTTCCAAGAATTGGTCCTTTCCAGACACCACCAGAGCACAGAGAAGCAGAAATAGACGCCCAAGAGGCAGAGGTCAATCCAGAGGTTCCTACAGGGAACGTCAGTGGCAGCCTAACAGCCAGAGAAGTACTGCCACAGATCCAGCCACTACCACTTCCACAGGACAATCACAGTGACTTGGCTCTGAAACCGCCTACCAGGGAACAACTAGAAGCACCCTTAGGCGGAAAGCTAGCCTTATTTTCAGTAAATTGGCATTACATTACAGGAGACAAATGGATTTTGCAGACAATAGACAAAGGCTACAGGTTTCACTTCCATACTCTTCCAAGGAAGAGAGGAATGCCAAACCTACCTCCAAACCCAAAGACAAACGCTCTACAGCAAATAGACCACTTACTAAGGATGAGAGCTATAGAAAAGGTACCGGCTATGGAACAAGGACAAGGATTTTATTCCAGGCTTTTCCTGGTACCAAGAAAGGAAAACCAATGGAGACCTATCCTCGACCTGTCCGCTCTGAACACATATCTTATTGTTCCAAAATTCAAGATGCTGACCCTACAGCAACTTCTTCCCATGCTGGGCAAGGAGTCTTGGCTGGTGACTCTGGATCTCAAGGAGGCATACCTGCACGTCCCCATACGACCAAATTGCAGAAGATACCTCAGATTTCTTGCAGGATCAGAGCATTATCAATTCTCAGCATTGCCTTTTGGCTTATTTACTGCGCCCAGAGTATTCACGAAATGCCTGGCATAAGTAATTGCTCATTGCAGGCTTCAGGGAATTCAAATTTATCCATACCTGGACGACTGTCTGTTACAAGCGGACAGCAAAGACAAATTAACAAAAGATTTGAAAAAGGTTATTCACCTACTACAAGCCCTGGGATACACAGTCAACACAAAAAAGTCAAGGCTGATCCCATCCCAAAGGATAACTTTCTTGGGTGCAGAACTGGACACATCAAACCAGATGGCATTCCTCACAGCAGAAAAGCAGAAGCAACTACCACCTTATTTCATGGCATTAACAGCACAGAACCAGCTTACAGCAAGGAAAATCCTGCAAGCCCTGGGTTACATGGCATCATGCATAATATTGATTCCGCATGCCAGACTACATATGAGGAAGTTGCAATGGTACCTCAGGAATTTATGGTCTCAGCACAAGCACAGCCTAGAAACCCAAATTCCAATAATTCCATGCCTGAAGCAAGAATTCCAGTGGTGGGCCCAGGCCTGTCAATCGAACAAAGGACTGCCCTTCCACAGGCCTCACCCAAAACAGACTATCACCACGGACGCCTCAGACCTCGGTTGGGGGGCACACATGGTGGACAAGTGCATACAAGGCTTATGGACTCAAGACCAGATGAACCTACACATAAATCAAAAAGAGATGCTGGCAGTAAAGCAGGCAATTCAGACAGTCAGACCGTTTCTTCAACAGGGTCATTTGCTGATAAGGACGGACAACACCACAGTTATGTGGTATATCAACAAACAGGGAGGCACACATTCATAGCCTCTATGCCGGATGGCAATGGACCTCTGGAATGTGGCCCTGAACCTCAACATTCAGCTCCAGGCCATATTTGTGCCAGGAAAAGAAAATATTCTAGCAGACATCTTAAGCAGAACTACCACGGATGCCCACGAATGGATGCTACATCCAGACATCTTCAAATCCATTACAAGGAAATGGGGACTACCAGAAATAGACCTGTTCGCATCCCCACACAACCACCAGTTGAAAAAATTCTGCACAAGGACATACCACCCACTTGCTTGGAAGGTGGACTCCCTATCCTTCAGTTGGGAAAACCTGACAGCATATGCATTCCCACCTCTCCCTTTGATGCACAAAGTGCTACTGAAGATCAAAGAAGATCACCCAAGGATCATCTTGATAGCTCCAGACTGGCCGAGGCAACATTGGTACCCACTACTAAGGAGTATGTCTCGGGAACACGCATGGCCTCTACCCCTACTACCTCTGCTGCTAACACAGAACAACTTCAAAATCATGCATCCAAACTTGAAAACACTGCAGCTAGCTGCTTGGAACATTACATAAGACAACATAACCCAGATTTATCTCAAAGGGTTAAAGACATTATCTTGGAGGCTCGCAGACCCTCAACAAGGAAAACTTATTCAGCAAAATGGAAAAGATATCTCATTTGGAGTACAACAAAAGGAGTAGATGCATCATTGGCAAACATAGCTAACATCCTGGAATATTTAGCAGAGCTTTTCCACAATGGCCTGTCTTACTCCTCCATTAAGATTCATGCATCAGCAATTTCAGCACAATACAACATGGATCCTCCAGTCTTTTCTCAACCTCTACTCAGGCAGTTTCTGAGAGGAATTAAAAATGTAAAGCCACCAAGGAAACCACCATTGCCTACATGGGACTTGAACTTTGTGTTAGAAAAGTTGACACTTCCCCCTTTTGAACCAGCAGCAACAGCAGAATTACAGTACTTATCTTGGAAGACTGCATTCCTGCTTGCAATCACTTCAGCTAGAAGGGTTTCTGAGTTACAGGCATTAATGACAGTACAACCCTTCCTCATCTTCCATCAGGATAGAGTGTCCATGAGAACTAATCCTACCTTTATGCCAAAAGTGGTCTCCAGGGTATCTTTAAACCAAGCAATACACCTACCAGCATTCTTCCCCAACCCGCAGAACAGGGGGGAAAGATTACTGCATACCTTGGATGTGCACAGACAATTGCGCTACTACTTGGACAGAACTAAGAACAATAGAAAAACTGACCAGCTTCTGGTAGCATATGCAACAGGAATGGAAGGAAAAGCAATTTCCAAACAATCTCAAAATGGATAGGAAATTGCATTAGATTTTGTTACTCTTTTCATGGAAAGGCAACTCCAGAAAACATCAGACCTCACTCCACAAGGGCTACAGCCACTACTACAGCTTTCTTACGAGGAGTGGCTACCAAAGACATTTTAGAGGCTGCTACTTGGAGCTCTGTGCATACATTTGCCAAGCATTATAATCTACCTTTATACTACAGATCCCGAGCAGGTTTTGCCACTGCTGTTTTGCAAGGGATCTTAACTACACCATAAACTCTTAGTGCCTTCTTAGTGCCTCCTCCCCCAGTTTGGCTATGGTATTCTACCCATTTGTTAGGACTGCAGATGCATCCTTGAAGGACATAGTACAGTTTTGTACCTACCATAAATGTAGATGTCCGAGAGGTATGCATCTGCAGTCAGGATTACCCACCCTCCTTCCCCTCTGTGGTACTCCTAGGGTATTTGCCCATCTTGTAGCTAGCTGGGGGAATCTATTATGGTGTATTTGTTTGTATATATGTATATACATGTTTATTTCGATTTGCTCTCTATTGTTTGGAAACATTTGCATTTATCCAAATTTAGCCTTCCTAGAGGGCACCTGGCATCTGGGGCAAGAAACACTGAGGAAAATGGCGTCGGCTGATGCCTTTATACCCGCTGAACTGCAGCTATGACGTCGGGTGAAGTGCGACATCAGCCGAGGCCAGACCCAGACTTTGGAATCGGGCTGACCGAAGGGCTGCCTGAGGCAGGACAACCCATTTGTTAGGACTGCAGATGCATACCTCTCGGACATCTACATTTATGGTAGGTACAAAACTGTACTTTTCTTCTGATGGCCAGGATTTACCCTCATCTGCCTATGAGGATTCTGATGCAGATGACTCTCTTCCCTCTGCTTCCCCTCCAGAGGATTTCTCTTTTGGTGAAACCTTGCATACTCTTAGGGAGCATTTTCGCTGGGAAAGCCAGGATAACTCTGACTCTAAAAAGAGGCTTGGGGATTTCTTACTCCTGCCCCAATACAGGCCTTTAGCTATCCCCCCTGTACTGGACATTGTTGATGATGCCTTTCCGGAGTCTAGCTTGGCCCCTGACTCTCTACCTCCTGCTCCCAGAAAACCAGATAGATATTACAGGCTTCCTGACTCTCACAAGCTCCTTTTTAAAAATCCTACTGCGGATCCCGAGTCCATTTCACAGGGACCCAAGGGCATAAAGGCTACTACTGCCAAAAATCCTACCCCCCTCTGATAGAGATTCCAGGGCGCTGGATAGATGGGGTAAGAAGGTATGCACTTTTGCAACCTTGGCCATTAGGGCTTTAAATTGTCATTTTCATATGTTAAAGTATCAGCAGCATATTATTGGATTGCTTAAGCAGAAAATTATGTTGATTCATGACTGTGCTGAAAATAAGGATTTACAGGATTTAATGCATTCTGCTAAACAAGTTGGGAAACATACTTTGCAATGTGGTTTTGATTCACTACAGGCATCTTGCAGGGCTGCTGTTACTGGGTCTGTACTTAGAAGGCATGCTTAAATTGTTGGATGCTCCCTTAAACCAGGACCACCTGTTTGGCAGCAAAGCAGAAGTAGTACTTAAAAGGATGGAGGAAAAAAGCTAAATCTATGCAAACTGTTAAAGATTTTCTGCAAGTGCAGCCTCCTAGATTTAGTAGGCTTTGGCCCTCTAAGAATTGGTCCTTTCCTGCCTCTTCCAGGCCTTCTCAGTCCAAACCCAGAACCACCAGAACAGTCAGGCTTCAGTCCCAATGTATGCACAGGACTAAGCAGTGGGAGGCTCCCACTTCCAAAGGAGGGAGTAGTAAGACCCCCCCCTATGGTAAACTGTCTCAGTGACTTAACTGTAAAACTTCCAAGCCCTTCTCAACTGACTGCTCCTTTAGGGGGAAAGATTGATGTTAAGTTGTCTATCTCGCCTTCATTCTTGCTGCTTGGGATCGGAGCCGATCCTCTGCTCCGACTGGGCCATCTTCTATAGCTCGAGAGATGTGTACTGGCTTGAGGCTACCCCTTATCCCATAATGCCTAGCAATAGCTACCCAGATCTCGTTTGCCGCTTCAGCTGCAAGGGTGTAATTTTTCTGGCTCAGGCTCGTATATTTCACTTTTTGTGTAAACTTAGAATTTAAAATTCTAGTATCCTTTCTTTTTTAGAGTTAGATCTGAAGTAGGCAGACTTCATTTGTCTGCAACCTGTGGGTTTCAGATCAGACTTCGGATCAGAGCCGGCATTTCAAAAGCTTAGGATCCGAGCTCCTAGCTCCTCCCTCTACCCATAATCCCCTGCCAAGCCCTAACTGACCTCAGATTTCGTTTGCCGCGTTTCAAGTAGCAACGGATTCCTCGAGCTCCTGGCAGCAAATTGTTCAGATAAGTTTTTGACAGGAAAACTTTAGAGTTTTACTCCTTTTTCTAGTTGTGTGTGTGTTTTAGGCTTTCCTCTCTTTACCTTAAATAATTTTCACGGGTTTTGCGTAGTTTTTGTGTGAGTTTTTCTGTTTTTGTGTGTGTGAGGCCTATAGGGTGTACCATGTCAGAAGCCCCAAAGGCAGTTTTCTCAAAATGTACCGAGTGTGGCCACAAGCTGTCCCCAGCTGATGGCCACACTCGGTGCGTTAAATGCTTTGGGGTTGAACACCTGTCATCTGGTTGCACCATATGCGCAGGGTTCAACCCCCAAGCTTTAAGGGAGCGGAGGTCGAAGTTAGTACTGGCGGGACTTCTCCCTCCAGATGCTGCTTCGGCCTCTGCCACTGTTAGCCAGCAACCTACTTTGGGTGCTACGGTCTCCCTTTCCCCGGCAGGGAGTCAACCTCCCTCCAAGAAGCCGGAGGATAGGGAGACCATTAGAGAGAAGGAGAGACAGAAGGAGAGACATAAGGAGAGGCACCACAAACGGCGGGCCGAGACCTCTAGCTCGGCCCCTCCGTCTAAGCGGGCCTCTCCTGTGTCTTCTAGATCTCCTCCTCGGCTCCATTCCCCTCGGTTCTCTCCCGGACCCAAGGAGGGGGAGACTAGCCCTTCGGTGAGGTCCCCCGAGGCGGTTCTCTAGGTCCGCTTCGGTGGCCTCATCTAGATCCACTTTTTCAATGTCAGAAGCAGACATGGACCGGATGATGAGGCGTTTCATCCAGGCCCAGATGCAAATGGGAGTGCTCTTAGCCCCCCCCAACCGGGAGGGGCTTCGACCCCATTTTTCGCCCCCTTGGCTCCTTCTCCGACCCGTCTCCCGGGTTCGGAGCTGTCGGAGCTGGGCAGAGTTGGATCCGGGGGTGGTTCGGATCCAATTGGTCGGAGCACCTCGGATCCGATTCATCCCTTGAGTGCTTTGGGTACTTCGGACCCGACCTCTCGGAGCCGAGGGCCGAGCCTCAGATCCGAGGGAGCTGGTGTGTCTTCGACTCCGTCTAGGTCGGAGCACATTGGTCTCTCGGATCCGACGGTCTCGGCTCCGGCTCCGATCCGTGCGTCGGATCCGAGTGGGGGTCGACTCTCGGGGCTTAGAGAGGCCAGCTCTCCCTCGGCTTTCGACGTAGTGGAAAGGGCACTGTTGAGGACTTCCGGACCCCTGGTCCCTGCCGCGGCTCCACCCCGCACTCCCTTGCAGCTGGGCCAGGCTCCCATCAGCCGGTCCCAGGGACAGCCCGCCTTGATGTCCCAAGTAGTTCCTTTGGAACATCTGGCTGCTGAAGAGGACGCCTCGGAAGCGTAAGTGTAAAAGGAGACACGTGGACTCCCCTGAGTCAATTACCGAAGACACAGACTTGGATGAAGGGGAGGGCTCCCCAAGGTCACCCCCGGAGGACGTCTCCTTTGGAGACATTATGGAGATGCTTAGAATCGGGGGGGGGTGGTCTGCCCCCAAGGCCTCCTCAGACGAGTCTGTGTTCTTGGAGGCATTCGAGGCGGGCCCATCTACCTCTTGGGTGTCCCCTCCTGCCGATCCTCTGGTGGACCTTATTTCCACCAGAGCATGGAAGGAACCGGACACCGTTGAGCCTGTCCCCAAGCATCCGGATCGAATCCTGAGCCCACCAGCGGACCGCACTCATTGGAGCAAAGGCCCCCCGGTAGATGCTATGATGATGGCCGCAGCCACAAAGAGGGAATTAGCCCAGGAAAGTCCCTCTATGCATCCTCCGAGCAAAGAGTCCCGCTCGATGGATCGCATTGGGAAGCAAGTTTTTAGTTCAGCAACCTTCTCTATGAGAGCGCTGAACTACATGGCACATGTCATCAGGATGCAGCGGGACCTGATTAAAGAGTACGCGGCATCTCCCCCAGAGTCCATGTCGGCGGAGGACAAGCACGTGTACTCCATCCGTATGGCCACTCTCAGATCAGTTTCTAATACTTCTATGCGGCTACTTTCTCACGCAACTGAGGGAGCTGCTAGAGCTAGTGGAGCGGGCCTCGTCATGAGGTGTCAGGCCTGGCTCCGCCACTGTGATTTTGCAGAGCCCTTCAAAGCGACCTTCGCGAATGCCCCCTTTGATGGTTCTGCCCTGTTTGGCAAAACTGTTCGCGAAACATTAGTCCAGAGCGAGAAGGACGGGAAGACGCTGTCTGCCGTTGGAGTCTGCTTCTCAGCTCCCCAGAGGTCCTTCTCGAAGAACCAAAAGGGACAGAAGAAGATGTGGTTCCGGAAGTCACAGCAATCCCAACCTGCTCCGGACAACCAGTCCTTCCGTGGCAGAGGAGGACAGGGAGGTCGCCGTCCTAGAGGCAGAGGGGCTCCTAGGAACTTTGGGCCCAGAGAACCTTTCTCTGACAGACCCACGCAACAGCCCTGAAGGGTTGCCCGGCTGTCCATCTCTGGAGGCAGTCGGGGGGCATTTTTCGAGGCACCTGACATCTTTGGAGTCAATCACATCAGACCGTTGGGTGCTTCGTGTGATATCCAGAGGTTATGCCATTCCCCTGAGCAAAATCCCCAGATCCCGAAGCCTCCCCGATATACCACCCGACCAAAGGGAGGCGGCAGCTGTCGAAATCAAGCAGCTGTTAGAAAAAAGAGCCATCCAGCACATCCCCCCGAGATCAGACCGGATCAGGGTTTTACTCCAGGTTCTTCTTGGTGCCAAAGAAAACGGGGGACTTAAGACCGATCTTAGACCTTTCCCTGCTGAACCTGTCTGTAACCAAGCAAAAATTCCGGATGGTCACTCTACAATCTATACTCCCCTTTTTGCGGGAGAACGATTGGATGTCCTCTATTGACCTCAAGGACGCGTACTACCACATTCGGATGGACAGACGGTCCAGGAGGTTCCTTCCCTTCCGGCTGGGAGCCAGCCACTACCAGTTCAGGGTCCTTCCCTTTGGTCTCACCTCTGCCCCCAGGGTGTTCACCAAGGTACTAGCAGTGGTAGCGGCCCACCTGAGACTCCCGGGAATACAGGTCTTTCCATACCTGGACGACTGGCTCCTCATGGCATCATCAAGGCATCTACTTTGCTCAGCCAGAGACTATTTCCTCTTTGTAGCTCCGAGGCTGGGCATCACCATAAACATGGAAAAATCTTTACTGCATCCCACACAACTTATAGATTTCATAGGAGGAAGGTTGGACACAAGATCAATGCGGGCCTTCCTCACTCCAGATCGGCTGTTCAGCCTGAAGTGTCATGTCACAGCAGTCCTGCAACCGTTTCCGATGGCGGCTTCGGTCCTGAGGGCCCTGGGTTCAATGGCAGCAGCTATTCCACTTCTTCTCCATGCTCGCTTACACATGTGGGTTCTTCAATGGACCCTACAGGTCCAGTGGTCTCCGCAACTCTCTTCTCTCAACAGCCCGATAGCTATCAGCAAGGCATGCAGGGACTCCCTGTTTTGGTGGCTCCAGTCACCGCAGCTCCTAGCAGGGAGACCCTTTTGTGCAACATTCCCCCTAGCCACGGTGACCACGGACGCTTCTCGCCTCGGGTGGGGGGGGCATTCTGCGGGCAAGATTGTCCAAGGCACGTGGAACAGTTCAGAGACCTCTTTGCATTTAAATGTCCTGGAGATGAGGGCAGTGCTCTTAGCGTTGCAAGCACTTCACAGCCTTCTCCCTGCAGGGACTATTGCGATCCAGACAGACAACATGTCAGTAGTCTGGTACATCAACAAGCAGGGGGGAACCAGGTCCTATCCCCTTTGTCAAGAGGCCATGGGAGTCTAGGAATGGGCAATCTCCACCAAACGCTTTCTTGTAGCAACGCACATTCTGGGAAGGTCCAACATCCTTGCGGACAAGCTCAGTCACACCATTCTTTCTCCTCACGAATGGTCTCTCAATCCTCTGGTAGCGAAGAAGATTTTTGCCATCTGGGGGCAACCCTGTTGTGATCTTGTTGCTTCTCACTCAAACGCCAAATGCGACAGTTTCTTCGCTCTGCTTCCCCCACCTGGGGAATCCCCGAGAGACGCACTGGTGCATGCTTGGCCTCCCGGTCTCCTTTATTTTTATCCTCCACTACCTCTGATGCAGAGGCTCTTGCAGAAAGCCAACAGTTTGGGGAGCAGAATGATTCTCATTGCCCCGTTCTGGCCTCGTCAACCTTGGTTCCCTTATGTATGGTCTCACAAAGTGAATCCGCCCTGGATTATAGATCCGATCCCGGATCTCATTTCCCATCCTCAAGGGCTCCCGATTCCGAATCTACACACCTTGAGATTGACAGCCTGGCTGCTCCAGTTCCATCCTTGATTAGGACTCCCGGTATCTCGTCACCAGTCAAGGCCATTTTAGTGGCCGCTCATAAACCTTCCACTAGGAAGGTTTACCGGAGCAAATTGGAAAGATTTTCTATTTGGGCGATTCAGAACAATATTGATCCTTTTTCTGCACCAATGTCTGCGGTACTGGACTTTTTAACAGACCTCTTTCATCAGGGGGCCAGTTCTTCCACGGTAAAGGTGCAAATGGCAGCGATTTCCCATTATCATGTGGGTCATGAGTCAGCTCCCCTCATGACTGTGAAACTTTGCAAGACCTTTCTTAAAGGAGTTTTTCTGTTGAGGCCCCCGGTCAAAGAAGCTGTGCCACCTTGGGGACCTATCTTTAGTCCTGCAGGCCCTTACTGCTCCTCCCTTTGAGCCTGCAGCTTCTGTAGATCTAAAGTACCTTTCCTGGAAGACTGCCTTCTTGGTAGCCATCACCTCAGCCAGAAGAGTGTCAGAACTCCAGGCTCTATGCGTCAAGCCGCCTTACCTCTCCTTTTTTCCCGATAGGGTGTTCCTCAGGACCAATCCTTCTTTTCTTCCAAAAGTTTCTTCGGAATCTAATATTAACCAATCAATCAACTTGCCGTTTTTTTTCCCCAACTATAAAAACAAAGGAGAATATAAGCTGCATTCTTTAGATGTTCACAGACAATTGCGCTTCTACATTCACAGAACGGCTGGTCATAGACAATCAGATCAACTGTTCGTCTCCTTTGCTAAATTTGCTATGGGTAAAGCAGTCTCCAAAGTCACACTGTCGAGATGGATTACTAATTGTATTTTGCAGGCTTATGACACTTCAGGTAGGCCTGCTCCTCAGAGGGTTACAGCTCACTCTACTAGGGCAATTTCCACTTCAGCCGCTTTTAAGTCCCGAGTGTCATTGGATGATATCTGTGCAGCAGCCACTTGGGCCTCGTCTCATGCCTTCATTTCTCATTATAAGGTGGATGTTGTTTCCAGGGGGAGAGCATCCTTTGGCTCTGCGGTGCTCCGGAACATCCTTCCATGACGGCCACCCAAGATTTAGGTAGCTGGGGACTCTGTCCCACAGGTTGCAGACAAATGAAGTCTGCCTACTTCAGATTTAGAAGTTATGTACTCACCATAACGTTCCATCTGAGTAGGTGACTTCATTTGGATGCAACCATTCCCCCCCTCCATCCCCCTGACCTATTTAGAGTAAGAGTTTATTCCTGTGTCCAGGTATTTTTTACTAGTATTCACTAGGCAAACTCAATCGGAGGTCAGTTAGGGCTTGGCAGGGGATTATGGGTAGAGGGAGGAGCTAGGAGCTCGGATCCTAAGCTTTTGAAATGCCGGCTCGGATCCGAAGTCGGATCCGAAACCCACAGGTTGCATCCAAATGAAGTCACCTACTCAGATGGAACGTTATGGTGAGTACATAACTTCTAATTATATGTGTATTTATAATTTCTATAGTCTGTACCTTTTTTGATAGAACTTGTTTAAGTTGGAGAGTTCTCCACCCCTCCCCCATCCCTAGGTTAGCTGTTTAACTTAGAGGCTTTCCTACTTCTATTTTTCCCCTTATTGTAAAAAAAATATATATATGTATATGTGTGTATGTATGTGTGTATGTATATGTGTGTATGTATATATATATATATATATATATATATATATATATATATATGGGTCTACTTTGTTTCACAGAATGGCATTTCGTCAAACTTTCATTTCACTGAAAGTTCATTACATCGACAAGCATTTGCCTCCTTCCCCAATGTTGTGTGACCCTGGAGTTGATATATATAGTTGGGGGTGTGGGGCACAGCCCCCATTGAGGTGTGGGAAGCCCCACTAAAATGCTTGTCGATGTAATGAACTTTCAGTGAAATGAAAGTTCTTAAATGCCATTCTGTGAAACAAAGTAGACCCATATATATATATATATATATATATATATATATATATATATATATATATATATATAATTATATTATATCTTAGATTTCCTTTACAGTTTTAGATAGCACTGGTGTGTTGTCTAGTGTAGTACTGTTTTTTATCTGTATCTACTTACTTAGTCTTCCCTTTTTTTGGTTCAGTCATGTCTAAGGAAGCTAAGGTTTCTGGATTCAAGAAGTGTGACTCATGCTGTCAGAAGATGTCTCTGACAGATGGGCACACTAGTTGCGTCTACTGTTTGGGCGCTGTTCATCTGCAGGGCTCTTGTTCTATTTGCCATGCCTTTAGTCCAAGAGTCCTGCAGGAGCGTAAAAACAAACTGATTCTTAGGGGTCTGTTAAAACCCCAGGATTCACCGGCAAAGGGTTCATAGCCAGTGAAATCCCCAAAATCCTCGAAGCCATCGGCTCCATCCTCAGAGCCGACTCCTGTGCAGGATTTACCTTCTAAGTCGGTTCCGGCTGGCACCGACAAGACAACCTTCCCATCGGCTCCATCGGATGCTTCAGAGCCGTCGCGGAGCTACAAGAGGCTGAAGTCCCCTTCCTTAGAGTCGGTGCATTCGGCTCCTTGGTCTCCATTACTGTAAAGTGAGTAGCCACTGATCCTCTCACTCCTCTCTATCCTCTAGGCTGTCGGATCACGATCTGGAGAGAGTAGTCAGTAGGTTGCTAAAGTCGCAGGCACTAACTAAATTATTGTCCAGCCCTCCTCAACAGGTATCGGCTCTGTCTACGTCACCTGATGTTTCTCCTCCGACTCCTTTGAGTTTAGAGCCGGAGTTCGTTGGGGTTCGAGTAGTGGAACCGTCGGCTCCAATAGCCATATCCCCTTTGGTTCCAGCGTCGGCTCCGATTACCTTGATGGTACCTTCCATTGAGGGATCTGGATAACGAGGCTCCCTCGTCAGCTCCGATTGGGCGAGTGGCATCGGACCCTTGTCCGACCCCGTTCTCCCTCTCGGAGCATCGGCGCAGGTAAGCTCAGCTCCAGCATCGGCCTCGGAGCCGTCCCCCTCGGCACGGAGAAAGATTCCTATTTCTTCAGAACTGGAGCTTTCTCTGCCTCGAGACAGGGATTCTTTTGAGGTCATGAGGAGTGTGCTGTCCCCTGAGTCAGCTCCACTACAGGCCCCACCAGCTCCTTCCCCCGTAGTGCCTGTGCCAACCTCTGCTCCTCCTCCAGACCCCAAGCGTGGGGAACCAAGGCTCCAGGACACCCCATTGGGTGTTTCCTCTTCTTCCGAGGCCTTCCCTAATCATTCAGAGGAGCCCCCTCGGAAGAGGAAGTGCAAGAGGAAGCACATTGACTCCCCTGAGTCTGTCACTTCTGATACAGACTTAGATGAATCAGAAGGGGACCGAGATCCCCCTCTGAAGATGTTTCCTTTTTGGACATCCTGGAAATGCTTTCGCAGAGGGGAACTGGAATCCCCTAGCCCCTACCAAAGATGAGTCTGTATTCCTGGATGCTTTCGGTTCCTGACCTTTCACCTCCTGGGTTTCTCTGCCTTTCGACCCACTTATGTCTGTAGTGGCTCGTAAGGCTTGGTCAGATCCGGACACAGTGGAACCAACTCCAAGGAGACCTAGTAAATTTAATACAGCCCCCCAGGATAAGCAATTCCTTTCTAAGGGTGTGCCGGTTGATGCCATGGTGGTAGCAGTAGCCACCAAAAAAGAGCTAGCAGAGACCTCTTCATATTGTTCATCCCCCTAACAAGGAGTCAAGGACGATGGACAGGTACGGAAAGCGAATGTTTGCTTCAGCGACCTTCTCCATGAGGTCACTGAACTATCTATGTCATTTTACTCGACTTCAAAGGGATCTTCTTAAAGAGCTTGGAGATACCCTTCAAGATCCTACAGCTGAGGAAGCACAAGCCAAAGTAGCTTCCCAGCTAGCAACACTTAAATCTATAGTTAACTCCTCCATGAGGCTCATTTCCTATGCAGCCGATGGAGCGAGTAGAGCTGCGGGCATGGGTGTAGCCCTTAGGAGACATGCATGGATGTGGCTGTGTCACTTTGCGGAACCCTTTCGAGCGTCCTTCACTAATATCCCCTTTGATGGCTCCTTTCTCTTTGGGCCTCAGGTGAAAGACACATTGTCTAGGTGTGAGCATGAAGGCAAGACTCTCTCTGCCATGGGAGTCAGTTTTTCCACTCCCTCTAGACTTTACCCCAAGGGTCAAAAGAGTGGGAAAATGTGGTTCCATAAATCTTAGGGAGCCTTGCCTGACACACGTAGTGATTTTTCCTCCAGAGGCAGAGGGCAGAAACAATAATAATAGACACCGCCCTCATGGCAGAGGTGGTCCGCAGAACCAGGGCAACAGAGTATCTTTCTCTGATAAGCCCTTCCAGCATCCCTGAAGGGTTGCCCGGCTGCTCACTTCTGGAGGCAGTCGGGGGAAGACTTTCTCTGTACCCAAAAGCCTGGCAAAATTTAACAAAAGACAGATGGGTATGGTCCATTATATCCGGAGGTTACAAAATTCCCTTCCATCAACCCCCCTTACAATCAAAGAAAATCCTTCCAGATATGCCACCCAATCTGAAGGAGCAAGCAGTAATAGAAGTTTCAAAACTGCTAGAAAAAAGAGCCATCCAGGAAGTCCCCGCAGACCAGCACGGATCCGGAACTTACTCAAGGTTCTTTTTGGCACCAAAAAAGACGGGGGACTGGAGACCGATTCTGGATCTCAGCAGACTAAACAAGTCTGTACAAAGAACAGAGTTTTGGATGGTCACGCTACAGTCCATTCTACCCTTTCTGGGTCAGGACAATTGGATGTGCTCGATAGATCTTCAGGACGCATACTACCATATCAAGACGGACAGACACTCCAGGAGATTTCTTCACTTTCGGGTGGGGGCCAGTCGTTACCAGTTCAGAGCTCTGCCATTTGGTCTCACGACAGCCCCCAGGGTGTTCACCAAGTGTATGGCAGTAGTCACGGCTCACCTGAAATGTCAAGGATTCCAGGTGTTTCCATATCTAGACGACTGGCTCCTCACTGCTACCACCAGGCATCAACTCCTACAAGAGCGGGATAATACAGTCACATCCTGCACCCAGCTAGGTATTACAGTAAATTTCGAAAAATCTGCCTTGTTGCCCTGTCAATTGTCAAAGGAAAAAACAACTTCAAAAAGATCAACACACGGCAGGTTCAGGTTAAGGCACTTTAATTCTTGCAGCAAGGAGACAAAAACGTGCTAATACAGAGTTTGTCTAACTAGAATCAGTGAAGCCATTCTTATACATTTCTTACAAGACATTGCCTACTAAGCTGACGTAACAAATCACAAGTTCTTATGATATTATTTCATAGCAGCTGTTTGTCCATGATTTTCTGCTGACATTTTCAAGTTTATGAAAAAACTTCCAAAGAAAAACAACGTGGCCTTGGAGACCACCGGTTAGATACAACTTCTCACTATATGATGTTTCCATTCAAGGTACTATGGCTAATTCGAGCACAAAGCAAGCACAGATTATAGTTCATTTCTTCAAGCAGTCTTTGTTCAACTGTATCTATCTTTTTCTGCAGCTGTGCATGTTCTCATAACACGAACAGAGCTGATTGTTCAAATTCAATAACATTATAGAAAACAGTATTGTTCTATTCATCATTTTCCTGACCTAGCAGATAATCACCTGCTTCTCAGTAAATTTCCAAAAGGCATAAACATGAATTTTGCTGTGCTAGCAAATACTAGGTCAGAGAGCATCTTGCAGTTTCAGAAAGCATCTTGTAGTTTCATACAAAACTAAGCTGTACATAAAATAGAATGAGATGTGTTAGCCCTTTTAGCTTTTAATAAGCACTAAACACATACATTAATACATATTTTTCTGACACAATCTATCACTTACATAGGAGCAGACTTAAACACAAGGGATATGTTTGCAAGGTTACCACTAGAAAGAGTGTCCACAATTCGCCAACAAGTGCAAATTCTTATGCAGAGCAAAATGATCCAAGTCGGGTATGTCCTTCAAACTCTGGGCTCCATGGCAGCGGCGATTCTTCTAATCCCACTAGCGCGCTTCCACATGAGAATTCTTCAGTGGCTCCTTTTCACACAGTGGTCCTTCCAAGAGCTACCCATGTCTCACATGATCCTTATCACGGAGGCATGCAAAAGACACCTTTCCTGGTGGATGGTCTCTCCATTAGTTACTCAGGGAAGACCTTTCATACAACCCTCTCCGGTAGCCACAGTGACGGCATTATCAGGGCAGGACAGTCCAAGTCACTTGGCAACCTCACGAGCACCATCTGCATATAAATGTCCTAGAAATGAGAGCCGTGCTCCTAGCATTGCAAGCTCTTCAAGACTTTCTTCCTTCCAGGACCATTGCAATCCAAACAGACATGTCAGTGGTGTGGTACATCAACAAGCAGGGCGGGACCAGATCCTACCCCCTGTGTCGAGAAGCACTCAGACTTTGGCAGTGGGCGATTTCCTCCCAACGTTTTCTGATCGCGATGCACATCCCTGGGAGATCCAGCATCATAGCGGACAGGCTCAGCAGCGCTATTCTCATGCCTCACGAGTGGTCTCTGAATCAGGACGTTGCGGATCTTATTTTCTGCAAATGGGGACAGCCTTGCTGCGATATTTTTGCCACCCCCTTCAACAGCAAATGCAGCAACTACTTCTCCCTTCTTCCACTTCCAGGTCACATACCCAGAGACTGTCTAGTCCATGATTGGCCTCAGGGACTTCTTTATGCTATTCCTCCATTTCCCCTGATACCGAAACTCATTCAGAAGGCAAAATCGTTGGGTTGCAAAATGATCCTCATTGCTCCCTACTGGCCTCGACAGATATGGTTCCCGTTCCTGCAACATTACCTTCTCGATCAACCCTGGATTCTGGAGCCAATTCCAGATTTCCTGATTCATCAATCAGGCAGGTTGCATCAATCCCTCCAAACTCTCCAACTCACAGCTTGGTTGCTCCACTTCCAACCATAGCCAGGTTTTCCACATTTCCCCAGCAGTACGTGAAATTATTGTCTCCTCTCACAAGTCAACAATGAGAAAAACTTATGCTAGCAAATGGAAACGTTTTTCTTGTTGGGCAGAGTCTAGGAATGTGGATCCCTTCTTAGCCCCAGTCCACGAAATTCTGGAATTCCTGGCACAACTGTTTCACTCCACGGCCGTTTCCGCTACGATTAGGATACAATTAGCGGCCATTTCTAATTTTCATATTGGTTTGCCATATGCTAACATTATGTCTCATAAGCTCTGTAAAGCTTTTTTGAGAGGAACATCTCTTCTTAGACCTCCAGTGAGAGATCCCCCTCCTACTTGGGACCATAATTTAGTCCTAACTTATTTAATTCTGCCCCCTTTTGAACCAGCAGCTTCCTGCTCCATCAAGTTTCTATCTTGGAAGACACTCTTTCTGGTAGCTATCACTTCAGCTAGGCATGTCTCAGAACTCCAGGCACTATGTGTTCGTCCTCCTTACCTGGTGTTTCACAAGGACAAAGTTGCTCTGAGGACTAATCCTTCGTTTCTTCCTAAAGTCTGCTCAGAAAATAATTTAAACCAATCTATAGATCTCCCTGTGTTCTTCCCAAATCATAGCAACAGGGCAGATTACAAACTTCACCAATTGGACGTTCATAGACAATTGCATTTTTACCTGCACAGAACTAAAGAAATAAGAAAGTCAGACCAATTATTCCTTTCGTATGCCTTAAACAAACAAGGTTTCCCAGTTTCCAAGGTGACCTTATCCAGATGGTTGTCCCACACTATTAGTTTTATTTATCAGTTAAGGAACTAAGAGTTACCAACTAAACCAAAAGGTCATTCTACTAGGGCATTAGCCACCTCTGTAGCCTTTCAGTCTAGGTTGCCCATGGATTCCATCTGTGCAGCTGCCACATGGGCAAACCCTCATACCTTTATATCTCATTACAAGGTGGATATGGTCTCCCGGAGCAGAGCTGACTTTGGTTCCACTGTTCTGAAGAGTCTGTTCCACTGAGCCACCCAGGGTGTTGGGTGCTAGGGACGATGTCCCAAACCACAAGAATGAAGGCGAGATAGACAATTTAACATTAAGAAGTTATGTACCTACCATAACGTTCCATGTTAATCGTCTTCATCTCGCCATCTGTCTTGCATCCCTCCCTCTGTCCCCCTTCCTAGTGGATTGAGAGGAGTTCTATTTTTCACTGGCTGAGTATTCTTTTATTATTATTATTATTATCATTGTTATTATTATTCTGGCCAGGTCTTCCTAAGATATTCTAGATATTAGAATGCTAGGAACAACCAGTTTTTGATAATTGTGTTTTTCTCTTATGTCTGGTTTAGCTATTTCAAATGAGGTCTGGGTAGCTATCGCTAGGCATTATGGGATAAGGGGTAGCCTTGAGCCAGTAAACAGCTCTCAAGCTATTGAAGATGGCCAAGTCGGAGCAGAGGATCAGGTCCGATCCCAAACAGCAAGAAAGAAGGCAAGATGAAGACAACTAACATGGAACGTTATGGTAGGTACATAACTTTTTATTCTGCAGGCAAAAACTGGGAACTCATTACCCAGGACAAATGGGTTTTAAATATAGTTTCCCAAGGACAAAGATTCCACTTCCACACTTTACCAACCCCAAAGGGTTGGCCAGCTGTACCCCTAAATCAGTGGGCAGAGTCTCAAAAGCAAGTTCGCTCTCTCTTAAGTATAAGGGTTATTCAAACTGTCCCACAAGTGGAAAAGGGACATGGTTTCTACTCAAGACTTTTTCTGGTGCCCAGAAAAGACAACTCCTGGCATCCTGTCCTGAATCTCTCTATTCTAAACACTTTTTTGGTGATCCCAAAATTCAAGATGCTAACTCTTCACCAGTTGCTTCCTATGCTAGGCAAGGATGCCTGGTTGGCAACACTGGATTTAAAGGAAGCCTTACCTGCATATCCCAATCAGGGAATCTTGCAGAAGATACCTATGCTTCAGAGCAGGCTCCATGCACTATCAGTTCTCTCCACTGCCCTTTGGCTTTTCTACTGCGCCCAGGTTATTCACAAAGTGCCTAGCTCCAGTCATTGCATTTTGCAGGCAAAGAAATATTCATATATACCCATACCTGGACGATTGTCTAATTCAGGCAAAAAGCCAGGACATACTATTGAATCATCTGGCATTTGCACAAAAAGTGCTAACTTCTCTGGGGTACACCATAAACGAAAATAAATCACATCTGGTACCCTGCCAACAAATTGTACTCCTGGGAGCAAGCTTGAACACAGCTTCCCAGATGGCTTTCCTCACGCCAGTGAAACAAGTTCATTTGACAGCTTACTTCAAACTAATGGCCACAAAGACCCTGCTATCTGCAGGACAAATACTGCAAGGCTTGGGGTTCATGGCCTCCTGCATTCTCCTAATTCCATATGCAAGACTGCATATGAGGAAACTACAATGGTATCTAAAAAGCCAATGGTGTCAACATTCTCAGGATCTAGAAGCAATGATTCCTATCATACCTTGCCTACAGTTAGAGTTCCTTTGGTGGGCAGAGGTCTGCCACCAAAACAAGGGACTGCCATTCACTCTACCCCCTGCCACCCAAACCCTAACAACAGACGCATCAGACTATGCATGGGAGGCTCACCTGGCAGGGAGGTGCATTCAGGGCAAATGGAACCCAAGTCAAATGCACCTGCATATCAATCAAAAAGAAATGTTAGCTGTACCGAATGCTCTGACAGCCTTCAAGGACCATATTCTTCCAGGACAGTTAATGGTAAAGATGGACAACACCACTGTTGTGTGGTACATAAACAAGCAGGTGGGAACCCACTCATACCCTCTCTGCAGACTAGCCATGGCTCTGTGGAACACAGCTTGAGCTACCAAGTGCACATACAGGCTCAATTCCTGCCAGGAAAGCTAAATACACTAGCAGATGATCTAAGCAGAAATCTCATGGACCCACATGGGTGGAAGCTGGAGCCAAAGATATTCAACATTCTGAGAAACAAATGGGGGAGCCCAGAGATAGACCTGTTTGCCTCCCCTCAGAACTACCAGTTGGACAAATTCTGCACAAGGACTCCCCACAAACAAGCTTGGAAAGTGGATGCCCTGTCCTTTACCTGGGAAAGTCTCTCAGTTTATGCCTTTCCCCCTCTGTCTCTTCTCTCGAAAGTTTTACTAAAGATCAAACAGGACAAACCAAGGACAGTACTCATTGCACCAGACTGGCCATGCCAACACTGGTACCCCCTCTTGCGCAGTATGTTACTACTGGAACCATGGCACCTACCTCAGAATCCTTCCCTACTCTCCCAGCAGGAGGGCCAGATTCTGTACCCCCACCTTCAAACCTTGAACCTGGCAGCCTGGCTAATTACCTGAGTTCTCCTATACCATCCCTCAGCAAACAAGTGGTGGATGTCATCCTGGAGGCAAGGAGGCCTAGTACTAGAAAATCCTATGCTGAAAAGTGCAAAAGATTCTGTTCCTGGAGCCAAACTCGGGATGAGCACAACAGTGCCCAGTTTACCGCATATTCTTCAATACTTAACAGAGATGCTTCACAAGGGCCTTTCCTTCTCTTCCATTAAAATTCATGCCATTTCAGCACATTGTAGTACTGAGCCACCTCTCTTCTCTCGCCCCCTACTGAAACAATTCCTCAGAGGGGCCAAAAATTTAAGACCACCCAGGAGAGCTCCTACTCCTGCCTGGGACCTTAACTTTGTATTGGAAAAGCTCACTCTACCGCATTTTGAGCCAGCTGCAACTGCAGAGTTGAAATTCCTTTCTTGGAAAACAGCCTTCCTTCTAGCCATCACTTCAGCAAGAAGGGTGTATGAATTACAGGCCCTCATGGCCGTGGAACCTTTCATCATCTTTCATGCTGACAGGGTGTCCCTCAGGACTAAGCCTTCCTTTATGCCTAAGGTGGGTATCCAGTGTGGCCCTTAATCAGTCCTTTCATTTGCCAACCTTCTTTTCTAATCCACAAAACAAAGGGGAATGAATACTCCACTCCTTGGATGTGCACAGACAACTTAGATTTTGCTTAGACAGGACCAAGCCTCTCAGGAAATCGGAACAGCTGCTAGTTGCCTTTGCTGCAGGGGCAGAGGGGAAGGCCATTTCAAAGCAAACCCTCTCTAAGTGGATAGACCATTGCATTCTTTTCTGCTATACGCACCATAGAAAACTTACCCCACAGGGGATAAGACCCCATTCCACCAGGGGTGCATCTACTTCTACAGCCTTTCTCAGAGGTGTTCCTACCAAGGACATCCTAGAAGCTGCTACCTGGAGTTCTGTACAGATCTTCACCAAGCTACCACTTGCCATTTTTTTTCTAAATCCAGAGCTGGTTTTGCCACTGCAGTCTTGCAGGGCCTAATAGCTAGTCCTAATGCTCAATAACTTCTTCCTCCCTTCCTTAGCTTTGGGAATCTACCCAAATGTAATGACTGCAACAGTGAAACACGAAAAACATAGTACAGTTGTGTACACTTACCATAAATGTAGATGTTCGAGTGTATTCATTGTTGCAATCCTGGTTACCCTCCCTCCAGTCTCCTGACTTCTATTGGCTGTACCTCTCTTCTTGTTTACTATACTTAAGCTTTCTGCTGTATTTGCTTTTTTGTTGGAGGTGTAACCTTATGTTTAATTGCTTCCCATTATGGGGGCACCTGACATCTAGGACAAGAAAAACTGATGTAATGGTGTCGGCTGCATGCTTTATACTCCTGACTACCTTAAGTCATGGAAGATGAGACAGCAACCGACGCAGGGCCCATAATCAGGCTGACTCAGGGCTACCTGCAAGCAGATAACCCAAATGTAATGACTGCAACTGTGAATACACTCGAACATCTACATTTATGGTAAGTGTACACAGTTGTACTTTCTTCTTGCCACTACCCTTTGTACAACGTCTTAATTCATCTCATGTATATTTATTTCATGTATAGTATACAATGTCCTTCCATATCACTGTTGTAGTATTCTTCACAAAAGGGATTCCCTGCCATGGATAGTCCAACCTCCAGCCAGTACACAAAAGCCTTAGAATTTATAGACATTGTACATCACATGTATGCTCCCTGTTCAAGGCGTAGGGCATAAAAGTGACGTACGGACATATGTACCTCAGAACTTCTTTGCTGCCTGTCCGAATGCCATCATTGAGTGTTGGTTTGA
The DNA here is from genome assembly GCF_019279795.1 of Protopterus annectens. Classification (NCBI taxonomy): domain Eukaryota; kingdom Metazoa; phylum Chordata; order Ceratodontiformes; family Protopteridae; genus Protopterus; species Protopterus annectens. Next base: position 1,033,169,505 of record NC_056747.1, on the reverse strand, counting down.
ATACTTCTCCTTCTGTGCTGGTTACCGAGCCATGTTTCAGATAAGTGCCTGTTGGGGTATCTTCCTTCCTTTCTTTCTTTTTCAGTTTTGTGGGTTTACATGTCATCCAGAAAGGGAAAATGTCAGTGTGGGAGGCAGATTCCCCATAAGGATCATCACAGGCAGTGACTCTTGTTTGTGTGCTTCTCACGACCATACTCTGTGTTCTATATGCCAGACATTTAGCTGTAAGACCCTACATAGTGGTCTCTCCTTCTTGTCCATTTACATGGAGAACCAACATCTTAAATTGGTGGTGCAGGGTGCAATGGCTGAATCTTCCCATTCCAAAGGTTAACTGCTTGCCAAGAAAAAGACCAAAAGAGTTAGGGCTTATTCTGCTGCTGCCTTGCCTCCCCTGGAAATCTTTCTTGAGGCTGGTGAAGGCCCAGAGGATCACCTGATTGTTTCATCTATCAAAGGCCAGCATGGATCCAGCTTCTCACATGTCCTCGTAGCCTCTGCAAACGTCCATTCTAGATTTTGAGAGGGGGCATCTGCTGATCATTTCAGAGGGTCTGAGTGGAATTCCACTGATACTTGTTTGGGAGGAGATTCCTGCAGTATTAATTGAAAGTAGGCAAGAGTCTGAACCTCCTATGGTGTTTAGGGCAGATGTACCTTAAAAGAGAAAACCGGCATCTTTCCTCTGCTCCTAAACATCAGCAGCATGAATTTACCCAGGGGTTATTTGATGCATTGATGACATTGAACCCCTCCCTAATAAGTTTTTGTACTTGTTTCCCCTTGGTCCTTTACCCCAGTTAAGAGGCCCAGAGAGCAGGACTCCTCTGATGAGGACTTGGATTCTGGGGAAGAGTCTTTGGCATATTCCTCTCAGATCCCTTCTCCCTTGGATTATGGCTTTGAAGAGGAATATTCTATTAGCCCAGACTCTCCTTTTGAAGAAATCTTTTTTGGGTATATAATTTCTCATATAGGTTCATAGGTAGGTACTAGGCTATCTGCCCGAGGGTATTTAAAAGCCTAGCCAGAGTGTGTCGGCTTTTGCCACCCCATTGATTAATTAACTGATCCTCTGTCAAGCAGAGCCAATGAAGTGATCCCAGGGGTGTATTTTCTGTTACCCTTCCACTCTTCAAGGTTTCTCTTGAAGAGTGTCAGTGAGGGGCTCTGCCTAATGTAGTTTGGAATTTTGTTCCAAAGCATGGGGAGTCTCTGTGACAGGAATCTATCCCTCCAGCATATTCTATTTATTGTTGTGGCGAGGTTTAGCTCACTAGAGCGCGTGGCTCACAGTGACTTGGATTTCTTTAGGTGGAGCATGTCCATCAATTCTGAGTTGGACATGGCTTTGTAAGTCAGGCAGAGTTCACCTCTGAGTAAACGATATGCCACTGAGTACAGCCAGAGTTTTTTCAGTCGGGCTGCATAGGGCATATGTTTGAGGCCATTAATCCTCGTGGTGAGGTACTTTTGTGGTCTCCCCAGCTGTTGGAAGTGTCTTGTGAGGTACATCCCAAATGGGGCATTGTACTCTATGATGGGTCTGATGAGTGATGAGTAGAGGGGCACTATAACCTCTTTATTTCTAGATGCAAACCCTTTAGTAATTAGATGGGCCACATAGAAGGATTTCCTAACTACTTTGGCAATATGATTGTCAAAGGAGAGATTACTATCTACCTGGGTCCCCAGATCTCTTATTACCTCTTCTGTATTAAGGGGGCTGCCACCTATGTGGTATTTCATGGGTGTTCCCAAATGGGATAATTATGCATTTTTTGGCATTTAGCTTGAGGCCATGACTTTGACACCAGGTGTCCATCTCTGTAAGGCCCTTTTGGAGGATGTCCTTGTCAGCCAGAGAGTCAGTTATGGCTCCCAGTTTGCAGTCATCGGCAAACTTGGTTAGCCATAGTCCTCCTGTGTTTGCCTGTATTTCTGAGAAGTATATTCTGAATAGTAGGGGTCCTAGGACTGAGCCTTGCGGGACACCCCTTGTGACTGGTTTAGAGTCTGACCTGGAGCCCACTATTCTTACCGTGTGAGTTCTGTCTGTAAGCCAGTTAGCAACCCATCTCGTGACGTAGGGGTTTATGTTCAGGCTGGTGAGTTTCTCTGTAATACCCGAGTGGAGAATGGTGTTGAAAGCGTTGGTGAGGTCAAGGTAGACTGTGTGAACAACCTTTCCCTCGTCTGTGGCCTTGGTGACTGTCTCGAAGAAGTCAACCAGGTTTAGTAGGCATAATCTGCCATTAACAAAGCTGAACTGGGTCGGGTCAAGTGTTTGAAGGTTCCCAATGGATTCCATGATGATGTGCTCCATAGCCTTGCAGACCAGGCTAGTCAGGCTTATGGGGTGATAGTTACCTGGGTCAGTTGTGGCCCCTCCTTTGTGGAGTGGAATAACCATTGCTGTGTGCCATTCTATGGGCACGTAGCCTGCAGAGAGGCTGAGGTTGAACAGCGTGTTTAGGTGCGGGGGGTTAGTTCTTTTTGTAGTTTGTGCAAGACGCAGCCTGGGACACCATCTGGCCCCACTGACGCTGTGTTTTTGGCTTTTGAAAGGGCTATTTTCTCCTGTGCGTCTGTGATTTCCAGGACACTACACTTTTCTGGTATTGTTGTGGGCCCTTTTGGGGGTGAGAGGGGGTGAAGTTTGCCCTGAATCTATCTGCCAGGATGTTGGCAACATCAGTAGGTTCAGTATATTTTGTGCTATAACATAGCTAAAGAAGGCTTTGTGGTTATCTTTTGAATCCTTTGCTATTTTTCTTTCGAAGTTAGCCTTGGATGATTTTATGAGGGACCTTCGTTTCTTACTGATACTGATCAGGGATGTCTTTCCTTCTTGGGATTTGCTTTTTTTTCTGAACTAGTTTCCTCCTTCTGTTGTATAGCCTGTTTATGGCAGGGGTACACCAGATCGGTTTCCTTCTCTTAGAGAAGTGAGTCTTGGTTTTGCTAGGGATGGCACGATTCATACATCTTTGTAGGTGCTCATAGAGTGCATTTGTAAAGGTTTCTGCATCTTGGGCAGCATTATCCTTTAGCATGGGGGCTGTGAAACTTACCGCCTCTGTCTTAAGTAAGGTAAAGTTTGCTTTAGAAAAGTTTTTTACTGTGGTTTCTTTAGTTGGGGGTGGTGGTGGGGTGTGGACATCCAGAGTGATTAGTTTATGGTCTGATCTAACCAGTGACAGGATGACCTCCGGTGTGGAACACCTGTCACCCATGATGACCAGGTCCAATATGTTTTCACCTCTGGTAGGGGACTTTACCAGCTGATCCATGGCGTTTGAATTGATGAATTCCAGGAAGCGCTAGGCCTGAGAGTTTGTACTAGAGGAGCCCAGTTAATGGTAGGGTAATTAAAATCGACCAATATCAGGGTGTCCGGTAGGACCTTCATGTTTTCCAGTGTCTCCAAAAGGACTGGTGGTCCTGGGTCATGGAGTGTGATCTGTAGCAGGCCACAATTTGCATTGCAGATTTGCCTGATGTTAGTTGCTTATGGATGATCTCAGAGGTATCATGTTGCACCACCAACCTGGAGGTGTAGTTATCCTTGATGAATATGGATACACCCCCCTCCTTTTGTGTTTTGGTCCGTGTTCTGTGGCCGAAACGTGTGGTACGAGTTGTAGCCCAGTAGTGCTGGAGTGCTCTCTGGAGCCTTGAACCAGGTTTCAGTTACTGCACAGATGTCGATGTTCTCCATACTGAGGAGTGCTTCGAGCGCGTGCATTGATAGAGTACTTTAAATGTGTCTGCTCTCAGACTTCTGACGTTAAGAAGCAGTATTATGAACTCTTCCAGACAGAGTCCCCTAAGCCCTCTGCTGTACCTCCTGTTTAGGCTGCCCTGTTAGATACATGTTCTGCTGCTTTTGTGGCCCCCATACTCTCAACCTCCAGCCCCTAAGAAACCTTTCAGGTTTTACAAGGTGCCCCAATGACTGTAAGATTTTCTATAAATGTCCTTCTGCTGACCTCTCTGTAATGTCTCTCTGTTCTGGCAAGCCCTCTAAGCTTTTAGCCTGTACTACATTGCTTTCTTCATGAAGGACTGTAGGGCCGTGGAATGGCTGGGCAAGAAAGTATATACTGCTGCCACCTTGGCTTTCTGGGACATTAATTGCCAGACCGATATGACCAGATATATTTTAGCCCAGCTTTGTCATGCTTCCCAGGCTATCTCTGACCTCCCTGATTCTGAAGAGAAGGCTTCACCCCTATCTCTACTGGGCTCCATTCTCAAGTAGCCCACTACTCTGTTAAATGTAGTTATGATGCAGCTGATGCCTCTTCTAGAGCTGCTGCTTTGGTTCTGTTTTGAGGCGTTATTCTTGGCTTTGTCTTCAGCCTTTGCCCGATTACATTAAGGCCACTGTGTTGGAGGCTAGTCTTGATAACAAGAATCAACTTGGTTCTGCAGCTGCTGAACTTTTTAAGTCTCTGCAGGTGAAGGGGAGGGTCTTACAGGAATTGAAATATATTTTTGTTTCTCCTATTCCCAAGTTGCGAAGGAATTATCTGCTTTTGTTCACAGACCTGCTCCCCCTCCCCCCAAAGGTAAAAAAGGTTCTAGGCGAATTCCTGCTGATAAATCTATTCAAACTCCCACTTCTCAGAAGCCTCCCTTTCAAGACATACCAGGTTCCATCTGACTGTGTTTCTCCCCTTTCCTCAGTCAGCTCCTTTATCTTTTTGTCTTTCCCAGTCACTTCCAAATGATTAAGAATCACTCAAGACTCGAGTTGTGTCCCATCACCCATCACAGATACTTCATGGTGTGGAAATTTCTTCATCCTTTCCTGGGCATCCCTCAACCTTTTCAGGAAAAGCTCTTTTCTTTCCAGAATTACTTCAAGGCACTAGTAGATGAAAGTAAGTGCATGTGTGTGTGTGTGTGTGTGTGTGTGTGTGTGTGTGTGTGTGTGTGTGTGTGTGTGTGTGTATGTATGTGCATATATATATATATATATATATATATATATATATGTATATATATATATATATATATATATATATATATATATATATATATATATATATATATATATATATATATATATATATATATATACATACACATCTATAGATATATATTCACACACGCACTCATTTATATATATTTTTTTTTCAGACACACATGTGTGTGTGTGTGTATATATATATATATATATATATATATATATATATATATATATATATATATAGATATATATAGATATATATATAGATATACAAAGAAGCACCAACCAACATGCACAATACTAAAGCTATCCCTTTCCTAACCCAAACCTGTGAACACTCACACAAACACATTCCCAGACCTAATACCAGCTATACCTGTCAACCTGCAAACATTAGAAATAAGTGCATACAGCCAAAATTCTAGACATATAAAAATTTTGAAAACCAAATAACGCGCAACTCTTCCTGCTTCCAGTAGGAATGTAGGATACTATTCAGAACCTTGTTTAAAAAAACTAGTTTGTGACAAAAATGATGGAAAAGATATATGTACATTGTCAGAGGCAGTATAAAATCTGTAGACATTAATGATCTAGGTTCATAGGTTGGTACTAGGCCATCGGCCCTAGGGCCTATACAAGTGTAGCCATAACAATTCCCTGGCTATTTCTTCCCAGAATATTTACTTCCCTGGTCCCCTGTCTAGCAGGGCAACTGACGTGATCCCCAGGGTGAATTTCCTATCTCCCATCCAACCGTCAAGGTTCCTTTTGAAGAGGGCCAAAGAGGCGCTCAGCTTGACATGTATGGACAGTCTGTTCTAGAGTATGGAGAGTCACTGGGTCAGGAACCTATCACTCCAGCATGTTTTGTTCATTGTGGTGACCAGGTTTAGATCCCTGGAGCATGTGGCTCTGAGGGATTGAGAGTTCTTCAAGTGTAGCATGTCCAACAGCTCTGGGTTTGATATGGCCTTGTATGTTAAGCAGAGATCGCCTCTGAGTAGGCGATATGCGACAGAGTATAGCTGGAGTTTTTTTTTAGATGGTCAGCATAAGGCATCTGCGTGATTCTTTTAGTGAGGTATTTCTGTGGCCTTTCCAGTTGTTGTAGATGTCTTGTGAGGTACATACCAAACGAGGCATTGTACTTTATAATGGGTCTAATGAGGGATGAGTACAGTGGGACAATGACCTCCTTTTTTCTGGATAAAAAGCCATTAGTGATGAGGTGTGCCACATAGAAGGATTTTCTGACTGTTGTGGCAATGTGGTTTTCGAAGGTGAGACCACTGTCCACCTGTGTCCCTAAGTCCCTTATCACACGTTCGGTGTTTAGTGTACTGCCACTTATGTGGTAATTCATGGGTTCGTGTTTTTTCCCAAAGGGGATAACTATACATTTCTTGGCATTGAGGTTAAGCCCATGGCTCTGGCACCAAGCATCTGTTTCTGTAAGGCCCTTTTGTAGAATATCCACATCATTTGGGGATTCAGTAATGGCTCCCAGTTTGCAGTCATCTGCAAACTTTATTAGCCAGAGTCCCTTAGTGCTGGCCTGTACTTCAGAGAAGTAGATACCAAACAAGAGTGTTCCCATGACTGATCCCTGTGGTACTCCACTTGTCTGGAGCTGGATTTTGAGTTGGCTACTTTTACAGTGTGGGTTCTGTCAGTAAGCCAATTGGCAACTCATCGAGTGACGTAGGGATTAATGCCCAGCTTAGTAAGTTTATCAATGATTCCAGAGTGGAGGATGGTGTCGAAGACCTTGGCGAGGTCCAGAAAGGCTGTGTGGACTGCCTTGCCCTCGTCCACGGCTCTGGAGAATGATTCGACGAAGTCAATCAGGTTGAGGAGACAAGATCGGCCCTTTACGAAACCAAACTGGGTGGAGTCCAGTGTTTGAAGGTTGCCAATGTCTTTCTTTATAAGTTCCATGATAATGCATTCCATGACTTTGCAGATCAGGCTCGTCAAACTGATGTGAAGATAGTTCCCGGAATACAAGGTGGATCCACCCTTGTGGAGTGGGATAACTGTAGCTGTGCGCTACTCATTCAGCATGAAGCCTGAGGTGAGGCTATGATTAAACATGACACTTAGGTGAGGTGCCAGTTCATTTTATAGTTCATGTAGTACACAGCCCGGGATGTCGTCTTGTTCCATGGATGCTGTATTCTTAGCTTTGGAGAGTACATTTTTTACCTGTGTGGCCATGATTACCGGAATTTGGCAATCGTTTGGTATTGAGATGGGCCCTTTAGGGGTGAGGGGGGGATGAAGTTGGCACTTAATCGATCTACCAGGATATTGGCAATAACCTTGGGATCAGTATATTTAATGACATTCTGTTGTAGCTCAGAGCAGATCTGAGCATTGCCATTTAGATTCTTGACATAACTATAGAATGCCTTGTGGTTGTCCTTGGAATCTTTGGAAATTTTATTTTCGTAACTAGCTTTGGAGGATTTTATGAGGGATCTCAGCTTCTTACTGAGGCTGTTAAGGGAGTATTTTGCATCCTGGGATTTTCCTCTTTTCTGCAACAGTTTCTTCCTTCTGTTGTATAGTTTGTTTATGGCAGGGGACCACCAGATTGGCTTCCTTTTTTTGGAGGAGTGCATCTTGGTTCTATTTGGACTGGCACAATTCGTGCATGAGTGGATGTGCTCGTACAGTGCCATAGTGTAGGATTCTGCAGTCGAACTTTCAGTTCCCATTTGCATGGGTATCATGAACTTTGTCACTTCTGACTTGAGTAGTGTGAAGTTAGCTCTGGAGAAGTTTTTTATGGAGGTTTCTCTACTGGGGGGTGGGATGTGGACATCAAGGGTGATTAGCTTATGGTCAGACCTGATCAACAAGAGGGTTTCCATTGGTGTGGAGCATCGATCTCCCATGTTGGTAATGACCATGTCTAGGATATTTGAGCCCCTGGTGGGACTATGGATTAGTTGCAAAATTCTGCCACATTGTCATTTATATTTGCTTCTGAAAAAGGGAGGTGTAAGATGTGTCCTCTTTATTGGTGCCCCTAGTGTGTTGGGCATGTAGTGTAGTTTTCTATGTAACAGACATCTTAAATATCACATGTGATGAAGGGGATTCACAAAATTGTGTGAAGGGATAAATCAACCATGAAAATTGGGAATTGTTGTTTGTCTTTCAGATTTTCCCGGTTAGTGGTCTCCACAGCAGAACTCCCGTCCGCTAATGATTGGCAGTAACTTTTCACGAACGCAGAGATGCCAGCTCAGTGTTCAACCTTCAACGAAGGCACGCCCATTTACACATGTCTTTCAAACGCCCACGCAACCACGAGGAGGACATGCAGACTCCACACAGAAGGCACTCCCCGCACTCCAGCCGAGAATCGAACAGAAGAACCTCTTGCTGTGAGGCAACAATGCTACTGCTGCACCACCGCGGATAACCATGAAAATTGGGAGTATACCTCAGAAAATAGTAACATCAGTTGCAGAAGTAAATCAAACCTGAAAATAGGGAGGTTAGACCAAAACAGGCCAAGTTTAGAAGTCTGATACCAACCCACTTATCTCTGTCTACATTCTGATCTGTCAAGACTCTAACAGTGCCCTTTTGAGTGCCAGCATTTTGAACAACAGTCATATGTCCCCTTATCCTTTAAACATACTAGCAACCTTTCCAATCTCAAGACCAATCTAAAAAAATATCTGACACCAGGAATTGTACATGCACAACTCTCAAAACAGATGCATGACCATCTACTCACTGTAACTATCCCTTTCTTACTCTAAATTCACTAATACCTCCATATCTTAGCAGGTAGTAATGGCTCAACATCAAAAAGAAGCTCTCACTTTAATGATATCATACTAGTAATATATATGTGCCTACCTCTTCAGTCAATACTTACTGCAATTTATTTTCCTCTCTTTTATTCTTCATAACATTCTCATCTTTCTCATAGTATGCCCTTAACTTTCCCTCTTGCTCTTTACTCCCCCTCATCTCATTCTGTTCCCCTGATTATTTTGGCAGCAGAATACTGTTATTTTTTAGCTCCATACATTATTAGAATTTTAGACAATATTTTGAATAACTAGGTATTCGCTTGCTTGATGTAGGTTTTCATCTTAAGCAGTGTGTCTTGCTACTTGCAGTACATATTCTTAATATTTTTCTAAATGTATTTGTCTGTGTTTGCGTCTGTTGTGGGGATTTTTTCCCCTTGTATGTAATTACTTATCAGCTACTTTAAAATGTTTTTGTTGTCCCTTTCTCTCCAACTCATTGTAAAATATTTAATCTGTTGCTGGTCTTTCTCCTCTTGTATATAATTACTCAGTTACTATTTTAAAGGTTTTTGAATCTGCTGTGGAGGTTTTCTCCCCAGGCCTTCCCTGAAAATAGGCCATTGGCTCAGTCGGACTTTCCATGTTTTTAAAGAAAAAATAACCATCTACACTCAATCAGTTGGCAACTGTAACTCAAATATTTTTAAATTCAAGCATTGAAAATGTCAAACGGTCACAGAAAAAAAATAAGTGCTTTCCTTTTGCAATCCAGTGACTAAAAATAATCCTCAACAAAACCATATGGCCAAGTTTGTGTGAAGAGTGGTGCTGTAAGGGGCAGAGATGGCACACATGACTAAGGTGGAGTAGGGGGTGTTGCCAGTTTTTGGTTTTGAAAGTGGATTCCTACATTCTCGTAGCAACTAGAAGGATTCTTCCAACATTACACCTTTGAATTTTATGTTGCTTGCATTTCAGGGCAGCTGTTAGTTGTTTTTGCCTCATAGTTTTCCTTGTATTTTGATTGTTAGCTTTGTCAGACACAGAACTTTAGTATTTTACCATGAACAACATTTTGACCCATTTACTATAGTATAAGAGCCTTCTGAGGGGCATTATTTATTTGGATGTTCCTCTTAAGGTTTTTAATCTATCTTGGGAATTTAATGTTTTAAATCATTTAACTGTCCTGTAAGATATAATCCTTTGACATTATCTTGGAGAACTGTATTGTTTTTATCTTTTTCTTCAGTCGTAAGAATTTGAGCTTCAGGCTCTTAGGTGTAAAGAATCATACCTGTTTTTTTTTTCAAGAGGACTGCAAGTCATTAAAAACTAATCCCAGATTTCTTCTGAAAGTAGTTTCATATTTTAATTAGAACCAGCTTCTTCAGATATTGTTATACCTTCCAGGAAAATATAATCCTTTGAATGTTGTCCTAGCAAAGTAGATATGAAGAGAAGAACTCACTAGCATGTGTTAAAAAAGTCATTAATTTTGATTGACCGGTTCTAAGTTGAGTTATTCCATCACAGATAAATTCTTGCCAGGGTCTATTAAGACCCACTCAAGTAGAGCTCTTACCAACTTTGCTGTTTGATTCAGAAGATTTCTTCCCAGGGTACCGGAGATGCCGTGACCTGGTTTAGCACCCATATTTTCGAGCATCACTGTTTGGAGACTGTTTCTAAGCATACCTCTCATCCTCTTAGAGTAAGAAATCTTGACAAAGCCATAAGTAAAAGTGGGACAAAGGCACAAAAAATAGGGACAAATTTTTAAATATTGATCTTGCAAACTTAGAAAGTTGATAGAATAACAGGTTTTGCATTAGCATGTATTTTCTGAAGGGTATGACGTCTGTAGCTCAAATGTCATTATTTTCTAACTTCAGTCTTTAATGAATTATCACTAATTTTACAGAAAACCACAATTTTATGAAAAATGGACCAAAAATATGAATCAAAGATCTGGATAGTCTGCAAAAATCTGTACAGTTGAGAGGTATGTTTCTAAGACTAGGCCAAGAAGCCTTCTGTAAATCCATTGTACCCCTCCTTTGTAGAAACAACTCCTCAGGCATGCATTGGTGAATATCCATTTGCTTTCCAGTCTGTAAAATTATTCTCCTGGTGTAACTTCATGAACTGAAATAAGACTACAACAGCCTTCAGTCCGAAAAAAGACACGAGTTGCAGCAGCAACATAAGCAATCTTACTACCCTCTGCTCCCTGCATAGTGAGCTCAGTGCTTATTTGTGTTTGTGTAGTGATGGGTCATTCTCTTCTGCCCAGAGGAGGGTCTCCTCTTCCTTTTGTGAATGTTTTTCCATTCCTATCTTTGACAGTGCCACCATTCCAGATACAAAGGTAGAGCAACTGAGAAAGTTGTAGAAGTTTTCTTATAACACCCTCTTAATTTAAAATCATAGGTGAAGACACTCTTGCTTTCTCTCCATTGAAATTTTGAGTTGATGGCATTGGAAACTCCAGAAATTTCTTACACATTAACACTTTGCTGGTAAAATGACGGAAATGGCCCTTTTGGACAGCAGATATTAATTGCTTTTCTTATTGCATTGCCTCAGTTGTTGGCTTACTGCAAACAACTGGCTCATCGTATTCCACTATGCACATCTGTACCTTTGCTGTTTCCAGTTACTTAGTGACTGGAGCAGTTTGCTGTATGTCAGTACATAGCCTATTAGATTTTTTTGTGGTAGGTGTCTCTCTGTCCCCGCATCTCATTATGGACTTTGTCATTTCTTTGTCTTTTTGCAATTGTTAGAGATATTGAGGAGCGCTCACTCTGCATTCCTTAAGACCAACTGTTCCTAAAGATTTAAAATAGTTTTTATAGAAAACATTATTCTTATCTGTAATTACATTAGTTAAAGAGGGTACTGAACTACATGATCTGAAGTAGTTAACTTCATTTATCTGCAACCTGTGGGTATTCGGATCCATATCGGATCCGAGTTGTCTTTGGGCCTATGTTTTTTCTCCTATTCCCCTTAAAGAATCTGTTTAAGTTAGAGGATTCTTTCTCTTTAGCCCCCTTTTTTTCTTCAGGGCTTCTTCCCCTTTTCTTAAGGAGTCACCGTTTAAGTTAGAGGTGTCTCCTCTGGTTGGAGGAGACTGTTTAACTTAGAAACTTCTCCTCCTCCCACCCCTTTCCTTCCTAATAAAAAAAAAAAAAAAAAAAAATCTCTCTATACTTCTTTCTATTGCAGTTATTGTTAGCTGTTGTTGTTGTTGTTGCTAGTAGTTGGTTTACAAGATGTCTAAAGATTTTGTTAAGGAGTTTGGTTTTAAAAAGTGCGATTCATGCACCCAGAAAATGTCTCTAATGACGGACACACAAGTTGTGTGTATTGTCTAGGAGCAGTCCATCTCCAGGACTCTTGCTCCATTTGTCATTGCTTTAGTGCAAGGGTTTTACAGGAGAGAAAAAATAAACTCATTGTGAGGGGTTTGTTGAAAGGCCCTTTTGAAGCAGGTAATCAGGCCTCAAAATCGGACAAGACAAAAAAGTCCGCTTTGTCAGCTCTGGTGTCTGAGCCATCAAGCAGTCACAAGGATACACTATCTTCGGAACCGAAGGTTCTTGGTTCTGACAAACCTGGCCCTCCCTCAGTTCCATCTGAATCTTTGGAACTGTTGCAGAGCCGAAAAAGGAGTTTGTCACCATCATTGGAGCCAATACACTCAGTGCTGCAATCTCCTTTATTACAGTCTGTGGCAGGTAGTCACAGGTCATCGACCCATTCCTCTCGATCCTCCATATTATTGGACAATGACGTTGAGTGGGTGTTGGAAGAGGTTGCTGCAGATGCGGGCCCTAGCAGAAATTCTTTCGAGCCCATCCCATTGGATCATGGAGCCAACCACTGTATCTCAGATACCATCTATTCCTCCTCCAACTCGGACAAGTTCGGAGCCAGAGTGTCAGGAAGTCGTTGTGCTGGAACCAGCGGAGCCAATAATCTCCCACAATATTTCAGCACCGACGTCTGCTCCGATCTAGTCTATGCTGTCTTCCATAGAGGGATCTGGGAGCAGACACTCCCTGGTCGGCTCCGGGGGAGAGAGAAGAGTCGAACCCTTGTTGGAACCGACTCTCCCACTTGGCGCTTCGGCACAGGTGAGTTCATCTCCCACATCAGCCTTGGAGCCACCCTTCTCAGCACCGGGGAGATCTCCCAGTCCTTTGGGACTGGAGTCTCTCTCTCGGCCCAGGATCGCGGTGCCTTCGAGGTGATGCCGAGTGTGTTCTCCACTGAGTCTGCTCCACCTTCGGCTCCAGCTACTCTTCCCCCTAAAGGACCGGTGTCTACTGCTTCATCATCCCTCCATCAGCCCCAGAGTAGAGAGTCAGTGCCCCAGGAAACCTCAATGGGTGGAACCTCCCTAGAACATCCCCCCAAAACAGTGTAAGAGGAAGCACATAGACTCCCCTGAGTCTGTCACTTCTGATACTGACTTAGAGGATTCAGAAGGGTCCCCATGCTCGCCCTCTGAGGATGTCTTTTTCAGACATCCTTGAGATCCTTAATCAGAGGGGCGGATGGAAATCCATCTCCCCTTCTGAGGAAGAGTCGGTATACCTGGAGGCATTTGGCTCTCGCCCCTCCACCTCTTGGGTGTCTCCACCCTTCGATCCGCTCCTGGGTGTTGTGAGTCAGAAGATGTGGGACTCTCCGGAGTCAGTGGACCCCGTTCCGAGGACGCCAAATAAATTCATTATGGCCCCAGAGGATAGACAATATTTAACAAAGGGAGTTCCAGTAGATGCGATGGTGGTGGCAGGGGCCACAAAGGAGGAGTTAGCTGAAACTTCTGCATCTGTCCATCCACCGAACAAGGAGTCTCATATGATGGACAGATACGGGAAGCATATCTGTCCATCGTACGAGACTCCTTGTTCAGTGGACAGATACTGGAAGCATATGTTCTCCTCAATGGCCTTTACCTTTCGGTCACTGAATTACTTATAACATTTCACCCGACTCCAGAGGGATCTCCTGAAAGAGCTGGGAGATACCCTACAAGGTGCTACAGCTCAGGGTTTATCTGATGAGATAAATTCCCAGCTTGTGACCTTAACTTCTATCACAAACTCCTCCATGAGCCTCATTTCCTACACAGCCGATGGAGCGAGCAGGGCAGCAGGCACCGGAATAGCTCTTATGAGACATTCCTGGATGCGCCTTTGCGAGTTTGCTGAACCCTTCAGATCTTCCTTTATTGACACCCCTTTTGATGGCTCGTCCATGTTCGGGCCGAAAGTAAAAGAGACTCTCACCAGGAACCAGCAGGATGGCAAGACTCTCTCTGCCATCGGAGTTTATTTTTCCACCCCTACCAGACCTTATCCTACCAGACCTTATCCTAAAGGTCAGAAGAGCAGAAAAATGTGGTTCCAGAAGTCCAAAGGAGCCTTGCCGGATGCTCATGGTGATCCTTCCCCCAGGGGCAGAGGGGAGAATAGCAATGGAAGACACCATCCACGCAGCAGGGTGGGTCCGCAGAACCAGGGCGACATAGATATGTTCTCTGTTCGGTCCTCCCAGCGCTCCTGAAAGGAGGCCTGACTGTCCGCCTCTGGTGGCAGTTGAGGGAAGACTATCACTGTACCCAGAATTGACTCAAGACAAATGGGTACAGTCCATTATATCCAGGGGATACAACATTCCTTTCCACTGTCCACCTCTTCCATCAAAGTCTATCCCAGACATTCCACCCAGTCAAAGGGATCAAGCGCCCCTAGAAATTCAAAGGTTGGTAGAAAAAAAGAGTCATCCAAGAAGTCCCAGTAGACCAGATTGGATCCAGAATTTACTCAAGGTTCTTTTTAGTTCCAAAAAAGACAGGGGACTGGAGACCAATATTGGATCTCATCAGACTAAACAAGTTGGTAAAGAAGGCAAATTTCCGGAAGCTAACACTGCAGTCTACACTCCCTTTTCTGGGACAAGACAATTGGATGTGCTCTTTAGATCTTCAGGACGCGTACTACCATATAAAGATGGAAAGGTGCTCCAGAAGATTTCTACACTTCCGGCTGGGATCCAGTCATTACCAGTTCAGAGCTCTGCCCTTTGGCCTCACTACAGCCCCCAGAGTGTTTACCAAATGCATGGCAGCAGTCACAGCTCATCTGAGACAACAAAGGATTCCAGGTGTTTCCATATTTAGACGACCGGCTCCTGACTGCCACCACCAAGCACCTTCTATTCAGAGCCAGGAACTCCACCATCCATCTCTGCTCAGAGCTAGGCATTACTGTAAATACAGAAAAATCTGCCTTTTTGCCATCACAGTGCATTACCTTTATATCCAGATTTAAACACAAACAATATGGTAGCAAAATTGCCTCAAGAGAGAATACAAATGCTATGCAGTCCAGTATCTATCCTACTCAACTGTCTTACTCAAAAAGAAAAAGGTGCAAGCAGAATTCATCCTCAAGGTCTTAGGCTCAATGGCATAACACTAGTCCCACTGGCACGACTACACATGCGGATATTACAGTGGCTACTCTTCGTTCAGTGGCCCATACAGGAGTTACCCATGTCTAAAAAGATTCTCATTACGGATGCCTGCAAGAAGGACCTACTATGGTGGCTTCAGTCCACTCAGGTAACAATGGGCAGACCATTTGTACTTCCCCAACCTGTTGCTACAGTAACCACAGATGCGTCCCAGATAGGGTTGGGGGAGCATTATCTGGGACAGACTGTCCAAGGGGTTTGGAAAGATCATGAGTACCATTTGCACATCAATGTCTTAGAGATGAAGGCGGTGCTTCTGGTGTTGCAAGCATTTCATAACTCTCTTCCCATGGGGACTATTGCAATTCAGACAAACAATATATTGGTGGTATGGTACATCATCAAACAGGGGGGAACCAGATCCTACCACCTATATCGAGAGGCCTAGAGAGTTTGGCAATGGGCAATTTCTTCTCAGCGTTTTCTGACAACAATGCACATCCCGGGGGAATCCAACGTAATAGCAGACAGGCTAAGCAGAGCAATTCTCATGCCTCACTAGTGGTCCTTAAATCAGGAAATTGCGAATCAAATTTTTCGCAAATAGTGCCAGCCTTGCTGCGACCATTTTGCCACTCCATTCAATGCCAAATGCAACAACTACTTTGCCCTCAGTTCCCCTCCAGGAGAGTCACCGAGGGATGCAGTCATCCATGATTAGCCCCCGGGACTTCTTTATGCTTTTCCCCCGTTTCCATTGATTCCAAAGGTTATTCAGAAAGCCAAGTCGTTGAGTCACAGGTTAATTCTCATTGCTCCTTATTGGCCTCGTCAGATTTGGTTTCCCTTCCTTTGACCCCACCTTCAGGAGGACCCGTGGATCCTGGACCTAATGCCGGATCTTCTGATGCATCAGTCAGGAATGCTCCATCCTGCTCTTCAGAGCTTCAAGCTGATGGCTTGGTTGCTCCACTTCCAATTTTAGCCAGGCTTCCAGAATTATCCCCTGCAGTACGTCACATTCTGGTTTCCTCACACAAAAAGACAACTAGGAAACTTTACGCAAGCAAATGGAAGAGGTTCTCTTGTTGGGCGGACAAAAAACATGTAGATCCCTTTACAGCCCCTATACCTTCAATTTTGGAATTTCTAACAGAAGTCTTTAATCAAGGAGCAGCAGTGGCCACTGTTTGAGTACAATTAGCTGCTATATTTAATTATCATGTGGGAGACCTTGGAGCCAATGTAATATCCCATAGATTATGCAAAGCTTTCCTCAGGGGTACCTTTCTGTTAAGACCACCCTTAAGAAAACCCCTCCTCTCCATGGGATCTAAATTTAGTATCATCATGTCTGATCCTTCCTCCCTTCGAACCAGCATCCTCTTGTTCACTAAAATTCTTATATTGGAAAACAGTCTTTCTAACAGCAATTTCTTCAGCTAGGAGAGTTTCAGAGTTGCAAGCTTTGTCTATCTTTCCTCCATATTTGATTTTCATCAAAAATAGAGTTTCCCTCAGAACAAATCCTTCCTTCCTTACCAAAAGTTTGTTCTGAAGCAAATTTAAACCAATCTATAGAATTGCCTGTGTTGTTTTCCTAGCTATGGCAACAAGGCAGAATATAAGCTTCACCAATTGGATGTGCATAGACAGTTGCGTTTTTACTTGCACAGGACCAAAGATATCAGAAAGTTAGATCAGTTGTTTGTTTCCTATGCAGAAAACAAAAAAAGCTTGGCAGTCTCAAAAGTTACTTTGTCCAAATGGCTTACTGAGACCATCACCTATGTCTGTAATTCTCATAATAAAGAACCGCCAGGGAAAGTAAAAGGACATTCAACTAGAGCGATGTCTACTTCCATTGTCTTTCAATCCAGACTTCCATTGGATTCAATTTGTGCTGCTGCTACATGGGTTAATCCTCACACCTTTATCTCTCATTGCAAAGTAGATGTGCCCCCCCCCAGAACAGGGCATCCTTTGGTTACACTGTCCTGAAGAGTTTATTCCCTTGAGCCACCCAAGAAAAAGGTGCTGGGGACTCTGTCCCAACCAGCAAGAATGAAGGCGAGATAGGACAACATAACATAAAGAAGTTATGTACCCACCGTAATGTTCCATGTTTGTTGACCAGTATCTCGCCTTCATTCTTGCATCCCACCCATCCATCCCCCCTCCTGGAGGATCTAGAGGACTTTACAATTGGCTAATATGGTCTGATTCCCTTCTTGCCTCTTTACCTTTATAACTAATATATTTCATAAATTTTCCTTTCTGTATGTTAGCATATTCTAGGGAATACTCTCTCAAATGAGATCTGGGGAACAGCCACTAAGCAGCATGGGATAGGTTGTAGCTTCGAGCCAGTTGAAGCTCTTGAACTTTGGTATGTGGCCGAGTCGGAGCCGAAGTTCGACTCCAAACCCAACCAGCAATAATGAATGCGTGATACTGGACAACAAACATGGAACGTTATGGTGAATACATAACTTCTTTTCATCTCCCATTACATCACCCTTTTGAAGAGAACAAAGGAAAATGTTTTGCTGTTTAGTAGGTATGTGTATACAGCTGAGGCACACCAAAAAGATAAAGCACTTCTTAATGATTCTCAGCTTTTTCAAAAAGTAAAGATAACTGTAAAATTACCTGTCACATTAATTAGATTAAAATTGTATTGTGTGTAGCATTAAGTATAGTAAGCCTTAAACTAAGGCCAGGTAAAATTCACTTTTCTAGGACTGTGATTTCTTCTGCTTTCTTTCTTTGCATTAATATGATTTTGAGAGGTATCATTTTGGCTGCAATTTGGTCTCATGTTAGATTCACATCTATCAGTCAGGCATTATAAACGTGTAATTTCCAGGAAAAGAACTTCCTTAAGTAGGGATATATTAGAAGGCATCTTGTAAGAATCCGTCGTTTTTAAAGGTCTGTTGTATGCATCTGTCAAGGTTCATGCCTCAAGCCATGTCTGCTTTTCTGTCATTACAATCAGCAGTGCTCTCATCTGTTTAAAAACAGTTCCTTAAAGGGGTCATTCACATGTCACCTCATAGTAAAGAAGTAGCATCACCTTGAGTTCTCAGTTTTGGGTTTGATAAGCTAACCGTACCATTATTTGAGCTAGCTGCTTTCACTACTTTCACAATGCTATTCTGAATGCTTTCTCTTTTGGTAGCTTTCACCCCATTTAGACGGATCTGTCTGAACTTTGGAGTCTCAGGTATAGACACTGAACCCTCCTTAAAACAGATGTGCCAGTATTTTTCCCTCCTCATAAAACGGAGTGGGGGGTGAGGGTGAGTATTGCATTCTCTTGATGCATGCAGACAGCTTTGATTTTACCTAAACAGCGCTATACTAAGTAAAATATCAGGCAAGCTACATGTGTCCTTTGCAAAGGGAAATGAAGGGAAGCATGCCAACAAACCAAGTATCTGTTAAGTGAATTTCCAGATGTATTACCTTTTGTTGCCTCCACCATGGAAAACAAATACCTGATAGTGTTACATCTCACTGTACCAGGACCATGGCTGCTATCACAACTTTTCTTAGAGGGATTCCCAGCTAAGCTTTTCTGGACGCAGCCACTCCCATTTTCTTTCCACATTTTTGCTAGGCATTGGAACTTGGGAGCCATGATGTTCTTTGTGTTTTACTGCTGCAGTCATTACATTTGGGTTATCTGCCTGCAGGTAGCCCTCAGTCAGCCTGAATATCAAAGTCTTGGATCCCTGCGTCGGATGCTGTCTCTTTTTCCATGACTTCAGGTCATCAGGTATAAAACATGCAGCCGACGCCATTACATCAGTCTTTCTTGCCGTGTGGTGCCCGAAGCAGAAGCAGTTCGCAAGTGCTGATCGGCCAACTCCTGAAATTTTCGTTTTCGAGTTTCAGAATCGAAGTCTTCAAAAATACCCTGTTGGGGATCCTTTTTCTTGCTCTTAACCGATGTCAGTAAAAGTTAACAGTTGTATTACCTGTGGAAAGCAAATACCTCATAAAGATTTTCATTTGTACTGCATTCCTTGCTTAGGCCCAGACCACGATGTCCCTCGCTCTCGGTCTTGTGCCTTATTCAACCCAAGACTATTCGTCATTGGTCTATTTTTGCTGCAAATTATTTTGGTTCTGGGTTTAACTATCCAGTAATGGCTTTGGTAAGCCATCCGACTACCGACATTCCGAAAAAAAACTAAAGATAAAGACAGAGACATACCACATAGGTCCAAAACTGACAACAACGCTTCCGTTAAGCTAGTCGCCAGTTCGCCAGTACTCAGTGAGGTGCTTTCGCAGCCCCTGATGCCCGCTACTTCAGATTCGCAGGCCTCTACATTTGGAGTCCGGTATGCCGCGAGATGCTTCTTCGACTATCGACTATGGAACTTGTGGATATCTCTACCCTGGATGGGTCCGGAGCCGCTGTGCAGGCCCCCGGCTTCTGAAGGTGTATTCAGGCCTACAGATCTGCATTTAAAACCTACGCCATCTTCTTCATCAAGGCCTAAAACTCGACCCACGCCTAGAAAACAGACGTCCAAACTGCATGGTTAGGCCCATATGCCTAAAAAACAAATGCTTAGAATGGCTGAAGACCTTATTACTTTAATTAGGGGAAGCCAGTTTTCCCCCTCTAAGAGACCTAGCACTGATTTTCCTTCTGATTCTTCTGATCAGGATTCTGAAATTTCTGTTTCTTCTGATTACCAGGATTTGCCCTTATCCACCTGTGAGGATTCTGATGCTGAGGATTCCATTCCCTCTGCTTCCCCTCCAGAAGATTTTTCTTTGCTGAAACATTGCACTCTCTTAGGGAGCATTTCCACTGGGTAAACCAAGATTACTCCGACTCCAAAAAAGAGGTTTAAGGAATTCTTACTCCTCCCTCAACACAGGCCTTTAGCTATCCCTCCTGTTCTGGACATTGTAGATGATGCCTTCTTGGAATCTAGCCTGGCCCCAGACACTTTACTTCCAGCTCCCAGAAAACCTGACAGGTATTACAGAGTACCTGACTCTCACAAGTTCCTCTTCAAGAATCCTGCTGCGGATCCAGAGACCATTTCCCAAGGACCAAAAGGCATTAAGGCTACTGCTGCCAAAAACCCTACCCCCTCTGATAGAGATTCCAGGGCCTTGGACAGATGGGGGAAGAATGTATACACCTCTGCTACTTTGGCCATTAGGGCCTTAAATTGCCAGTTTCATATGTTAAAGTATCAGCAGCATATTATGGGGCTACTTAAACAGAAAATGATGTTGATTCCTGACTGTGCTGAACATAAAGAATTACAGGATTTAATGCATTCTGCTAAACAAGTTGGTAAACATACTTGCAATGTGGTTTTGACTCTTTAGAAGCATCTTGCAGGGCTGCTGTTACTGCGTCTGTACTTAGAAGTCCTGCTTGGTTTAAGGAGTAAAACTTGCCATATCATGTTAAAGCTAAATTACTGGATGCTCCCTTAAACCAAGACCGCCTGTTTGGCAACAAAGCAGAAGAAGTTCTTAAAAAGATGGGGGAAAAAGCTAAATCTATGCAAACTGTTAAAGATTTCATGCAAGTACAGCCTCCCAGATTTAGTAGGCATTGGCCTTCTAAAAATTGGTCTTTTCCAGTCTCTTCCAGGCTTTCTCAGTCCAAACCCAGGAACAGCAGACCACCTAGGCTACAGTCTCAAGAAACACACAGGCCTAAGCAGTGGGGGGGCTCCCACTTACAAAGCTGGAAGTAGTAAGACACCCCCCCTATGGAAAAATGTCGCAATGACTTTAACTCTTCCAAGCCCTGCTCAACTGCCTGCTCTCTTAGGGGGAAGCTCGCACTGCATGGAAAAAACTGGGAACTCATTACCCAGGACAAATGGGTTTTGAATATAGTTTCCCAAGGATACAGATTCCACTTCCACACCCTACCAATCCCAAACGGTTGGCCAGACCTACCCCCAAATCAGTGGGCAGAGGCTCAACAGCAGGTTCTTGCTCTTCTAAGTATCAGGGCTATTCAACCTGTCCCAGCAGAAGAAAAGGCACAAGGTTTTTATTCAAGACTTTTCCTGGTATCCAGAAAAGACTGCGCCTGGTGTCCTATCCTGGACCTCTCTATTCTAAATACTTTTTTGGTAATCCCAAAATTCAAGATGCTAACACTTCAACAGCTGCTTCCTATGCTAGGCAAAGATGCCTGGTTGGCAGCCTTAGACTTAAAGGAAGCTTACCTGCATATTTCAATAAGGGAATCTTGCAGGAAATACCTACGCCTCAGGGCAGGCTCCATGCACTATCAGTTCTCTGCACTTCCCTTTGGCTTATCTACTGCGCCCAGGGTATTCACAAAGTGCCTAGCTCCAGCCATTGCATTCTGCAGGCAGAGAAATATTCAAATATACCCATACTTGGACGATTGTCTGATTCAGGCAGAAAGCCAGGAATTGCTATTAAAACATCTGGCATTCATAAATAAACTTCTAAACTCACTGGGGTACACCATAAATCAAAAGAAGTCTCACCTGGTACCCTGCCCAGCAAATTGTATTCCTGGGAGCAAGCTTGAATACAACTTCCCAGATGGCTTTCCTCACTCCAGAGAAACAAGTTTATTTTGGCAACCTACTTCAAACTACTGGGCACAAAGACCCAGCTATCTGCAAGGACCCTGGGGTTCATGGCCTTTTGCATTCTACTAATTTCATATGCAAGACTGCATATGAGGAAACTACAATGGTATCTAAAAAGGCTATGGTGTCAACATTCTCCGGACCTGGAATCAATGATTCCTATCATTCCTTGTATAAAGACGAGTTCCTTTGGTGGGCAGAGGCCTGCTACCACAACAAGGGGCTCCCATTCACTCTACCCCCTGCCACCCATACCCTAACAACAGACGCATCAGACTATGCATGGGGGGCTCACTTGGCAGGGCAGTGCATTCAGGGCAAATGGAACCTGAGACAGATGCACCTGCATATCAACCAAAAAGAAATGTTAGCTGCACAGAATTCCCTGACAACCTTCAAGGACCACATTCTTCCAGGACAATTATTGGCAAAGACAGACAACACCACAGATGTTCTTCGTGTTTCACTGTTGCAGTCATTACATTTGGGTAATCTGCTGGCAGGTTGCCCTCAGTCGGCCTGAATTCCAAAGTTTTGGATCCTGGGTCAGTTGCTGTCTTCTCTTCCATGACGTCAGGTCATCAGGGGTATAAAACATGCAGCCAACGCCATTTTCTTTAGTCTTTCTTGCCACTCAGTGCCCAAAGCAGAAGCATTTCGCAAGTGCCGCTCGGCCGACTACTGAAATATTCGGGTTTGAGTTTCAGCACCAAAGTCTTCACTAAAGCTAAGTACCCCATTGGGGAAACTTTTTTCTTGCTTTTTACCGATGTCAGAAAAAAGTCAATAATTGTATTACTTGTGGGAAGAAAATACCTCATAAAGATTTCCATTTATACTGCATTCCTTGCCTAGGCCCTGATCACAATGTGCTTGGCTGTCGGTTTTGTGCTAGATTTAACCAATGCACTATTAAGCATCGGTATATTTTTGCATCAAAATATTTTGGAAACAGATTTAACTACCCAGAAATGTTGTCTGATAGCAATCCGACTACCGGAGTACATAAAAAAACACAAAGAAAAGGACTGAGAAATGCAGTCAAGATCCAAAACCAACGACGAAGCTTCTCCTAAGCCAGTCGCCGGTTCGCCAGTACTCAGTGAGGCACTTTTGCAGCCCTTGATACCCACTACCTTCGAGTCGCAGGCCTCTACCGACACCCATACAGTGTCCGGCATGCCGCAAGATACTCAAGGTATTGGACTCACAGATGTATCTCCCTCGGATGGATCCGAAGCCGCAGAGCAGACATCGGCTTCTGAGGGTGTATTCAGACCTCAACATTTATATTTCAAACCGACGACAGCTGCAAAACCAAAGGCAAAGACAACTTCTAAAACTAAAACGACTACGCCTGAGCCACGTGCACAGGCCTCTATGCCTAAAAAACAGATGGTCAAAATGGCTAAAGACCTTATTACCTTGACCAGGGGTACCCATCCCCCTCCAGATAAGTGGCCTAGGCAAGACACTGATTATGAATCTTCAGATCAGGTTTCTATTTCTTCTGATTCCTCTTCTGATCAGGAATTATCTATACCTCCCTATGAGGATTCTGATGCTGAGGAGTCTATTCCATCTGCATGTCCTCTAGAGGACTATTCATTTGGAGCAACCTTGCATACTTTCAGGGAGCATTTTCACTGGGAGAGTCAAGTCAGAATCAAAAAAGAGGCTCAGGGATTTACTTCTTCTCCCTCAGCACAAACCTTTAGCCATTCCCCCTGTTTTAGACATTGTGGATGATGTGTTTTTGGAGTCAAGCTTGACCCCTGACTCCTTACCTCCGGCTCCCAAAAAGCTTGACAGATATTGCAGGGTCCCTGACTCGCATGATTTTTTATTCAGAAACCCTGCTTCTGACCCTGAAACTATTTCACAGGGTCCAAAGGGAATTGAGGCCTCAACAGCAAAAAACCTTACCCCCTCTGACAGAGATTCAAGGGCACTAGACAGATGGGAAAAAAAGGTTTATACTTCTGCAACCTTGGCAGT
Organism: Protopterus annectens; assembly: GCF_019279795.1. Taxonomy (NCBI): domain Eukaryota; kingdom Metazoa; phylum Chordata; order Ceratodontiformes; family Protopteridae; genus Protopterus; species Protopterus annectens. Next base: position 1,033,145,623 of record NC_056747.1, on the reverse strand, counting down.
CAGGGCCTTAAACTGTCAATTTCACATGCTTAAGTACCAACAACATGTTATGGGATTGCTGAAACAGAAAATTATGTTAATTTCAGAATGTGCAGAAAATAAAGAATTGCAGGAATTATTGAATGCAGCTGAACAAGTTGGAAAGCATACTTTGCAATGTGGTTTTGATTCCTTAGAGGCCTCCTGCAGGGCCGCAGTTATTGGATCTGTGATTAGGAGGCATGCCTGGTTAAAGGAACAAAATTTGCCTGATAAAAGCTAAATTGCTAGATGCACCTTTACAGCATGATTCTTTGTTTGGTATTAAGGCAGAGGAGGTTTTAAAGAAAATGAAAGACAAAGCTAAGTCTATGCAAACTGTTAAAGACTTCTTACAAGTGCAGCCACCAAGATTCAGTAGACACTGACCTTCAAAAAATTGGTCCTTTCCTGTGTCAGACAGAGCTCAAAGGGGCAAATCCAGATGCCTAAAGGGTTCCATAAACCAGGGCGCAAGATTCATACAGGTCAAAGCATTGGGGCGCATCTACCTCCAAATCAGGGGCAGATAAAGTGCAGACCTACAGAAAACAGTCTCAATGACTTCCCTCTACCTACACCAAGCACTTATGTTTTGACAGCACCCTTAAGGGGGAAAATTAGCACTTTTTGCTCAAAATTGGCAGTTAATAACCCAGGACAAGTGGGTACTAAACATAGTATCACAGGGATACAGATTTCGTTTCCACACTCTGCCATTGGCAAACGGTTGGCCAGATCGAGGCACAGAAACAGGTTACATCCCTCATGGATATGGGGGCCATTCAACCAGTACCAGAACAGGAAAAAGGACAAGGTTTTTACTCAACTGTTCTTGGTACCCAGAAAGGACACGGCCTGGCGGCCAATACTGGATTGATCAATTTTGAACACATACCTGGACATTCCAAAATTCAAAATGCTGACTTTGCAGCAGCTTTTGCCCATGCTGGGCAAAAATGCTTGGCTGGGTGACATTAGACCTAAGAGAGGCATACCTGCCTAAAAGAGACAATCATGCAGAAGATACCTCAGATTTGAGGCTGGCTTAATGCATTACCAATTCTCTGCATTGCCCTTTGGCTTATCTACTGTGCCCAGGGTCTTTACAAAGTGCCTGACACCAATAATTGCATTTTGCAGACAAAGAAGTATACAAATATATCCTTACTTGGACGACTGTCTCAGTCAAGCAGAGAACAAGGACACTCTTCTTCGACACCTGGCATTTGTGAAAAGGCTTCTAACATGCCTAAGGTACATTATAAACGAAAATAAATCACAACTAGTACTCTCTCAATAGATAACATTCCTGTGTGCAGGCTTGAATACAACTGCCCAGATGGCTTACCTTACGCCAGACAAACAAAGGCAACTGACTACTTACTTCAAACTGATGGCAACAAAATCCCAGTCTTCTTACAAGACAAATTCTGCAGACTCTGGACTTCATGGCATCCTGCATCCTACTAATTCCATATGCAAGACTGCATATGAGGAAACTTCAGTGGTACCTAAAACGTTTATGGAGTCAACATTCACACAGTCTGGAAACAGTGATTCCTCTCATTCCTTGCCTGCAACAGGAGTTCCTATGGTGGGCAAAGGCCTGTCACCAAAAACATGGGACGGCCATTCACTCTACCCCCTGTCAGCCAAACCTTAACAGACGCATCAGATTATGTCTGGGGGGCCCACATGGTAGGAAGATGCATTCAGGGCATATGGGCACCAAAACAAATGCATCTACATATCAACCAGAAAGAGATGCTAGGTGTTCAAAATGCCCTAACAGCCTTCAAGGACTTACTTCATCCAGGACAACTACCGATAAAGATGGACAACACCACAGTCATGTGGTATATAAACAAGTAAGGGGGCACACACTCATACCCCCTTTGCAGATTAGCCATGGCACTGTGGGACACAACTTTGACCTACCAAATACAACTTCAAGCTTAATTCCTGCCAGGAAAACAAAACTCTCTGGCAGACGATTTAAGCAGAAACCTTATGGATCCTCACAAGTGGAAACTAAATCCACAAGTCTTCAGCATGATAACAGAGAAATGGGGGAGCCCAGACATAGATCTATTTGCATCTCCTCAAAATTATCAACTGAAAAGATTCTGCACAAGGACTTATCACAGACAAGCATGGAAAGTGGACAACCCTATCCTTCACTTGGAAAAACCTATCAGTTTACACCTTTCTTCCTCTGCCCCTTCTATCCAAGGTCCTCCTAAGAGTCAGACAAGAGAAGCCAAAGATGATATTAATTGCCCCGGACTGGCCCCGTCAATACTGGTACCCAATCCTAAGGAAATTGTCCCAATACCCAGCTTGGACCTTGCCTCTAACACCACAACTACTATCCCAGCAAAACAATCGGATCCTGCGCAATCAACTACAGACTCTAAACCTGGAAGCATGGCTAATCAGGTAATCATACAAACAACACCTCTCAGTAAAGCTGTGATGGATGTCATTTTGAAAGCCAGAAGGCCTAGTACTAGAAAATCTTATGCTGACAAATGGAAGATATTCTGTGTTTGGAATCAAGCACAAGGAACTGATACAGCAAAACCAAATATTCCTCAGATATTACAATACTTAACTGAGATGCTTGACAAGGGCCTATCTTTCTCATCAATCAAAATCCATGCTTGTGGCATTTCGGCTCATTACAACACAGAGCCACCAATCTTTTCTCATCCTTTACTAAAGTAGTGTCTTAGAGGAGCCAAATATTTAAGGCCCCCTAGAAGATCACCATTACCTGCATCAGTTATGTGTTGGAAAAACTCAGCCTGCCTCCATTTTAACCAGCTGCTACCGCTGATATAAAGTTCTTATCATGGAAGACAGCTCTGCTACTAGCAATTAATTCAGCTAGAAGAGTTTCAGAGCTACAGGCCCTCATGGCTGTAGAGCCTTTTATCATATTTTACCCGGACAGGGTGTCTCTGAGGACAAATCCTACTTTTATGCCTAAGGTGGTTTCCAGTGTGACTCTTAACAAAACAATTCATCTGCCAACTTTTTATCCAAATCCGCAGAACAAAGGGGAGAGAATTCTGCATTCCTTGGGCGCTCACAGACAGCTAAGATTCTACTTGAGTAGGATTAAAGCTCTAAGAAAAACTGAGCAATTACTAGTGTCATATGCTGCAGGATCAGTAGGAAAGGCCATTTCAAAGCAGACCATTTCAAAGTGGATAAGCCACTGCATCCATTTCTGCTACTTACACCATGGTAAACCTTTGCCCAAGGGCATTAGGTCTCATTCCACCAGAGCTGCAGCTACTTCAGCAGCCTTTCTCAGAGGAGTACCAACCAAAGACATTCTAGAGGCTGCTACTTGGAGTTCTGTTCACACCTTTACAAAGCATTACCATTTGCCTCTCTACTCTAAGTCCAATGCAGGCTTTGCCACTGCAGTGCTGCAGGGCTTATAGCTGCACGTAATGCTGTTTAGCTCCAGCCTCCCAACCATAGCTTTTGGATTCTACCCAAATGTAATGACTGCAGCAGTGAAACACAAAGAACATAGTACAGTAGCATAAATGTAGATGTTCGAGTGTATTCACTGTTGCAGTCCAGTTTACCCTCCCGCCATCCCCCTGTCATTCTTTATCTTTCCTTCACTATCTTCTACAACCTATGTGGTGCATTTGCATGTAGAAGAAGGTAAAGTTTATATTGATGCATGTATATATATATATATATATATATATATATATATAATATTGCTACCTTTTTGGGGGCACCTGACATCGGGGGCAAGAAAAACTAAAGAAAATGGTGTCGGCTGCATGTTTTATACCCCTGACAACCTGACGTCATGGAAGAGAAGACAGCAACCGACGCAGGACCCAAGACTTTGGAATTCAGGCCGTCTGAGGGCAACCTGCCAGTAGATTCCCCAAATGTAATGACTGCAACAGTGAATACACTTGAACATCTACATTTATGGTAAGTGTACACAACTGTACTTTATGTGGTACATAAACAAGCAGGGGGAACCCACTCGTACCCTCTCTGCAGACTAGCCATGGCTCTGTGGAACACAACCTTGAGCTACCAAGTGCATCTAGAAGCTCAATTCCTGCCAGGCAAGCTAAATTCACTGACAGATGACCTAAGCAGAAATCTTATGGACCCACACGACTGGAAACTGGAACCAAAGATGTTCATCGTGTTTCACTGTTGCAGTCATTACACTTGGGTTATCCTGCTGGCAGACCCGCAGTCGGCCCGAGTTCCAAAGTCTTGGTCCAGCGTCGGTTGCTGTCACCTCTTCCCTGACGTCAGTGCACCAGGGGTATAAAAGATGCAACTGACGCCATTTTCTTCAGTCTTTCTTGCCGCGCAGTGCCCGAAGCAAAAGCAGTTCACAAGTGCCGGTCGGCCGACTCCTGAGATTTTTAAAATTGAGTTTCAGAACTGAAGTCTTCAATAAAGCTAAGTACCCCATTGGGGAAACTTTTTCTTCCTCCAGACCAATGTCAGTAAAAGTTAATAATTGTATTTCTTGTGGGAAGCAAATACCTCATAAGGACTTTCACTCTTACTGTATTCCTTGCCTAGGCCATGACCACGACGTTACCAGTTGTCAGTTTTGTGCTAGATTCAATAAACGCACTATTAAACGTCGGTTTGATTTTGCTTTACATTATTTTGGCTGAAGGTTTAATTACATAATGTCGTCAGAACAACCGACGACCAGAATTTATAAAAAACGCAAAGACAAAGAAAAGGACAGGCATCCGAGGTCCAAAACCGACGACAAAGCCTCTTCTAGGCCAGTCACCGGTTCGCTGGTTCTCAGCGAGGCGCTTTTGCAGCCCCTGACACCCACTACCTCAGAGCCACAGGCCGAAACCGACAGCCACGTGGAAACACCGAGGCCTGTGGAAACTCAAGGTATTGGGCCTACGGAAACTATTCCCTCAGATGGGTCCGGAGCCGCTGAGCAGGCATCGGCTTCTGAGGGTGTTTTCAGACCTTCACAGCTTACAATTAAGCCCACTACAGCAGCCAAGGCAAAGACAAAAACACCATTAAAGACAAAGAAACAAGTACAGCATTCTCCTGAACAGTCATCCATGCCAAAGAAACAGATGCTTAAAATGGCCGAAGACCTAATTACTTTAATCAGGGGTTCCCATCCCCCTCCTGACAAAAGGCCTAGGCAAGACACTGACTATGATTCCTCTGACCAGGTTTCTATTTCCTCTGATTCCTCTTCTGATCAGGGATATTCTCTCCCTTCCTATGAGGACTCTGATGCAGAAGAGTCTATACCTTCAGCCTCTCCGCCTGAGGATTATTCTTTTGGGGAAACCCTGCACACCATGAGGGAGCATTTCCATTGGGAGAGCCAGGATTATTCAGAATCCAAGAAAAGGCTCAGAGACTTCCTTTTATTGCCTCAGCACAGGCCCCTGGCTACCCCCCCCCCTGTGCTTGATATTGTTGATAATGTTTTCTCTGAATCCAGTCTGTCTCCAGATTCATTACCCCCTGCACCAGTCAAGCAAGACAGGTACTATAGGGTCCCTGACTCTCACAAATTTCTTTACAAAAACCCCGCTGCAAACCCAGAAACAATTTCCCAGGGTCCCAAAGGGGTTAAGGCTTCCACTGCTAAAAAGCCTGTCCCCTCGGATAGGGATTCCAGAGCTCTGGACAGATGGGGGAAAAAAGTTTACGCTTCTGCTACTTTAGCTGGAAGGGCTTTAAATTGCCAGTTTCACATGCTTAAATATCAACAGTACCTCATGTCATTGTTAAAACAGAAAATGGTTTCAAATTCAGGAAGTCCTGACAGTAAGGAAATACAGGATTTATTGCATGCAGTTGAACAAGTGGGAAAGCATACTCTGCAATGTGGTTTTGATTCATTAGAGGCTTCTTGTAGAGCCGCAGTTACAGGCTCTGTTATTCGAAGGCATGCTTGATTGAAAGAACAAAGTTTACCTGACCATGTTAAAGTAAAATTATTAGATGCTCCACTACAGCATGATACTTTGTTTGGTGTTAAGGCAGAGGAGGTGTTAAAGAAAATGGAGGATAAAGCAAAATCAATGCAGACAGTGAAGGATTTCTTACAGGTTCAACCACCTAGATTTAACAGAAACTGGCCTTCAAAAAATTGGTCCTTTCCAGTGCAGACAGGCCACAAAGAGGCAGATACAGATGCCCAATAGGCAGATCTCAGCCCCAAGGCTCCTACAGACCTAAACAATGGGGTGCTTCAGCCCCCAAAGGAGGGGAAGACAAATCACAGCCTTATAGGAAACAGTCCCAATGACTTCCCTGTACAGATGCCAAGCACTTACCTTTTGGCAGCACCCTTAGGGAGAAAGCTAGCACTTTACTCAAAAAATTGGCACATAATCACCCAGGACAAATGGGTACTGAATATTGTTTCTCAGGGTTACAGGTTCCACTTTCACACTCTTCCAAAATCAAAAGGTATGCCAGACCTGCCACAAAACCAATGGGCAGAGGCGCAAAAACAGATTGTTGCTCTTTTGGACATGGGAGCTATTCAAACATTTCCGCAGCAAGAACAGGAACAAGGATTTTACTCAAGACTTTTCTTAGTACTCAGAAAGGACAAAGCCTGGAGACCAATACTGGACCTGTCAATCCTAAATACTTTCCTGGATGTTCCAAAATTCAAAATGTTAACACTACAGCAACTTCTACCCGTGCTGGGCAAGAAGGCTTGGCTAGTTACTTTGGATCTCAAGGAGGCATACCTGCATGTCCCAATCAGACAATATTGCAGAAGATGCCTCAGATTCATAGCAGACTCATTGCATTACCAATTATCTGCACTGCCCTTTGGCTTATCTACTGCACCCAGGGTCTTCACAAAATGCCTGGCACCAGTAATTGCATTTTGCAGACAAAAAGGAATTCAAATATATCCCTACTTGGACGACTGCCTTATTCAAGCAGAGAGCAAGGACATTCTTCTAAAGCATCTGGCGTTTGTAAAAAGATTACTAATTTGCCTATGGTACACAGTAAACGAAAAGAAATCAAAACTAGTGCCCTCTCAGGAGATAATATTCCTGGGTGTAAGCTTAAATACAACTGCCCAGGTGGCTTATCTCACACCAGACAAACAAAGGCAACTGACTCATTACTTTCAAATGATGGCAACAAAAACCCAGCTGCCTGCAAGAAAAATTCTGCAGGCCCTGGGCTTCATGGCATCTTGCATTCTACTAATTCCATATGCAAAACTGCATATGAGGAAACTACAATGGTATCTAAAAAGTGTTTGGACTCAGCATTGTCACAGCCTGGAGACAATCATAACTTTAATTCCCTGCCTACAACAGGAGTTTCGATGGTGGTCCCAGGCATATCACCACAACAAGGGACAGCCTTTCACCTTACCCACAGCCAGGCAGACAATAACAACGGATGCATCGGATTATGCCTGGGGGGCACATATGGCAGGAAAATGTATTCAGGGCACGTGGCCCAAGGAACAAATGCATCTTCACATCAATCAAAAAGAGATGCTAGCTGCACAGAATGCCCTGACAACTTTCAAGGACCAACTACATCCAGGACAGCTATTAATAAAGACGGACAATACCACAGTTATGTGGTACGTAAACAAGCAAGGGGGCACACATTCCTACCCCTTATGCAGACAAGCCATGACTTTGTGGAGCACAGCACTGACCTATCAAGTACATCTGCAGGCACAATTCCTGCCAGGAACAAAAAATACACTGGCAGCCGAATTAATCAGAAATCTCATGGATCCTCACGAATGGAAACTAAATCCACAGGTGTTCAGCATGATAACGAGGAAATGGGGGCGCCCAGACAGATCTTTTTGCCTCCCCTCGCAATTACCAAATACAGAAATTCTGCACAAGAATTTATCACTCTCAAGCATGGAAAGTGGATGCTCTGTCATTCAGCTGGAAAGGCCTGACAGTCTATGCCTTCCCTCCGATGCCTCTTATTACCAAAGTGCTCCTAAAAGTCAGACAAGAAAGGCCAAAAATGATCCTGATTGCCCCAGACTGGTCACACCAGCACTGATACCCAATCCTAAAGAGCTTGTCTCAAGGCCCAGCTTGGCTTCTTCCTCAAATTCCTCATCTTCTGACTCAACAAAACAATCAGATTCTGCACAATCAACTCAGAACCTTAAATCTGGCAGCATGGCAGATAATGTAGCCACTCAGACTGCACCTCTCTCTAAAACTGTTATCGGTGTCATTTTAGAAGCCAGGAGGCCCAGCACTAGGAAATCTTACGCAGAAAAATGGAAGAGATTCTGTGCTTGGAACCAGGCATAAGGGCTCGAACCACTTGTCCCAAATATACCTCAGATTTTACAGTACCTAACTGAGATGCTGGACAAAGGCCCATCTTTCTCATCAATTAAAATCCATGCCTCTGCCATTTCAGCCCATTACAATACGGAATCTCCTATTTTTTCACATCCTCTACTACGACAGTACCTCAGAGGGGCAAAAAATATAAGACCCCCAAGGAAAGCACCAGTACCAACTTGGGATCTCAATTTTGTTTTAAAAAAACTCACACTACCTCCTTTTGAACCAGCCAGCACAGCTTATCTTAAAATTCTTGGAATACTGCTCTGCTCCTAGCAATAACTTCAGCAAGAAGAGTCTCAGAGTTACAGGCAGTAATGGCTGTGGAACCTTTCATCATTTTTCATCAGGACAGGGTTTCTCTTAGGACAAACCCAACTTTCATGCCAAAAGTGGTTTCCAATGTAGCCTTGAACCAAACCATTCATTTACCAACTTTCTACCCAAATCCCCAGAATAAAGGGGAGAGCTTCTGCACACTTTGGATATACACAGACAGCTACGATTCTACTTGGGCAAAACAAAAGCTTTCAGAAAAACTGAGCAACTGTTTGTAGCCTATGCTACAGGATCACAAGGAAAGCCTATTACAAAGCAGACAATTTCAAAATGGATTGGACACTGCATCCGCTTCTGTTATGCACAACATGGCAAATCAGTGCCTAAGGGCATTAGGCCACATTCTACCAGAGCAGCAGCCACTTCAGCAGCTTTACTCAGAGGAGTACCAACCAAAGACATTTTAGAAGCTGCAACCTGGAGCTCAGTGCACACTTTCACCAAGCACTACCACTTACCTCTCTACTCTAAATTAAGAGCAGGCTTTGCCACTGCAGTTCTGCAGGGCCTGGTAGCCTCTCTAAATCCAATTTAGACCCAGCCACCCAACCTCAGCTTTGGGATTCTACCCAAGTGTAATGACTGCAACAGTGAAACATGATGAACATAGTACAGTTGTGTACCTACCATAAATGTAGATGTTCGAGTGTATTCACTGTTGCAGTCCAGGTTACCCGTCCGCCATCCCCCTTTTCATTGCTGGGGCTTTTCTGTACTTCTCAACTCTATACAACCTATGTGGTATATTTGCCTGTAGATGAAGGAAATGTTTATAGTAATACATGCTTGTTTTTTGGCATAATTTTATCTTTCCAGCCTTCCTATCTGGGGGCACCTGACATCTGGGGCAAGAAAAACAGAAGAAAATGGCATCAGTTGCATCTTTTATACCCCTGGTGCACTGACGTCAGGGAAGAGGCGACAGCAACCGACGCCGGACCAAGACTTTGGAACTTGGGCCGACTGTGGGTCGCCTGCCAGCAGGATAACCCAAGTGTAATGACTGCACCAGTGAATACACTCGAACATCTACATTTATGGTAGGTACACAACTGTACTATATTCAACCTCTTGAGAAACAAATGGGGGAATCCAGATATAGACCTGTTTGCCTCCCTTCAGAACTACCAATTGGACAAATTCTGCAACAAGGACTTCCCACAGTCAAGCTTGGAAAGTGGATGCCCTGTCCTTTACCTGGGAAAGCCTCTCAGTTTATGCATTTCCCCCTCTGCCTCTCCTCTCAAAGGTTCTGCTAAAGATCAAACAGGACAAACCAAGGGCAATACTCATCGCACCAGACTGGCCGCCACGGCACTGGTGTACCCCCTCTTGTGCAGTATGACACTGCTGGAACCATAGCACCTGCCTCAGATCCCTTCCCTGCTGTCCGAGCAGGGAGTGCCGTATTCTGCACCCTCAGCTTCAACTCCTGAACCTTGCAGCCTGACTAATTCCTTGAGCTCTCCAATAGCATCCCTCAGTAAGCAGGTGCTAGATGTCATTCTGGAGGCAAGGAGGCCTAGTACTAGGAAATCCTTTGCTGAAAAGTGGAAAAGATACTGTTCCTGGAGTCAGACTCAGGAGATGGGCACAACGGTGCCCAGCTTACCGCATATTTTTCAGTACTTAACAGAGATGCTCCACAAGGGCCTTTCCTTCTCGTCAATTAAAATTCATGTGTCTGCCATTTCAGCACATTATAATAGTGAACCACCCATCTTCTCTCACCCCCTGCTAAAGCAATTCCTCAGAGGGGCCAAGAATTTAAGACACCCCCCCAGGTGAGTCCCTACTCCAGCCTGGGATGTAACTTTGTATTGGTAAATCTCATTTTCCCTCCTTTTGAGCCAGCTGCAACTGCAGAGTTTAAATTCCTTTCTTGGAAAACAGCCTTTCTTCTAGCCATCACTTCAGCAAGAAGAGTGCCTGAATTACAGGCCTTCATGGCAGTGGAGCCCTTCATCATCTTCCATGCAGACCGGGTGTCCGACCAGGACCAATCCTTCCTTTATGCCCAAGGTGGTGTCTAGTGTGGCCCTTAATCAGTCCATTCATTTGCCTACTTTTTTCCCAAATCCACAAAACAAAGGAGAACGAATACTGCACTCTTTGGACGTGCACAGACAACTTCGATTTTATTTGGACAGGACTAAGCCTCTCAGAAAATCTGAACAGCTGCTAGTTGGCTTTGCTGCAGGGGCAGAGGGGAAGGCCATTTCAAAGCAAACCATTTCTAAGTGGATAGCCCATTGCATTCATTTCTGCTATAAGCACCATGGAAAAACCTACCCCACAGAGGATAAGATCACATTCCACCAAGGCTGCATCTACCTCTACAGCCTTTCTCAGAGGAGTCCCTACCAGGGACATCCTAGAAGCTGCTACCTGGAGCTCTGTACATACCTTCACCAAGCATTACCACATGCCTATTTTTTCTAAATCCAGAGCTGGTTTTGCCACTGCAGTCTTGCAGGGCTTAATAGCTGGTCCTAATGCTCTCTAACTTCATCCTCCCTTCCCAAGCATTACCACATGCCTATTTTTTTCTAAATCCAGAGCTGGTTTTGCCACTGCAGTCTTGCAGGGCTTAATAGCTGGTCCTAATGCTCTCTAACTTCATCCTCCCTTCCTTAGCTTTGGGAATCAACCCAAATGTAACAACTGCAACAGTGAAACGCGAAGAACATAGTACAGTTGTGTACACTTACCATAGATGTAGATGTTCGAGTGTATTCACTGTTGCAGTCCTGGTTACCCTCCCTCTAGCCCTCTGACTTCTCTTGGCTCTACCTTTCTTCTTGTTTGGTGCATTTAAGCTTTCTGGTGTATTTGCTTTTTGTTGGAGGTGTAATCTAACATATAATTGCTTCCCATTATGGGGGCACCTGAGATCTGGGGCAAGAAAAGCTGATGTAATGGCGTCGGCTGCATGTTTTATACCCCTGACGACCTGACGTCATGGAAGAAGAGACAGCATCTGACACAAGGAGCCAAGACTTTGATATTCTGGACGGCTGTGGGCTACCTGCAGGCAGATAACCCAAATGTAATGACTGCAACAGTGAATACACTCGAACATCTACATTTATGGTAAGTGTACACAACTGAACTTTCCCAAGCCAGTGAAAGGTTTACTATTGCCATTATAAAGGGTCTGGTATTCCCTACTACTGTTTCTGTACAGGCACCCTTCTCTTGAGTCATCGAAGCAGTACTGCACTAGTGAACTATGAAGAACATAGAGCAGATGTCCTTCAAGGATGCATCTGCAGTCATAACATATGGGTTGTCCTGCCTCAGGCAGCCCTTCGGTCGGCCGGATTCCAAAGTCTGGGTCTGGCCTCGGCTGATGTCGCACTTCACCCGACGTCATAGCTCCTGGGGTATAAAGGCATCAGCCGACGCCATTTTCCTCAGTCTTTCTTGCCGCGCGGTGCCCGAAGCAGAAGCTGTTCGCAAGTGCCGGTCGGTCAGATCCAGAGATTTCAGCTACCGAAGACTTCTAAAAAAGCTAAGTACCCCGTTGGGGACTCTTTCTTGCCTCAGCCGATGTCAGACAAAGTAAATAATTGTTTAACTTGTGGGAAACAAATACCTCATAAGGATTTCCACTCTTACTGCCTTCCTTGCTTAGGCCCAGACCACGACGTATCAGCTTGTTTAGCCTGTGCTTCCTTCAACCGACGGACACTTAGACGTCGGTCGGAGTTTGCTGAAGAGTTTTTTGGTCCCGCTTTTGCATATAAAATGCCGTTGGAGACTCCGACTACACTTTTAGCCAAAAAACGCAAGGAAAAGGACCGACACTCGCGGCCTGCGGTTTCGGCTGAAACCACGGTTAGGCCTACCGCGAGTGTTTCGGTTTCGGCTGAAACCGAGTTCTCGGTTCTTCCTTCGGCCGAAAGCATGCCTCCGACAACCGAGGCCTTACAGGCCCTGGCTGAGTCGGCTACAGAAATTCATACCGAAGAAACAGGCACACAGGAATTGTCCGACACCATTCCGTTGGACATCTCTACTCCTGCACGTGGGGCAGCTAGACCCCCTGCTTCTATGTCTATTAAGGCCTTCTCCAGGGCTAGGGCAGCTAAACTTTCCAAGGCCTTACCTACTAAAGCTCCCTCTCACAGACCTTCCTCAAGTTCTCAGATTCTCAGCCTTGCTGAGGACCTTATTTCTCTGATCAGGGGATCCCAACCTCACCCAGACAGGGCCTCACAACCTCCTCCTGAAAAAAGGCCTAGGACTGAACCCCCTGAACCTCTCTCCTCTGACTATTCCTCGGATGGATCAGAGTTATCAGACCATCAGGAAGGACCATACTCACCTTATGAGGATTCGGATGCAGAAGACTCCATTCCTTCTGCCCCCCAGAAGAATTTTCATTTGGGGAAACTCTACACTCAATGAGGGAACACTTCCAATGGCAGGGTCAGGATTTTTCTGATTCAAGGAAAAGGCTAGGGACCTTTTTACACTTACCACAGCATAGGCCTTTAGCCATACCACCTGTACTATCAGTTGTTGATGATGCATACAATGATGCCAGTTCTGCCCCTGATTCTCTTCCCCCGGCCCCTGCCAAACCTGACAGATATTACAGGGTCCCGGATTCTCACTTCCACTTGTATAAGGCCCACGCTGCAGACCCAGAAACCATTTCTCAGGGCCCTAAGGGTGTTGCAGCTGCCTCTGCCAAAACCCCCTACCCTCTGAAAGAGAATCAAGAGCATTAGAGAGATGGGGTAAAAAGGTTTATACATCTGTTACTCTTTCTGCTAGGGCTTTAAACTGTCAATTTAATATGATACAGTACCAGGAATTTTTGTTAGATCAGCTGAATAAAAAGCTTTCCTCTCCTGAACCTTTAGACCGTAAGTCCCTGCAGGATTTGGTACACAACTCACAGCAGGTCAGTAATCATTTCTTAAAATGTGGCTATGATGCACTGGAGGCTTCATTTAGATCAGCTATGACTGGAGCAGTGATTCGAAGGCATGCCTGGCTAAAAGAGCAATCCTTGCCAGACCATGTTAAGTCAAAACTCCTAGATGCCCCTATGGAGAAACAAAGTTTATTTGGCTCCCTTGCACAGGAGGTTCTAAAGAAAGTGGAAGAAAAAGCAAAATCTGTGCAAACAGTCAAGGATTTTCTGCAGGTCCAACCTCCGAGGTTCAGCAGAAATTGGCCTTCAAAGAATTGGTCCTTTCCAGACACCTCCAGAGCACAGAGAGGCAGAAATAGACGCCCAGGCCGTCAGTGGCAACCTGACAACCAGAAGAGTGCCGCCACAGCTACGACTGCAACCACTTCCACAGGACAGACACAATGACTTGGCTCTGATTCCACCTACCAGCGAACAACTGGAAGCACCCTTGGGCGGAAAGTTAGCTTTATTTTCAAAAAACTGGCATTGCATTACAGGAGACAAATGGACTTTGCAAACAATAGACAAAGTCTACAGGTTTCACTTCCACACTTTACCAAAAAAGAGAGGAATGCCAAACCTTCCATCAAGCCAGAAGTCAGAGGCTCTAAAACAAATCATCAACTTACTAAGGATGAGAGCAATAGAAAAGGTACCATCTATGGAACAAGGCCAAGGATTTTACTCCAGACTATTCCTTGTACCAAGAAAAGAAACTCAATGGAGGCCTATTGTCGACTTGTCCTCACTGAACACATATCTCATTGTACCAAAATTCAAGATGCTGACCCTACAGCAACTTCTTCCCATGTTGGGCAAGGAGTCTTGGCTGGTGACTCTAGATCTCAAGGAGGCATACCTGCACGTCCCCATACGACCAGATTGCAGAAGACACCTCAGATTTCTTGCAGGATCAGAGCATTATCAATTCTCAGCATTGCCCTTTGGCTTATCTACTGCGCCCAGAGTATTCACGAAATGCCTGGCATCAGTAATTGCACATTGCAGGCTTCAGGAATTCAAATCTACCCATACCTGGACGACTGCCTAATACAAGCGGACAACAAGACAAAAATAATAAAGGATTTGACCTATGTCATACAACTGCTGCAAGCCTTGGGATACACAGTCAACATACAGAAGTCAAGACTAGTGCCATCCCAAAGGATAACATTTTGGGTGCAGAACTGGACACAATAACTCAGATGGCTTTTCTCACAGAAGAAAAACAAAAGCAACTTCCAGTTTACTTCATGGCATTGACAAGACAAACTCAGCTTACTGCAAGGAAAGTCCTGCAGGCCCTGGGTTACATGGCATCCTGCATAATCTTGATCCCACATGCCAGACTGCATATGAGAAAATTACAATGGTACCTAAGGAATGTATGGTCTCAACACAGACACAGTCTAGAAACCATGATACCAATCATTCCATGCCTGAAACAAGAATTCCTGTGGTGGGCTCAGGCCTGCCAGACCAACAGAGGGTTGCCTTTCCACAAACCACAACCAAGGCAGACCATCACCATGGACGCCTCAGACCTAGGCTGGGGGGCACACATGGAAGACAAGTGTATCCAAGGCCTATGGTCCCAAGACCAGCTGAATCTACACATAAATCTAAAGGAGATGCTGGCAGTGAAGCATGCAATCGAGGCATTCAAATCATTCCTCCAGCAAGGACGCCTGCTGATAAGGACGGACAATACCACAGTCATGTGGTACATCAACAAACAGGGAGGCACGCATTCCTACACTCTATGCCGGATGGCAATGGATCTGTGGAACCTAGGCCTGAATCTCAACATTCAACTGCAGGCCAGATTCATACCAAGAAAAGAAAATTCACTAGCAGACAGATTAAGCAGAACTACCACGGATGCTCACGAATAGATGCTGCATCCAGACATCTTCAAAACCATAACAAAGACATGGGGAATGCCAGAGATAGACCTGTTCGCCTCCCCACTCAACCACCAACTGAAGAAATTCTGCTCAAGAGAATACCACCCACAAGCCCGGAGGGTGGACTCCCTTTCTTTCAGCTGGAAGGACCTGACAGTTTATGCCTTTCCACCTCTCCCATTGATGTACAAAGTTCTACTGAAGATCAGGGAGGAACAGCCAAAGGTAATTCTGATTGCTCCAGACTGGCCAAGGCAGCATTGGTACCCGCTACTGAGAAGCATGTCTCACACAAACTCATGGCCTCTACCTCTATGGCCTTTACTTCTAACTCAGAACAACTACAAGACCCTGCATCCAAACTTGAAAACACTGCAGCTAACTGCCTGGAAAATTGCATAAAGCAAAACCAACCTGTTTTATCTCAGAGGGTCAAGGACATTATCCTGGAGGCTCGTAGACCCTCCACAAGGAAAACATACTCAGCCAAATGGAAGAGATTCCTCATTTGGAGTGCATCAAAGGGAACAGATGTCACACTGGCAAACCTAGCACACATCCTAGAATACTTAGCAGAACTGTTCCACAATGGCCTGTCCTATTCTTCCATTAAGATTCATGCTTCAGCAATTTCAGCAGAGTACAACATGGATCCTCCTATCTTCTCTCATCCTCTCCTCAGACAATTTCTAAGAGGGATCAAAAATGTAAAACCTCCAAGGAAACCACCTCTGCCTGCATGGGATCTCAATTTTGTGCTGGAAAAATTAACACTTCCCCCCTTTTGAACCAGCAGCATCAGCAGACTTACAGTTCTTATCTTGGAAAACTGCCTTCCTTCTAGCAATCACTTCAGCAAGAAGGGTATCCAAGTTACAGGCCTTAATGGCAGTGCAGCCTTTCCTTATCTTTCACCAGGATAGAGTGTCTCTGAGAACCAATCCTACTTTCATGCCAAAGGTGGTATCCAGAGTATCCTTGAACCAAGCTATTCATTTACCTACATTCTTCCCTAACCCACAGAACAGGGGGGAAAAACTACTGCACACCTTGGATGTACACAGACAACTGTGCTACTATCTGGACAGAACTAAGACCAACAGAAAAACTGACCAGCTTCTGGTAGCATATGCAACAGGAGTGCAAGGAAAAGCAATTTCCAAACAGACAATTTCAAAATGGATAGGAAATTGCATTAGATTCTGTTACTCTTTTCATGGAAAGACAACTCCTGAAAATATCAGGCCTCACTCCACAAGAGCTACAGCCACCACTACAGCTTTCCTACGAGGAGTGGCTACCAAAGACATTTTAGAAGCTGCTACTTGGAGCTCCATGCATACATTTGCCAAGCATTACAATCTTCCTTTATACTCCAGATCCCGAGCAGGTTTTGCAACTGCAGTTTTACAAGGGATCTTAACTACACCATCATTATCTTAGTGCCTCCTCCCCCAGTTTGGCTATGGTATTCTACCCATATGTTATGACTGCAGATGCATCCTTGAAGGACATAGTACATTTTTGCACCTACCATAAATGTAGATGTCCGATAGGTATGCATCTGCAGTCAGGATTACCCACCCTCCTTCCCCTCTGTGGTATTCCTAGGGTACTTACCCTCTCTTAGCTAGCTGGGGGAATCTATTATGGTGTATTTGTTTGTATGTATATATGTATATATACTTTTTGATTTCTACTGTTTGGAATTTTCTACTTTTATCCAAATTTAGCCTTCCTAGAGGGCACCTGGCATCTGGGGCAAGAAACACTGAGGAAAATGGCGTCGGCTGATGCCTTTATACCCCAGGAGCTATGACGTCGGGTGAAGTGCGACATCAGCCGAGGCCAGACCCAGACTTTGGAATCTGGCCGACCGAAGGGCTGCCTGAGGCAGGACAACCCATATGTTATGACTGCAGATGCATACCTATCGGACATCTACATTTATGGTAGGTACAAAACTGTACTTTGTGTTTGGAACTAACTATAATTGTAAATATTTAAGTAGGTTCTCTATTGCAGTAACAACTCACTCTCTTCCTCTACCCACTACGACTGTTCTTTTCCCCTAATGCCCCTCATGTACCTCCTGGTACTGGGTGAGACCATTCATGGACAAGTTGCAGTTTTGACATAGGTAGCTGTGTTTTGGAGTGTGGTACAAGAATTTTCCGAAGATGACACTGGCCGTTGACCTTTTATGCCACTAATATTCTGATGTCGGAAGGAGAAGAAATCTGCTGGTCAAGAGGGGGAATGTGAAATCTCTGGTATTAATGCCAGCCTTTAGTCTTCTGCAGGCTAGAATCTCCCAAGAGTCACTACTGCAACAGTGACCCTACTAAAACACCTACGATTACTGTAAGTTCCTGACAGAACTGCTCTTCCCAGGCCAAGATGACAGCCTTCATTAACATAATTGTAGAAACCCATTAGAGTAACAAAGTGTGATTTTAGTAAAAGTAGAGACATTTTAATACAGAGCTATGTTATTTAGACCCTTTAACATTTCTCAAATACTTGACTGAGACTTATTGCCCTATATTTTGATGGATTGGTTCAAGCACCTCCCTTAAAATTTGTAATATTTTACACAAACATCAGACAAAACAGTGTCACAAAAGTAACATATGTAAAATTAATTCTCATTCATTTCCCCTTTATGGCCAAAGACACGTACCCCAGCTGTACTGTCAGTACACATTGTTAAGACTTGTACGCACTTTTGGCATTTTAAGTACAGCAAAGAATGTATTTTGTGATGTTATGCAATGGAAAGATTTTGTCTGCAAAATAGTGCTCAGACATAAATGCACCTGACCTGTTATCTTGCATTGTGTTTTGCGTGCTGATCAGCATAGGGACAAGGAATAGGTTACAAATAAGGAAAAATCCAACTCTGCAGTGAATGGCAACCATTCAGCTCGTCCCTACTCACTGCCACCAAATATGGCTTGTAGTTTTGGAGAGGAGAAGGGCTTATATGTGAAGGAGTGGGGTATGTGGTCAGCAGTAACGGTGCAAAAAATTAAATAAATAGTAGTAATAATACATATGTATAACATAGCAAAAGTGATGACGTTTTATAAAGAGAACATAGATGATCTAGTTTTATTAAGCAGAGCTGTCATCCGATCCTCTATATATCTTACTCTGATTCTGTGTATGAATTTTGTTTCCTGCTTCCGTAGTGATTTGGTCCAGTTTTGAGTCTGATGACCCACTTTACAACATGTTGTCATTATGCTGCTAATGTGCAAGTTGTAGTGCTCACCATGTTATGTACCTTTGAGTATAGATGCATAAGTTGTTGTCTTTTATTTATTTATTTATTTATTTTTATGTATTTCATTTTAACCATGCAGGCTCAGGAATTCATTTTTCTGTATTGTTTCTTTGCTGTGTTCTGTTAAGTCACCTTTATTTATCTTTCTGTCTGACAGGTTTCTGAGTTAGTAAAGCTTTCAGCGATGTCCAGTCCAAAGATTGTCCTCGCAATTACAGATCTGAGTTTACCTCTTGGACGCAGAGTTGCAGCAAAGGCTATTGCCGCCTTGTGATCTTTACTGGTGTTGTGGATGAGCACAGAGAGGATTTAGATCCCATATTGAAATGTTTCAAAGCCATTTTTTGGTCTGACTGATGCAGAGACTTTGAAACAGCTGTACTAAGTGTGCATTTCTGCAGCAGTGGACATTTTTCAGTACACTTTTTTTTAACGCGGATTACATGTGGCTTACAGATAATTAGATATGACACCAAAAGTTGCCATCACTGTTGAAGAGAGGACTGAAGCTTTTTGCATAAGTAGTACAGTGTTTTTCAGAGTACTGTTCATAAAATGACTTGGATGTTTTTTTTTTCCAGTCTCATAGTAAAGATAACGTAGCTGCAGTGTTTCTCATCTCCATTACAAACTGATGCAAGTGCTAGAGTGAGAAAGCCAGCTGTGTGATTACACAATTAAAGGTACACAAACTTACCAGAGGTAAAACCTTCCTACCCCCAGAAGAAAGACAGTGCACTGAAGAAAGTGGCCCCAATTATCCTATTATTGTTCACTACAAAGAATTTAACATATTTTCAGAAATGAAAATGAAAATAAAAGCATGCTTTGTGTTTCTTATGTTGTTTGTCCTTCAGTAAACCTGTAGCTTTCCCAGGAATATTACATGAAGCTCTCAGCCCCAGACTCACTGTGTCCTTGGATTAATACGTCTGCATGTATGATGAAGAGTGATTGCTCAAGCCATGTGAATGGATTTCTGGTAATAAAGAGAATGCAGTTCCCCCGCAATTAACATTTCATACAGCAGAACGGGGAAGGACAGTGAGTGAGAGGTGCATTATTCATTTGAGAGAATCTTTCTGCATATAAATGTTATCCTTTTTCTCTCCACACTCAAGTCTATGCCATAATGGTGGGTGGGGACGAGGGATCCCTTCTTGAGCCACACCAGCTCTTAATGACAACGTAGGTCCTGTTTAGAAGTCTTAAGATTAATGGCAAGAATAGAAATACCTTCAGTTTGTTGTCTTTCATCTCATCTGGTTCTCTCAAATGTCAGCTTGGACCTACAGATCTGGCTTCTCTCTTAGCCTCATTTTTCCCTTGAAATTTCTATGAAAGTTTATAATACGTTTCACTGACTGCTTTTAAGCAGCTCACCAGATCTGCATATTTAAGGTGTGCAACAGATTTTACTGGTTGTTTATAAGGCAGCCAACAGATTTGCATATAATGCTGCGTTAAAATACTTTTTCAGTTTGTTTTTTTGACATAAGTGCCCCTGCTGGATTTGGCTTTGCATACTTTTGGAGCATTACAAACAGCATTTGACGTTGGTAGTAATATTTCTGCAGTCAAACTACCCATCATGGACCTCCCATTTATATTGTCCTTTAACTCACTGAGATTTGAATTTTATCGCTACCATTTTAACAAAGCCTCCTCTGAAACCCACATCCTTTGCAGGCAGAACTTCCTTTCCTAGAAGACTTTTCAGATTTTCCATCCTGGTTTTGCCCTGTCAGCAGTATTGGTCTCTTGTCTTATTTTATGCACTGAGCATTTCAAAAGCTTAACCTACTTCTGATGATTTCTAGCCCTGAGGAAGGGTATGTGATAGTAATGCCCATATCCTTCTCATTCTGAAGTATAGCATCTTGTTAACCCTCTGGGACTCATTTTTGCAGTTCGAGTACTATTTTTTCACTCTCACATTCTGCTGCTTTGAGTAATATACAGTGTCATACTAGTGTAGTCTGTGGTGACTCCATTGGTGAGAGCTCTGCCTCACAGCTCCATGGGTCAGGGTTCAGTCCTAACTACCTAGGGTTGCCACCTTTTCAAATGCCCAAAGTGGGACAATTGTGGCACAAACTTCAGATTTTGTAGGCCAAAACGCCCACAGCCACTACAAAGAACAGAACTTCACTTTTTTGCCTAAATAAAAGCTTATTCTTGTAGCATTTTAGTTGCTTATTCTGTTTCTTATAACATTTAGGTGTTTCAAATACAGAATAACTATTTTATGCAACAATTACATAAAATATAGGAAATAATTTTGCCTTAAAATGTCATGATATTTGCCATTTTTACAATTTTTTTGCAGGACATAACTGCCCAAAGAGGGACTGTCCCTCTCAAAGTGGGACAGGTGGTAACCCTACTACCTACCAGACACCATCTGCGCAGTGTTCAGAAAATCTTCTTGTGTTTATGTGCCATCTCTCTCACACAAACCTCAGATACTCCTGTTTACTCCCACTGTCCAAAACACCCTAGTTGGCTACACTAAATTGTCCTTTATATATATTGTATTTACACTTGCCGTTATGTAGTGGGTCATAGCTGTAAAGGGTATAAGGACCAGCCCACTGGTTAACAAATGTTAAATATGTTAAATAAATGAAATTAGCTGTTCTAGATTTAGTCACACAATATTATGGTGCAGTTTGGTATTTAATTACATTTACCACTTAGTGTACCATTTAGTTTCTTCAGTTTCTTTTGAATTCCACTTAAAGGTAAATTTTATTTTTTTAACATTTTGCATTGTTTTGTTTAGCAAATGTGTCTTTGTGTGCCTTTGCTTGTATAGCAAGTTCACAGATTGAAGAGTTGTAAGGTTCTGAACCCTTTTTGCTTAGTCATTCCTTTCAGAAGCATAAGAACTATGCTGAATGTATGTCAACCAGAATACTTTTGTAATTGTTCTTATTTTTATATTAAAATATTAAGTTGCTTGCAGCTATATATTTTAGATTACTTTGTCTTTTTAATGAGTTAGTCATCGATTCTGCAGAATTTTTTGCATTGATTTTAAAGGTGGCTAATTCACAGAGAAGTTTCACTTTACACTGGCCACATGCTGCTGCTGTGTTACAATCACTGTTTTGTTTTAAAAATCCGTCTTGGAAGACACACACAGAACACAAAAGTGTTACTTATCCATATTTATGTGTTGATACAGCCTGTACACTGTAATGTTTGGACTCCTTGCTGGAGGTGCCTTTTCTTAGCAATGTTCACCATCATCTACAAGCAATGTGTGAATCTTCTGCAGCTCAAACAGCTTCTGCATTTAAAATATTTTTGATAGCATTATTCCAGATAGTGACATCTTCCCTCAAAAATTCTGTTCTTAGTACAGTTTCTTACAGTTTATAACAGTCCTCTCTTTCACACCACGTTACTTTTTCAGTTCTGTTGCTTTCCCCCTTTCTGTCCTATGTTTGTTGCTTCTTTTCTTCAACTAAAACTAATTTCCAGAATTATTATTGTTCATATTACCATTTACAGTTTTCTTCCATTTTTGCAGCAAAATATTTTAGTGGTATGCTTAGGGTTAACCCTTCACAGCAAAGTTACTTGTTTTGATTCATTATTTTGCTGACCAGAGTATTGCTTTTTGAAGGAAATTTTTTTTTTTGCTTGTGGACAGGATGGTTAAGGAATGAACTTCTAGCTTTTCTAAGTGTAAAAAAGTGTGGGCATAAGATTCCTCCCCAGACCCCGAGACCCACACAAATTGAATGGTTTACTTGGGGTTGGAACATTTGACTGCAGACTGCAATATTTGAAAAAAAAAAGAATTCAGTCAGTGTGTTTTATTAGTCTGTAGAAAAAAAAAGTTGATTCTAAATGACTTTTTAAAAGTGAAACTCCTCAAGATGATGTTAAGCATTAAGCCAGAAAACAAAAAAAAAGAGAAAGAAAAAAAATTATAGAGGAAGCTAGAGAATAAGGCTGTTGATGCATTTTCACCTACCAATGTTCCCAGAATAGTTGTTTCTTTAACAAATCCAGGCCACTATTAGTGCCAACAACTCCTCTTCCTTTAGACTTGACTAGACCTAATCAATTTAGGTTCTTCAGACTCTGCTCTCAGTATAATACAGTGCAGTTTCTTTTTGGTGCAAGAGTTGTCCACATTCTTACATTTCAGAGCAGCCTCTGTTAAATCCTCCAGGTCAGGGCATAACCCTTCTGCTCATTTGAATTGGGAGAAAATGATGGCAGCCATTTTAAAGCCCTAGCTAGGGCTCTGTGTATTCTCAACCTCATCTGTTTCTAGAGTTGCCAGAGATGAAACCATACACTTCTCTTCTGTTCTTACCCTAGGCCATGTTTTTACTATCAGGTGTGTTCTGCCATCCACAGAGCCTGTTGCCAACCATTGGAAGCAACTGAGAAATTTTCCTTGGTGTTGTCTTTCTTGTACTGTTGACATTGGCAGCAGCACCACTGGTGCTAAGAATCACTGTGCCCAAGCTTGTCTGTGCCGATGGCTTGATGCCAACATCAGCCTCACCCCCCCTTAATTGTATCTCTGTTTCAGCACAGAGTTCGACACCTTGGTGCAGAAGATCAGCTCATCAATATTGCTTACACATGCAGTGGACTGTCAGCATTGTGGATCTAGAGTTGACTTCAATGTCAACTCCAGTACATGACTCCAACACCCTTAGTGCTAACATTTTTCAGTACAGGCTGTTGAGACAGGACAGGTGATACCAATAACAGCCTCAAGGCTTTTGGAAATGGAACAGTAACCTACTGTGGCAGTCCCATCCTCACACCAAGTATGGATCCTTTGGCTATTCATTCACTTTTCAGCAGGACATGGATTGGAAGGCCCCTTAAGACCCAGATTGCCTAGGGAGGATTCTTGATGTTCTTCATGTATCACTGTTGCAGTCATTACATTTGGGTAATCTGCTGGCAGGTTGCCCTCACTTGGCCTGATTAACAAAGTCTTGGGTCCTGCGTCGGTTGCTGTCCATTCTTCCATGATGTCAGGTCGTTAGGGGTATAAAACATGCAGCCGACGCCATTACATCAGTTTTTCTTGCAACACAGTGCCCGAAGCAGAAGCAGTTCGTAAGTACCGGTTGGCCGATTCGTGAAATTTTCATTTTCGAGTTTCAGAACCAAAGTCTTTAACTAAAAGCTATGTACCCCGTTGAGGAAACTTTTTCTTGCTCCTTACCGATGTCAGTAAAAGTTAATAATTGTATTACTTGCGGGAAGCAAATGCCTCATAAGGATTTTTATTTGTACTGTATTCCTTGCCTAGGCCCTGACCACGATGTACCTTGCTGTTGGTTTTCTGCTTTATTTAATCAGTGCACTATCCGTCATTGGTGCATTTTTGCTTCAAAATATTTCGGCTCTCGGTTTAGTTATCCAGAGATGATGTTGGTTGGCCATCCGACTACCAGAATACCGGAAAAACACAAAGAAAAATACAGAAACAGGCCATTGAGGTCCAAAACTGCCGACGACGCTTCTCCTAAGCCAGTCGCCAGTTCGCCGGTACTCAGTGAGGCGCATTTGCAGCCCCTGATACCCGCTACTTCTGATTCGCAGGCCTCTACTGAGACCCATTTGGAGTCCGGTATGCCACGAGATGCTTCACATATGGAACCTGTGGATGTCTCTACCTTGGATGGGTCCGGAGCCGCTGAGCAGGCACCGGATTCTGAGGGTGTATTCAGGCCTACAGATTTGCATATTAAACCAACTCCAACTTCAGTGCTAAGGCCTAAATCTCGATCTATGTCTAAAAAACTGATGCCCAGGCCACATGTTCAGGCCCCTATGCCTAAAAAAAACAAATGATCAAAATGGCTGAAGATATAATTACTCTAATCAGGGGTAGTCAAACCCCCCCCAAGAGGCCTAGGATTGAATTTGACTATGAATCTTATGAACAGGACTCTGTTTCCTCTGACTCTTTTAATGATCTGGATTTGTCCATACCTAGTTATGAGGACTCTGATGCAGAGGATTCCATTCCCTGTGCTTCTCCGCCTGAGGATTTCTCTTTTGGGGAAATTTTACATGCCTTAAGGGAGCATTTCCACTGGGAAAGTCAGGATTTCTCTGAATCCAAAAAGAGGCTTAGAGATTTCCTTCTTCTTCCTCAGCATAGGCCTTTGGCTATACCTCCTGTACTAGATATTGTTGATGATGTGCTTTTGGACTCCAGTATGGCCCCTGATTCCTTGCCTCCAGCCCCTAGCAAACCAGACGGGTACTACAGGGTCCCTGAGTCCCACAAATTCCTTTTCAAAAATCCTGTTGTGGATCCTGAAACCATTTCTCAGGGGCCCAAGGGCATTAAGGCTTCTACTGCTAAAAATCCTACCCCTTCTGATAAGAGACTCCAGGGCGCTGGATAGATGGGGTAAAAAGGTTTATACTTCTGCAGCCTTAGTAATCAGGGCTTTAAACTGTCAATTTCATATGCTAAAATATCAATAGCATATCATGGTACTGCTTAAACAGAAAATTATGGTGATTTCTGACTGTGTGGAGAATAAAGATTTACAGGATTTATTGCATTCAGCTGAACAAGTTGGCAAACATACTTTGCAATGTGGTTTTGATTCTTTAGATGCCTCTTGTAGAGCTGCTGTTACTGGGTCTGTGCTTAGAAGGCATGCTTGGCTTAAGGAACAATCTCTGCCTGATCATGTTAAAGCAAAACGTTTGGATGCTCCTTTACAGCAGGACCGCCTATTTGGCAATAAGGCTGAAGAAGTTCTAAAAAAGATGGAAGATAAAGCTAAATTTATGCAAAATGTGAAAGATTTCTTACAAGTGCAACCTCCTAGATTTAGTAGGCATTGGCCTACTAAGAACTGGTCCTTTCTAGCTCCATCAGAAGCCACTACGGCCAAACTCAGACATTCCAAAAGCACCAGGTTTCAGTCCCAAGGGGCTTTCAGAACTAAGCAATGGGGTGCTTCCACTTCCAAATCTGGAAACTACAAGGCACCACCCTATGGTAAACAGTCTCAATGATTTCCCTTTGAAATTACTAAGCACTTACCTCTTAGCCGCCCCTTTGGGGGGGGACTGGCTCTTCATTCAAGAGAACAAATGGGTTTTAAATGTAGTGTCCCAGGAATACAGATTTCATTTCCACACGCTGCCAACTCCGAACGGGTGACCAGACCTGCCCCCAAATCAGTGGGCAGAGGCTCAGAAACAAGTACTTTCCCTCCTAAACATGGGGACTATTCAACTAGTGCCAGAAGAGGAAAAGGGACAAGGTTTCTATTCCAGACTTTTCCTGGTACCCAGAAAAGACAAATCATGGTGTCCAATTCTGGTCCTGTCTACTCTAAACACCTTTTTGGACATTCCAAAATTCAAGATGCTGACTCTTCAACAGTTACTTCCTATGATAGGCAAGGATGCCTGGTTGGCAACTCTCGACTTAAAAGAGGCTTACCTGCATATCCCAATCAGGGAATCTTGCAGAAGATTCCTATGCTTCAAAGCAGGCTGCATGCATTATCAGTTCTCTGTACTGCCCTTTGGCTTGTCTACTGCGCCCAGGGTATTCACAAATTGCTTGGCTCCAGTAATTGCATTTTGCAGGCAAAGAAATATTCAAATATAGCCATACCTGGACGATTGTCTAATTCAGGCAGAAAACCAGGCCATTCTTCTAAAACATCTGACGTTTGTAAAAAGAGTTCTAACCTGTCTAGGGTACACCATAAACAAAAAGAAATCTCAACTGGTACCCTCTCAAAAGATTACATTCCTGGGTGCAAGCTTGAATACAATTGCCCAGATGGCTTTCCTTATGCCAGAAAAGCAAATTCATGTGGTGACTTATTTCAAACAGGTGACCACAAAAACCTGTTATCTGCAAGGCAAATACTGCAGGCCTTGGGGTTCATGGCCTCCTGCATTCTTCTAATTCCATATGCAAGACTGCATATGAGAAAACTTCAGTGGTAATTAAAATGTTTGTGGAGTCAACATTGTCACAGCCTGGAAACAATGATTCCTATCATACCTTGCCTGCACCTAGAGTTCCTATGTTGGGCAGAGGCCTACCACCAAAACAAGGGACTGCCATTCACACCACCCCCTGCCGCCCAAACCTTAACTACAGACACATCAGACTATGCATGGTGGGGCTCATCTGGCAGGAAAGTGCATTCAGGGCAGATGGAGCCCAAATCAAATGCACCTTCATATCAATCAAAAAGAAATGCTAGCTGTATAGAATGCTCTGACAGCCTTCAAGGACTACCTTCATCCAGGACAATTACTGATAAAGACGGACAACATCACAGTTATGTGGTACATAAACAAGCAGGGGGGTACACATTCCTACCCCCTCTGCAGACTAGCCATGGCATTGTGGAATACTGCCTTGAGCTACCAAGTACAACTACAAGCCCAATTCCTGCCAGGAAAGCAGAATGTTCTGGCAGACGAACTAAGCATAAATATTATGGACCCTCACGAATGGAAACTGGAACCACGGATTTTCAACATGTTGACACGCAAATGGGGGAGCCCAGACATAGATCTTTTTGCCTCACCCCAGAACTGCCAGTTGGACAAATTTTGCACAAGAACTCATCTCAAAAAAGCCTGGAAAGTGGATGCTCTGTCCTTCAGCTGGAAAAACCTATCAGTCTATGCCTTTCCCCTTCTGCTTTTGCTCTCCAAAGTTCTACTAAAAGTCAAACAGGACAAACCAAAAATGATTTTGATTGCTCCAGACTGGCCTCACCAACACTGGTACCCACTCCTGCGCAGTGTATCACACATTTCTCCGAGGCACCTGCCTCAGACACCTTCCTTACTGTCTCAGCAGGAGAACCAAATTCTGCACCCTCAGTTCCAAACATTGAATCTTGCAGCTTGGCTAATCACTTAAATTTCCCCTTAGCGTCCCTCAGCAAACCTGTGATGGATGTCATTTTGGAGGTGAGAAGACCTAGTACTAGAAAATATTATGCTGACAAATGGAAAATATTCTGTGTCTGGAATCAGTCTCAAGGAATGAGCACAGCAGTGCCCAATTTACCTCAGATTTTGCAATACTTAACTGAGATGCTTCACAAGAGCCTATCTTTTTCTTCCATAAAAATCCATGCCTCAGCCATTTCAGCTCATTACAACACAGACCCCCCCCCCCCTCTTTTCATATCCTCTTCTAAAGCAGTATCTCAGAGGGGCCAGAAAGTTGAGACCACCCAGGAGAGCCCCTACCCCTGCCTGGGACCTTAACTTTGTATTGGAGAAACTCACTCTACCTCCTTTCGAGCCAGCTGCAACTGCAGACTTAAAATTTCTTTCCTGGAAAACAGCCTTCCTTTTAGCAATCACTTCAGCTAGAAGGATATCTGAATTACAGGCCCTTATGGCAGTGGAGCCTTTCATCATCTTTCATGAGGACAGGATGCCACTCAGGACCAATCCGTCATTCATGCCCAAGGTGGTATCCATTGTGGCTCTTAATCACTCCATTCATTTGCCAACTTTCATTCCCAATCCACAGAACAAGGGAGAGGGGATTCTGTATACGCAGACAACTTAGATTCTACTTGGACAGGACTAAATCTCAACTGCTGGTAGCATTTGCTGCAGGGGCAGAGGGGAAGGCTATTTCAAAGCAAACCAATTCTAAATGGATAAGCTATTGTATTCATTTCTATTATAAGCACCATGGAAAACCTATCCCCCAGGGGATCAGATCTCATTCCACCAGGGCCGCATCTACTTCAGCAGCCATTCTCAGAGGTGTTCCTACCAGGGATATTCTAGAAGCTACCTGGAGTTCAGTTCATACTTTCACCAAGCATTATCACTTACCAATTTTCTCTAAATCCAGAGCTGGCTTTGCCACTGCTGTTTTGCAGGGCCTTATAGCTGGCCCATATGCTGTATAAATTCATCCTCCCAAACATAGCTTTGGGAATCTACCCAAATGTAATGACTGCAACAGTGAAACACTAAGAACATAGTACAGTTGTGTACACTTACCATAAATGTAGATGTTCGAGTGTATTCACTGTTGCAGTCCTTTTTACCCTCCCTCCAGCCCCCTGATTTTCTCTTACTATACCTCTACTTTCCTTTACTATGCATAAAAGCCTTTTTGCTGTATTTGCTTTTGTTTGGATATATATATGTATAGCTCCCCATTTGGGGGGCACCTGACATCTGGGGCAAGAAAAACTGATGTAATGGCATCGGCTGCATGTTTTATACCCCTGACGACCTGACATCATGGAAGAAGGGACAGCAACTGACGCAGGACCCAGGACTTTGTTAATCAGGCAGACTGAGGGCAACCTGCCAGCAGATTACACAAATGTAATGACTGCAACAGTGAATACACTCGAACATCTACATTTATGGTAAGTGTACACAACTGTACTTTTGTGGGAATGCTTGGAGGGAAGTCATCTGATCATTCCAAAGAAGAATCCTCCCTAGATAATCTGACTTGCTTCTTTTTTCTGCTCTTTTAGTGTAGATTGTTGGTGGTTGTGGTTAGTGATTGTATTATTGTTATTACTGTTATTTTTTCATTAGTTTTTTTGTGGCTAGTATTGGGATTTTCCCTTTGCTTAGAAGATGGAGGAGAAAAACTCTGGCTTTAAAAAATAAATTTCTTGCAGGCATAAGATCACCAACCAAGATGTCCACAGGGCATCACATTTGGATAAAATCTGTTCTATCGATGCTGCATTTGGGGCCATGGTAATTACTGAGACGTGCTGTAAACTTATAGTTAAGGGGTTTCTCTCTATCGTAGTGGTAGAAGTTCCCCTTCACAGTCTTTCTCATCTTCCCCGACAGCTAAGACAATTTCAGATGAGTAAAAAGATGAAGGTGAAGATTAAAGAAAAAGAAAAACAGCTTAAGGAGAGACAAAAGGAAAAAGACCACTCTAGAAGAAGTTCCCTGGAATGTTCAGGTCCCTGTGGTCAAGCACTGAAAATCCACAGCCCATTGGATCAGTCTCCCACTCCTCCATTCCTAGGGCTTATGTTTTGTCTAAAACTGGGAAGCTCCATGCTCAAATCTCTGTTCCTGTAGAAAAGATTCTTTTGCAAGTTATCAACATCCTTTTCCAGAGTGTCACCCATAAGGTTAACAATGTCCTCCAGGAGCCTTTCAAAAGTAAATGTAGACAGAATGATGACGTTCCTAATGTCCAAATCCAGCTGAGGGTTCTCCCAATTGTGAAACCTGTCAGAGATTCTGGGCTTGCTCTTCACCGATCTTTGGTCCTTCCGTGATCTGACTATGCACATATTGGTGGACAAAATGGGCCGATCTATTCTACCCCACACATGGTCCCTCAACCCCATTAGTGGCAGAACAGATTTTTAACTGCTGAGGCTGACCTTCCTGCCACCTCTTTGCCTTCTCCTTAAGCACCAAATGCAGCAGTTACCTTGTCCTGATCACCCAGGAGAAGGAGTCCCTGAGGGATGCTCTCCTCCATACTCGCCCTCTCATTTTCCTTTATGGTTATACTTCCACTCCCCATACCAATGTTTTTGCAGAAAGCAATATGGACCAAGGCTACTGTGATCCACATTGCCCTCTTTTGACCTCGATAGGTGTTGTTTCCCGGGTTCCTATTACTTTGTCAAACTTCAACACATTCGAACCCTATATGGTCGAAACCATACAGTCGAACTTGCTGAAGTTCGAACAAAGAAAAAAAAAAAAAGATGCAACAGTAAACTGTTGCAAGCAGGGAGGCAAGCCCCCCCTGCACCCTCCACGTGGGGGGGGGGGCTGTGCCCCACACACACCCCACTCTTTAAATATACCAACTCCGAGACTGCACTATAGTGCGGAAAGGGAATATTTAGTTTACTGTTGAATATTTTGGGGGGGGTTTTTTGCTGTGTTCGAAGTTTTGAAACTTCGAACAGACAAGTTCGATATTGTGTTCAAAGTTTCAAAACTTTGATCACGTAATAGGAACTCATTGTTTTCCTTCCTCTGGTCTCATCTTATTCTTACTCCAGGGTTGCTGGACCCAGTTCCAGATATTCTCCGTTACCCATCCAGGATGTTTCACCCAGACATCGAAGCCCACAGGTTAGCTGCATGGTTTCTCCATTTCCTATGATTGTCAGACAGTCCAGGCTTTCATCAAGGTTAATACACATTTTGACTTCTCCACAAAGACCTTCAGCAAGTAAACTTTACAAGAGCAAATGGAAGAGATTTTCAGTCTGTGCTTCCAGTAGGTATATAGATCCCTTTTCACTTCCCCTCCTGACTATTTTATATTGCCTGGCTGCCCTTTTTCATGATGGTAAGAGTTACTGCACTGTTAAACTCCAGTTGGCAGCTATATCCAGTTTTCACAATGGAGAAAATCAGTCACTTATTGCTTCTGTGAAGTTGTCTTAGGCCTTTTTAAGAGGCACCTTCCTTCTCTGGCCTCCTGTTAGGGACTGTATCCCTCCTTGGGACATTACTATCCTTCAGACTTTGATGGGACATCTGTGTGAACCAGCAGCCACTGCTGAGTTGAAATATCTTTGCTGGGAAACTTTTCTTGCAGTAGTTAATTCTTCAGGAACTGTGTCAAGCTTCACACCCTTTATTATTTGCCACTATATCTGGTTTTCTACATAGACAGGGTACCATTTAAAACAAATACTCCCTTTCTCCCTAAACTGTCATCAGAATCATCAGCAAACCAGTCGATCAGGCTTTCTGACATTCATCGTGTTTCACTGTTGCAGTCATTACTCTTGGGTTATCCTGCTGGCAGGTTACCCGTAGTCGGCCTGAATTCCAAAGTCCTGGTCCGGCGTTGGTTGTTGTTGCCTCTTCCCTGACATCAATGTGCCTGTGCCAGGAGTATAAAAGATGCAGCTGATGCATTTTCTTCAGTCTTTCTTGCCGCGTGGTGCCCGAAGCAAAAGCAGTTTGCAAGTGCTGGTCGGCCGACTCCTGAGATTTTCAAATCCGAATTTCAGAACCGAAGTCTTCATTAAAGCTAAGTACTCCGTTGGGGAAACTTTTTTCTTGCTCCAGACTGATGTCAGAAAAAGTTAACCACTGTATTTCTTGTGGGAAGCAAATACCTCATAAGGATTTTCACTCTTACTGTATTCCTTGCCTAGGTCCTGATCACAACGTTGCTAGTTGTTGGTTTTGTGCTAGATTTAACCAACGCACTATTAAGCATCGGTTCGATTTTGCATTTCATTACTTTGGCCGAAGATTTAATTATATAATGCCGTCGGAACAGCCAACAACCGGAGTTTACAAAAAACACAAGGACAAGGAAAAGGATAGGTGTCCGAGGTCCAAAACAGACGACAAGGCCTCTGTTAGGCCAATCGCCGGTTCTCAGTAGAGGTGCTTTCGCAGCCCCTGGCGCTTGCTACTTCAGAGCCACAGGCCGCTTCTGACTCCCACGTGGAGCCGACTGGGCCTCTGGATACTCAAGGTATTGGACACTCGGAAATCATTCCCTCAGATGGGTCCAGAGCCGCTGAGCAGGCATCGGCTTCTGAGGGTGTCTTCAGACCTACACAGCTATATGTTAAACCATCTTCAGCTTCAAAGACAAAGACTAAAGCAGCTCTAAAGACAAAGAAACAAGTACAGCATTCTCCTACTCAGACTTCCATGCCTAAAAAAAAGATGCTTAAAATGGCCGAAGACCTAATTACTCTGATCAGGGGGTCCCATCCCCCTCCTGATAAGAGGCCTAGGCAAGAGACAGAATATGATTCTTCTGATCAGGTTTCTATTTCTTCAGATTCCTCTTCTGAACAGGATTATTCTATCTCTCCCTATGAGGACTCTGATGCTGAAGAATCCATTCCTTCAGCCTCTCCTCCTGAGGATTATTCTTTTGGGGAAACCCTGCATACCATGAGGGAGCATTTCCACTGGGAGAACCAAGATTACTCTGAATCTAAGAAAAGGCTCAGAGACTTTCTGCTACTTCCTCAGCACAGGCCCCTTGCTATTCCACCTGTTCTCAACATTGTAGATGATGTATTTTCAGAGTCCGGCCTGTCCCCTGACTCTTTACACCCTGCACCTGCTAAGCCAGAGAGATACTACAGGGTCCCGGATTCTCATAAAGTCCTATATAAAAACCCCGCTGCTGACCCAGAAACTATTTCTCAGGGTCCCAAAGGGGTCAAAGCTTCCACTGCAAAAAACCCTGTCCCCTCTGATAGGGATTCCAGGTCACTGGACAGCTGGGGGAAAAAAGTTTACACTTCTGCTACCTTGGCTGTAAGGGCTTTAAATTGTCAGTTTCATATGCATAAATTTCAGCAATACTTAATGTTGCTGCTTAAACAGAAAATGTTGACAAATACTGAATGTTCAGAGAATAAAGAAATGCAGGATTCATTGCATGCAGCTGAACAAGTGGGAAAGCATACTTTGCAATGTGGTTATGATTCACTGGAGGCCTCTTGCAGAGCCACTGTTACAGGTTCTGTTATTAGGAGGCATGCTTGGTTAAAGGAACAGAATCTTGCTTGATCATGTTAAAGCAAAATTATTAGATGCCCCATTACAGCATGATACTTTGTTTGGTGCTAAAGCAGAAGAGGTGTTGAAGAAAATGGAGGATAAAGCGAAATCCATGCAGACAGTTAAGGATTTCTTACAGGTACAGCCACCCAGATTTAGCAGGAACTGGCCTTCTAAAAATCGGTCCTTTCCAGTGTCAGACAGACCACAAAGAGGCAGATCTCAGCCCCAAGGCTCATACAGGCCTAAACAATGGGGTGCTCCTACCTCCAAAAGCAGAGAAGAAAAATCACAACCTTACAGGAAACAGTCCCATTGACTTTCCTCTGCCAGATCCAAGCACTTCTCTTTTGGCAGCCCCCTTAGGGGAAAAACTTGCACTTTTCTCATCAAATTGGCAAACGGTTACCCAAGACAAATGGGTCCTGAACATAGTGTCCCAAGGCTACAGGTTCCATTTCCACACCCTACCAAAGGCAAAAGGAATGCCAGACCTGCCACACAATCAATGGGCAGAGGCACAAAAGTAAATTACAGCCCTCATGGACATGAGGGCCATTCAACAAGTACCACAACAAGAGCAGGGGCAAGGATTTTACTCCAGACTTTTCTTAGTGCCCAGAAAGGACAAAACCTGGAGATCAATACTGAACCTGTCTATACTAAACATGTTTCTGGAGGTTCCAAAATTCAAGATGTTGACTCTACAGCAACTACTGCCCATGCTGGGCAAGAAGGTTTGGCTCGTAACTTTGGACCTAAAAGAGGCATACCTGCATGTCCCAATCAGACAGTCTTGCAGAAGATACCTCAGATTCATAGCTGGCTCAATGCACTACCACTTCTCTGCACTGCCCTTTGGCTTATCTACTGTGCCCAGGGTCTTCACAAAATGCCTGGCACCAGTAATTGCATTTTGCAGACAAAGAGGAATTCAAATATATCCCTACTTGGAGGACTGCCTTATTCAAGCAGAGAACAAAGACATTCTTTGAAAGCATCTGGCGTTTGTAAAAAGATTACTAATTTGCCTAGGGTACACAATAAATGAAAAGAAATCAAAACTAGTACCCTCTCGAGATAATATTCCTGGGTGCAAGCTTAAATACAACTGCCCAGATGGCTTATCTCACGCCAGACAAACAAAAGCAACTGACTTCTTCAAAAAATTGACAACAAAGACCCAGTTATCTGCAAAGAAAATCCTGCAGGCCTTGGGTTTCATGGCACCCTGCATTCTACTAATTCCATATGCCAGACTGCATATGAGGAAACTACAATGGTATCTAAAAAGTGTTTGGACTCAGCATTGCCACAGCCTGGAGACAGTAATTACTCTCATTCCCTGCCTGCAACAGGAGTTTCGATGGTGGGTAGAGGCCTGTCACTACAACAAGGGTCTGACATTCACTTTACCCATAGCCAGACAGACACTGGCAACGGATGCATCAGATTATGCCTGGGGGGCCTATATGGCAGGAAAATGTATTCAGGGCACATGGCCTGCAAACCAGATGCATCTTCACATCAATCAAAAAGGGATGCTAGCTGTTCAGAACGCCCTGACAGCTTTCAAGGATCTACTTCATCCAGGACAGCTACTGATAAAGACAGACAATACTACGGTCATGTGGTACATAAACAAGCAGGGAGGTACACATTCCTACCCCCTCTGCAGGCAAGCAATGACCTTATGGGACACAGCATTGACTTATCAAGTTCACCTGCAAGCACAATTCCTGCCAGGAAAAACAAATACTCTGGCAGACGAACTAAGCAGAAACCTCATGGATCCCCATGAGTGGAAACTGGATCCACAAGTCTTTAGCATGATAACAAGGAAATGGGGATGCCCAGACATAGATCTATTTGCCTCCCCTCACAACTGACAATTACAGAGATTTTGCACAAGGATTTATCACAAACAAGCATGGAGAGTAGACGCCCTATCCTTCAGCTGGAAAATCTAACAGTATATGCCTTTCCTCCACTGCCTCTCCTTCCTAGGGTACTCCTAAAAGTCAGTCTAGAGAAGCCAAAAATTATACTGATTGCACCAGACTGGCCACACCAGTACTGGTACCCAATCCTAAAGAGCTTGTCTCAAGGTCCAGCATGGATATTGCCTCAAACTTCTCATTTGCTGACCCAACAAAATAATCTGATCCTGCACAGCCAACTCAGGACCTTAAATCTGGCAGCATGGTGGATAATGTAGCCATTCAGAACACTCCTCTTTCAAAAGCTGTTAGGGATGTTATCTTGGAGGCCAGGAGGCCCAGTACCAGAAAATCTTATGCAGTAAATGGAAGAGATTCTGTGCTTGGAACCAGGAACAAGGCATTGACACGTATGTACCAAATATCCCTCAGATTTTACAATACCTAACTGAGATGCTAGACAAAGGCCTTTCTTTTTCATCAATTAAGATTCATGCCTCTGCCATTTCTGCCCATTACAATACGGAACCACCTATCTTTTCTCATCCTTTAATAAGGCAGTACCTCAGAGGGGCCAAAAACATCAGGCCTCCAAGTAGAGCACCAATTCTGGCATGGGACCTCAATTATGTCTTGGAAAAACTCACACTGCCTCCTTTTGAGCCAGCCTCAACAGTGGATATAAAATTCTTATCCTGGAAAACAGCTCTGCTCCTAGCAATAACCTCTGCAAGACGAGTCTCAGAGTTACAAGCACTCATGGCTGTGGAACCTTTTATCAATTTTTAATCCAGACAGGGTTTCTCTGAGGACAAACCCTACATTTATGCCTAAGGTGGTGTCCAGTGTGCTGTGGCCCTTAACTAAACCATTCACTTCCCAACCTTTTATCCAATCCACAGAACAAGGGTGAGAAACTTCTGCATTCTCTGGACATACACAGGCAGTTACGCTTCTACTTGGGCAGAACTAAAGCTTTCAGAAAGACTGAGCAACTTTTAGTATCATATGCTGCAGGATCACAAGGAAAGGCTATCTCAAAACAGACTATTTCTAAATGGATAGGCCATTGCATCCATTTCTGCTATTCTCAGCATGGCAAATCAGTGCCTAAGGGCATTAGGCCTCATTCCACCAGAGCAGCAGCCACTTTAGCAGCCTTCCTCAGAGGAGTACCAATCAAAGACATCTTAGAGGCTGCAACTTGGAGTTCAGTGCACACTTTTACAAAGCACTACCACTTACCTCTTTATTCTAAATCCAGAGCAGGCTTTGCCACTGCAGTTCTGCAGGGCCTCATAGCCTCTCCTAATCCTATTTAGCCCAGCCACCCATCCTCAGCTTTGGGATTCAACCCAAAAGTAATGACTGCAACAGTGAAACAAGATGAACATAGTACAGTTGTGTATCTACCATAAATGTAGATGTTCGAGTGTATTCCCTGTTGCAGTCAAGGTTACCCTCCCACCGTCCCCCTTTCTTTTGCTGGGGTTTATCTGTACTTCTCCATTCTATACAACCTATGTGGTGTATTTGCTTGTAGATGAAGGAAATGTTTCTTTACTGCATGTATGTTTATTGACATACTATATTTAGTCTACCCTTTTGGGGGCACCTGACATCTGGGGCAAGAAAAACTGAAGAAAATGGCATCGGCTGCATCTTTTATACCCCTGGCGCACTGATGTCAGGGAAGAGGCGACAGCAACCAACGCCGGATCAGGACTTTGGAATTCAGGCGGACTGCGGGTAGCCTGCCAGCAGGATAACCCAAGAGTAATGACTGCAACAGTGAATACACTCGAACATCTACATTTATGGTAGGTACACAACTGTACTTTTTCCTTCTCCATTTTGTTTATAAGGGAGAATACATGCTACATCATTTAGATGTGCATTGTCAATTCACATTCTGTGATCAGTGTTTAAATGCGTCAGATGACACAGAAGAAAGTTTGTATTCATATGATGTTCTTCGTGTTTCACTGTTGCAGTCATCACATTTGGGTTATCTGCCTGCAGGTAGCCCTCAGTCGTCCCAAATACCAGAGACTTAGTATTTCTACGTCGGTTGCTGTCACATCAGTACTGACGTCAGGTCTTCAGGGATATAAAAACAGGCAGCCGACGCCATTACATCAGTCTTTCTTGCCAAGGAGCCCAAAGCAGAAACAGTTCGTACAAGTCCCGGTCGGCAGCTACGTTTTCGTTTACGAATTGAATCATCCTGAAGTCTTCTAATGCTAAGTACCCTGTTGGGGATCCTTTTTTCTTGTTCTAACCGATGTCAGAAAAAGTTAACAATTGCCTCGCCTGTGGAAAGCAAATACCGCACCGAGATTTCCATTCTTACTGCGTCACCTGTTTAGGCTCGGACGACGACGTACCTCACTGTCGGTTTTACGCCTTGTTCAGCACCCAAACTATTCATCATCAGGCCCTTATTGTCACTAAATACTTTCGCTCTTGATCTCCATATTCCAAAATGGCTTCGGTAAGCCATCCGACTACCGATCTTCCAAAAAAGTGAGGATAAAGATAGAGACAGAATGCACAGGTCCAGCACTGCCGACGATGCTTCCGTTAAGCTAGTCAACAGTTCACTGGTTCACTGGTACTCAGTGAGTGCTTTTGCA
This sequence comes from Protopterus annectens, assembly GCF_019279795.1. Lineage (NCBI taxonomy): Eukaryota > Metazoa > Chordata > Ceratodontiformes > Protopteridae > Protopterus > Protopterus annectens. The sequence goes on along the minus strand of NC_056747.1, from coordinate 1,033,107,660 downwards.
GCCCCTGATGCCTGCGTCTATGGATGCGCAGGCCGCTACCGAGACCCATTCGGAGTCTGGTATGCCGCAATACTCTTCTTTTGACTACAGAGCCTGCAGATGTCTCTACCTTGGATGGGTCCGGAGCCACTGTGCAGGTACCGGCTTCTGAGGAAGTTCTTCGCATTACCGATATTCGACACAAACTGATGATTTCTTTCGCATCTTCAGTTCTGTCTAAAACTGCAGAGTTTCTAAGGCCAAGAGTACGAGCTACGCCTAAAAAAAACAACGACCCGAACTCAAGCACCTGCTTCCTTGCCACACAATCAAATGCTTAAAATGGCAGAAGACCTGATTATGCTGATTAGGGGAAGCCAGCCTTCCCCTGCTAAGAGAAAACAGACCTGTTCCCAGCAGCTTTAACTGACCAAGAGTCCGACGACTCTGAGGTTTCTGATTATGAAGACGTGCCTTTATCTGCTTATGTAGATTCAGATGAAGAGGAATCCATTCCCTCTGCTTCCCCTCCAGAGGATTTTTCTTTTGGTAAAACCCTTCATACGTTAAGAGAGCATTTCCACTGGGAATGCCAGGATTATCCTCAGTCCAAAAAGAGACTCCGAGAATTTTTAGATTTACCTCAACATAGACCTTTAGCAATTCCTTCTGTTCTGGATGTTGTGGATGATGTCTTTATGGAATCCAGTCTTAAGTCCTGATACTTTACCCCTGGCTCCAAGGAAACCAGACAGGTACTACAGAGTCCCTGACTCTCACAAATTTCTTTTCAAAAATCCTACTGCTGACCTAGTGGTAATTTCCCAGGGGCCTAAAGGTATAAAAGCAACTACAGCTAAGAATCCCACCCCTTCGGACAGGGATTCCCGAGCTTTCGACAGATGGGGTAAAAAAGTATACACCTCTGCAACTCTCGCCATTAGGGCATTGAATTGCCAGTTTCACATGCTGAAATACTAACAGCATATTATGGAACTTCTTAAGCAAAAATTATCTACCTTTACAGACGACTGCAGAAAATAAAGAATTACAAGAGCTTATGCATTCTGCAAGCCAAATCAGCACGCATACCTTACAATATGGCTTTGACACCCTAGAAGCTTTTTGCAGGGCAGCAGTCACTGGTTCTGTAATGAGAAGGCATGCTTGGCTTAAGGAACAGACCTTGCCAAACCATGTCAAATCAAAATTACTAGACACTCCTTTGAACGAGGACAATCTGTTTGGCACCAAAGCAGAAGATGTTCTAAAAAAGATGGAAGAAAAAGCTCAGTCTATGCAATCAAGTCAAAGAATTTTTGCAAGTGCAGCATCCAAGATTCAGTAGGCATTGCCCCTCGAAACAGTGGGCCTTTCCAGCCCCCTCAAGGCCATCTCAAACTAGACCCAGGGGAAACAGACCCCCCCCAGATTACAGTCTCAGGGTATGCAGAGATCTAAGCAATGGAGTGCCTCCACTCCAAAAACTAGGAGTGCTAAGCCATCCCCTTACAGAAAGAATTCACAATGACTTATCAACTCCAATCCTCACCTCTGCCCAATTGCTCATGCCCCTAGGAGGAAAACTGGCCCATCATGCAAAAAAACTGGACCTCCATCACCAAAGCCTGATGGGTCCTCAACATTGTATCCCAGGGGTACAAATTTTACTTCCACTCACTGCCAACCCCAAAAGGTTTCCCAGACCTTCCTCCAAACCAATGGGCAGAGGCACAAAACCACATTCAATCCCTGCCCTCCATAAGGGCAATTCAACCTGTTCCTGCAGAACAAATAGGTCAAGAGTTTTATTCCAGACCCAGAAAAGAGGGCACTTGCCGCCCAATCCTAGATCTTTCCATTCTAAACACCTTCCTGGTGGTACCAAAATTCAAAATGCTAACCCTTCAGCAGCTTCTTCCTATGCTGTCCAAAGATGCCTGGTTAGCCACCCTAGACCTAAAAGAAGCCTATCTGCACATCCCCATCAGGGACTCATGCAGAAAATACCTACGCTTCAGGGCAGGATCTATGCATTATCAGTTCTCTGCACTTCCTTTGCCTTATCCACTGCTCCCAGAGTCTTCACAAAATGCCTGGCTCCAGCAATTGCCTATTGCAGACAGAGAAAGATTCAGATTTTCCTGTACTTGGATGATTGCCTGATTCAGGCAGACAGTCAGGAAAAGCTGTTGCAACATCTGACATTTGCAGAGAACCTTCTAAGCTCCCTGGGGCACACTATCAACAAAAAGAAATCAAAACTAGTCCCCAGTCAAAAGATTGTATTCCTGGGAGCAAGCTTAGATACAGCATCCCAGATGGTATTCCTTACTCCAGAAAAACAAGCCTATCTGACAGGCTACTTCACTCACATGGCTACCAGAACCCACCTATCAGCAAGGAAAATCCTGCAGGCCCTAGGATTCATGGCCTCTTGCATTCTACTAATTCCTTATGCCAGACTGCATATGAGGAAACTTCAATGGTACTTGAAAAGTCTTTGGTGACAACATTCTCAGGATCTGGAAACCGTCATACCAATTATGCCATGTCTAAGTAACTTATACCTCAACAGCATTCCTCAGGGAAGTCCCTACCAAGGACATTCTGGAAGCTGCTACCTGGAGTTCTGTACACACCTTCACCAAGCATTACCACCTATCTTTTCCAAATCCAGGATGGGTTTTGCAACAGCAGTCCTGCAGGGTATACTAGCCATCCCCAACTCTTCTTGACTGCCTCCACCCTTTCTTCAGCTTTAGGAATCAACCCAAGTGTGATGACTGCAACAGTGAAACACGAAGAACATAGTACAGTTGTGTACACTTACCATAAAGGTAGATGTTCGAGTGTATTCACTGTTGCAGTCCTGGTTTTCCACCCTCCAGCCCCATTGTCTCTCTCTCTCTCTCTCCTCTTTATGTCTATTACTCACCCCTTACTGGGTTATTGGTATTTATTTTTACTGGTGGTGTTTTTCCCACCATAACTTTGCTCCCTATATGGGGGGCTCCTAACATTTGGGGCAAGAAAAACTGATGTAATGGCATCACTGCCTGTTTTTATACCCCTGACAACCTGACGTTAGTACTGAAGTGACCACAACCGATGCAGAAATACCAAGTCTCTGGTATTCAGACCGACTGAGGGCTACCTGCAGGCAGATAACCCAAGTGTGATGACTGCAACAGTGAATACACTCGAACATCTACATTTATGGTAAGTGTACACAACTGTACTTTTCTGATACTGATGAGGATGGAGTTTTGAAAGCTTACTGTCAGCCTGACACTAGTAGTGTGTTGTATAAAACAATTTATTCCACCTTTTATGCATGAGTGCATTTTTTTACATGCTGAACTTTACTGTTGAGTCAGTGTTTTATGATTTAATGAAAAATAAAGATAGAATATAATCTAACTAAACAAGAATGGAAAGCCCTACAAGACTTGACTAATAATGATGAAATTGTATTTAAGCCTGCTGATAAAAGAAATGAAATTGTAATTTTAAGCAATATTTAAAGTTGTTTTATGAACAATTAGATGATACCACAATTTATGAGAAAAGTAATATGGAACAATATAAGGGAGAAGTATTGAAATATCAGGAATTGTTAACTAAAGGCTGAAGATTAGGTTATTTTTCAGAGGATGATATTTATAGAAAATTTAATGTAGAATTTACTTTAGGGAATAGCCCAGTTGCTTATTATATAATTGAATTAATAGACTTTAGTTTGAGGCATAACTCTGTTGAGTTTAATGGAGAATTATATTGTCAATTGCAGGGAACAGCAATGGGGGCACATTTTGCCCCATGTATGCAAATATTTTGATGAGCTTGTTCGAATCAGAATATCTGTAAACTCATGATTTTGTTAGAAGACACGTCATGAAGTATTATAGATCTATAGATGATCTCATTTTTAGATGTGGCGTGGTCATAATAAAGTTGAACAATTTATTCAGGATTTGCAAAAAAACAGATTTGGTTTACAATTTGATGAACCTCATTATGGCCGTCAGGCTATATTTTTGGATGTTTGCTTAGGAGTAGTAGTAAATGGAGGTATATGGAGTAGGATACATCATGATGGTACTTATTTTTTGGATGGCCATAGTTGCCATCCACCTAATTTGATAAAGTCACTACCATATGGAGAATTGGTATGGCTCAAAATGTTATGTAGTGATAATGAGGAATTAGAAAGAGAATTGGTACAAACTGCAATGATGTTTATTGATAGAGAATATAATAAACATTAATGACCTCTCTTCAAAGGGTAAAAGAAAGTGATGTTAGATCAAATAAATGTATGAAGGAAAGAAGTAAAATCTGAGAAAGAACAAAAAATGATGTAGTCCTACTTATGACCTGTTGAGTGAGCAGGTTGTGAAAGTCAAAGTACTATTGGGGTTTTCTTTTTAAGTTAAAATAATTTGCTAATTTACATAGGATCCATATGTTCTCCTTCTGTAGAGGAAGGAGTATAAAAAGATAGAATAGTTCATAGCAAATTTTTAGCCCCTGTTAATAAAATGAGTAAAGCCTTTAACAGATGGGCACATTTCCTTCTGGTAAATGTATTACTTGTAGGTTTATAGTTAGGGCTTTTGATAGAATTAATGAGCAGTATTTTAATGTGAATGGCAGATTTAGTTGTGATACAGAATGTGTTGTGTACACTGTAAAATGTCCTTGTAATATGTTTTATATTGGGGAGAGCAAAATGGCTTTCAAGTTGAGGTTACAAGAGTATGTTAGAGACATAACAAGTGGTAAACTTGAAAGCCGTCTTGCAAATATATATATATATATATATATATATATATATATATATATATATAGTTTAATAATGGGAACCCAGAGGGGTTGCAGGGTACAGTTTTGGAAAAAAAATGCTCAAAGAGGTATGCATACAGAAGTGAAGAAAAAGCTTTTATATAAGGAGAGTATTTTATCCTTATGTATGGTACCCTGACCCTTGCTGGTATGAATATAGATTGTAATTGGAAGATTTTAATATAATTTTATTGACTAATTGTTTAGTGGAGTTTAATTATGTATTTAGGAATGATATATAAAAGGCTTGTGTGTTACTGTGATTTTAACTCCTTTGAAGGCATTCTTGCTGAGGCGTTAGAGGTGTTTAAATAATTTTCAGTTCTTTTCGGCACTGTTGTTTGTCGTTTTTGTTATTTTTTTGTTTTGTGTTAGTGGTTTAATAGGACTATAGATCCCTTTTCAGTTCCACTCCTTGCTAGTTTAGATTTTCTGGCTAGCCTTTTTCATGATGGAGCGAGTTACTGTACTATTAAAGTCCAGTTGGCAGCTATCTCCAGTTTTTACAATGGAGAAATCAGTCCTTTATTGCTTCTGTGAAGTTGTCGTAGGCCTTTTAAACAGCCACCTTCCTTCTCTGGACTCCTGTCAGGGACTGTCCCTCTTTGGGACATTACTATCCTTCAGGCTTTGATGAGACATCCATTTGAGCCAACAGCCACAGCCAAGTTGAAATATCTTTGCTGGGAAACTTTCTTGTGGTAATTAATTCTTCAGGAACAGTGTCAGAGCTTCACACCCTTTATTTTAAGCCACTGTATTTGGTTTGCTACATAGGCAGGGTACCATTTAGAAAAAAATCCCACTTTCTCCCTAAAGTGTCATCAGAATCATCAGCAAACCAGTCAGTCAGTCTTTCTGTTTTCCTTCCCCATTTTTCTAATAAGGGAGAGTACATGCTACATCATTTGGATGTGCATTGCCAATTCAGATTCTTTTTGCATCGCGCTAAAAATGTCAAAGGCTTACCAATTGCTTTTTTATCCTTCTCCCTGGCAAAATTGGGAAAAGGAGTATCTAAAGAAACTCTTTCATATTGGCTGAGTACATTTCGTATCTTTATAAGGAGAAGGGCCAGTCTTTGCCTGGCACTCCTAAGACTCATTCTTCTAGGTCAGATGGTATTTCATCTGCTTTTTTTCAAAGTGCTAATTGGTAACATTTGTGCAGCAGCTACTTGGTCTAATCCCCATGCCTTCATGTCTCATTATAAACTGGACTTACAGACTAGGTCCAGAGCATTTTTTTTTAGTTCAGTCATCCAGAGTATCCTTGCATGAGTCCTCCCAAGATTCGTGGTAGCTGGGAACTCTGTCCAATTTGTTGAGGATGATTGGAAGGGATAACATCAGATGCAAAAGTTATGTACTTGCCATAATGATAGATCCTTGTCTGCTTCTGCCCATCTCAAGTTCCCTCCCTCCATCCCCCTTCCAATTGTCATAGGTTCATAGGATGTTAATAGGCTGTTGACCCAAGGGTCATTTTAAGCCTAGCCTATTACACCCATTATAGTTCAAGACAAAAAGTATAGTCAAAGCCTAAGATTATTATTAGTAAAGATGGCCCATGTCCAAAAAGGATGTGGGAGCTATTCCCAGCAAGAATGTGTTTTCCCATCCATTCATCCAGGCTGCTTTTGAAAAGAGCCATATAGGTGCTCTGCTTAACTTGAACTGGTAGCCTGTTAAAGAGAAATGGCAACCTCTGTGAGATGATTTTGTCTCTCCATGTCCTATTTAAACCACAGGCCAGATTTAGGTTGCTGGAGTTGGTAATTGTAGTCCCATTTGACCTATGAATGTGCAGCAACTTCATCAGGTTAGAGTCAGAGATTGCTCTGTAAGCCAGCCACAAGTCTCCTCTAAGTAGCCTATATGCTACTGAGTACAGTGACTAAGGCTTCAGTCTGTCTGTGTAGGGCATGTGCTGAAGACCCTGGATATTCTTACTTAAAAATGCCTGGGGTCTTTGTAGTTGCTGCAGGTGTCTGGTACGCTACATACCAAAGGGGGAGTTATACTCAATTATGGGCTTGATAAAGGGATGAGTATGAGGGGTTATAACCTCTTTTGCTCTTGAGGCTATGCCTTTGCTATTCAAAATGTGTGACGTAAAATGCCTTTCTTATTACAGTGGACACATGGTGGTCAATGTTTAGGGCACAGTCTACTTGTGTACCCAAATCCTTCACTGCAGCATTCATACTTAAGGTATAGTTGTTTATTTGATAGTTAGTAGGGACATTGCTTTTACCAAAGAGGATGATGCATTTTTTTGCCTTTAGTTTGAGTCCATGACTCTGGCACCAATCGGTCAGTGTAAGCCCATCTTGGAGTACACTGACATCATTTGGTGAGTCAACAATCGAACCAAGTTTGCAGTTGTCAGCAAACTTGGTCAGCCACAGCCCCTTTGTTTTGGCCTGAACTTCCAAGAAGTAAATACCAAACAAACAGGGGCCCAGTACTGACACTTGTGGAACCCCACTGGTGTCAGGTCTGCTGGTTGCAGTGGAGTCACCCACTTTGATAGCATGTGTAGGGTTAGTGAGCCAATTTGTGACCCACCTAACAACAAAGGGGTTGACATTTAGATGGGTGGATTTGTCAGTAATGCCTGAATGGGGGATTGTGTCAAAGGCCTTTGCCAAGTCCAGATATGCTGTGTGCACAGATTTGCCCTCATCTATAGCCTTGGTCACATTTTTGAATAAGTCTACTAGGTTTAACAGGCATGATCGACCCTTTACAAAGCCAAACTGGGTTGGATTAAGGGTCTGGAGGTCACCTATATCTTTATTTATGAGGTCCATGATGATGCTTTCCATGGCCTTGCAGATAAGGCTAGTCAGGTTTATAGGTCTATAATTCCCCAGATCTGTTGCTAAACTGCCCTTGTGGAGGAGAATAGCAGTCATGGTTTTCCATTCAGTTGGGACAAATCCTATATTTAGGCTGTGGTTAAACAGGGTGCCTAAGAGGGTTACTAATTCCTATTTTAGTTTATTTAGAATGCAGCCTGGGATGCCATCAGGACCCGTAGAGGCTGTGTTTTTTGCTTTAGACAGAACTTTGATGACCTATTGTTTATATATATATATATATATATATATATATATATATGTATATATATATGACATTTTACTCAAAGTCTGATCTGTGGACCTAGATGCCATGCCCTTACTTATAATTTGACACAGAATGATTTTCTTACAACCTTGGAGACATGTTTGTCAAAAGCCAGGTTACTATCTACAGGAGTCCTCAAATCCCTGACTACTGTCTCTACTTTTAGGGGTGTTTTAACAATGAGATAGCTTCTCTAACCAGTCAACTTCCCAAAAGATACTATAATGTATTTTTTATCATTGAGTTTTAAGCCATAGATTTAGCCCCCAGTCATTTGTCTTTGTTAGACCTTCCTGTAAGATGTTAATATCTTTGGGGATTTCTATGATTGTTCCTAGCTAGCAATCACCTGCAAACCTGGTAAGCCAGAGGCCCTTGACATCGGCCTCAACGTTCGAAAAATAGATGCCAAAGAGGACCCAAGACAGAGCCTTGGGGATATTAGTAATGACCAGCCTCTTTGTGGAGGGTGGTCTCTCCAGTCCTATCTTCCTGGGTCCTGTCTTTGAGCCAGCTTGCTATCCATCAGGTTGCATAGGTATTTATGCCTAATTCTATGTGTTTGTTTACAATGCCTAAGTGGGGTATTGTGTCTAATGCTTTAGCTAGGTCAGGGTAGGCAGTATGCACCATTTTGCCCTCATCCATTGCCTTGGTGACTTTCTCAAAGAAGTCCTTTGAAATTGAGTTACTTCCAATGTCTGAAGGTTTCCTATGTCATTGTTAATCATTTCCATGAAATTTATTTCCTTGCCTTTGCATATGAGACTAGTCAGACTAATGTGCCTGTAGTTCCCAGGATACATTGATGGTCAGCTCTTGTGCAGAAGGATGATGGTTGCAGTCTTCCATTCACATGGCATGAAGCCTGTGCCAATGCTGTGGTTGAATTTTAGCAACAGTGGCCCTGATAGCTCATATTTCAGGCTTTATTTATTTATTTATTTAGGAAGCATCCTGGGATATTACTGGGGCTCATCGAAGTTGTATACATGGTGTTAGAGAGTAAGACCTTTTCCCTTCTGATGTTTGGCGGGATTATGTTAGATGGTATTCAGTTCGGCAAAGCTTCTTATTGCTTTCCTCAAGATAACAATAATAAACAAATATGGAGTACTGTCCTTTATATCCCTCCTGGCAACAATACAGCTATACAGCAAGATATCCTACATTTGGTATTCATAACATTTCCACAAGAAAGAGTACTACTAGGTGATGAGAGCATCAATTGGTTGGACATAAAATCTAACTCCTCTACATTTAGCATGACTTGTATGGTTTCACACAACTAATTAATAGCCCCACACATTATAGCAATACATCAAATTCCCCATTAGACTGGATCCCTAGTATCAGATCAGATGATTCCACTCTCGTTTGCATACTTGACAACATGGTACACCTCCAAACAATTACTCATGAAGCTTTAACAGCCACTGAAACATGGCTTCGTAACTCACAAGTCATGCTCAACCCAAAAAAGCCCAACCTACCACTTTTCCAAATCACTTTCTTATGAAAAAACAATTTAAAGCCCTGTCTCTTGATAATACAACTATTGACGTCACTTCTCATGGCAAATTATTAGGGGTGATAGTGGATGATAAGCTTACATTCAACCTGCATATACAAGATTGCATAATTAAAACTCATCAAATACTATAAATGAGTAAAAATATAACTACCACACCGCAATGTCCACTCCCTAAATAAACGTATTATAAACAGCCAAAAACAGTAGTCGGGTGTGCGCTAAGGCAGGCGACAAGTTCTTTCATGCAGCTACGTATACGTGAGGAATAATGTCTCTAGTGACTTGTATGTTAACCGCTCTTCAGCTCAGTATTAAACCACTCTTCAGCTCAGTATTAAACCACTTTTCACCTCAAGGATACGTATCTTCAGATAGTAACACTTCGCCAGATAAATTTTGGTTCGACTTACTTCACCATATAAAGTAGGATTTTAATCCACCAGAAGAATACACTTGACAAAGAGTGTCTCGATCAGTCGCTATGACTTTATTAACATAAATAGGAAGATAGGCTAGCACTTTCACCCGTAGGCTTCTTCAGGCCACTAACATTCAGTTGATACAGGTTCTTTTTATATACACATCTATTCCCTTTAATTATGATGTCACATCCTGTATCAATCAATTAATACCTTATATAAAATCTTTTATGATATAGCGAGCGCTGTAAATACATATCTAAAGCGTATTAAATCTTATATAAGAATTTTTCTAAAAAATCTTTGTATAAAAAGCATGTATACTAAAAAACATATATATAGTATAGTATAAGAGATGCTTAATTTAATAAAAACATATAGAAGACATATATTATGTTTCTATATATATATGTATATATAAGCATAAAATCCTAAACTCCATTTCATCCATACTTAATATTCCTATACATATATATATTAAGCATTTCTAATGATACTTTAAAATTTGTCATATTCATATAGATAGCAGGTAATTATTTCTGCATAAGATAGAGAATTATTATTTTCTATTTTTGTAAGAGTACTTGATGACATTGATTCTAAATGAAGAATAGTTTTCCATAAAACATGACACATACTAATGTTGGAGGTCAATGATACTATCTAACTGGGCTAGGACTTAATCTTGCTCATACTCTAGAATTATGCTAATGATATGCCATCTATATGAATATGACAAATTTTAAAGTATCTATATTATATTTTATGTGTATATATTAATTTTCGTTTAGACTCAGAATAGCATAAATCTGCTGATAATGCATGAGTTTAATATTTGTAATAAGTATATATATTGTGTGCATTTACATACAAAACTCTCTAAAAATGTATTATATAATGTATATTTAATTATATATCTTTGGAAGAGTTCCATTTATAAGCATAAGTATCTATATACATCCAATTGTAGAAATGCCAAATATATATATTAGAAGAGTCTCACCTATAGGTATTTATATGCATTTTATTTTAGAAATGCTAAATATATATATGTATAGGAATGTTAAGTATGGATGAAATGGAGTTTGGGATTTTATGCTTACATATACATATATATAGAAACATAATATATGTCTTCTATATGTTTTTATTAAATGAAGCATCTCTTATACTATACTATATATATGTTTTTTAGTATACATGCTTTTTATACAAAGATTTTTTTAGAAAAATTCTTATATAAGATTTAATACGCTTTAGATATGTATTTACAGCGCTCGTTATATCATAAAAGATTTTATATAAGGTATTAATTGATTGATACAGGATGTGACATCATAATTAAAGGAAATAGATGTGTATATAAAAAGAACCTGTATCAACTGAATGTTAGTGGCCTGAAGAAGCCTACGGGTGAAAGCGCTAGCCTATCTTCCTATTTATGTTAATAAAGTCATAGCGACTGATCGAGACACTGTTTGTCAAGTGTATTCTTCTGGTGGATTAAATCCTACTTTATATGGTGAAGTAAGTCGAACCAAAATTTATCTGGCGAAGTGTTACTATCTGAAGATACGTATCCTTGAGGTAAAAAGTGGTTTAGTACTGAGCTGAAGAGTGGTTTAATACTGAGCTGAAGAGCGGTTAACATACAAGTCACTAGAGACATTAATCCTCACGTATACGTAGCTGTATGAAAGAACTTGTCGCCTGCCTTAGCGCACTCCCGACTACTGTTTTTGGCTGTCATCAAAAACTATGCTTTACAGAGCCAAAAACATTATCACCAATGCAGTTGAAACTACACTTGCCACTACTTATCTCCTCCCCACACTTCTTTATGGCAGACCCATCCTTACTACTAAAAATTAAAACTTGAAAAATGCTGTAACAAAGTTGCTACATTTGCAGCAAGTACCCCATTCAGAACTCACCACTGTATAGCACTAAAAAGCCTAAATTGGTTAGAATTGCCTCGTCAGCTAACATATACACAGCTTCTTATCATCTGTCAAATTATCCAGTATCCATCTTCCTGTCCAACACTAAAAAACATTTTACACAACTATGTTTCCAGTCAGTCATTGTAATACAGTGACCAAAAACTCCTGTCTGTCTACAAACCTATCAAATCTGCTGGACGTTGTCTGTAGTTATACAAAGTTGCTAAGATCTGAGACTTCCTTACCTGTATCCATTAAGTCAATACCCTCCCATCTTTCAAAACCTATGAAAGCCTTCCTAGCTAAAATCTGTCTCTGTTCTTGCTCAAAACTAGTATAAACTATATCCCTAAATGTGAACAAGTACCTTTTCATTCCTTATACCTCTTTACATTCTCAGTTACTTCCTTTTATCAAATTCTCTTCCTTGACTTTCTCTTTAAATGTACCATAAGCCTGTTTTTCCTTTACTTCATATTGCGATTTCTGTTTGTATTAGACTAACAGCTTTAATTTCTTACAAAACATCTAAAATTTCTATAAATATTAAATGATTATCACATAACTTGTATTGATTCTTACCCAATGTTTATATATTATCACAAATTTATTATTTAAAATGCATATGTTTTTGTTTTATTTTTAAAGGTTGTAAAATTATTGTTCTTAAAATGTTTTGTAATATTTTGAAGCTTTTCTCCCCACACCTCCTCTGAAAATGGGCTTCTATCCAGTCTGACTTTCCTGGTAATCACATGTCAGTAAATAAACAGACAGGCTATCCAATGCCAAATTCAAGGGCCAGTGCTCCTCAACACGACAACCAGATGCTCTATGCTACTCAATGATCAAAGCAGCTTTACACTTACCAAGTTACTGATACAGTTTTGGAGGGGGATTTATAGGAAACATTTGGTTTCATTAAGTGCCTCTATCTATACAGGGCACTGCTAACTGCTGCCATGCCATAGTGGTTCACAAATGCTCCAAATTTATACAGTCACGTAAAACACAGGAAAATGGCTTCTAAGTCCTCTGGCCAATAAAACAACTACACTTACAGTTTCATTATGTTTCCCAACTCAGATAGACCAGGCAACCACCTACTGCCACTAGATGGACTATCCCAGTCCTCTTATTGCAAAAATATAAAAAGATTTCTTTAGAGTGTAATGCTACCACAAAACAACTTAAACTTTCTGGACAAGTCAATGTCAAGTATTAGACCTTTCAATGATTTAAAGTGCAAAATCAACATATACAGAAAAATAAAGCAGTAGCAATCTAAATCAGTTAACTGTAGTGCAAAATAAAATTAATCTGTTATCTGCCAAGGATGGAGCAGGATTAATTCAAGACTCTCAGAATGTAGCAAGAGCACCAAGCAGATGGGAACTCTGGGAAAATGAGCAGGAAACAATATGTAGTAAAGGAGGTTTATTCAAAGTAATGCTTGCTGGTCAGCACTCAGTATTCTGGATATATGGAAAACAATGGGTGGGAAGAGTACTTAAATAGTTTACATAACAGACAATAGCAATAAAAGAGAGACAGGGACTTTGGAAATCAGATTATCATAAGTTGTGGAGAATTACTCAGTCTTTTAAAACCACAAGAGGAAAAAGGTGAAATATTTAGGGGGGAAAATCAAGCTGCAAAATGCTAATCAAATAATGCCAATATTGGAGCTCTTGTACTATGGCTTTGAGCTACAATGTCTCAGTAGGGGGACAGGCACACACATAAATGTAGAACAGAAAGACACTCTGGAATGCAACTTTAAGCAGATAAATGATGCACAGAATATAAGACTTTAACAGCAAAACTAAAATATAAACAACTCTAAATGCACTAAACACTTAATTCAGTAAGTTGTATAAGGCTGACCAATCCACTTGTTTCCTCCTGAGAAGTTTCTTAAGAATGTCTTGAACCAATAAAAAGATGCTGGTATCTACATGAATGGCTAAACTCAAACAAGCCAGAAAGTTTGTGTATCAGTCAGTTTAAAAGTATAGATCCCAGCCTTCAAAGTAAAAAATAAAAAAGCAATCAAAAGCAAATCTTGGAGAGGTATTAAAAGCTCTACTAGGAAATTATGATAACCACACAGCACAGTCTCTAAAACATGAACATTTATCATAATTAGTAAAATATGCATATTTCCTGTTACATTTAAACAAAAGCCAAATGGATTAGCTCAATTTCTTGTTGAAAATGAACCCTTACATTTTGCTAGAATCTCTGTTTGACAATATTTCAATCTCATTTAAAAGTTCTTAAACCAATAGAAGCTTTAAAAATTCAGAAAAATTCACCTTTAGCCAGTTTTCTTCAAAGAAAGTTTATTCTGATTTGTGCTTTCAACTTGTACACTTCATCAGATTCAAAATGTTTATTAAAAACATAGTAAACATAGTTTAAGGCTTGCTCGTATATACAACTTTCCACAAAGGAGGACCAGTTGGTACGATTGGCCAATTTTAAGTTTATTTCTGATTGGTTATTTTTGGTGTTGCATGGGACTTTTACTCATTAATTTGCATACTTTTTTTTTTCATGGCTAGTTCTTCATCTGCAGGAGGATGTTAAGTCCTGTTATTCCAAAGTGAAACTCAGCTCCTTTGTTAAAAACTTACATTGCCAAAACTTGATAGTACATGGCTTATTACAGATTGAAACAGGCTTAGTATAAAGTTTACAAATGAATAGAGCAATAAATCCAAAAAGAATTGCATCATGTTCCAGTGACTTGATGTTAGGTATTTATAGTAGCTTACAGACTTTACACTTTGGAGAGCAGGCTGTATAATGTGTTATATAGCTTTATTGTAAAATCTAGAAAGTTTCTGTCCCTTTGGCCTATATTACACGATTTCCAGTAGAAAACAGTCAAGTGCTACACAATTTTAACTGCTTAGTGGTTCTTGGAGAGACACTTTTTTTCTTTTACACACATCAAGGTTTTTAAATACTGTCAAGTCTTGCTAAACAAAATCGGTGTCTTGGAGTATTAAACATTGTGAAGCTAATTTTTATGGGACTGGTAAAAAGAAGTGGGGTTACGATCTTTTGAATGTGATCCTGTTGTAGCCCAGTCACTTCTTCTTGGTCAAAAGATGGATGGGGCCTACCTTTATGAGGCTATAGGTGGTATCAGCTGTTGTATATGTCAATGACCCATTTTTAGTGGAGTTTGGCATATTACATTCTACTTTGTTTCTATTACTGATGGGATATAGAGCTTCTGCTGAGAGTAGAGAATACAAAACTAAACGTATATGTTTTATTGAGCCCACTTTTACAGGGCCTGACAGTGTATATAGGTGTATGATATTTCATTTTATGTATTCCCAGATTATAAACTGAACAAAAACTGTGTGTAGCACTTTTGGTTTCTATTCAACAGATCTTCAAATCCTTGTTAAACTAATAATGTTTCAAATATTACATCTCTTATGAAAGCTGAAACATTATGAATGTCAATTGATGACAGACAGTATATGAAAGGACAGACATACATAGTGCAATTAAACTTACAAATTACTGGGGTGAAGAAGCAAAATGTAGACTGATAATTTATTACAAGAATTCATAGTGAGCAGATGCAACAGAGGAATCAAAAGTCTAAGTGCCAAGTTACCATGAAGGATCCAGGTACCTAGTCCTAGTCCTAGTTTCAGGTGTTAGATCAGACTGGGGGGAAATGGTAGGGGGTTGGCATTATAGTTGACGAGTTTAGAGGGTTGCCTGTTACATTTGAAATGACAAAAATATAACCCTTTCTGAAAACATGGAATTATTTGTAGTTCTCATTTCATGACAAAATGATCTTTGTATGATTTATGTATATAGTGAGTTGTCAGCCTGAAAAATGTCAAATGTGTACAGTTACTTTAATAGTCTGTATTTTTTTGGGAGGGGCAATCAGGAATCCAGTGATAAAAACTTTACCTTTTAGGAGAAATGCATATGGTTTTACTGCTGTTATAATGAAAACCTCAGGAAATATGTATTCTGAACATGTGCTGCATTCCCTACCTTACTAGAAGTCATATGGCAACCCTTGTTGGAGTCGGGTGTAATATAACATGACAGTCAATGTGAAATGCATATGAAACCCTACATTTGGTACCACTGCATAAAATGCCATGTGTAAGACAGTATTAAAACTTTCAGAGAATTATAATAGGATACTGTTTATAGAATGCAGCTAATACTGCTATACTACCTTTATAGTGCAGTGATGAATTTAACCACAGTGTATTGTCCTGCTTAGCACAAATAGTCTGTGTCATAGTCTGGTTGCAATGATAAAAATGTTTTGTTTAAATAAATATGATTTTGCTGCTTATGCAGTAATACTCTAAGGATACATTCTGAGAATATGCTACATTTATCACTGATCAGAAGTATATATGCCCTAATGGAAACAGAGTACAATAGTAATATGCTTGTGAAACCCTACATTTGTTGTGCTTAAGACAGTTTCCCCTTTGTGAATTCTTAATAAAACTAACAGGAATGACAGCGCCATAAAGCTGTTTTCTGGGCACATGCTGTATTCTTCACTATTATCTGTTGCAGTGACAGAAATATCTTTTTTCTTGTGAAATATATTTGATTTTTGCTTCTTATATAGTGACAGCTCAATAAGAAAATATATATTTTAATGAAGGATTTGTCCTTCTCACCCTGAATAGAGGTTATAGCCTCACCCCTAATGGGAATACTACATGAAGAGTGTTGCATAGGGCATTGCTCAAAGGCTACAAGGTACAGTTTGCTAGATGCATTGGAAACTGAAATCTCAAAGAATTACTGAAAATGAAGTTAAAATTATATAGGAGCATCCAATACCACCACTTAAAGCAGAAGCACTAAAACATATCTATATATCTACCTATCTCACATAAAGTCAAAAAAGGAGAAAAGTAACAATTTCTCGATCCTTCTGAAACATCCCTTCTAGAAGAACAGTCAGCTTCTGTTAGCAATCACTTAACTTCCTCCTCCTCCAGCTCTCCTTAACAAATTTAAATCCCCTATTCTTGTTATCACCTCAGTTGCCCCTAACTGTGAAATAAATTGTTATGCTACGTAATTTTAACCGAAACTAACTCAGTCCACTGAGATATGACATTGCCACAATTACTAGCCAGTATCATCCATATGCAGTTAGTCAATAATGCAACCTGTACAAATCTCCAAACCAATAATCACTACCTTATGGATGTGCTAATCACTAACAACACTCCCATTATCTCCAATATATCTGTTCTTCCATCCTCATTCAACACTCACTCCTCAGTAACCTTCCAACTTATCCTCCAACCTCCAAAACTGTCCCCCAAATTAGTTACCTTCAGACCCATCTCCACTATCAATACAGAGAACCTCAAAAACACTTAGCAACTTTTGACTCTCCAAAGCCAAATGCTAACCAGTCTCCCTTACCAATTTATAGAACCCCAACTGAGCTGCTACATTACTTTCATGTACTCTCCTTCAACTTCAAGATACATTTTTCCCTTTCACACAGCACCTTTTCAAATACAACAAAATACCCTGGTTAACCTCTGAACTGAAAGCTCAGCTCAGATTTAGAGACAATGCATGGTGTTCATAGAAACAAAACCCCTATCCAGAAAAAAACATACTGCCTTTACCTCTCTACATAACCTAGCTAAGCAAGCCATCCACAAGCACAAAACCAACTATTTCAAAAATGAAAACTTGCTCTGCTAGACAAACCCAAACATTTCTGACAGGAAGTAGATTATCTCACTGTTGAAAAATCTACAGATGCCCCCTCCTCCTCCTCCTCTATCACCATCCATATTTCTTAAGGTAAAATCTCAAACTGTTTCTCAAGGAATTCAGACACCTCCCTAGAACTGCAACCTTTTCTTTTGCACATCAACTCACCCAGTCACCTTCCTTTCCCCCTTTACTATTTTAAGAAAATTATGCACAAAGACCTTGACACTCCACTAGAAAATGTAGCCCTGGATGCTCCATCTGTGGCAGACAGACTACTCCCTTGGTTTATATCACTCTGTAAAGGCTTCTTTGTCACACCTCTTCTCCATCTTTATAAGTGCTGTTTAATTCAAAATACAGTGCCAGACATATGGAAAACTGCTCTTGTCAAACCCCTTCCCAAACAACCTCATCCAGAAAATGCCTCCCACTTCTGCCTTTCTCCATCCTTCCTACACTTGGGGAAAATACTTGAAAACTAATCTACAAACAACTGTCCACTTACATCCAACAGTACCACCTGCTCACTCTTAAACAGCATATAGATTCTGGGCTGGCCAAAGCACAATGGCAGCAGTATGGTCACTTACAGTTGGCATCCTTCTCAACATGGATAAAAGAAAAGAAAACCTTGAAGTAGCTCTCTTCATAGACATTACCAAATATTTTGACCTTTGCTTCCTGTCCCTTCACTCCTTCCAAGAAATCAGAATTAGCCCCAACATTGTCTCCTGGTTCCAACAATTCTTATCAAATAGATATTTTGGAGTCAAAATATACTCATTCATATCATCTCCAACAACCATTACCAGAGGAGTGCCTCAGGGATCCATATTCACCCCACTGTTTTCAGTCTTTAATAAACTCCCCTCTGACCTCCCTAACCTTCCTATTACTCTTTTTACAGATGACATGGTTATTCTTTGATCCAGTTCCTCACATCCAACTATTCAACCCTTGTTTCAGTCTGACCTCCATTCCCTTAATTATTGGCTAAAGAAGTATAAGCTATTCCTAAACCACTCCAAAACAAAAAAAGTATTATATTTGGAACCTCACAAAAGATGGAAAAAAATCTCCTATGAATCTCAACATCACTGATCTCAATGGTTCCTTAGTAGGAACAACCATGTCATTTAAATACTAGACCAGTCATTTAATTGCCAAAGCCACATTAAAAGCATGAGGAAAAATATCAGATCTGATGTTTTTAATCTTCGTTCATTCCTTACTGATGGGTTATTGGTTCTGTCCTCAGAACCAAGCCGGCCAAATATCAAGCTCGCATCAGGCAAAAACTCTTGAGCCAAGGTCCTACCCAGAATGCTCTGCTCCATGTTACCTCAGATCTCATTTGCTGCATTGCTGTACAGTCATGTCAAGCCACTCTCTTCAGCTAAGTGTCTAATTTTTTGAAAGTTTTATATATTGCTTCTACTTTAACATTTTTCAAACAGTTTCTGGTGATCTCCTACCCTATCGTATCCTTAAGACTCTCTCCCTTTAGTCTATTTCTTTCTATTACCTTTTTCTTACCTTTGAGGTAATTCTTCATTACCATCATTGGTAATCCTTCTTACCCTTTCCTCTTCTTTTTGGTACTGTTCTTCACATCAATATGTCAGATAAGAAAAGTACTGTTGGTTTTAAGCAGTGTAAGGATTGCGGCCGTAAGTTACCACTTTCTGATGGCCATGACTTATGTGTCTATTGTTTGAATGTCTCCCACCTTACTGTGGGTCCCCTGTGTGGGATTTGTAGAAATTTTTCGAACAGAACTCTTAACGGGAGAAAGAACAAATTAATCTTGAAAGGTCTTCTGACATCTCAATTCTGTGAGGCTATTTCTGGGTCGAAGGGCTCACCCTCTGCTGCTAAATCCTGCAAGAGGCATTCTTCCTCTTCCTCATCGAGGTCACTCACTTCATCTCCCTCTGGAGATCATAGGGAGTTGACTCATAAGAAGGTGAAATTGACTACTACTTCGGTGCTGCCACATATGACCCTGTCATCTCCAGGCTTGGCACGCCTCAACTGATTCTTGCTCCAGCCATGTCCTCCTTATCAACACTGGCACCAGTGTTCCTGGTGCAGACAATTACAGCTCTGACAGTTCTGTTGCAGCCCTTACTGGCACCATCCATGCAGGTACAGTCCCCTTCAGCACAGTTGGTACAATCCCCTTTGGCTCTGAGTATAATGTTACTGTCCTCCACGGTGCAGACACTTTCGTCACCATGTTTGTCCATGCAGTCCTTTTCTGGACTGTCATTGTTACCAGTGCAGACACTTTCCTGGACAGCACCGTACCCATCAGTGCAGACATTTGCTTTTATGGTGCAGACACCTTCAACGTCTGTGGAGCTGAAGTCATCAGCGCGGACTACTTCCGCACTGTTCCCTTCAGTGCAGATATCCTCAGTTCCAGGCTCTGCACCTCTCGAATTAGCAAGGACCAAGTACTCTCCTTCCTTGGATCCATTCGTTGGTAGCCAATACAGTCATTTTCTAGAAAGGCCAGAATCGCCCTCAGGTCTCTCTATGAGGTCGACCAGGAGCCTCTCTGAGCATGATGTGTTGCGGCTTGTTAACCAGTTGCTTGTGCCAGATGTCTCTCTCAACTGTCGAAATCCATGTTCCCTCCTTTAGGTGAATGCATACCTCCTCAAACTCCAATGTATACTCCTCCTTCAACTTCCATCCAAGTATTGAAGCCCATTACTCCGACAGCAGCTTCCCCTCCTCAGACTCTAATAGTGGACCTCACTTTGGAACTGGAGTCATCCTTGTGGCCCTCAGTGCACTGGGCATCAGGCTCTTCTCAGACCAGTGGCTGTGCCATGGGGGAGAGCATTCTTGGTTCCATGTCGATTTTTTTCTATGGCACCCTCCAGGAATCCTCCATCTCTCACACTTCACAGTCATCTTGAGACTCTGGGAGTTGGCTCATCAGGGTGGGGTTTGATCCCAGTTCTGAGATTGTCATGCTTGGTTCTGGGCTGCCATCCCTCCTTGGGCAGGCCGGCCTTCAAGCCATGGAGAGGGTGCTTGCCTCCGCTGGCAAACTCCACGTCAGAGTCCTCTCCCCCGTCTCTGCCGCAATTCTCACAAGCCACAACCGCCTGACACTGAGCAGAAGGGCCTCTGGTTTCTCCTCCTCAGGAGACCCGCTCTTTGCAGTCTTCCCTAGAACCTCCCACTGAGGAAGGACCCCACAAAGCACCATGCAAGAGGAAGCACATGGACTCCATGGAGGAGTCGACTGAAGATACGGACTTTGATGATGGGGAAGGGTCTCCACGGTCACCCTCTGATGAGGTGTCCATTGGTGACATCCTCTAGACAGAGGGGTGACTGGAAGTCCTCTAATCCTTCCTCTGAGGAATCCATATTCCTGCAGGTCTTTTGTGCCCGGCCCCCTACCTCCTGGATTACCCCTCCGGCCGATGAGCTCATCCAGCTCATCGTCCAGTGCACATGGAAGGCTCCTGACACCCTGGAAGTGATATCACGGAGGCCTGATAAAATCTTATCGCCCCCCAGCTGAGCATCCCCATTGGTCACAAGGTCTTTCAGTAGATGCCATGGTGGTGGCAGCTGCAACTAAGAAGGATTTGTCAGAAGAGAGCCAAACTGTCCATCCATCCAACAAGTAGTCCCGGGCGATAGACAGACTAGGTAAGCATGTGTTTGCTTCATTGACCTTCGCCGTAAGGTCTTTGAACTATTTAGCACACTTTACCAGGATTCAGAGGGATCTTATCAACCAACTCTCTGAAACCTTGGCAGGAAGTGTTTCTGATGAGGTCTGTGACAATGTGGCTTCTCAGATAGCTACCCTAGAGTCTATTTCCAGTTCTTCCATGCATCTTATTTCTCACACAACTGAAGGAGCGGCTAGAGCGTCAGGCGCGGGTATAGTCACCAGACGACATGCCTGGATGTGCCTTTGCAACTTTGCGGACTCCTTTAAGGCTTCCTTCATGAATGCCCCCATCGAGGCCGCTTCTTTGTTTGGGCCTAAAGTGAAAGATACGCTGGCAGGTGCGAACAAGATGGCAAGACACTATCTGCCATTGGTGTCAGACACTCCACTCCTCAATGATTCTACTCCAGAAATCAGAGGAGCAGGAAGATGTAGCACAGGAAATCACAGGGCTCTTTCCATGATGCACATGCCGAGTTCTTCCCTAGAGGCAGAGGGGGAAACTACAATGGAAGATGCCCTTTTTGGGGCAGAGGAGGTCCGCGAAACTGAGGTTCCAGAGATTCTTTCTCTGGCCAACCCTATCAGCGCTCCTGAAGCATTGCCCAACTGCTCCCCTCTTGAAGTGGTCGGGGGTCATTTTTCCTTGTACCCCACTGCCTGGCAGTATATAACTACTGACTTGTGGGTACAACGGATAATATCCAGAGGCTATTGCATCCCCTTCCATCTTTGTCCACTCTCATCCAGAGTATTACCCGACATTCCACCCAGTCAAAGGGAAGCAACAGCACACGAAATTCCAAAGCTGCTACAAAAAAAGAGTCATCCAGACGGTCCCCCAGACCAGATAGGATCCGTTTTTTACTCAAGGTTCTTTTTAGTGCCAAAAAACAGGGGACTGGAGACCAATTCTGGATCTCAGCACACTGAACAAATTTGTAAAAACAGCGAAATTTCGGATGGTCACAGTTCAGTCTATCCTTCCTCTTCTGGAAGAAGATGACTGGATGTGCTCTATAGATTTTCAGGATGCATGTTACCACAAAAAAATGGAGAAATGCTCAAGAAGATACCGCCACTTCCACATAGGAGCCAGTCACTACCAATTTTGAGCTCTGCCTTTCGGTCTCTCTACAGCCCCCGGAGTGTTCACCAAATGCATGGCAGTGGATATCGCTTACTTGTGACTTCAAGGATTCCAGGTGTTTTCATATCTAGACAACTGGCTCCTCACCGCCCCCACCAAGCATCTACTGGAAGAAGTCCTGCACTACACTAACCTCACAGCACAAAGCCTGGGAATCACTATAAACTGGGAGAAGTCCAACACAACCCCAGCTCAGTCTTTGGAATTCATAGGGGTACTGTTGGACACGTGAAATTGCACAGCATCTCTTCCGGACCACAGGCTTCAAAGAATAAGGCAACAGGTTCAAATGCTGCTCTGTACCACAAATCTCCCTCTCGATCTATACTCCAACTCTTGGGGTCAATGGCAGCCTCGATCACCATTGTTCCTCTAGCCAGATTCCACATGAGGCTCCTTCAGTGGTTACTTCTCACTCAGTGGTACCCTCTACAACATCCGTTGTCTTTTCAGATAAGTGTAACTCAGAGATGCAAGCAAGATTTACTCTGGTGGACTTCTCAAAATCCCCAACAATGGTCTCGCCCCTTCAGCCCCCATCAACCGAAAGCCACTGTGAACACGGACGCCTCCCTGATGAGGTGGGGGGGGGCTATGTCAGGGAAACTCGATCCAAGGCACCTGGTCAGAGACAGATGCTCTTTTGCATATCAATGTCCTGGAACTGAGGGCGGTGCTACTAGCATTGCAAGTATTTCATTCCATCCTTCCGTCGGGGACTACTGCGATCCAATCAGAAAACATGTCAGTGGTCTGGTACATCAACAAGCAAGGGGGCACCAGATCTTACCCGTTATGCCAAGAGGCCTTGAGAATATGGCAATGGGCAATAGCTTCCAACTGCTTTCTAATTGCAACACACATTCCCGGGAGCTCCAACGTGATAGCGGACAAATTGAGCAGGTGCATTCTACAACCTCATGAGTGGTCCCTCAACCCAATGATAGTGGCAAGAATCTTCAACCACTAGGGCCAGCCTTGCTATGACCTATTCACCTCCCCAACCAACTACAAGTGCAACAACTGTTTCGCCCTGATCCCCCCTCAGGGACACTCACCGAGAGACGCTCTACTCCACCCTTGGCCCTCTGGTCTACTTTATGCTTATCCTCCTCTTCCCCTCATCTCCTAATTTCTGAAGAAAGCACGACAGTTGAAAAGTAAAGTGATCCTCTGCTCTATATTGGCCTCGACAAGTCTGGTTCCCCTTCCTCTGGACTCACCTGCTAGATCAACCGTGGATCCTCAACCCATCCCCATTGATCTCCCATCCGCAGGGTCTGACTCACTCCAATCTAACAACACTGAAACTGACAGCTTGGTTTCTCCACTTCCAGTGATTGCCAGGCAGGAAAACCTCTCATCCCCTGTGCACAATATTCTTATTGCATCTCGTAAATCGTCCACCAGACTAATCTATCTCAATAAATGAAAAAGGTTTTCTCTATGGGCAACGAATAAACAATTAGACCCCTTATGAGCCCCAGTCTCAGTTGTTTTAGATTACTTATCACATCTTTTCCACTCTGGGATGTCTGCCTCTGCTATTCGTATGCATTTAGCTGCCATTTCAAATTTCCACACTGGTTTTCAGGATTCTTCGCGCATGTCACATAGACTCTGTAAAACTTTCTTGAAGGGGGTTATCCACTTAAAACCTCCCTTTAGAGAATCGGTACAACCTTGGGATTTGGCATTGGTTCTGCAAGCTCTAGCAGCTCCCCCCTTTGAACCTGCATCTTCATGTGATGTAAAATATCTCTCTTGGAAAACTTTGTTTCTGATTGCTATCACATTGGCCAGACACTTGTCAGAACTTCAACCCTTATGCATCAAACCTCCCTATCTTATCTTTCATAAGGATAGGGTATCACTGAGAACTAATTCTTCTTTTTACCAAAAGTGGTGTCAGAGCAGTCTATCAACCAATCTATTGACCTTCCAGTGTTCTTTCCTAACCACTCTAACAAGGAAGAGTATTGCCTGCACTCCTTGGATGTTCATAGGCAAATGCGATTTTATCTGGACAGAACAAAAATCTACCCATAAATCAGACCAGCTGTTCCTGGCTTTTTCTGGACCTAAATGAGGTCATCCTGTCTCAAAAGTTACATTGGTTTCATGGCTGAGAAATTGTATTACCTTTATCTACAACAAAAACAATGTCACCTTGCCTCACAGAGTGAAAGCACATTCTACAAGGTCTGTGGCAACTTCAGTAGCTTTCCATGCTAAGGCTTCCCTCAATGATATTTGCTCAGCTGCAACTTGGGCCAAACCTCATACCTTTATTCTTCATTACAAATTGGACTTCACCTCCAGAGGTAGAGTTTCTTTTGGCTCCATGGTGCTCAGGAATGCCCTTCCATGAGGGCCACTCAGGTATACAGGTAGCTGGGGGCTGTCCCATCAGTAAGGAATGAATGAAGATTAACAACATCAGATAAAGAAGTTATGTCTTACCATAACGTTCCATCTGTGTTGTTGATCTTCATTCATTTATTACTTCCCACCCTCTGCCCCCCCCCCCATGGAGGTTCCTGGTTGATCTCATATACTCATTTATTGTAGGTCTATTATGACCAGAGATAGCCTCTACTTTTGGCTATCAACTTGCAAACTTGATCTGAGGTAACAGGGAGCAGAGCATTCTGGGTAGGACCTTGGCTCAAGAGTTTTTGGCTGATGCGAGCTTGATGTTTGGCCGGCTGGGTTCTGAGGATGGAACCGATGACCCATCAGTAATGAATGAATGAAGATCAGCAACACAGATGGACCGTTATGGTAAGACATAACTTATTTTTCTCTTTTATTGTGGTCCTAGAAAATGTTTCCTTTTCTCTTCAGAACAGCTAGAACTGCAATAAGGAATAGTAGTTCTTGTTCAACTTGAATATGGGCTCCCCATCATACACACATCCTCAAAAAAACCTTATCCACTCCACAGTCCATTGAAAATAAATGTTGCCAATTCCTTTCCACCCCACCCCCGGAACAACACTGTATCACCCTCTCCAAAGCCAAATGCTTACAGTCTCTCAGAATTGAGCTACTCCTATGGTCTCTTCTTTTCAACCAGGTACCTTCCCACCTCTTGCAGCTAAACACTATTAAAAAAAATCCCCTACAACCTCTCCTAATTAACTACCTCACTGTAGACACCCCAAACCAAACTGCACTGTGCCAATTATTCCTTTTCCATTCGTATACCCAAACTGTGTAAATCCCTTACCTAAAAGAAGTCTCCTCTTTCCCCACATTCAAATCACATCTCAAAAGACATCATCAAAAATTTGACTGCAAGTGCTTTTCCACTGGACACATAATTGAAATCTCTCCTCGCCTGCCTCTCCTTCACTTTGACCATCTGTTCTCTCCTGCTGCTTTCCTCTCATATTTACTACTAAAATTATTCCCCTTTGTTTTTCTACTCTGTTAGTAGTATTTACATGTTGTTTTGATTGTGCAATTATCTACCAATTTGTTCTGTTCTACTTTTTGTGATTTTTTTTCACCTTGGCTGTGCCTGCAAATGGTCTGCTGTGACCAGTGTACTACCCCAGTAAAAATAAATAAATAAAAATGAACTATTGAAGTAGATGGACCAAGTGATTAGTATCCTGCATGCTAAAAGACAGTGATAAATACCAGGATATGGAAGCAGAAACTCAAAGAAATAAAGACACCCAAAGAGTTCCAATAGTAGTAAGAGCAAGAGGGATAATAAAAGAAGAATTTTGAAGGATATATAAATATGTTACCAATACATGTAATTTCATATAAACTATAGAAAGATGCAGTTCTTGGGCACATCATGGGTACTGAAAAGGGCACTCTTTGCAAACATCAAACATTAGCAGTACTAATTTCATGAACTTAATTGTACCTTGACTCTGGATGGGGTTCATTCCTGTTATGGTATTAAAATCCCAAAACATTTGAACAAATTAAAAAAAAGAGAGAAAGAGAGAAAAACAGAACATAAGCCAACATTCTATACTGTCCCTAAGAAGTGACTCTATATTCATGTGTCTAAAATAAAGTATATCAATCCTAATTTGAGATTTCTTGAGGAATCTTTTCATGAATTATTCCTGGATACTCAAATGAACAGCATACCCATTATTGCCATTGTTTCTTAAGTATTCAAGTGCCACACAGTGCTGAATTTGACCTTAATTTATTGCCTCTGTCAGTACAGGGTCTTTTGCTCATGGTTTGCATCTGCTGGTATGAAGCAGCTGAGCAAATATATATTTCAGATATGTCCTGTATTCTTACACTGAGCACAAGTCTGATATCCACCCCTGTTAGAATATGATGTGCATGTCTATGATAGAGAAATGCAGTTCTACATCTGATACATATGTGTTAAATGCCAATTGAAGTCATCTTATGATTTTTTTAATCTTTTGTTTATCATGTAGCTTATGCCACAATCACTGTTTGTACTCCATCAATAGTACAAGATCCAGTAATATTACAGACATTATCTATGTGAGTGTGAGTGCTTGCACTGCCACAAATTTGGCCGCAGTGGCATACAGTCATGCTTACAGATGCAAGGACCGGTAGTGCCTTTTCCTGTGAGTATGTATGTTTCCACACACACCCCATGGAATGCTACCACATGAAAGTGGCTTGGCACAGCCAAATACACATCACTGATCTATGTACTACATGCCATGTACCTCTGTCATGCCAGACTGCCTTTCTCCTCCTAGGGCTGGTTTGCAGGACAGGGCTTCTCGGTCCCATCCTGTATCTTTGTCTCCACCAGTTCCACACCCTTTAAGAGTTCTTAATAAAACTCCCAGTGAAGTACAGTAACATACTCAGATACAGAATAAATAAAAATATGGATAAGGTGTCTATTCTACAATTAGAAATTGCAGTCCCACTCATAGCTTAAATTTGACTGCAACAAATTTTCTTCATCAGTTCAGAGAGCTTTTATCTTGCCAACATTCTACTTTATTTGGTAAAATACGTATAATTTTTACTTCTAATATAACAACTATAGGTTAAAGATGTATTCTGGTTACATGCCGTGCTCCCCTCCTGAGTAGATATCATATACTGATCTTTAACAGAAACCAGGTTTAATGAAATCTTTCAGCCTGGCCTTTTCTAATAGCAATATAAGTCTATTGGTGGAAGCTAGCAATCAATGCTCAGTGATATATTTGAAAAAAAAAGACATGTTGTAGTCATTTTGCACAAGATATTTGGATATTCACAGATAAGTTGCTTTTAGGTTGTCCTTTTAGGTGCATAAGTAATAAAATAACTCCATGTTGAATTTTTCAGTTAAACGTCTTACTTCTAATGTTGTTCTTTATGTTGTTGTAAACATCACCTTCAGGGACATTGAATAGAAGTTTTAATTATTATCTTATTAAATCAAAATATATTTATGATTTTATGTATATGTATGTGTATATATATATATATATATATATATATATATATATATATATATAATATCCCTGAGCAGAAGGAAATGTGCATACTTGTTGCAAGCTGAGTATATAGACATTTATAGTAGTGATGTTGGGAAATTAAAACAAGTAACTGAAAGCTAAGCATGAGTTGTCTTGGTTGGATTCTTTAAAGCAAACACTAGTTTCAGCTCCTTTCAGATTTAGATGTCCCAGTAGAAATGTTTCCCTGCTGATGAGGTATGTCTCATTTGATTGGGAAGAATTCATACAAAATATCTATAAATACACCTCTTAAATTGGGAAGAATTCAAATTATCTATAAATAAAAAATATGATTATTTTTTTACACACACAATCCACACACAGACGTATCATTAGTGACTGTTTTACTCCAAACTGAAATCAGAGTAGTGTGTCAGTCAGCTAAACATATAGCCTTCCTTCCCTTCTCCAAAGACAACCGTTTTCTCTGGACACTTTTGATTATGATGGGAAAAAAACTTAATGGTTGATGCGATGTATTTTTACTTATTGTTCTCAGACTTTTGCAGACTACCTCTCCACATTATGCCATAGCAGTGACTGTCCAACAATAATGATGAATTAATTGTCCATAGCTTTTACATATAGCTTAATGTACTGCAGAATCTAGTAAAATAACTACATTTTCTGATGTCTGTGATGAAAGTGAAATAAATGATGGCTGCAAAAATACATTTCAACATGTTGCTATAAAAACATAAATTATCCCTCTTAAGCCTTATCAGTAATGATTTAGCAGTAATCATGTATTTGCCATTGCTTTCACACATCTCCTGCTTCCCTCAAAGATAGCAATTTTTGTGTGTGCCTCTTATGTTTATGATGAAAGTAAAATAAATAAATGACAACAGTAATGTCTTTCAACCTAGTGCACTCAGACGCATGCACTCCCCTTCACAAGCCATGTCAATGATCATTTAACAATGGTCTTTTTCTTTCATACACAACCTGCTTTCCAAAGGTAGCCAGTCTTTTTCTGTGTAGCTGATTGTGTTCATTGTGAAGGAAGGTGACCACAATAATGTATTTTACCCACTGTTCTAATTCAGCAATGATCAACCAATATCCCTTTGATTTCATATAGTCTACCCTGCACCTTCCCACTTTTTGCCTTAAGAATTGCCACTTTCTGCTTGCCTCAGATATGTCTGACTGTCATCAGATTGGAATAAATAATTGCAACATTAATCTGTTTCAACTTGATGCTCTCATACGCATGCACTGCTTGCTCTGACAAGCCATATCAGTAATCATCCAACAGTGGTTACCTACTGTTCATTTGATTTTACACAATATACTGCTCAGTTACCCTTTTAGCTCTGATGTGGCATACAACTGTGATCAAACTGAAATAAATAATGGCACAAGTAGTGTGCTTTACCTTACTGTTTTCATACAGATAACCCTAGCCCCATTTGCCATAGTTTAACAAAAATGGTTTACTACTATGGGCAATGTGCATTGTTGCCACTGCCAAAAAAATTTAAAAAGCAAGAGTAACAACCTACAAGTAGTTTTATTTTATTCACTTCTAAAGGGAAAACAATCTCTGATGATCAGAATATGGTAAGCACTGAGATTGGTTGTTCTCAGCAACTGATTTCCAGTGCTTATTTCGCATAATACAGGAACATAGACTGGCTAAATATGGCCTGTTACTCTCCAATAGGGAAAGTGAGAATCCATGTTAATAAGTTGTATAATGTCTCACATTCATATGGGCCTTTCAACTTTTGCTGTTACCTTAGGTTAATTATTTTGTTAGACTGAGTGACACTTCTAAAAGCAACAGAGAAAAAGTTAAAACTTTATTAAGTAACAGATGAAGTTACAGACTAAAAAAAGTCTTTCTTCAAATCAAACATAAAAAACAGACCATAAACAAAAGTGTTTCTAGATGCACAGAAATAAATTAGTCTTACATCATCCATATGAAACTTTGCATAACCAGTGATTGATATAAAATATTGTATCTTTATTTTATCATTTCTGATTATTCTGTTTACAGTCTTCAGCTAAATTCTAGATATGCTGTTACTATAGGTGTGTTTATACATTTACATCTTGCATTGTTAATTTAATAATGCATTTTATCTGTACTGCTTCTTCATACTTTATTTCTCAAGTTGTAATATATTGTTTTCTTCTGTTCTGAGTGTCTCAGAAGCCTGGTCATACCAGAAGAGAGCCTTTGAACCACACACACACATACGTATATATTTACTTACCTTTGTTGAATGGCACTAACATCTGCATGCATAATGGTGACACCAAATGATCGACTTTATGCCTATTGACACATTACTGTGCTAAGAATGAATCTCAGAGTATGCAAAAACTTTTAAACTAAAAGCAAAAGAAAACACCATATCTGATGTTGTCAGTCTTCACTTAATCCTTGACTGTGGGTTTGGTTCCATACCTTGGAACTGACTCAGCTATTATTCCAGTTCCTGTCTTTCAAAAACTCTCGAGCTTACCTTTACCCATAATTCTCCTCTCAGGTTTACCTCAGATCTCATTTGCTGCTTTTAGTGCCAGAAGCATTTTTTCCTGTCAGCTCTCAAGCAAACTCATTTCATCTGTAACTGTAAGTGTTCTTTTTTGGAAATCTTTGCCAGTTACTCTTCATCTTTATTTTGCTTGCTCAGCTCCTCTCCAGGCTCCCTCCTTAACACTTTTAGTGTTTTTTCTTAACACTATCATTGGTAGTCCCTTGTTCTCTCTTTCACTTTCTCTTCTGTCTATTTACCGTTATGGTAAATCTTTAGTACCATTGCTGGTACTTTTCTTTCTGTCTAACTTTTCTATTTGCCGTGATGGTAAACCTTCCGTATCATTGTTGGTACATTTCTTTCTACTTAACTTTATAAAAAAAATTAAACTTAAAACTTATCTTCCCTTTCCTTCTTTGTGTATGTGTGTGTCTTCTGATATGGCAGAGAAGGCTAAGGGTACTTCTGGCTTTAAAAGACGCCAGAAGTATGATAGGAAGTTGCCGAATTCTGATGGACACTCTTTATATGTCTACTGCTTGGGCCCAGTGCACCTTCAAGAAGACTGTGCTATTTGTCACAGCTCCAGCCACAGGGCCCTTGTGGAAAGAAAAAAAAAATAAGTTAATTCTAAAGGGTCTTATTAAATATGACTTTGAGGCCATATCTGGTTCTACAAAGTCTAAAACTGATGTTAATTCCCCTTCTTCTTCTTCTGAACATGAGGGATCCAAGAAGAAGAAGAAGAGCCAGTTGGTTCCAACAGTGTTGTTGGCACCACCAGCTAAAATGTTCAACACTTCCTCAGTTCCCACAGTTTCTGTGGAACCAACTGGGAAGTTGCTTCAACCCTCAGTGCCATTGGTGCCAGTCTATGAACCAACTATTTTGGCACCCACTACTGTTATGGACAAAATGACTTCAGTACCACTTCATTCCTTGGTTCCATCTGTTTTGGAACTGAAGGAGTTTTCATTTGCAGAGAGGCCACAAACAAAATACTCACCATCATTAGATCCTTTTCCAGACTGAACTCCAAGTCCTTTCTTGGAGAAACCCCAATCCCTATCAGTCTCTTCAGTCTCTTCCACCAAGAACCTCACAAAGTCTGATGTTTTGAGGCTGATGGAGCAGCTCCTGGCAGCGAGGGGGTTAGCTACTTCTTCAGTTCCTAGTCTTCCTGGCTCTGGAACCTTAGCTATCTCTTCACCTGTTTTTGTTCCTCCTTTGACTCCAACTGAACCTTTGGAGTTCCCGGCTCTGACAGTTCTAGTTTCAACTGTGTCAATGCAAGTTAGATCTTCATCTCTGCCACCGGTAACAACCCTGAGCTCTTTGGTTCTGTAGGATCTGGAGATCTCTCAGGGTTGAAGCTTCACTATTGGTTCCTGGGAGCATGAATTCAATCCGGTGTTGGTGGAGCCATCCATGCTCCTCAGGTCATCAGCACATGTGAGCTAAACTCTGACTTTGGCTTCAGAGGTGGCTTCCTCTGTGCGGGGTGAGACAACAGTTTTGATGGAGTCTATCTCAGTACCAGGCTTCTATTCCTCAATGGGGGCCTTGTCCACTGTGGGCTCTCAGTAGATACCATTCTCATTGGGCCAGCATCCCTGTCCTTCCCCTTGCCCAGAGCTACCTCCAGCCTCTGTCCTGAGACAGCTGGCACAGAAACCTCAGAATTCAACAGCAGTAGTCATATCCTCTTCAGACACCTCTTCAGCCCATCCCACTGATGAGGTGCCCCTGAAGAGAAACTGCAAGAGGAAGCACTTGGATTCCCCTGAAGAGTCTTACACAGAAGATACTGATTTTGTTGAAGGGGAAGGTTCCCCCAAGGTCATCCCTGGAATATGTCTCATCTAGAGACATTTTAGAAATCCTGAAACAGAGGAGTGGCTGGACTTTCCAGCAGTCTTCCTCGGAAGAATCCGTATGTCTGCAGGCTCTTTCTGTGCCCGACCATCTACCTCTTTGATCTCTCTGCCTGCTGATGATCTAATTAAATTGATTGCATAGCGGGCTTGGAAGATACCTGATTCCAGCGAGCCAATCCCAAAGAGACCAGACAGCATATTTTCAGCTCCTGAGGATCACCAGCATTGGGCTAAAAGGATACCAGTAGATGCCATGATGATTGCAGCAGCCACCAAAAAGGAACTTGCTAATGAAAGTCTTACTATCCATTCTCCTAACAAAGAGTCTAGGATGATAGATAAATTTAAGAAGCGCATATACGAATCATCAACCTTTGCACTCAGGTCCTTCAACTTTATGTCAAATTTTACAAGACTCCAACGGGATCTGATAAAGGAGCTATCAGATACTCTGACAGGAGCTGTATCTGAGGGAGTGCAAGTTAAAGTAGCTTCCCAGCTGGCAGCCCTTGAATCAATATGTAATTTGTCCGTGAGGTTCATTGCACATGCAGCTAAAGGGACATCTAAGGCAGCGGGTTCTGGCATAACCATGAGGAGACAAGCCTGGATGCACTTATGTGAATTTGCAGAGCCATTCAAGTCTTCTTTCGTCAGTGCTGCTTCTGAAAGAATATCACTTTTTGGCCTCAAAGTCAGAGACGCTCAACAAATGTGAAAAGGATGGAAAGACACTTTCTGCCTTGGGCATATCCTTTTCCACTCCTCAATGGTCTTACTCCAGTAATCAAAGGAGTGGAAAGCTATGGTTCAAAAAGTTCCAAGGACCTTTCCAGGACTCATGTGGCAGTGACTCCCCATGGGGCAGAGGGGGGGGTTATAATGGAAGATGCCATACACGAGGCAGAGGTGGCCCACAAAATCAGGGTTCCAGAGCCTCGTTCCCTGGTAACTCCTATCAGCACTCTTGAATGAAGGCCAGATTGATTGCCGTCCTCTGGAGGCAGTCAGGGGATGATTATCCCTACACCTATCTGCCTGGCTAAATATAACAATGAACAATTGGGTGCAGAAGATTATAACCAGAGGTTACAATATCCCCTTTTCAAAAAACCCCAAACAACCAAAAAGAATCCCAGACATTCCATTCAGTCTCAGGGATGCAGGAGTCTTAGAAATTCTGCTTGACAAAAGAGTCATCCAAGCAGTCCCACCAGACCAAATAGGATCTGGAGTTTACTCAAGATTCTTTTTAGTGCCAAAGAAAACAGGGAACTGGAGACTGATTTTGGATCTCAGTGTGTTGAACAAGTCAGTTCAGCAAGCCAAATTCCAAATGGTCACGATTCAGTCTATACTTCTGTTCTTAGGAAAAGACAATTGGATGTGCTCAATAGATCTTAAGGATGTGTATTATCACATAAAAATGAACAAGTGCTCCAGAAGATTCCTGAACATCCAGCTGGGAGGCAGTCATTATCAGTTCAGAGCCCTTCCTTTTGGTCTCACCACAGCCCACAGTGTTTTAACCTAATGCATGGCAGTGGTAGCAGCTCACTTCAGACCTCAAGGATTCCTCATGTTTCTATATCTAAATGAATGGCTCATAACCCACCCACCAGGCATCTACTGTTGTGGGCAAGAAACCATGTTCTTCAAAATTGCTCCTCACTGGGGATCACTGTAAACTATGAAAAATCCCATCTAGAGCTAACGCAGCACTTAGAATTTATAGGAGTTGTATCAGACACAAGCACCAGTATCACATCTCTTCTCACAGAAAGACTTAAAAGAATAAAATCGCAAGTCAACCAGATTATTCGCAGCAAAGCAGTGACTGCAAGACTTGTTACAAACTCTAGGATCAATGGCAGCCACCATAACGTTAGTTCACATTGCTAGATTTCACATGCGACTCCTACAATAGCTCTTGGTGTCACACTGGTCGTTACTGAATCAGCCAATGTCCCATCAGGTATTGATCACCAATCTGTGCAAGAAAGACCTGAGTTGTTGGCTTCTTTCCAATGAAATTTTGTCAGGCTGACCCTTTGTCCATCCTTAACCCCAAGCCATAGTGACCACGGACGTATCCCAGATGTGGTGGTGGGGGGCATTATCTGGGAAAGACAGTCCAAGGCACTTGGTCCCAGTTACAGGCCAATTTGCACGTCAGTGTTCTAGAGTTGAGGGCAGCGCTTTTGGCGTTCAAGCATTCTAAGAAACCCTGACCCTTGGGAATGATTATGATCCAAACAGACAACATGTCAGTGGTTTGGTACACCAACAAACAAGGAGGAAAAAAGGTCTTGCCCTCTTTGTCGAGAAGCACCCAGGGTATGGCAATGGGCAATTTCATCTGACCGCTTTCTAATTGCAATGCACATTCCTGGGAGCTCCAACATGATTGCAGACAAATTAAGTAGGTGCATTCTGATGCCTCACGAGTGGTCTCTCAATCTTTTGGTGATGGAAAGGATATTCCAGTAATGGGGCCAGCCCTGCTGCAATTTTTTTGCATCCCTCCGAACAACAAGTGCAGCAGCTACTTTTCCCTATTCCCCCCCACCGGGGGAGTCACAGAGGGATGCTCTCCTTCACGACTGGCCCTCCTGTCTTCTGTATGCTTTTTCCCCCAATACCTCTCATTTCCCAGTTTCTGAAGAAAATCAGCAGGTCAAAGAACAGGATAATTCTCATTGCTCCATTCTGGCCTTGACAGATATGGTCCCCCTTTCTTTGGCCTCACCTAATTCGGAGACCATGGATCCTGGACCCAGCTCCAGACTTCTTGCCCATCCAGAAGTGCTCATTCATCTGAATCTTCAGAATCCCAAGCTCACTACATAGCTTCTCCCGTTCCAATGATTGCCAAGCATTCTAGTCTCAGTGCCCCAGTTCAACAAATTATTCTACCCTCTCATAAACCTTTGACTAGAAGATTGTACAACAACAAGTGGCAAAAATTTTCAAAATGGGCTTCAAAGAATAATATTCACCCATATTCTGCACCAGTTGATAAGGTCTTAGAATTCTTAGCATTGCTTTTCAGTTCAGCAGTGTCCTCCTCGACTGAACATGTACATCTAGCTGCTATTTCCAAGTTTCATAACAGTTTAAATGATGCAGCTCTAATGGCCCACAAACTATGTAAAGCCTTTCACAAAGGAACTTCAATGCTAAGACCTCCATACAAGTATCCTTCCATACCTTGGGGCTTGAATCTGGTGCTACAGTCCATAATATATTCCCCATTCGAGTCAGCTGCAAATTGCGAATTGAAGTATTTATCTTAGAAGATTTTATTTTTGATTGCAATTACTTCTGCTTGGAGAATTTCAGAACTACAAGCCTTATCTTGCAAGTCTCCTTACCTAATCTTCTATAAAGACAGGGGGCAGGATTCACGAAGCCTCTGTGTAAGAGTTATAACTCTTACACGGAGGCTGCAGTTAAACGGAGTGATGTCAGCATGCTCTGCATATTCATGAGAGCATGCTGAATCAAACCTAAGGCTAACACGGTCCGTGTAAGACAGTAGGGGGCGTGTCCGTAGGCCAAGCCCTGCAAGCGGACACGCCCCCAGAAGAGTAAAAGTGCCCATAGTAAACACCCATGACAGAGTCCATGGAAATGTGAATAAACACAACACAACACATGCCCCCACAGACTACGAACATAAAATGTACAAATGAACATCTTATAATTTTTTTTTAAATTGTAAAGATGTTTGCCCGTGAGTGCGCTCGTTTGCGCGGGCGTGCCTGTAGTGCAGCCACAGTTAGCAGTCAGTGGGAAAGCATATAAGAACTAAATATGCAAAGTAACCAAGAAGCAATAGCGTAGCGGTAGAGATGTCGACTGAAGAGCAGGCATCCATGGTTCGAGCCCCCACAACATCAATTTTTTTTTTTTAGTAAAATAAGCACGAAACAAGTCCCTAACAAATATGTACACATATAAAATCACAATTTATGTAAAATGTAATGAAATAGTCCATTTATTTTGAAGAAATGTGAGGTAACAAAACAATAGAAAATGCCAGATGTGCCTATAGCTGAGCTACAGTTTAACAAGGTGAGTGCATCTGCCCGTAGCTGAGCAGTGGTTTAACAAGTGGAAAATGAGTGCCTGTAGCTGAGCAGTGGTTTAACAGGTGCAAAATGAGTGCCTGTAGCTGAGCAGTGGTTTCACACGCTGAAACTGTGTGACCCTAGCTGAGCTGAGCGTAATATGCGTGCTGACAGCCAAATGAGGCATGAACCAGCACACCCCGTTTGCGTGGAGCTGCGCACCGCGCTAACAAGCTAACCGACAGGCAACATTGAGCAAGCTGTAACAAAACTGCCTTTACACAGACACACCCCCTAGCCTGTCTAGACAGTCATAAAATATAAAAAGCAGTGGCCAGGTTCAAACCCAGGATACCATGCACCATAGTCAAGGTACTGAACCACTAAGCCACAACAGCTGTACTCAGAAATGCAGTAATAGCAAATATATAGGAATGAATAGAAAGTGGAGCATGACAAAGCAGGTTTTGTGAAGTGGATACAATTCCAAAATGGCCAATCACAGATAAGTGCGGGAAAATGGCATATATAAGCCCCATAGGCGGGAATACACAGCATAAACGATTGTAGAACTGACTTGCAGCCAGAATGTCAGGTGTAGGTGAGGGTAGTTGCTTTCGAGCACAGAGGTGGGGCGTTGAGGAGTCCAGATACATGGTCTGGCTCCTAGTCCACAATCATGAGGCCCAACTCATGCAGGGCCAGGTCGTGTGGGGAGCATATAGGGCTGAGGCGTGGGACCGGTTGGCTCATGATCTCACCAGTGCCACAGGGATTCCAAGGACTGGTGAGCAGGTCCGTCACCACCATGCGGACCTGAAGAGACGCAAGCAGGACCAATTGAACCTTTGGATCCAGGAGGCCCGGCAAATGCCCAACACCCCACTACTGAGTAAGTTACATTTAATTATGTATGTAAGAAATTAAATTAGCTGATATTATGGAGATGTGTATTCCAATATTACTTCATTTATATTACAGCTGCAGGTGTCCGTTCTGTGAACCGCAGAGCCTATGGCGATAGGCTGGTGCGGTTGCGCCACCAGGCAGGTCAGTAATCCACTCCCAGTAACTGTAAAGAAATATCAAAGTATGACAGTTAGCAAAAGAGTGCAGTGTAGTCACTAAGTAATAAAATGTGCAAGTAACAGTGTAAAAGTGTTTGCAAGTATTGCTTGATTAGAAAAGTGTGTTGCAGTCTGTAATCCAAACAGAAAAATGAAAATGTCTGAAATAAAGTCTGAAATAAAGATGCCCCACTTGTAATATAATAGTACACAACCTGCAGCAGGCTGAAAAGTACAGCTGCAGAAGATGAGCAAATCACATGTGTGAAATATATCCCTGTTGAAATACTGAAACATGACAGAAGTGAGACTGCTGGAAAGGATTGTAATAACTACAGGTAAAACATGTCAACAAAGCCTAGAAGTAAGTACCATCCTGAATAGTAAAATGAAACAAGTGAGAGAGTGTGAGAAAGAGTTATGAATCCACCAATAAAGTAGTAAGAACCCCTGAATAAAGTATACTGCAGTCAGTACAGAATGAAATGAATGTGACAAGTAGAACCAAACTGCGAAATGTGTCCAAAGTGTTGCTGCAGCTGGAATGTGTATCCCAAAATCTGGATATGTTGCTCTCAGTCTGCAATATGCAGATAGTATGATTGTCTGAAATATCAAACATCCACAGTTGTCTATAGCTATATAAAGCAAATGTAGCAGGATGATGTAGCTGAACAAAGCCAGATATGAACGTGTATGAATAACAATAAAATGTATATTGATGTAGCAGTAACAGTCCTATCACCAAATTGAAGTAGTTATCATATAGGAAACTGTAGTTAGAACAGTAGTGTGTATATATCTGTAGCTATTAGAAATGTACAGCATATGTATTGGTATACGAAGGTGTTAATATTTTCTTCACCCCACCCTATAACCACATATAATCCATTCCACGTGAAATTGGTATGTGCAATCACAATTAACACCCCTGGACATCTGTCCTGTTGGGTCATAAATATTTGCATGTCTGTTGATGCATCTGCCCTGTTCATACATCCAAACCTGATGGCCTGTTGCCATCAATCAACCCTGCATGTTGTTGGACTGTGTATTGCTGTTCAAATTATGCATGTGTTATGCTCGCTGTTCAATGGTGTGAATATCTGGGTGTTTGGTTAATGGGAATACTAATGCATGCTGTTACAACTAATTGTGAATGGTATTGTATGTTACTAACCCAAACTGTCATGACATAATGCAAAACATAGGACGACAGGGAAGGAGGGTTCCAGCGGACCCACCTCTCCCACCTCAGCTGGCGAGTGCACCTGGCACTAGTGCCCAGTCTGGACCCTCCTCCGGTGGCCCTGTGCCACCTGCAGGTGGAAGCACTGCAGGGGATGGGGCCCGTCCCCCCTCTGCAAGCGTGGCTGGAGGAGAACCACCACTCACCCTCCGTAGCGTCCGGACTGTGGTGCGTAGGGAGATCCAGGACTCTGTTCTTGGGCCCCTATGCTAGCTTGAGGCACAGGTGGCACAACTTACGGGCATGCCTGTTGCCCGGCCTACACAGCCCCCAGCACAGCCCCATCCTGGGCAGTGAAGGAACAGTGGCAACTGCCCATGGGTGGGGATATCAGTTCCACTGTTGCCATCTGTGGGCTCCTGGGCTCTGGATATCTAAACCTCCATCCCCGTCAATTGTGTAACCCCCCCACACGTGTCATACAGCGCCCCTGTATGCGTCTTGTTTGTCTTGTCTGTTGACCTATCCAACCTACCTCCCCAGCTATACCGACTTCCTTCACCTGACATACCACTCTCACCTGAAAAAAAAAGGGCACTCTGTACCCACAAAAAAATTACGCCCCATACATAGCTGCCCATTCCGCACATATGTCTGCTGGACATGGAAACTATCAATTACAATTGGCTGTACAACAAGTATTATTGTTGTCCTTACACCTCTCTCAGGGGTGGAAGGTATCAAATGTCACACCAAATTACAAACATATGCACAGCTGTTGCTGATGAAGAAATGGGCAGCTATGGGCCTTACCTACATCCCTCCTGCAAAACCCAAGCTTGTTTCCCTACTGTCTTACCCTCTTTGTGACCCCTTTTTCACCACTTTCCTGTCTCCCCATTTTCATTTATTTCAAAGAAAACAGTGCGGGTGTGCACAAGAGTAAGCACGTTTAAGCGGTTGTAAGCGGTGTGCGCGGAGCTGAATGCCAGTGCGCATGCGGGAGCTCCGCGCAAACCAGCGCTAACCTGGTTACAACTGCTTAAAAGTGCCTTAGTCATTCTGATTGACAGGTCCTGTAGTCAGTTCAAAAGCAAAATAAAATCCCACTGTCAGTCCCGAACCCAGGACCTTGGAAACAGTAGTCTGCATGACTTACCACTAAGCCATGACTGAACATTGTGCTAAAATAAATATATCATGTAATAGTAGGAATTAATGTAAATGGAATATAGGATGTGTAGTACACAAAGCATGTCATTTAGAATTACTGTCAAAACTAGTGGATTTCCATAATAGTAGTGTGTGAACAGAAACAGCCATGCTAGTTGGTAGCTAGTAGGTAATAAAGTCACTGTAGCACCTTGCAAGCCACACACATACTCACAGCAGGATAATCACTGCCCATATCCCACAACCTCTTACAGGAACACATCCGGACCAAGTAATAAAATATGTGGAGCAAAGGGCCAAAACTAGGGACACATTACAAATAATGTTACAACAAACTTAGACAGTTCAGAGAGTAACAGGTTCTGCATTTTGTGGGATGTTTGGAAGGGTATGAAGTCTGAAACTTGAATGTTTGTCACTATATTCTGACTTGAGCCCAGAGTGATTTTCCAGAAAAAGCTGTGCATGAGATATTGACCAAAATATGAGGCAGAAATGTGGACAACCTGCAAATATTTGTACACATGAGAGGTCTGACACAACCATATTTGAATAGTTAAGAGCCTAGACATAGCAACAGTGAATGAGTTACAGGGATGCCCCACAGACTCCATGTGAAATGTACAAACAGTAGGCAGAAAGGTGTTACAACACATGCAATGGTAACTATGGAGTCCTGAAAGTATGCACCACTTGCATGGCAGAAAAGTGTAGTAATACATATGCTCATGCTATCCCACAGTCACAATTGGAGCATACCAGACAATTTAATGGGTGTACCCCACTGATATGTACCATTCCATGAGGCAGATAACAGATGCACCTGAGAGTCTCTGGGGCCTGCTCAGCAGCATACTCAAATACCCTAATAGATGTCAAGGCCCACACCATGGCCAGACCACACTGCATGCTGTAACACCCTAGCAGATATAGCAAGCATTCCAAGGTGTGAATCTACATGGAAAATAGGAAAGCCACAGCAGCACACTACAGTCAGGACACCTAGCAGGCATACAAGTAGTGACTGTAAAGGGCAAATATTGAAGCCATAGCAACAAAGTGCAAGCAAAAGTGCAAGGAAAGCACACACACACATTAACAGTAGTAGTAGTCGTAGGTGTCAGTGTACATACACAGTTAGTACAGGAAACTGGAGAAATGAATGGAGGAATGTTAATCTACAACACAGCTGGAAATATGAGAGAAATACCAACCTTTACACTCACAGAACATTGTTCACAGCATACCAGCATGGTCCCTGCCCTTAAAATCTGAAAGGGCTACGCCTATCTCACATACCTTTTTATAGCACTGTTCTGAAATCACAGTGTGAACTGCAATCAGTACACAACTGGCTGCATGCAATTAGCAAATGCTGGCTAACAATTGGTGCAGAGGCCATCACATGGACATATGCAGATACCTACAAAAGTATGCTGTACTCCCAGTCCACACATGCAATACTTTCATTGCACCCTGAGGAGGAAGTGAGAGACAGACAGAGAGAGAGAGAGAGACAGAGACAGAGACAGAGAAAAATGAAATTAAACATACACAAACAAAACTGTTCAGCAACAGCCACCTGAAAGCGGACAACTGGCAAGTGGAGCAGCAGGACACAAAACCAGATGGCAACACAAGCAGCTGTGACAAACACAGGTAATGTAAAGTAATACTATAAAGGTCTACATACTGTGAACCCTCCATATGTGTCATTGGTCTGTATCCATTTGTATATGAAGATGTGCAAAGGGCAGGGGACATACAGCAACTATAAGTGAAGGCTGTACATACATTTGTATGTGAGAGCATCTATGTGCACATATCAATGTAGGTTGAATGTAGGTTGTAGTGAAATGTACAAAGTAGGTTTCACAGTTATGTATGTTTAGCAGTATGTTAGTGTGTGTATACAGTATGGTAGACAAACATGTTGATATACCTGTCTATCATATGGATACGTATGTATGTCAAAATATTTATTTATGCATGTATATATATATATATATATATATATAATATGCATATATGTATGCATACATAGAGAGAGATGTAGGAATACATAGACAGATGTAGATAGATAGAATATGTACAAACATATATATGTAATACACACATACAGATATAGATATATGTAGATACATATACATAGACAGACTGATCTGACTATCTACAGGTATAACTGTATATGACGGCCTCAACACCCCCTGTCCCACCCCCTCTGTCACTCTCACCCCCTCTGTGTCACACCCCCCCTTCCCATATCTATAGCAATATATGTACATCAATATATATATGTGTATATGTATACAGACATATATATATATACATATAGATATATATATATATATATAGAGAGAGAGAGAGAGAGAGAGAGATGTATATATATTCTGAGTGAGGCACATGTGTACAGATGTATTGCAACAGGTGCCTGGTGACAAAGGCATGGAGTGAACACCAGTGTCAAAACTGGAGTACCATACCCCATTTCAAATCACCTACACCAGTAACCACCCGATATGTGATTGGCTGCTCACCACTGCATGTGTCAGGGGTGAACAGGGTCATAAATGTGTTTAATAGTCCCCCCAATGACATTCACAATGGCACACTATTCCTGGAATACCTGCACATAGTATGTGTCAGCAGACATGGTGTGTCAGCTATGTACATGTAGGTCAGTGTACCCCTCCACACCACATAATGGCTGCCATGGTATGTACCTCACATGACAGCTACAGATATGGAGAAGGACACAGTGACATGTACAACACTGTGACAATGCACTCATAAACACATTACCAATGCACAGTGACTGACAACACCACAGAGTACACACATACTACCCACATAGAGGTTACCACTCCTGGATTTACATACGTAAGTCACACCCATGACAGATGTCCAACAACCATAGTAACACCTCACACCATCCACAACCTAAATGACTGCTGTGTGTCGTCCATGTCACTGCAATAGAGAGCACATGTGGAGGTAAAGGTTCCTATCCACAGATAAGACATACCCTGCAATAAACCACACAGTGTTAAGAAGCAAGACTCCCCATGAGTACATGTCACACATACCCCTGCTGAATGTTAGTCAGATAGGTAATATGCCATATGAGTCACCCTGTGTAACTGTGTGACAGCAGCAGGTACCATCACACCACATGTGTCACAATGGTCAGGGTAGCAGAACAGTATGCTGCTGTAGTCCCAGGGGCAATAGCATGTTGTATAGTATT
Organism: Protopterus annectens; assembly: GCF_019279795.1. Lineage (NCBI taxonomy): Eukaryota > Metazoa > Chordata > Ceratodontiformes > Protopteridae > Protopterus > Protopterus annectens. The sequence goes on along the minus strand of NC_056747.1, from coordinate 1,033,064,580 downwards.
GTATTGTAATGTATTGTATTGTGTTGTATTGTTTTGGTATGTTGAGGTGCCTCCTTCATGGAGTGGAACCACTGCTGCTGTGCGCCAGTGTACAGGTACATATCCTGTAGTCAGGCTAGTGTTACATAGCACTTTTATATGTTTGTTTAGCTCCTGTCAGAATTCATGTAGCATGCAACTGGGGATACCATCAGGTCCCACTCATGTTGTGTATTCTGCTTTCCTGAGGGCGGCTCTCACCTGGACATCTGTGATGACAGGGAGGTTATAGTCAGCTGAGATAACTATGTCATATTTTGGGGGAGAGGGAGGGGTGACACCTGCACTGAACCTGTCTGCCACAATGTTGTCAATATCTGTGTTTTCAGTGAATTTTTTGTTGTTGTGTACTATGAGCATAGAGGAGGGATTCTGACCAGGTTGCTAACATAACTGAAGAAGACCTTCTGGTTATCTGTAGTGTCCCTCTTGATTTCATTCTCAAAGTTGCCCATGGATGTTTGTATGAGGGAAAATAGATCCTTACTAGTTCTGCTCAGGCATGCCTTCCCTTTATGGACTTATGCTCTGTCTTGCAGTAGCTTCCATCTTTTGTAATACAATCTGTCTATGGCTGGGGTCCACCAGACAGGATGCTGTCCCTTTGTGGAGAGTGTCTTGGTCATATATGGGATTGCATGATCCATGCATTCTCTGAGATGTCCGTAGAAAGCATTTGTGTAGGGGTCAGCATTGTGGGTTGTGTCTTCCACTGGCCCAATGGGCTGAAAGGATACCATGTCACTGTTACAAAGTGTAAAGTTTGCATCTGCAATGTTATTCACTATAGTCGTTTGTGCTGGTGGTGGAGGTGGGATATGTATATCCAGGGCAATTAGTTTGTGGTCAGAAAACAGTAGTTGATGATGTAGGCCATACAGTACCTAGATACAACCCCCCAGAGTGAGGAGGTGCTCTGGACCTGAATCAGTGTTCTGACTGCTGGGGTTTGGTAGTATGTCGTATGGAGTGTGCCAGGTACTGTTGCACAGTTGCTGGCTGGGCACTGATACCTGGCCATTTACATGTGTATCCACCAATAGACAGACAGATGCTATATATGTGAGATATGTTGTATCATACCAGTTGAGTAGCATGTGTAGTATGTGTGCCAAATTCTGCTGACATATATTGCTGATATCAGGTTATTTTCTTTTTCAGGTACATGGCTCACCCGCGAAATCCAGCTTACTCTGCAGCTGAGGATGAGGAGATACACCAGAGCCTGATGCAGGATTATGCAATACTCTTTTCCCGCACCAGCCAGAATCAGCAGGAGAGGGCTGCACTGTGGCAAGACCTGGTCCATCGGGTAAATGACATAGGCACACATAATAGGACATATGAGCAGGTACGACATCACTGCAGTGATTTAATCAGAAATGTTTGTCAGCGTGCGTCGGATACCACAGGCAACAGGTCACCACAGGTGGTGGGGTGGCTACACATCCCCCACTCACCAGACTGGAGGGACTACTCATAAGTGTAGTGGCTCCAGTCAGCCAGCAACAACAACAGCAGCAGTCATGCATTATGATGGAGGCTGGAGCCACGCAGCAGCAAGACTATGAGCGTGCAGGTAATATGCCATATGTATAGTTGACTGTTGTGTACACTGGTAGTTAATGCATGTGTGAGGTGTGTTCTTGGTTTGGAGCTGTCATCATAGTATTTAATGTGCAAGTGTGATATCCTCAATATTAGCAGCTGACCTGTGAAAGGCGACTGTTGTACTACTGACCTGTATCATACTCAATAACAATGGCACAGTTGTGCCCACTGACATTAGTTTCCTCACTTCTGCAGGTCCCTCTGGTGTAACAGAAATGTAGCCTATCCATGCTGGTGAGTGTGTATTAACAATGTCTGTAATAGTCTTGATAGTAATAGTAATATTAGGCTCATTTAGTAGTGCTCTTTGTATGCATGCAGGTGTGTCTGTGTGTTGATATCACACATACTGAGTAGTGTACAATTGTGTGCAACTGTGTGCATGTGTACGTGTGCATGTGTGCATGTGTGCACCTGTGCATGTGTGCATGTGTGTGCATGTGTGCACGTGCACATGTGTGCACGTGTGCACTTGTGCATGTGTGCACGTGTGCATGTGTGCACGTGTGCATGTGCGCATGTGTGCATGTGTGCATGTGCGCATGTGTGCATGTCTGGACCTGTGCATGTGTGGATGTGTGCATCACTGGTAATATTGTGTAGACATTGTAAACTGTGTTTCCTGTTTCCCTCCCACAGGTTCTGGTGCTGCTCTGGTGTCATGCAGCAGGGAACCTGAATCAGGTGCCATGGGTACTGATAATGATGACATCTGTGTAATGGCACAGGAACGTATGCCAGGGTCCATCATTTGTCAGCCGATTGACAGTACACAGCTGTCAACCCCATCAATGCACACAGTTATCCTGCCAATACACCCTTTGTCACCAATGTCCCTAGGTGATGGACAGCATACAGTGGGCATTGACCAGGGTAATGTGGTATCTGTGGCACATGCCTCCCCACACAGCAGCCATGGGCATGGCTCTGAGATGGTACCACACAGACAGATGTCCAGGGGTTCTTGTGGGAGCATCCGTGGGCATACTGCCCCTGTCAGACGTGCCCACAGAGGTCTTACAACCTCAGCTATGTTTCGGGCTGTCATGCAGGCACAGTCACGTATGGAACGGTGCACCAGACAGGGTCTGAGGGAGCTGACAGCATGTCGCACAGCCATGACTGACATTATGCGTGACATTGCGGCTGCCATCCGTAATTTCACCGATGTCATAGACAGACGTTGTGGGGACATATTAGACCAGTTCCACAACCACATGTCCATGAGCCAGGGCGATGGTGAACGGTTGAGGCATCAACGTGGGCATATGCCAGCAACAGCAGCAGCTGGCAGTCATCGCGGATGACAACAGGGCCGCGGCCGCCCCCATAGTGCCAGCAGCAGCCCCAGCAATGCTGGGTCTGTGCTGTCATCAGACCGCCCCAGGAGACCACGTGCACATGGCTCTGGCCAGGCCCGACAGTGATCTGTGTCCAATCAATGAACACCTGCTTCTGATGACAGTACTCAGTCTGGGTTGGTACCGAATACGGTCCGTAGCACCCCTGCAAGGCACAGGTACCGTGTCCATGGCCAGAGACACTGATCTGTATGACCTGGCAGGTACAGTCTGTGGCTGTCCACAAACACCAGTATATGGCAGCCATGAGGTGGAACTTTGTGCATCCATACACACATGCGAATTGACAACACCTAGGGCTACCGCATACATGCACACACTGCATCAACATTGCCCCACCTTGTACTGCTGTCCCTCACCAACACACATACACATACATGTCAGTCGGTGGTATAGGTGGCTGACTCAGGCATACCAAGTTCACACTCTGTGCATATGATGATACTGTGCCACCTCCTGCAATCTGTAACATCAGTGCAGGTACAGGTTAACATGTTGCTGATGCACAGGGTGACTACATAGACGTGTAGTAATAGTATCATGTTGTTAACAGTACTGTGTGCTGAAATAATTGTGGGTATATCACAGCATGCCTGATGCAGTAAGGGTATGATTGTCATGTACTGTTGTCTACACCCATGGTAAGTACCATAGTGTATCATCTGCACATGTTGGCATACTGGTGGTAAGGATGTCACCAGAAGGCTACATACATAGGTAGCTCAGTTGATAAGGTAATGAAAGTATTAATACGCAATGATGGACATGTAAACTGCAAGTGGCATGTTGCCCACACTGGACTCTGCAATGTGGATGTTTGAGGATGTTGATATGCATGCAGTACTACACGACTGGTACAGGACACACAGGAGCACCCCAGCACTGCAAGCTCACATCTCATACCATGCTAGACAGCCCCAACACACAAAACTAACTGTCACAGGAGGAAGAGTCCCCATACATGTCAGGGATACTGTGGTGGCAGGCCAGGTAGCATACATCCTACTAAGTATGGAACCACTGAGTGAAGGCTCAGTGTCTGTTATTTGACATGTGTATTACTGCAGGTATGAGCACATGGGTTTCCATCCAGTTATTGTACATCCTGACAGTACATGGTCTATACACTTGTGTGCGCTGAGACTGGACCCTAGCCATCTGACCTGTGTATTTCCATGTACATGTGCATAGTGCCTGCATATTTGCAGTGTTACCTACTGGAAGTGGTGCAGCTTGTTTGTTGTACAATGGACTACATGCAGCCCTGCTTACTGTAGCTTTGTTTGCATGCATGTTTGCTTGCAATTACCCTGGAATACTGATCCCACCTGCAATGCATAGTTACAGAGCTTCTGTGGACTCCTAGTGACATCTGCATAGCTTACTATATGTATGTCCATGTCTTACTTGACAGAATGTCACTGTTTGTCCTGTTTACATGTACGTTGCCTGTGACACATTGCATATGACTTACCTGGCATTTGTCCACGTGAGCAATCATATATGCTACTGCTAACTAATCACAGGCACTACACCCTCACATATTCATCTTCTGTTGAACCACCTGCTTTGCTAGGGATGGCTTGCACATGTCACCCCTGGGCTTTCAGATATTGGCAAAGGCTCTTGATACCCCCATAGTGCCTTTGTTAGGCAAGGCTCAAATGACAAACCCACCTTCATAGGTATCACAAGGGATTAGAAACTACGAGTAATGCTACCCAACGCCAGAAGTCTAAACCTCATGATGCATGCACTCGAAACTCTCCTTAGCATGGAGAACATCGATATCTGTGCAGTAACAGATGCCTGGTTCAGGGCTACTGAGAGCACCCCAGCACTACCAGGTTATACCTCATACCATGCTTTTCAGCCCCAAAACTTGGAACGAACCACAAAAGGAGGGGGAGTATTGATATTCATCAAAGATACCCACACCTCCAGGTTGGTGGCAAAGCACCAAGCATCAGAGACTATCCATGTCCAACTAACAATGGGTGAAACTGCCTTCCAGGTTATAGCCTGCTACAGACCACCCTCCCAAACCCAAGAACTGCACTCAGCCTTCCTGAGAACTGTGGAAAATATGAAGGTCTCTCCAAACACCATTATATTGGGCGACATCAACTACCCAAACATAGACTGGGAGCATGACTCTAGCTCCAACACCCTAGGCCAAAGATTCCTAGAATATATGAGCTCAAATGCTATGGAACAACTTGTTACCACTCCCACAAGAAGGAAACATACTGGACCTGATCATCACCAACATGGGGACTCTATGCTCCAGACCAGAAGTGTATCCCTCACTGGTAAGATCATACCATAAACTAATCTCACTGGATATTCACATCCCGACCCCACCCCCTGCCCAGAACACCACAGTGAACAACTTCTCTAAAGCAAATTCACACTCCTCAAAACTGAGGTGGAAACCTTCAAAGCCCCCGGGCCTGTGGAAACTACAGACCAGACCGCAGATTCCTCTATAAACGCATTCTATGGACACCTTCAGGAATGCATGGATCATGTGATCCTGAATAAAACCAGGTCCCAATCCTCCAAAGGCAGACGTCCTGTCTGGTGGACCCCAGCCATAAACAAACTACACAATAGAAGGAGGAGGCTACTAAATGATACAGCAAAATCCCAAAAAGGGAAGGCATCACTGATCAGTATTAGCAAATAACTACAGGCACTCATAGGATTGTCTAAGGCCAGCTTCAAGAGAAATTGCACAGGACACTAAGGATAATCACAAGGCTTTCTTTAGTTATGTTAGGAACCTGGGTGGTAATTCCCAGATATGCTCAGAGGTAGTCCAAAATGTCAATAGAAACACCAAACCCACAGACATTGCCAACATTCTAGCTGACAGGTTCAGCACAAACTCCCCCCTCCACACCGAAAGGGCAAATATGTATCCCAGCAGAGTGCTGCCCCCCTGACATCTCAGATGCTCAGGTAAGAGCCGCCCTCTCCAAAGCAATACACACTGCATCAATGGGACCAGACAGTGTCCCGGGCTGTGTCCTACATGAACTCCAAGAAGAGCTACAACCAAACATAAAACTACTGTTCAATCCCAGCCTTACTACAGGATATGTGGCCAAAGAGTGGCGTACAGCAACAGTGGTCCCTCTACAGAAAGGTGGTGCCTCAACGGATCCTGGACACTATCGCCCCATAAGCCACACTAGCTTGGTCTGCAGAGCTATGGAAAGGATCATCATGGACCTCATAAATAAAGATATTGGGGACCTACAGACACTGGATCATACCCAGTTTGGCTTTGTTAAGGGCAGATCCTGACTCTCAAACCTGGTTGATTTCTTTGAAACAGTCACCAAGGCCATTGACGAGGGGAAGGTGGTCCACACAGCCTACCTGGACCTCGCAAAAGCCTTCGATACAATACCCCACTCGGGCAGTCTAGAGAAGCTCACCAGCTTAAATATAAGCCCCTATGTCACTAGATGGATTGCACACTGGCTCAAGGACAGAACCCACATGGTTAGAATTGCTGGAGCCATGCCAGACTCCAAACCAGTTACAAGTGGTGTCCCACAAGGCTCAGTCCTGGGACCTCTCTTGTTTGGTATATATTTATCGGAGGTACAGGCCAACACGGCAGGACTGTGGCTGACCAAATATGCAGATGACTGCAAACTGGCCGCCATAATCGACTCTCCAGCCGACACAAGCATCCTCCAAAAGGGCCTCATAGAAACAGACAACTTGTGCTAGAGCCATGGCCTCAAGCTGAATGCAAGAAAGTGTATAGTCATCCCCTTTGGCAAAAACAAAGTGCCCACAAAGTACCACATAGGTGGTAATCCATTAAGTACAGAAGAAGTAATTAGGGACCTGGGGACCCAAGTTGATAGCAATCTCTCATTTGACAACCACGTGGCCAAAGTGGTTAGAAAGACATTTTATATAGCCCACCCCATCATGAAGGGGTTCACATCTAGATCAGGGGAGGACATCGTGCCTCTTTACTCATCCCTCATCAGGCCCATAATTGAGTACAATGCCCCTGTTGGGATGTACCTTACCAGACACCTGCAGCAACTGGAAAGACCCCAAAAGTACCTCACCAAGAGGATCAAAGGGCTCAAACAGATGCCATATCCTGACCGGTTAAAGAAACCCCAGTTCTACTCAGTGGCATACCGCCTGTTCAGAGGCGATCTGTGCCTGATGTATAAAGCCATGTCAAACCCGGAATTAATGGGCATGCTGCACCTGAGAATATCCAAATCCCATCGAGCTACACGCTTGAGAGACTTGAACCTCAGCACTGAAATAAATAGGACATGCTGGAGGGACAGATTCATAACCCAGAGGCTCACTTCACTCTGGAATAAAATCCCAGTCCAGGTTAGGCAGAGTCCCTTATTGACTCTCTTTAAGAGGAATCTTGATGAGTGGATGGGACATTGTAGGTTTACCCCGGGTATCACTTCTGTGTCACTGTTAGACAGAGGCACAGTATACTAACCTCGGAAAAGGGCATGGCAAGATATATTTACAATGGATGGTGACAGACAAACACATTCTGGCTAGGTTTATAAATGCCCTAGGGCAGATAGCCTAGTATGAACCTATGAACCTATGACCCTATGTACCTTGTTCCCCATTGGCCCTATGTGCTGTTAATCACCATGGCAATCACAATACTATGGTAGCATGTGCAAAGGTCAGTTGTCAGTCACCTCTATGGTACAGTTGTGGAATATGTGGGTCATGTGGCAATGCCACAGCTGCCACATGTACACAGTCAATCCTCTCCCCTACACATGGATGTACAACACATGTATGAGATGGAACCACATAGCCAAACTGGGGACTAAGAACTCTGAACACAGTACTGGCATAACCTGTCAGGTGGCATGAAATACTACAGTGACTATAATTCCAGTCTGATGTAGACCTACACTGACAGCAATACAAGCACGTGAACACACTGGGCCATTCGTGGAGCCTAAGAATAGCATCCTGCCTGAGCGGCAGACACCTCTGCAGCTGGCAGACAGGCATACGTTATGCCAGAACACATTACGCATAACACATAGCACACAAATCCTGTGTGCCAAACAGTCACAGCCTGTACGGCTAGACAACACACCTGCCACAGTTGTGTTAGGTACCTTTATTGTCCGGTACAGTGAGGTCACGCTCACCAGGCTGGACAAGGTGAAGGTCACAGTGATATGCCCGTGGGGCACTATGGTCCACCACATAACACAAGCATACAGGTCAGTCAGAGGCATGGACACATATGACTCAGTCATTGTCCATGCCACATACCTTCTCCTGCTGTACTTATAGGGTGCTGACATCATCAGTGTTTAGAAAGGGGAATGTGCATCCTGTAGTGTGTTCTCCTAGTTGCCAAAAGGGACATTTCCTTCACACAGAATTGCACACACACTAACCCCCCTCATCCAAACACACTTGCCATTTGCAGGATTCAAACATCTACCTAACTATGTTATGACACGCAAGATGGACGCATTAGCAGAGCGCGCTATTCACATTATTGGGAGGTTTTCCTTCTCCTGCTGTACTTATAGGGTGCTGACATCATCAGTGTTTAGAAAGGGGAATGTGCATCCTGTAGTGTGTTCTCCTAGTTGCCAAAAGGGACATTTCCCTCACATAGAATTTCACACACACTAACCCCCCTCATCCAAACACACTTGCCATTTGCAGGATTCCAACCCCTACTTAACTATGTTATGACACTTGAGACGGACGCATTAGCAAAGCGCGCTATTCGCATTATTGGGAGGTTTCTCTTCTCCTGCTGTACTTATAGGGTGCTGACATCATCAGTGTTTAGAAAGGGGAATGTGCATCCTGTAGTGTGTTTTCCCAGTTGCCAAAAGTGACATTTCCCTTCCACACACTCGCACACACACTAACCCACTCACACACACCCACATATTTATCGGAGGTACAGGCCAACACGGAAGGACTGTGGCTGACTAAATATGCAGATGACTGCAAACTGGCCGCCATAATCGACTCTCCAGCCGACACAAGCATCCTCCAAAAGGGCCTCATAGAAACAGACAACTTGTGCCAGAGCCATGGCCTCAAGCTGAATGCAAGAAAGTGTATAGTCATCCCCTTTGAAGTACCATATAGGTGGTAATCCATTAAGTACAGAAGAAGTAATTAGGGACCTGGGGACCCAAGTTGATAGCAATTTCTCATTTGACAACCACGTGGCCAAAGTGGTTAGAAAGACATTTTATATAGCCCACCCCATCATGAAGGGGTTCACATCTAGATCAGGGGAGGACATCGTGCCTCTTTACTCATCCCTCATCAGGCCCATAATTGAGTACAATGCCCTTGTTGGGATGTACCTTACCAGACACCTGCAGCAACTGGAAAGACCCCAAAAGTACCTCACCAAGAGGATCAAAGGGCTCAAACAGATGCCATATGCTGACCGGTTAAAGAAACCCCAGCTCTACTCAGTGGCATACCGCCTGTTCAGAGGCGATCTGTGCCTGATGTTTAAAGCCATGTCAAACCCGGAATTAATGGGCATGCTGCACCTGAGAATATCCAAATCCCATCGAGCTACACGCTTGAGAGACTTGAACCTCAGCACTGAAATAAATAGGACATGCTGGAGGGACAGATTCATAACCCAGAGGCTCACTTCACTCTGGAATAAAATCCCAGTCCAGGTTAGGCAGAGTCCCTCATTGACTCTCTTCAAGAGGAATCTTGATGAGTGGATGGGACATTGTAGGTTTATCCTGGGTATCACTTCTGTGTCACTGTTAGACAGAGGCACAGTATACTAACCTCGGAAAAGGGCATGGCAAGATATATTTACAATGGATGGTGACAGACAAACACATTCTGGCTAGGTTTATAAATGCCCTAGGGCAGATAGCCTAGTATGAACCTATGAACCTATGACCCTATGTACCTTGTTCCCCATTGGCCCTATGTGCTGTTAATCACCATGGCAATCACAATACTATGGTAGCATGTGCAAAGGTCAGTTGTCAGTCACCTCTATGGTACAGTTGTGGAATATGTGGGTCATGTGGCAATGCCACAGCTGCCACATGTACACAGTCAACCCGCTCCCCTACACATGGATGTACAACACATGTATGAGATGGAACCACATAGCCAAACTGGGGACTAAGCACTCTGAACCCAGTACTGGCATAACCTGTCAGGTGGCATGAAATACTACAGTGACTACAATACCAGTCTGATGTAGACCTACACTGACAGCAATACAAGCACGTGAACACACTGGGCCATTCATGGAGCCTAAGAATAACATCCTGCCTGAGCGGCACACACCTCTTCAGCTGGCACACAGGCATACGTTATGCCAGAACACATCACACATAGCACACAAATCCTGTGTGCCAAACAGTCACAGCCTGTATGGCTAGACAACACACCTGCCACAGTTGTGTTAGGTACCTTTATTGTCCGGTACAGTGAGGTCACGCTCACCAGGCTGGACAAGGTGAAGGTCACAGTGATATGCCCGTGGGGCACTATGGTCCACCACATAACACAAGCATACAGGTCAGTCAGAGGCATGGACACATATGACTCAGTCATTGTCCATGCCACATACCTTCTCCTGCTGTACTTATAGGGTGCTGACATCATCAGCGTTTAGAAAGGGGAATGTGCGTCCTGTAGTGTGTTCTCCTAGTTGCCAAAAGGGACATTGCCCTCACACAGAATTGCACACACACTAACCCCCCTCATCCAAACACACTTGCAGGATTCAAACCCCTACTTAACTATGTTATGACACTCGAGACGGACGTATTAGCAGTGCGCGCTATTCGCATTATTGGGAGGTTTCTTTTCTCCTGCTGTACTTATAGGGTGCTGACATCATCAGTGTTTAGAAAGGGGAATGTGCATCCTGTAGTGTGTTTTCCCAGTTGCCAAAAGTGACATTTCCCTCACACACACTTACCCCACTCACACCCACACACACACTGAGCATTTGCAGGATTCAAACCCCTACCTAACTATGTTATGACACTCGAGATGGACGCATTAGCAGAGCACACTATCCGGATTACTGGGCATCTGTTCTGCACTTGCAGTATTTATAGGGTGCTGACATCATTATTTCTACAGAGGTGTGTACATCTAGTACTACCTGTCAGGTGGGGGATAGCATATATATGCATTTGCAGCCACCTACGTCAGGGTCAGATATGCACATGGCACTGGCAGGTTATGTTTTATACCATGCTTCGTGACCACAGGACCTGTAACACACAACACAACCAGTCCTGACCACCCCTCCCACATCCAAGACACACACTTTGCTTCCCTGGGCACAGTGCCAAGATATGCAGGTGGGAAGTTGGCATAATGGTTAAGGTGTTTACCTTAAAAACACAAGGTGCAGGGTTTGATTCTCACACTGGGTAATTGGCTAGGCTTAAAAAAATGGCCCACAAGGGCAGTTAGCCTAGTACTAATCTAGGGGGGAGGGTGGCCTAATGGTTAAGGTGTTTGCCTTACAAACACAAGGTGCAGGGTTTGAATCTCACAAGGGATAATTGGCTAGGCTTAAAATGGCTCGCAAGGGCAGTTAGCTTAGTACTAACCTATGAACCTATGAACCTATGTTCACATACACCATTCCAGTTGTTAACGTCAGGTACAGGCATATTGTGTGTGGGAACTACTCAGGCCTCTACAACATTACCTTACAGCCACTACAATTTGTAGCCACAGCCACAAGGGGGAATACATATTGCACCTGACCATCTACAACATGGGTACTCACTGTTACACACCAGAGGTAGACCACCATTGTTGATATGTATTTATCAAAAGCAGACTTTACACTTGTGAAGACTGGGATGGAAGACTTCAAAGGACCCATGCTGGGGGAGTATACAGGCCACTCTGCATAATCCTTGACAATTGCATTCTATGAGCATGTGGAAGGTTTGCATTGATCATGCTATCCCAAATATACCCATGACTGCTCCACAACAGGACACCTGTCAGATGTACACCAGCCATATATGAGCTGTCCAACAGAGTGAGCTAATACATTGCAGAGCAGTAGCCCACAGAGGGAGGACATCTCTGAACAGTACCGGCACGACACTTCAATCCCTCATAATCATCAGGACACAGTGTTGACAGTGAAATTGTCCAGACAATGCAGATAAGGCTCCCCTCAGTCTGTTATTGACGCCCACTTACTGTTAGAGGTCCTCAGCAACCCTCTTCCAGCACACACCAACAACATGGCTGTGACTTAGCAAATTCAAACCCTGGGATCTCCACTGTGTCCCTGCTTGACAGAGGCACAGCACACTAGCCTCACACGGTGCCTTATGTGACCTACTTTACAGTGGCACAGTAGCCTACTGTACTGGGGAGGCAGACGCCAAGCACACTCTGGCTAGGCTGTCATTCCCTAGGGCAAACAGCCTAGTGTTGACCTCTACACCCATATGTTTAATTGTCAAATGCACCTTATTTGTTGCTGATAGACTGTTTGCAGGTCTTTATTGCCATAGCATTCCCTGTTTGTATGAACAACTTGTGTATCTGTGGAAGATGTTTGCATATGGGAGGGATCCACTATATCACGTATGTCTCTGTAGTCATTTAACTGTGTGCACTGGGCAGATTGCTGTAATGTGGTTGGTTCCTGGAATAACACGTACAAATACCAGATATGTGTGGCCAACTGCTAAACTGAGATTTGGCCTAAGTGTGTGAGCATGCCCAGTGTGAGCTTTCCATATGTTCAACTCTGCAGCCCACCACATTTGTGGATGAGTGTGAACTTCAACAAATATCTCCCGTTTATGGTTGTGTGTTGTGTGTCATGTTGTGTAGTTACTGTCCGACTGCTTTGTGTGTGAACACAACAGGGATTATACTGTGCCTGCAGGGTTTGCATGGGATACTTTGCATACAGTTGTCAACATCCTTTCATACTGACCTAACACTGTAGTACCGTATAGTGTACTGGTTCAGTACTTTGACTGTGGTGGACAGTATCCTGGGCTTTAGTCCTATCACTGCTTTACATTTCCATAGTGAACACAACAGCCTGGTTAGGAGCCAGTTGTGCACATCTGACCATGTTGCATTATGTTCAGATATGAACTACTTAAACCAGGCTTGTCCAACATTGGTAGTGTATTCCACAACATAGGTGTACATTTGCAAACACTAGCGATGTGCCCTAGGCCATTTCTAATGCTAGTCGGAGAGTGTGTTTGTCCTTCGACACACATTGTAAGTGGAGTTTGCCATGACATATGTCATGGTTAGTATACTGTGCCTCTGTCTACTTGTGACATAACAGTGATACCCAGGGTAAACCTACCATCTCCCATCCACTCATCAAGATTCCTCTTGAGGAGAAATGATAAGTGACTCTATGGATAGCCTGTACTGGGAGTTTACTCATGAGTGGGGGTGGCTTCTGTGATATGGATCATGCAGTACAGCTTGTCCTATGTATGTCAGTGCTGGGGTTCAGGTCTCTCATGTGCATAGTTCACTGCCATTCAGATTGTACAAGGTGCAGCATGTTTATTGATTCCAGCTTGGACATGGCTTTATACATCAGGCACAGCTTGCCTCTCGGTGGGCAGTATGGCAGTGTGTGTAGCTGCAGTTTGTTTAATCAGGCAACACATGGCATCTGTGCAAGCTCTTTGATACTCCTGGTGAGGTACTGTTGGGGACTTTACAGTTGATGGAGGTGTCTGCTGAGGTACATCCCACAGGGGCTATTGTAGTCAATTGTAATGCTGATGAAGGATGACTGCAGAGCCACAATGACCTCCCCTTATCTAGATCTGACAACCTTCATGATTAGGTGGGTATATGGTATGTTTCTGTAAACACTACAGCCACATGTTTGTCCAATGCAGGATATCTATCACCTTGTGTCCCCAGGTCTCTCATTACATGTTAAGTACGTAATGGGTTAACACCTATATGGTAATTGGTGGGCACTTACTGTATATCCATGGGGGTTGACTATACACTTTTCTGCAATTAGCTTGCTGACATGACTATGGCACCAGTTGTCTGTTTCTATGTGTCCCTTTTGTGGGATGCTTGTGTCAGCTGGAGGGTCAGATATGGTGGGCAGTTTGTAGTCCTCAGCAAACATGTTCAGACACAGTCCTTCCATGTTGGCCTGTACCTATGGGACATATATACCAAACGAGGGAGGTCCCAGGACCAAGCCTTGTGGGTTGCCAGTTATATCTGGTTTGTAGTCTGACATGGCTGCAGCATGTCTGACCATGTCAGTTCTGTCCTTGGTCTGATTTGCAACCCCTCTACTGACATAGTGGTTTATATTTAAGCTGGTGAGCATATCTATAATGAACATGTAGGGTATTGTATAGAAGCCTTTGCAAGGTCCAGCTATGCTGTGTGGACCACATTGCCCTCATCAATGACCTTAATGACTGTTTCAAATGAGTCAAACATGTTTAGGGGCAGGATCTGCAGTTAAGAAAGCCACACTGGGTAGGGTCTGGTGTCAGTAGGTCCCCAATATCTTTATGTCTGCGGTACATGCTGATCCTTTCCATAGCTGTGCAGACCAAGCTTCTCAGGATTCTGGGGTGGTAGTTTTCAGTATCCATACAGGCAACACCTTTGTTGAGAACGACCACTGTTGTTGTACACTGCTCTTTGGGTACATATCCTGTGGTAAGGCTGACATTGAGCAGTAGTGTGATTTGGCATTCCATTCTTCTTGGAGTCCATGTTGGACTCAGCCCAGGACACCATCTCATACCATTGCTGCTGTGTGTTTTGCTTTGTAGATGCTGGCTGTTACCTCAGCATCTGCAATGTCTGGGGGCCAGCAGTCTGCTGGGATAGATATTTTGCATTCTGGGGGGGGGGGGTTGCACTGCACCTGTCAGGATGTATGTTGGCAATATGTGTGTGTGTGTTTGGTATGTTGTTTGTAATATTTGTGTGATTCAGAGCACATCTGTGAATTCCCAACACAGTTCCTACCATCAGTTGTGGAAGCCTTGGGATTATCCTTAGTGTCTTGTACAATTTGTATCTTCATAGGTTCATAGGTTCATACTAGGCTATCCACCCTAGGGCATTTGTAAGCCTAGCCAGAGTGTGTGTGGCTTTCACCACCCCTTGCTATGTGAATATTATGGCCATTTATGATTTGCTTTGCTGTGCCTCTGTCTGGACGTGACACAGTGAAGACCCCCAGTGTAAATCTACGATCATCCATCCACTTGGCAAGATTCCTGTTGAAGAGTGTCAGTGAGGGGCTCTGCCTAACATGGAGTGGGATTCTGTTCCAGGGTGTGGGGAGCCTCTGGGTTATGTATCTGTCCCTCCAGCACATCCTATTTCATTATGTGTTGAGGTTGACATCTCTCATTCTCACAGCTCCGAGGGCTTTGAGTTTTCTGGGGTGGAGCATGTCCATTACTCCTGTGTTGGACATGGCCTTGTACAACAGACATACAATGCCTCTGTGTAGGCAGTATGTGACTGCATTCAGCTGGGGTGTCTACAGCCAGGCAGCATATGAAATATATTTGAGACCCTTTATCCTCTTGGTGAGGTACCTTTGAGGTCTTTCTAACTGCTGCAGGTGTCAGGTAAGGTACATCCCAAATGAGGCATTGTACTAGATTATGGGTCTGATAAGAGAACGCTATAGGGGCACAATGACCTCTGTTGACATAGATGTGAATCCTTTCATGATACAGTGTCCAATATAGACAGTCTTCCTAGCCACATTGGCAATGTGAGTGTCACATAACAGGTTACTGTCCACTTGTGTCCCTAGGTCCCTGATTACTCCTTCCATACATAATGCTTTACCACCTATGTGGTAATTTGTGAGTACCTTGTTTGGTATTTGGTTAGCCATTCATACTGTCCAGTGTCTTCAGGACGGCTGGGTGGGGTTCCTGTGTGTGAGAGTGTGGTCTGTAGCATGCTACAGGCTGTACAGCAGTCTTGCCTACGGTTAGTTGCACATGGGTGGACTCCAATGCCTTGTGCATTGTCAGTTACCTGGACGTATGGGTGTCTGTGCTGAATATGGATACTCACCCTCCTTTTATGTTTTGTTCCAGGTTTTGGGGCCATAACGCATGATATGTGGTATAACCTGGTAGTGCTGGTGTGCTGTCAGGAGGCTTGCAGCAGGTTTCTGTCACTGCACAGACATCGATGTTCTCCATACTGGGGATGGCCTCGGGAGCATGCATATTGAGATTTACACATCTGGCATTGGTCAGCATTACCCTTATGTTTCTTTCCACTTATGTTTTGTAGGGTGGTGGGTTAGTCTTTTCAGCCTTGCCTATGAAAGGCTCTATGGAGCTGTCAAAAGCCTTATCCAATATCCAGACGCCCAGGGGTAACAGGTGCAAGCCATCCCTGGAACAGCTGCGTGGCTTGTCAAGCATGACATCCCAAGCAGACAGACATTGGATCCCCTTGGAATGACACCAGTAATTGTGCCACTTGTTATAACTGATCATTCCGTGTTTGTACTGTGGCATCATTCTTGGTGAGGGTAGGATGCTGCAAACGGTCAGTGTCATACCGGCCTGGACTACATAATCGGAGAGCTCATCTATGTCTCTTTTCATGTAGTCCGGGGAGGTACATCTCAGGTCATTCACACCAGCATGGACTATGACTGCATCATATTTCTACTTGCTTTGGGGTGACCTGCATACTTGTGTTATGTGGTGTATTGTAGCAGCCTACAGGCAGCTTACTGTACCCTTTCCCTTGTTCAGTCTGGTGTGGGACAGCAGTGTGTCTCACTATGGAGTCACCTATTACAACTGTATCAGGCATGTTGTTTCTCCTTCTGGCCTGTGACTGTTTGGCACACCAGCTTTGTGTACTATGTGTTGCATGTGCTATGTTTGGAGGTTGTTTGATTGGGTGTCTGCTTTGAAGGCCTCTGTTGGTGTGGTGTGTTTGTAATTGGGCCTCCGGGAATGTTTTCTGTGTTTATGTCTTTGGTTTGCAGTTGTGATAGGTCTATGTGGGACTGGGTTTGTGGTGTGTGTGGTTACCTTCTCCTCCTGACTAGTTTTGGGAGTACTGAGTTGAGGGAGCTCAGCCTCCAGTTTGGATAGATGGTTGCATCTCTCACATATATTTGTATTTCTTGGGGCGAGTTGGGGGTTGTCTGTGTACTTGGGGCAGGTGTAACATTGCCTCAAGATTCACAGATTCAACTTGTTGTAGCTGGCCTTAGTGGATTGTATATGTGGACATATTTTATTGCCATACTACTGATCAGTGATTACTTCTTTTTTTATGTTTGCTGTATCATGTAGTAGCTTCCTCATTCTCTTGCATGGTTTGGTTATGGCTGGTGTCCACCATGCCAGATGCCTGCGTGTATGGCATTGTGTCTTGTTTTAATTTAGGATTGCATAATCCAAGCATTCCTGGCAGTGTTCATGGAATGCCTGTATAACAGGTTCTGAGGTGTGGCCCATATTTTGTACCTGCACAGGACCTTTAATGGATTCCACATCAGTTTGGAGGAGTGCAAATTTTGCTTTACACATGTTTTTCACTGTGGTTTTCCTGTGGTCAAGATGTGTATATCCAGTGTGATTACTCTATGGTCTGGTCTTACCAGTGAGCAATACACTTCTCATCTTGCCATCCAGTACTCATGTTGCTGATTATCACATCCAGTATGCTTACCCCTCTTGTGGGAGTGGTACGTTGTTCCTGGGCATTTTGGTTTATGGATTCTATGAACTTTTGTCCTACAGTGTTGGAGCTAGTATAATGCTCCCAGTCTATGTCTGGGTATTTTCAGTCACCCAATATAATGTGGTTTGGAGGACTTGATATATTCATGTATTCCAACATAGGCCAGGTGCAGTTCCTGGTGTTGGGATGGCAGTCTGTAGCAGGCTATAAACTGGGGGGAAGTTTTAGCCACTGTTACTTGACCATGGCTAGTCCATGCTGCTTCTTGTTGTGGTACCAACATGGGGGTGTGGTTATCCTTGACAATTATTGCTAGTCACCCTCCCTTTGTAGCTTGTTCCATGTTTTGAGGCTGTACAGCACAGTATGAGGTGTAACCTGGTAGTGTTAGGGTGCTGTTGTGAGCCTTGACCCAGTTTTCTGTTACAGCACAGATATCAACATTCTCCATACTGGGTGAGTTTAGACTGCATGCATCTTGCTGTTTAGACTTCTGGCATTGGGTAGCATTACATCTAGGTTCTTATCCCTTCTGATACCTATGGAGGTAGGTTTGTGTTTTGAGCCTTACCTATTCAGGGCACACTGTGGGTAACAACAGCCTTTGCCAGTATCCATACGGCCTGCACTGATAGGTGCACGCCAGTTCTAGCAGGTGGAGCATCATGTCATGCTCAGCATGTCATCCCAGGCTGGCACACATTGGATCCCCTTTGACTAACTGCAATACTTCAGCCAATTATTGCACTTGATCATCTCATTGTCATATTGTGGCATGATGCTTGGTGAGGGTAGGATGTTAGTCACGGTCCTCAGGTGTGCATATAGTACATGGTGTTACATTACTTAACACATGGCATTCATGCCTCAGGTGGTGCTGCAGGGCTGCCTCTGTCGGATGCACATATTACACTCCCTGTACATGTTTGTGAGCAGGTCATGTCATTTAGGCATCCCTGTTATTATTTGAGTGAGTCAGAGGGGGTATCATTCCCAGGGTTCCTACTGAGCCAGTGTATGTGCTATGCGTTGCCTCTTTGACAAGGCCAGGGCATACTGGGCACACCTCCTTCTGCCTACTGGGGCAGGCTCAGGTTGTTCCTCCTCCGAGTCACGTTCTGCCTGTGATGGCCTTGGCAATGGTGGGGGGCTGTTTGGCCCAGCCCTATGCTGGTCCTGCTGCAGCTGTTTTTGCAAGATCATATTATGTAGCATAGCACATACCATGACAATTTGGGTACATGTAGTTGGTGTGTACTGCAAGGCTCCACCAGATGTGTCCAGACACCGGAACCGTGGCTTGAGCAGCCCAAACACACGCTCTATTACATTACGTGTTTGTGCGTGTGCCTCATTATGGCGTTCCTGTTCAGGTGTGTGTGCGTTTCTTATGGGTGTCATCAGCCACGGCTCCAGTGCATAACCTGCATCCCCCACTAAGAGTCCATGTGGGATGTCCCCATTGGCAAATGTCTGGTACAGCTGCGTCAAATGCCAGATGTGGGAATCATGGTAGCTCCCAGGGCAGCCAGCACACACATTCATTATTATGCCCTGGGCATCACACATGACCTGGCAGTTGATGGAGGGGAAGCCCTTGCGGTTAATGTTGGCCCTACCCCGCTCACCGGCTGGTGCTTTGATGCGTATGTGCATGCAGTCTATTGCACCCACTACCTCAGGGTATTCCGCTATTTGCTGGAAGAGACGCATATTGCTGGCCAATGCCTCACGGGCATTGGGGAAATATACATGATCAGCGACATGTGCTGACATGGCATCCAGGAACTGGTGCAGTACCCTGGAGGCTGATGCCTGTGATATCCCCATCATATCACCAGTTGGTCTCTGGAAGGTACCTATTGCTAGTATTCTTAGGCCAACACATACCTTGGTTTCCACTGGGATGGGTTCCCCTCTGTTGGTTCTGTGTGTGAGGCGTGGCCTGCACAGCTCCACTATTTGCTGCAGGAGCTCTCTGTCCACTCTATAGCGCTCTACTATCTCCAGCTCATGTAACCCGTGGTAGGTGACCCTGGGCCTGTATACTCTTCTCCATCTCCTCACTGTGGGTTGTCTGGCACCATCTGCATTGATACCACCCTCAGCAAGTTGCCTATGTCTCATTATGACAGCTATGGCAGTCCTTAACATTTCTGCTCTGAGTTCAGCTTTTTCAGTTTTCACTTCTAATAGCTTACTCCTGTCTTGCAGTGTCTCTTGAGAGAAACATCTTGCACTGCTGTTTGCAGAGTTTTAAGTGCTTGGCTGAGCTACTATTCTGCCTGTGTAATTGCCTGCTTCTAATTGTTTTCACCTGCTATCTCCAGCAGTATTCCCTGCTAGCTTCTACTAATTCTGTTGCTTCCTTTTTCCTGTCTGTTTCCTCAGGGGGGAGCAACGTGCATACTAGCAGAAACACGCTTACAGTGGCTTACACGCGTGAACACATGCTTACACGGTTCAGAATCTGCTTATTCGGGTTAAAACGCACGCACACCCGCGCAAACAGTGTTAAACATCTCCCAACACGCTCCCACATGCTCAGTCTGCCTTACACGCATGCACACTGTCTTACTCGCGCTTCATGGCGCAGACACGCGTCTTATGCACCCAGCAAGAAACTTTGGCGTAGGCAACAGTGTACACCTTCCATTTCTTGACTTTCCCATGCTTATGTTGTGGCACTCCTCTTTCCATGATATGTGTCTGACATCTGTCATGTAACTCTGACCTCCAATGAACTGCATTTCTTTCTGCCATTCCCCCCTGTGATGTCACCTATCTCCTACTCTATTCCTCCCCCTTATGTTTCTCTTACACTACTCAGAATGTGCTCATTTGCTATGTGACAGTGAAATTCAGTATCCTAACACTCATTTGCATCAGATTGCATACTAATGTTTAGTTACATCTCTTAGACTCAGCTTCCCCCCTTAGCAACCACTAAACGGTGGCCATGTTGTTTTTGGTCTGCTGGTCCCTGCATTGTAAATCCATGTATTGCATAAAGCCCACATTTGTGGGTTTATAACCTTCATTTTTTATGTTTTATATAGTGCAGCCCGTTTGCGCGGGGCTGCGCTGGGTTTAAACACCGGCAATCGCCAAAAAAAAAAAAATTATCATATTTGCATGGGGGTACCTTGCCAATGGCCACATATTTGGCCATTGGCATGCTGCCTGACACATATGCACCCTTTATTTGGAGCTGACATTGCTCCATTGTGTTTTTTGCAGAAACATACTCAGTTGTCAACTGAGTACATTTCTGCAGCTAAAACGGCTCTTACACGGGCTGCTTTGGGCTTCCTGGATCGCTAATCAACCTCATTTGCATGCTATTCGGCTGCAAGTGAGGTGATTAGCTTATCCACGCCCACTCCGTGTAAGAGACGTTTTAGCTGGTCTCTTACACGGACTTTGAGCTGTTCCTGGATCGCGAAGGCTGCATGGAGTCTTACACTACTCTTAGACTCCTTGCAAACCTTTGTGCATCCTGCCCAGGGTGTCCTTGCGAACCAATCCATCCTTTCTACCAAAAATAGTTTGAGACAAATACCAACCAGACAATATAACTTCCTGTATTTTTTCCCAATTTTTCAAACAGAGGCAATTATTGTCTACATTTACTAGATATTCATAGACAATTACATTTTTATTTTCACAAAACAAAAGATTTCATAAAATCTGTCCAGTTCATTTCTTTTTCTTCAGCTACTTTGGGCAAAGCTGTCTCTAAAGCTACTCTGGCTAAATGGCTTAAAGATTGTATAACCGTCATTTATACATAAAGGAAAGTACAACTACCAGGCCTGTAAAGGCGCATTCTACAAGAACAATAGCCACTTCTGCAGTTTTTCATTCCAGAGCTTCTATAGATGATATCTGTGCACTGGCTACTTGTGCATTCCCGCATACCTTTATTACTCATTACAAGCTGGATCTGGTTTCTAGGGGATGAGCATCATTTGATTCAGTGGTGCTCAGGAATATACTTTTCTGAGACCTCCTAAGATTTAGGTATCTGTGAACTCTGTCCCACAGTCAAGGATTAAGTGAAGATTGACAACAGCAGATAAAGAAGTTATGTCTTACCATAATGTTCCAGCTGTGTTGTCGATCTTCACTTATCCTTGACATTCCCACCCTCCTTCCCCCTGCCTTTCGAGCTTCTTGGTGGAACGGATCTATCCCAATAGATTGGATTCTGTTTTTATGAATACAGATATGGTCTCTGATCTGTTATTTCCTGTCTGTGACTATCTTGTGCAAACTGGTTCTGAGGTAATCTTGAAAGGAGCATTATGGAGAAAGCTAAAATCGAGAGTTTTTGGAAGGTGCGAGCTGGAATAATGGCTGAGTCAGTTCTGAGATACAAAACCGAATCCACAGTCAAGGATAAGTGAAGACTGACAACTTAGATGCAACATTATGGTAAGACATAACTTATTTTTATTTTACAGAGGTCAAGCCCCCCTGCACCCCCACACCACCTGCAACATATGTTTTATTTATATATATATATATATATATATATATATATATATATATATATATATATATATATATATATATACTACCTCCAATATAATAGATTCATAGATTAGTACTAGGCTAGCTGCCATTGTGGGCCTGTTTAAGCCTAGTCAATTACCCCATGTAAGAATCAAAACCTGTACCTTGTGTCTGTAAGGTAAAAATATTAACCATTATGCCAACCTCTCACCCATATAATTTTTCAAGGAAAGGGCAAATTTGCCAACCAAGAGAATCATTCGATCAGCTACTTTTGTTGATAGGTGTCGTCCATCTGTTTAGTTGACCAAATTATGTCATCAAAGAACTGTTTGATAAAAGTAGTGAAATGCATATATATATATATATATATATATATATATATATATATATATGTTCATTTTACAACATCAAAAGCCTATAACATTGAAATTCAAAACATTGAGACCAAAATCTTGAAAATTCAAAACACTGAAAACTCAAAACCTTGAATTCCATAACAGTGAAAAAACATAGGAAACCAGCACGTAGTATATACCAGCACAACTACATACAGAAACAAGTAATAAACAAACCATATTACACTTCAAATATAAGCGGGGGGAGCAAGCCCCACTGCACAACCAACACCACCTGCTACTTAAATATATCAACTTCGAGATCACACTACACTACACTAAGATGTGTTATGTTGTAGTTTAGCAAGTAAGAAGGGACCATGACAGAGGTTCCCTGTGAAACTCTGGTAAGTATCGGACAGATATATATAGTAATATGTAATGTTTTAACAGTGAACTAGTTTTTCTAAGAGAAGGTTGAGGATAGTATTTTACAATTTAAACTGGCAGTCATGAAGCACAGAATGGTATGTTTGCCATTTTGGTCTTTGAAGTGCGATCTCGGAATTGATATATTTACGTAGCAGGGGGTGTGGGGGTGCAGGGGGGCTTGCCCCCTGCTTATATTTGGAGAAGTGTAATATGTTTTTTTTTTTATTTGTTTTTGTATGTAGTTGTGCTGGCATATATTAAATGTTGGTTTCATATGTATTTTCAACGTTATGGGAATTTGGTCTCAGTGTTTTGAATTTCAGTGTTATGGGTTTTCGATGTTCTAAAGTGAATCTTTACACACACACACACACACACACACACACACACACACATATATATATATATATATATATATATATATATATATATGTATAAAATATCACTACACTTCCCTGTCCAAATCACAAGCTCTACTTACCACTAAACTTCATTTTTTAATACCTGGTTTAGAAATATTTCACCTCAGGGTGCTCTAGCCACAAGTTGTAACACTTATAGGTTCATAGGTAGGTACTAGGCTATCAGTCTTGGGGCCCATATAAGCCTAGCCAAAAAGGTTCCCTGGCTTTCGCCACCCAAGAAAATTATTTTCCTGTGCCCCTGTCAAGCTGTGCCACAGAAGTGATCCCCAGGGTGAATTTTCTATTTACCATCCAGTTGTCAACATTGTTGTTAAAGAGGGCCAATGAGGTGCTTTGCTTGACATGAATGGGTAGTTTGTTCCAGAGTATGGGACGTCTCTGGGACAGGAATCTATCCCTCCAGCATGTTCTGTTTATTGTGGTGACAAGGTTTACGTTCAGAGAGATTGGGATTTATTTAAGTGTAGCATGTCCAACAGCTCTGGGTTTGACATAGCTTTGTATGTTAGGCAGAGATCACCTCTGAGTAGGCGATATGCGACAGAGTAGAGCTGGAGTTTTTTGA
This sequence comes from Protopterus annectens, assembly GCF_019279795.1. Classification (NCBI taxonomy): domain Eukaryota; kingdom Metazoa; phylum Chordata; order Ceratodontiformes; family Protopteridae; genus Protopterus; species Protopterus annectens. The sequence continues at coordinate 1,033,040,528 of NC_056747.1, read as the reverse complement.
GACGGTCTGCGTATGGCATCTGTTTGAAGCCGGTAATTTTCTTAGTGAGATATTTCTGTAGCCTTTCCAATTGTTGTAGGTGTCTTGTGAGATACATGCCAAATCAGGCATTGTACTCTATAATGGGTCTAATGAGGGATGAGTAGAGAGGAACAATGACCTCCTTTTTTTCTAATGGAGAACCCTTTTGTGATGACGTGTGCCATGTAGTAGGATTTCCTGACTACTGTGGCAATGTGGTTATCAAAGGAGAGACTACTGTCCACCTGTGTCCTGAGGTCTCTTATCACACTTTCAGTGTTTAGTGAGCTAACGCCTATGTGGTAGTTCATTGGTGCCGAGTTTTTCCCAAAGGGGATGACAATGCACTTCTTGGCATTGAGCTTGAGGCTATGACTTTGACACCAAGCATCTGTCTCTGTGAGGCCCTTTTGTAGAATGTCTTCATCATTAGGTAATTCTATTATGGCTCCCAGTTTGCAGTCATCTGTGAACTTTGTTAGCCAAAGACCTTCTGTGTTGGCCTGGACTTCAGAGAAGTAGATGCCGAACAGGAGGGGACCCAGGACTGAACCCTCTGGTACTCCACTCATCACTGGTCTGAAGTCGGACTTAGAGTCGCCTACTTTTACTGTGTGGGTTCTGTCAGTGAGCCAGTTGGCCACCCATTTTGTGACATAGGGATTTATGCCCAGTTTAGTGAGTTTATCTATAATTCCAGAGTGGGGGATGGTATCAAAAGCCTTGGTGAGGTCAAGATAGGCTGTGTGCACTACCTTTCCCTTGTCTATGTCTCTAGTGACTGCTTCAGAGAAGTCAATCAGGTTTAGTAGACATGATATACATTTTGCAAACTCAAACTGAGTGGGGTCCAAGGTTTGGAGGTTACCTATGTCTTTGTTTATAAGCTCCCAGATAATATGTTCCATGGCCTTGCAGACCAGGCTCATCAGGCTAATGGGGCGGTAGTTTCCGGGGTCTGTGGTGGCACCCAAAAAAAATGTTGTGTTACCACCATGCATTTCACTGCCAAGTCTTGAACCCAGGACCATGTTCATGACAGTCAGAGTAGCATATCACTATGCCAAATAGCAGTTTTCTCTTGAAATTTAAAAACTACATCACATGACACTTCCACTCTTTGTTTATATGATACACTATGATTACTAGTTTATTTGGAATATTCCTTAGATGTTCCTGAATTCTCTGTTAAACAATGTTCAGTTCTTATTTGCAGTATCCAAATCCACAATGGATACCTGAAGCATAATTCCTTGTTAGCAAGCTAGACAAGTCAAAATAATTGAAAAACAAACCCACTAAAACTACAGATTGCTTTTTTGCTGTGTGATTAGCTTCTTTGTAACTCCTACTTACATACAGAAACTGCACATATGTTCAACCATGAGGGAAAGAGAAGCACCCTGCAAAGGTGGAAAACAGCTTACAAAATGACAAGTTTTCAGTATTGCTGCTAAAGCAAAACATTTCTGAGACATGCGGGTTTTGAGAGTTAGGATTATGGAGATGGCATTACTGTAGTTAACCTTCATTGTGTGTCAGATTTCCTGGACTCTTCCTTAGATCAGGGGTCTCAGACTAAAGTGACCTGAAAGGCACATGAAACTAACTACCCTTGAGTGAGGGCTGCTGAAAAAAAAAAATTAAAACTGAAGTAATTTACCACAAAATCAACTTGCAAAACTGAAAAGCACTCCAAAGAAAGTAAACCTCTTCTTCTTTCGGCTTTTCCTGGTTAGGGGTCACCACAGCAGATCACCTGTCTGCTCATGACTGGCAGTGGAGTTTTACAGTGTTGAGTTGCCAGCCCAGCACCCAACCTTCCACAGAAGGCACACACATGCATGCATTCATGTCTAGGGCCAATTTAGAGTGTCCAGTCCACCTACAGCATGTCTTTGGGTTGTGGGAGGAAACCGGAGCACCTGGAGGAAACCCATGCGACCACAGGGAGGACATGTAAACTCCACACAGAAGGAACCCCAGCTGAGGTTCAAACCAGAGAACCTCTTGCTGTGAGGTGGCAACGCTAACCGCTGCACCACCATGGCTGCCCACTCCAAAGAAAGTAAACTAAACTGTCCTTTACTGTTACCATACTTTCTTAAAACAAAACTATACAGAGAGATAGAATAGATATAGATATACAGATAGATATGGTTTGATGATTTTGTCCCAAGAACCTTTACTAAGACTTTCTCAGAACAACTGGTTGAAAAGGTTTCCATTAAATAACTGTGTAATATTAGTGTGACCTTAAAACACCAGTTCACTTGAGTACTAAGAAACAATATATGAATAACTTAAAATCACAGTGAGTACAGTATATTGAACATGACAGTTGAAAATGATAAAACTGATTCATCTTAAAACTGTTCTTTGGTTAAAAAATGATGCTAGTTTAGGTATAATATGGAAGGACAGTACAGAACACAATCAAGAGATAAGAGCTGCAGGAATAAAAGCATAACCATTAAGATATGTCAATAATATATATCGAAGATTATCAGAAATATTTTTCAAACACAGTATAAAAATGAAAAATAATTAGTGAGCTTGTATACTGAAATACTACATGGCATAATTGAAAAATCAGAAAATCCAAGGGTTTCAGGTAAGGGGTCTAAGCTTTCTTTAGTTTCCCCTTGATCATTCAACTTGGGAGTGGGGTGATGACTGACTTCAGCCTTATTTGCCATTCCATTTCTTTACATTCCTAGATGCTGCTAAATCCATTCTAATATTGCCTACTATAAAAATGCCTTTTTTTCATTTTGGAGACACTGAGCAGTGTTTATACAATTTATTGTTGCTTTAAGGTCTACTAGAATAAAATTGCTCCTATATATGTTGCAACAGCCTCCAAGTGGTTTTGTCCACACAGGAACTATCACAACCTGAATATAACTACATACTCAACCCCTGTTGACAAATAAAATGGTCTTTAGCACCCCTGAATCTTCCCAAGTGTACACACATTAATAAAAATGATCTACATTTACAGTAACTACAAAATCCACTAGGAAAAGTTCCTTTAGGCTTATTTGTAAAAATGTTCTAGTCACTGTGCTGGAATTTTGCAACAAAACTCTAATGCTGTAACTTTTTTTGTTGGTAAAAAATGGACAGCCACCTGCTAGTCTTATCATAACTTGATTACATCTTAAAATTTTCCAGTTTCCTAATGAACTATTTTATCTAAAATGAATCAACCTTTGTGGCTTGTTTGAAACCTGTGTTCAGATCAGGCACTACACAAACTGTAATAACAGAAATTTAAACTGTACCATTTTAACTAGTTGAGGGTGTTCACAGCTCTCTGAATAACACATTCCACCTCTTCTCAGATTTAACCTGTGGTTACAAACATTTACTGTAATACATTTATCACCTGGTTGTATTTAAGGTCAGGTGTAGTTAACTTAGACATTTTAATGGCTTCATTTCACATAAACATCAGTGTTAACTTTACTCAAAAAATTTCACAAATAATTCATTAAAATGGTGTAATCTATTCATATTTGTAGCCATACAAATCAATTAAAGTTCTGTTTTTGACTCACCTCTGCCAAAATAGTGGGATGAAATGGGGGAGCATATTTCATTTTGTATGACTTTTCTATATTTAAGGAGACAGTGTGGTTATTGGATGAAGGACATAAAATTATATAGTTTAATGTTTGTTAAATCACAGCCCATTAATGTATGCTTCCTTTAAAATATTTATATTTATACTAAAAGAAAAATTAATTATTATCCAATGTAAGGTCCAGTCCAGTGCAAATAATAAAAACATTCTCAGAAATATGTATGTGTACACAATGCTTTCAAGTGCAACAGCTGTAAAAAAGATATAAAACCTCCTTAATACAAACGATTTGAAATGTTCTTCTCGTTACCTACTAACTGTTCATCAGGCAGAAAAATATCACTGAGATGTGACCATTTATACCTGACACACACAAACAAATCCCTCTTGGTTTTCTTTACAACAGTGACTGGCTTTAAGTTCCACAATGAATTTAGGACTATAAAACAATTCTTAATGGATGTTACCAACTAACTGCCTTGTTCTGATAAATGCCCCATTACAATGAAATAAGATACATAGATACTAACTTATGTACATAAACCTTAGAGGCAGCAGTTAAAAAAAAAGGGTTTATTATGAATAAAAGAAAACATAGTTGGTGGCTGTATAACAGTTTTTTTTTTTACAACAAAACAGCACTGTGAGGTTAGCAGTTACATATAAAAAAAAATCTTCCTGGTTTTCATTACCACAGTAGAAAGCTCTTGGTTGCACAAAGTTGTTGTTGTGTCTTTCGGCTTTTCCTGGTTAGGGGTCGCCACAGCGGAACTCCGGTCCACTAATGATTGGCAGTTGATTTTTATGTACCGAGTTGCCAGGCCTGACGCACAACCTTCAACGAAGGAATGCCCATTCACGCATGTCTCCACGCAGAAGACGCTCTAGCTGAGAGTCAAACCTGACAGCGTCTTACTGTGAGGTGACAACGCTACCGCAGCAGCACCACTGCGGTTTTTCTTGGTTGCACAAAGTAAGATTGCAAAATAATTTCTAAAAGATGCTATAAACTGACTTGTTCTGACATTCTCCCTGATACAGTGAGGCACCCCCAGCCAGGAAGAGTACCTGGAGAAGATGCCTCCATAATGTAATTCTGAGACCAGTAAATGTGAGTCTCAGGATTACAAAAAAAAAAAAAAGTTCAGCAAAACTAAATGAGTGCAGTAAATTCGGACACTCACTGTTCTCCTTTTAAATTATAATTTATGGGGGGGGGGGCAAGCCTTCCTGCACCCTTACACTTCGACTGCTCTATATAACACTATTGTTGATATATCTTAGAGTAAGGGGAATATGCTGAGTTTTGGCAATCCCAGACTTTGTATACAAATCTGCTTTTGAATGTTTTTTCTTGCCGTTTTGGAAACCACAGTTACTTGCCTCAGAACTGAATTTCACTTACCACAGAACACGACAATGTTATGAACAACTCCATTAAGTTTTTCTTCATTTTGTTATTTTAGTAACACCCCTCCCCAAAATAAATTCAGTTTCTGTAAAAATTAATGGTGGCATTTATTTATTTTTTAGGTTTATTGACTAGGGTAATGAACTAGCCCAATGACTTTTTCAGCCATTTCTTGGGCCAAAAGACAGGCACAGCATAATGCAGGATAAGAATTTACAAACAATAGCATACAAACAGTGTCTAATTAAGGACAAAGACAAACCAAAATACATATTACCTACCACAAGAGATATTATACAATTAGATTTATAGATATTTGCATGACTAGAGTAGATAGTACAACATTTTCAAGTACCAGTAGTAACTAGGCTAAAGAAATGGATGAAGAGAAAATAAATTATAGGTGTAGTTAAATACAGTAATCTACAAACTTAATTAAGTATAAAATCTATGTATACACTTTAGTGTTTGTTTGTGTCTTTCGGCTTTTCCTGGTTAGGGGTCGCCACAGCGGAACTCCGGTCCGCTAATGATCGGCAGTAGATTTTTACGTGCTGGCTTGCCGGGCCTAGCGCACAACCTTCAAAGAAGGAACGCTCATTTACGCATATCGCCACACAGAAGACACAATAACTGAGAATCGAATGGGCAACGTCTAACTGTGAGGCAACAACGCTACCGCAGCACCACCACCGTGTAAACACAATAATTATACCATGCAAAAAAAAAATCAAGAGTCTTTCCTTGATTTGAAGAAAAAGTTTTGGAAAGAGAGATGAATAGGTTCACCCTTGATGTTGAGAGCAGTTGTATTCAGATTGCTTCTGGAGGAATGTTTTAAGCTGTTTACAAAAAGTGGGAAAAGTATTAATTTATCTTAAATCATCTGTCAAGGAATTTACGCATTGCTGGAGTGGATTTAGAAAATGAATTTTCTGATATAGCCAATGCCAAAGTGAGTGGGCTTTTAGCATGTTGCTAAGAGGTGGGCAAGTATGATTTATATAGGAGCTTGGATATTAAGATGCAAAGTAGGAATGGTGTTCTGTTTAATGGGAAGCCAATGTGATTTAATCCAAGTATATTAATTTCACTAATATAGGTGGATAAATCTAAGAATTTTGTTTTCTGTCTTCTGTAGTATGGCTGAGCTGAAGACAAAGCTTGGAAGCCCATATTCCAGTCCATGAATAAGAACATATAAGGTAATAGCTTTTTTAGCTTCCTGGGAGAGGTGAGAGAATTTATATGTTGTAGTAATTTCTGAGATTGTTTCTTATGTGAGGTTGAATGGTTAGAGACTGGGCAAATAGAATGCCAAGTACCATTGTTCTTTAACAGTGGAAAGAGTTAGGAGCTTGATTAAAAAGATAAGTAGGGGCTTGTTTAAGATTTTTTTGTCAATGTATTTTCTAAAAGTCAAAACGCCATTGCCACTAAACATTGTCAAATATCTTTAACATTACCATTGTATCTTCAATAGAAAACTGCTAAGTAAGGACTTATTTATTCATTCATTTGATTGTTTATTTTTAAGGTCTCAAGAACCTATGAACATATCATGGGCAGGATTCACGAAGGCTTGCACGGAGTCTAAGAGTAGTGTAAGACTCCATGCAGCCTTCGCGATCCAGGAACAGCCCAAAGTCCGTGTAAGAGACAAGCTAAAACATCTCTTACACGGAGTGGGCGTGGATAAGCTAATCACCTCACTTGCAGCTGAATAGCATGCAAATGAGGATGATTAGCAATCCAGGAAGCCCAGAACAGCCCGTGTAAGAGCCGTTTTAGCTGCAGAAATGTACTCAGTTGACAACTGAGTATGTTTCTGCAAAAACCACAATGGAGCCATGTCAGCTCAAAATAAAGGGTGCATATGTGTCAGGCAGCATGCCAATGGCCAAATATGTGGCCATTGGCAAGGTAACCTGATGCAAAATCAATAAAAATATATATATATTTTTTCGGCGATCGCCGATGTTTAAACCCAGCGCAGCCCTGCGCAAACGGGCTGCGCTGTATAAAACATAAAAACGAAGGTTATAAACCCACAAATGTGGGTTTTATGCAATACATGGATTTACAATGCAGGGACCAGCAGACCAAAACCAACATGGCCACCGTGTAGTGGTTGCTAAGGGGGGAAGCTGAGTCTAAGAGATGTAACTAAACATTAGTAGGCAATCTGATGCAAATGAGTGTTAGGATACTGAATTCCACTAACACATAGCAAATGAGCACATTCTGAGTAGTGTAAGAGTTACAGAAGGGGGAGGAACAGAGTAGGAGATAGGTGACATCACAGGGGGGAATGGCAGAAAGAAATGCAGTTCATTGGAGGTCAGAGTTACATGACAGATGTCAGACACATATCATGGAAAGAGGAGTGCCACAACATAAGCATGGGAAAGTCAAGAAATGGAAGGTGTACACTGTTGCCTACACCAAAGTTTCTTGCTGGGCGTGCATGCGCACGTGTGCGTGCCATGAAGCGCGAGTAAGACAGTGGGCAGGCGTGTAAGGCAGACTGAGCATGTGGGAGCGTGTTGGGAGATGTTTAACACTGTTTGCGTGGGTGTGCACGCGTTTTAACCCGAATAAGCAGATTCTGAACCGTGTAAGCATGTGTGCACGCGTGTAAGCCACTGTGAGCGTGTTTCTGCTGGTATGCACACGGCTCCTCCCTGAGGAAACAGAGAGGAAAAAGGAAGCAACAGATTTAGTAGGAAGCTAGCAGGGAATACTGCTGGAGCTAGCAGGTGAAAACAATTAGAAGCAGGCAATTAGACAGGCAGAATAGTAGCTCAGCCCAACACTTAAAACTCTGCAAACAGCAGTGCAAGATGTTTCTCTCAAGAGACACTGCAAGACAGGAGTAAGCTATTAGAAGTGAAAACTGAAAAAGCTGAACTCAGAGCAGAAATGTTAGGGGCTGCCATAGCTGTCATAATGAGACATAGGCGACTTGCTGAGGGTGGTGACAATGCAGATGGTGCCAGACAACCCACAGTGAGGAGACGGAGAAGAGTGTACAGGCCCAGGGTCACCTACCACGGGTTACATGAGCTGGAGATAGTAGAGCACTATAGAGTGGACAGAGACCTCCTGCAGCAAATAGTGGAGCTGTGCAGGCCACGCCTCACACACAGAACCAACAGAGGGGAATCCATCCCAGTGGAAACCAAGGTATGTGTTGGCCTAAGTATACTAGCAACAGGTACCTTCCAGAGACCAACTGGTGATATGATGGGGATATCACAGCATCAGCCTCCAGGGTACTGCACCAGTTCCTGGATGCCATGTCAGCACATGTCGGTGATCATGTATATTTCCCCAATGCCCGTGAGGTATTGGCCATCAATATGCGTCTTTTCCAGCAAATAGCGGAATACCCTGAGGTAGTGGGTGCAATAGACTGCACGCACATACGCATCAAAGCACCAGCCGGTGAGTGGCGGAGGGCCTACATTAACCGCAAGGGCTTCCCCTCCATCAACTGCCAGGTCATGTGTGATGCCCAGGGCATAATAATGAATGTGTGTGCTGGCTGCCCTGGGAGCTACCATGATTCCCACATCTGGCATTTGACGCAGCTGTACCAGACATTTGCCAATGGGGACATCCCGCACGGACACCTAGTGGGGGATGCAGGTTATGCACTGGAGCCGTGGCTGATGACACCCATCAGAAACGCACACACACCTGAACAGGAACGCCATAATGAGGCACACGCACAAACACGTAATGTAATAGAGCGTGTGTTTGGGCTGCTCAAGTCACGGTTCCGGTGTCTGGATACATCTGGTGGAGCCTTACAGTACACACCAACTACATGTACCCAAATTGTCATGGTATGTGCAATGCTACATAATATGATCTTGCAAAAACAGCTGCAGCAGGACCAGCATAGGGTCGGGCCAAACAGCCCCCCACCATTGCCAAGGCCATCACAGGCAGAGCGTGACTCGGAGGAGGAACAACCTGAGCCTGCCCCAGTAGGCAGAAGGAGGCGTGCCCAGTATGCCCTGGCCTTGGCAAAGAGGCAACGCATAGCACATACACTGGCTCAGTAGGAACCCTGGGAATGATACCCCCTCTGACTCACTCAGATAATAACAGGGATGCCTAAATGACATGACCTGCTCACAAACATGTACAGGGAGTGTAATATGTGCATCCGACAGAGGCAGCCCTGCAGCACCACCTGAGGCATGCATGCCATGTGTTAAGTAATGTAACACCATGTACTATATGCACACCTGAGGACCCTGACTAACATCCCACCCTCACCAAGCATCATGCCACAATATGACAATGAGATGATCAAGTGCAATAATTGACTGAAGTATCACAGTTAGTCAAAGGGGATCCAATGTGTGCCAGCCTGGGATGACATGCTGAGCATGACATGATGCTCCACCTGCTAGGACTGGCGTGCACCTATCAGTGCAGGCAGTATGGATACTGGCAAAGGCTGTTGTTACCCACAGCATGCCCTGAATAGGAAAGGCTCAAAACACAAACCTACCTCCATAGGTATCAGAAGGGATAAGAATAAGTTAAGGGATAAGTCGAAACAGCAAGATGCATGCAGTCTAAACTCACACAGTATGGAGAAAGTTGAAATCTGTGCTGTAACAGAAAACTGGGTCAAGGCTCACAACAGCACCCTAACACTACCAGGTTACACCTCATACTGTGCTGTACAGCCTCAAAACATGGAACAAGCTACAAAAGGAGGGTGACTAGCAATAATTGTCAAGGATAACCACACCCCCATGTTGGTACCACAACAAGAAGCAGCATGGACTAGCCATGGTGAAGTAACAGTGGCTAAAACTGCCCCCCCAGTTTATAGCCTGCTACAGACTACTGTCTCAACACCAGGAACTGCACCTGGCCTATGCTGGAATACATGAATATATCAAGTCCTCCAAACCACATTATATTGGGTGACTGAAAATACCCAGACATAGACTGGGAGCATTATACTAGCTCCAACACTGTAGGACAAAAGTTCATAGAATCCATAAACCAAAATGCCCAGGAACAACGTACCACTCCCACAAGAGGGGTAAGCATACTGGATGTGATAATCAGCAACATGGGTACTGGATGGCAAGATGAGAAGTGTATTGCTCACTGGTAAAACCAGACCATAGAGTAATCACACTGGATATACAAATCCTGACCACAGTCACTGGCCAGAAAACCACAGTGGAAAACATGTGTAAAGCAATATTTGCACTCCTCCAAACTGATGTGGAATCCATTAAAGGTCCTGTGCAGGTGCAAAATATGGGCCACACCTCAGAACCTGTAATACAGCCATTCCATGAACACTGCCAGGAATGCTTGGATTATGCAATCCTAAATTAAAACAAGACACAATGCCATACATGCAGGCATCTGGCATGGTGGACACCAGCCATAACCAAACCATGCAAGACAATGAGGAAGCTACTACATGATAGATCAAACATAAACAATGAAGTAATCACTGGTCAGTAGTATGGCAATAAAATATTTCCACACATACAATCCACTAAGGCCAGCCACAGCAAGTTGAATCTGTGAATCTTGAGGCAATGTTACACCTGCCCCAAGTACACAGACAACCCTGAACTCCCCCCAAGAAATACAAATATATGTGAGAGATGCAACCATCTATCCAAACTGGAGGCTGAGCTCCCTCAACTCAGTACTCCCAAAACTAGTCAGGAGGAGAAGGTAACCACACACACCACAAACACAGTCCCACATAGACCTATCACAACTGCAAACCAAAGACATAAACACAGAAAAACATTCCCGGAGGCACAAATTACAAACACAGCTCACCAACAGAGGCCTTCAAAGCAGACACCCAATCAAACAACTTCCAAACATAGCACATGCAACACATAGTACACAAAGCTGGTGTGCCAAACAGTCACAGGCCAGAAGGAGAAACAACATGCCTGTTAAAGTTGTAATAGGTGACTCCATAGCAAGACACACTGCTGTCCCGCACACCAGACTAAACAAGGGAAAGGGTACAGTAAGCTGCCTGTAGGCTGCCACAATACGCCACATAACACAAGTATGCAGGTCACCCCAAAGCAAGTAGAAATATGATGCAGTCATAGTCCATGCTGGTGTGAATGACCTTAGATGTACCTCCCTGGACCACATGAAAAGAGACATAGATGAGCTCACTGATTATGTAGTCCAGGCCGGTATGACATTCACCGTTTGCAGCATCCTACCCTTACCAAGAATGATGCCACAGTACAAACACGGAATGATCAGTTATAACAAGTGGCACACTTACTGGTGTCATTCCAAGGGGATCCAATGTCTGTCTGCTTGGGATGTCATGCTGGACAAGCCACGCAGCTGTTCCAGGGATGGCTTGAACCTGTTACCCCTGAGCATCTGGATATTGGATAAGGCTTTTGCCACCTCCATAGAGCCTTTCGTAGGCAAGGCTGAAAACACTAACCCACCACCCTAGAAAACATAAGTGGAAAGAAACATAAGGGTAATGATGACCAATGCCAGATGTGTAAACCCCAATATGCGTGCTCCCGAGGCCATCCCCAGTATGGAGAACATCAATGTCTGTGCAGTGAAAGAAACCTGCTGCAAGCCTCCTGACAGCACACCAGCACTACCAGGTTATACCACATATCATGCGTCATGGCCCCAAAACCTGGAACAAAACATAAAAGGAGGGTGAGTATCCATATTCAGCACAGACACCCATACGTCCAGGTAACTGACAATGCAGAAGGCATTGGAGTCCACCCATGTGCAACTAACTGTAGGCAAGACTGCTGAACAGTCTGTAGCATGCTACAGACCACACTCTCACACACAGGAACCCCACCCAGCCGTCCTGAAGACACTGGACAGTATGAATGTCCCACCAAATACCAAACAAGGTACCACAAATTACCACATAGGTGGTAAACCATTATGTATGGAAGGAGTAATCAGGGACCTAGGGACACAAGTGGACAGTAACCTGTTATGTGACACTCACATTGCCAATGTGGCTAGGAAGACTGTCCACATTGGACACCGTATCATGAAAGGATTTACATCTACATCAACAGAGGTCATTGTGCCCCTATACTGTTCTCTTATCACACCCATAATCTAGTACAATGCCTCATATGGGATGTACCTTACCTGACACCTGCAGCAGTTAGAAAGACCTCAAAGGTACCTCACCAAGAGGATAAAGGGTCTCAAATATATGTCATATGCTGCCTAGCTGTAGACACCCCAGCTGAATGCAGTCACATACTGCCTACACAGAGGCATTGCATGCCTGTTGTACAAGGCCATGCCCAACACAGAAGTAATGGACCTGCTCCACCCCAGAAAACTCAAAGCCATCGGAGCTGTGAGAGTGAGAGATGTCAACCTCAATACATAATGAAATAGGATGTGCTGGAGGGACAGATACATAATCCAGAGGCTCCCCACACCCTGGACCAGAATCCCACTCCATGTTAGGCAGAGCCCCTCACTGACACTCTTCAACAGGAATCTTGCCAAGTGGATGGATGATCGTAGAGTTACACTGGGGGTCTTCACTGTGTCATGTCCAGACAGAGGCACAGCAAAGCAAATCATAAATGGCCATAATATTTACAAAGCAAGGGGTGGCGAAAGCCACACACACTCTGGCTAGGCTAACAAATGCCATAGGGTGGATAGCCTAGTATGAACCTATGAACCTATGAAGATACAAATTGTACAGGACACTAAGGATAATCCCAAGGCTTTCACAACTGATGGTAGGAACCGTGTTGGGAATTCACAGATATGCTCTGAATCACACAAATATCACAAACATACCAAACACACACACATATTGCCAACATACATGCTGACAGGTGCGGTGCAAACCCCCCCCCCCAGAATGCAAAATATCTATCCCAGCAGACTGCTGGCCCCCTGACATTGCAGATGCTGAGGTAACAGCCAGCATCTACAAAGCAAAACACACAGCAGCAATGGTATGAGATGGTGTCCTGGGCTGAGTCCAACATGGACTCCAAGACGAATGAAATGCCAAATCACACTACTGCTCAATGTCAGCCTTACCACAGGATATGTACCCAAAGAGCAGTGTACAACAACAGTGGTCCTTCTCAACAAAGGTGTTGCCTGAATGGATACTGAAAACTACCACCCCAGAATCCTGAGAAGCTCGGTCTGCACAGCTATGGAAAGGATCAGCATGTACCGCAGACATAAAGATATTGGGGACCTACTGACACCGGACCCTACCCAGTGTGGCTTTCTTAAGTGCAGATCCTGCCCCTAAACATGTTTGACTCAATTGAAATAGTCATTAAGGTCATTGATGAGGGCAATGTGGTCCACACAGCGTAGCTGGACCTTGCAAAGGCTTCTATACAATACCCTACGTGTTCATTATAGATATTCTCACCAGCTTAAATATAAACCCCTATGTCAGTAGAGGGGTTGCAAACCAGACCAAGGACAGAACAGACATGGTCAGACATGCTGCAGCCATGTCAGACTACAAACCAGATATAACTGGCATCCCACAAGGCTTGGTCCTGGGATCTCCCTCGTCTGGTATATATGTCCCATAGGTACAGGCCAACATGGAAGGACTGTGTCTGAACATGTTTGCTGAGGACTACAAACTGCTCATCATATATGATCCACCAGCTGACACAAGCATCCCACAAAAGGGCCACATAGAAACAGACAACTGGTGCCATAGCCATGTCAGCAAGCTAATTGCAGAAAAGTGTATAGTCAACCCCCGTGGATATACAGTAAGTGCCCACCAATTACCACATAGGTGTTAACCCATTACGTACTTAACATGTAATGAGAGACCTGGGGACACAAGGTGATAGATATCCTGCATTGGACAAACATGTGCTGTAGTGTTTACAGAAATATACCATATACCCACCTAATCATGAAGGTTGTCAGATCGAGATAAGGGGAGGTCATTGTGGCTCTGCAGTCATCCTTCATCAGCGTTACAATTGACTACAATAGCCCTTGTGGGATGTACCTCAGCAGACACCTCCATCAACTGTAAAGTCCCCAACAGTACCTCACCAGGAGTATCAAAGAGCTTGCACAGATGCCATGTGTTGCCTGATTAAACAAACTGCAGCTACACACACTGCCATACTGCCCACCCAGAGGCAAGCTGTGCCTGATGTATAAAGCCATGTCCAAGCTGGTATCAATAAACATGCTGCACCTTGTACAATCTGAATGGCAGTGAGCTATGCACATGAGAGACCTGAACCCCAGCACTGACTTACATAGGACAAGCTGTAGTGCATGATCCATAACACAGAAGCCACCCCCACCCATGAGTAAACTTCCAGTACAGGCTACCCATAGAGTCACTTATCGATTCTCCTCAAGAGGAATCTTGATGAGTGGATGGGAGATGGTAGCTTTATCCTGAGTATCACTGTCATATCACAGGTAGACAGAGGCACAGTATACTAACCATATCATATGTCATGGCAAACTCCACTTACAATGTGTGTCGAAGGACAAACACACTCTCCGACTATCATTAGAAATGGCCTAGGGCACATCGCTAGTGTTTGCAAATGTACACCTATGTTGTGGAATACACTACCAATGTTGGACAAGCCTGGTTTAAGTATTTCATATCTGAACATAATGCAACATGGTCAGATGTGCACAACTGGCCCCTAACCAGGCTGTTGTGCTCACTATGGAAATGTAAAGCAGTGATAGGACTAAAGCCCAGGATACTGTCCACCACAGTCAAAGTACTGAACCAATACACTATACAGTACTACAGTGTTAGGTCAGTGTGAAAGGATGTTGACAACTGTATGCAAAGTATCCCATGCAAACCCTGCAGGCACAGTATAATCCTGTTGTGTTCACACACAAAGCAGTTGTACAGTAACTACACAACATGACACACAACACACAACCATAAATGGGAGATATTTGTTGAAGTTCACACTCATCCACATATGTGGTGGGCTGCAGAGTTCAACATATGGAAAGCTCACACTGGGCATGCTCACACACTTTGATAAATGAGACATATGTCAGACAACATGCCATGGGAAGGCTGAACTGGGCATGCTCACACATTTAGGCCAAATCTCAGTTTAGCAGTTGGCCACACATATCTGGTATTTGTACGTGTTATTCCAGGAACCAACCACATTACAGCAAACTGCCCAGTGCACACAGTTAAATGACTACAGAGACATACGTGATATAGTGGATCCCTCCCATATGCAAACATCTTCCACAGATACATAAGTTGTTCATACAAACAGGGAATGCTATGGGAATAAAGACCTGCAAACAGTCTATCAGCAACAAATAATGTGCATTTGACAATTAAACATATGGGTGTAAAGGTCAACACTAGGCTGTTTGCCCCAGGGAATGACAGCTTAGCCAGAGTGTGCTTGGCATCTGCCTCCCCACAGGATGCACATTCCTTTTTCTAAACACCGATGATGTCAGCACCCTATAAGTACAGCCGTAGAAAGGAAACTTCCCAGTAATGCAAATAGCGCGCTCCGCTAATATGTCTGTCTCAAGTGTCATAACATAGTTAGGTAGGGGTTTGAATCCTGCAAATGCTCAGTGTGTGTGTTTGTGAGTGGGGTTGGTGTGTGTGCAAGTCTGTGAAAGAGAAATGCCCCTTTTGGCAACTGGGAAAACACACTACAGGATGCTCATTCCCCTTTCTAAGCACTGATGATGTCAGCATCCTATAAGTATAGCAGGAGAAGGGAAACTTCCCAGTAATGCGAATAGTGCGCTCCGCTAATGCGTCCGTCTCAAGTGTCATAAAATCGTTAGGTAGGGGTTTGAATCCTGCAAATGGCAAGTGTGTGTATTTGATTGAGGGGGGTTAGTGTGTGTGTGCAATTGTGTATGAGGGAAATGTCCCTTTTGGCAACTGGGAAAACACACTACAGGATGCACATTTCCCTTTCTAAACACTGATGATGTCAGCACCCTATAAGTACAGCAGGAGAAGGGAAACCTCCCAGTAATTTGAATAGCGCGCTTCGCTAATGTGTCCGTCTCAAGTGTCATAACATAGTAAGGTAGGGGCTTGAATCCTGCAAATGGCAAGTGTGTGTGTTTGACTGAGGGGGGTTAGTGTGTGTGCAATTGTGTGTAAGGGAAATGTCCCTTTTGGCAACTAGGAGAACACACTACAGGATGCACATTCCCCTTTCTAAACACTGATGATGTCAGCACCCTATAAGTACAGCAGGAGAAGGAAATCTCCCAGTAATGCGAATAGTGCGCTCCGCTAATGCATCCATCTCAAGTGTCATAACAGAGTTAGGTAGGGGTTTGAATCCTGCAAGTGTGTGTGTTTGGCAGAGGGGGGTTATTGTGTGTGAGGGAAATGTCCCTTTTGGCAACTAGGAGAACACACTACAGGATGCACATTCCCCTTTCTAAACACTGATGATGTCAGAACCCTATAAGTACAGCAGGAGAAGGGAGACCTTTCAGTAATGCGAATAGTGCACTCTGCTAATGCGTCCATCTCGAGTGCCATAACATAGTTAGGTAGGGGTTTGAATCCTGCAAATGCAAGTGTGTGTGTTTGATTGAGTGGGGTTAGTGTGTGTGCAATTGTGTATGAGGAAAATGTCCCTTTTGGCAACTAGGAGAACACACTACAGGATGCACATTCCCCTTTCTAAACACTGATGATGTCAGCACCCTATAAGTACAGCAGGAGAAGGGAAACCTCTCAGTAATGCGAATAGCGTGCTCTGCTAATGCGTCTGTCATAACATAGTTAGGTAGGGGTTTGAATCCTGCAAATGGCAAGTGTGTGTGTTTGACTGAGTGGGGTTAGTGTGTGTGTGAGGGAAATGTCCCTTTTGGCAACTAGGAGAACACACTACAGGATGCACATTCCCCTTTCTAAACACTGATGATGTCAGCACCCTACAAGTACAGCAGGAGAAGGTATGTGGCATGGACAATGACTGAGTCATATGTGTCCATGCCACTGACTGACCTGTATGCTTGTGTTATGTGGTGGACCATAGTGCCCCACAGGCATATCACTGTGACCTTCACCTTGTCCATCCTGGTGAGCGTGACCACACTGTACCGGACAATAAAGGTAGCTAACACAACTGTGGCAGGTGTGTTGTCTAGCCGTACAGGCTGTGACTGGCACACAGGATTTGTTATGTGTGATGTGTTCAGGCACAACGTATGCCTGTGTGCCAGCTGCAGAGGTGTGTGCCGCTCAGGCAGGATGCTATTCTAAGGCTCCACGAATGGCCCAGTGTGTTCACATGCTTGTATTGCTGTCAGTGTAGGTCTACATCAGACTGGTATTGTAGTCACTGTAGTATTGCATACCACCTGACAGGTTATGCCAGTACTGGGTTCAGACTGCTTAGTCCCCAGTTTGGCTATGTGGTTCCTTCTCATACATGTGTTGTACATCCATGTGTAGGGGAGAGGGTTGACTGTGTACATGTGGCAGCTGTGACATTGCCACATGACCCACATATTCCACAACTGTAGCATAGAGGTGACTGACAACTGACCTTTGAACATGCTACTATAGCATTGTGATTGTCATGGTGATTAACAGCACATAGGGCCAATGGGGAACAAGGTACATAGGTTCATAGGTTCATAGCATCATACTAGGCAATCTGCCCTAGGGCATTTAAGAACCTAGCCAGAATGTGTTTGGATGTCGCCATCCATTGTAAATATATCTTGCCATGCCCTTTTCCGAGGTTAGTATACTGTGCCTCTGTCTAACAGTGACACAGAAGTGATACCCGGGGTAAACCTACAATGTCCCATCCACTCATCAAGATTCCTCTTGAAGAGAGTCAATGAGGGACTCTGCCTAACCTGGACTGGGAGTTTATTCCACAGTGAAGTGAGCCTCTGGGTTATGAATCTGTCCCTCCAGCATGTCATATTTATTTCAGTGCTGAGGCTCAGGTCTCTCAAGCGTGTATCCCGATGGGATTTGGATATTCTCAGGTGCAGCATGCCCATTAATTCCGGGTTCGACATGGTGTTATACATTAGGCGCAGATCGCCTCTGAACAGGCGGTATGCCACTGAGTAGAGCTGGGGTTTATTTAACCAGTCAGCATATGGCATCTGTTTGAGCCCTTTGATCCTCTTGGTGAGGTACATGTGGGGTCTTAACAGTTGCTGCAGGTGGCTGGTAAGGTACATCCCGACAGGGGGATTGTACTCAATTATGGGCCTGATGAGGGATGAGTAAAGAGGCACAATGTCCTCCCCTGATGTAGATGAGAATCCCTTCATGATGGGGTGGGCTATATACAATGTCTTTCTAACCACTTTGGCCACGTGGTTGTCAAATGAGAGATAGCTATCAACTTGGGTCCCCAGGTCCCTAATTACTTCTTCTGTATGTAATGGAGTACCACCTATGTGGTACTTTGTGGGCACTTTGTTTTTGCCAAAGGGGATGACTATACACACTTTTGCATTCAGCTGGAGGCCATGGCTCTGGCACAAGTTGTATGTTTCTATGATGCCCCTTTGGAAGATGCTTGTGTCGGCTGGAGAGTCGATTATGGCGGCCAGTTTGCAGTCATCTGCATATTTGGTCAGCCACAGTCCTTCCGTGTTGGCCTGAACCTCCGATAAATATATACCAAACAAGAGAGTTCCCAGGACTGAGCCTTGTGGGACACCACTCGTAACTGGTGTGGAGTCTAGCATGGCTCCAGCAATTCTAACCATGTGGGTTCTGTCCTTGAGCCAGTGTGCAATCCATCTAGTGACATAGGGGCTTATATTTAAGCTGGTGAGCTTCTCTAGAATGCCCGAGTGGGGTATTGTTTTGAAGGCTTTTGCGAGGTCCAGGTAGGCTGTGTGAACCACCTTCCCCTCGTCAATGGCCTTGGTGACTGTTTCAAAGAAATCAACCAGGTTTGAGAGGCAGGATCTGCCCTTAACAAAGCCAAACTGGGTATGAATCAGTGTCTGTAGGTCCACAATATCTATATTTATGTGGTCCATGATGATCCTTTCCATAGCTCTGCAGACCAAGCTAGTGTGGCTTATGGGGTGATAGTGTCCAGGATCTGTTGAGGCACCACCTTTCTGTAGAGGGACCACTGTTGCTGTACGCCACACTTTGGACACATATCCTGTAGTAAGGCTGGGATTGAACAGTAGGTTTATGTTTGGTTGTAGCACATCTTGGAGGTCATGTAGGACACAGCCCGGGACACTGTCTCATCCCATTGATGCAGTGTGTATTGCTTTGGAGAGGGCGGCTCTTACCTGAGCATCTGAGATGTCAGGGGGGAAGCACTCTGCTGGGATACATATTTGCCCTTTCAGTGTGGAGGGGGGTGAGATGTTTGCACTGAACCTGTCAGCTAGCATGTTGCCAATGTCTGTGGGTTTGTTGTTTCTATTGACATTTTGGACTACCTCTGTGCATATCTGGGAATTACCACCCAGGTTCCCAACATAACTAAAGAAAGCCTTGTGATTATCCTTAGTGTCCTGTGCAATTTCTCTCGAAGCTGGCCTTAGACAATCTTATGAGTGCCTGTAGTTATTTGCTAATACTGATCAGTGATGCCTTCCCTATTTGGGAATTTGCTGTATCATTTAGTAGCTTCCTCCTTCTATTGTGTAGTTTGTTTATGGCTGGGGTCCGCCAGACAGGGCGTCTGCCTTTGGAGGATTGGGTCTTGGTTTTATTCGGGATCACATGATCCATGCATTCCTGAAGGTGTCCATAGAATGCGTTTATAGAGGGATCTGCGGTCTGGTCTGTAGTTTCCACAGGCCCAGGGGCTTTGAAGGTTTCCACCTCAGTTTTGAGGAGTGTGAATTTGCTTTAGAGAAGTTGTTCACTGTGGTGTTCTGGGCAGGGGGTGGGGTCGGGATGTGAATATCCAGTGAGTTTACTTTATGGTCCGATCTTACCAGTGAGGGATACACTTCTGGTCTGGAGCATAGAGTCCCCATGTTGGTGATGATCAGGTCCAGTATGTTTCCCCTTCTTGTGGGAGTGGTAACAAGTTGTTCCATAGCATTTGAGCTCATATATTCTAGGAATCTTTGGCCTAGGGTGTTGGAGCTAGAGTCGTGCTCCCAGTCTATGTTTGGGTAGTTGACGTCGCCCAATATAATGGTGTTTGGAGAGACCTTCATATTTCCACTGTTCACAGGACGGCCAAGTGCAGTTCTTGGGTTTGGGAGGGTGGTCTGTAGCAGGCTATAACCTGGAAGGCAGTTTCACCCATTGTTAGTTGCACATGGCTAGTCTCTGATGCTTGGTGCTTTGCCACCAACCTGGAGGTGTGGGTATCTTTGATGAATATCAATACTCCCCCTCCATTTTTGGTTCGTTCCAGGTTTTGGGGCTGAAAAGCATGGTATGAGGTTAAACCTGGTAGTGCTGGTGTGCTCTCAGTAGCCCTGAACCAGGCATCTGTTACTGCACAGATATCGATGTTCTCCATGCCAAGGAGAGTTTTGGGTGCATGCATCTTTAGGTTTAGACTTCTGGCGTTGGGTAACATTACTCTTAGTTTCTTATCCCTTGTGATACCTATGAAGGTGGGTTTGTCATCTGAGCCTTGCCTAACATAGGCACTATGGGGGTAGCAAGTGCCTTTGCCAATATCTGAAAGCCCAGGGGTGACAGGTGCAGGCCGTCCCTAGCGAAGCAGGTGGTTCAACAGAAGATGAATATGTGAGGGTGTAGTGCCTGTGATTAGTTAGCAGTAGCATATATGACTGCTCACATGGACACATGCCAGGTAAGTCATATGCAATGTGTCACAGGCAACGTACATGTGAACAGAACAAACAGTGACATTCTGTCAAGTGAGACATGGACATACATATAGTAAGCTATGCAGATGGCACTAGGAGTCCACAGAAGCTCTGTAACTATGCATTGCAGGTGGGATCAGTATTCCAGGGTAATTGCAAGCAAACATGCATGCAAACAAAGCTACAGTAAGCAGGGCTGCATGTAGTCCATTGTACAACAAACAAGCTGCACCACTTCCAGTAGGTAACACTGCAAATATGCAGGCACTATGCACATGTACATGGAAATACACGGGTCAGATGGCTAGGGTCCAGTCTCAGCACACACAAGTGTACAGACCATGTACTGTCAGGATGTACAATAACTGGATGGAAACCCATGTGCTCATACCTGCAGTAATACACATGTCAAATAACAGACACTGAGCCTTCACTCAGTGGTTCCATACTTAGTAGGATGTATGTTACCTGGCCTGCCACCACAGTATCCCTGACATATATGGGGACTCTTCCCTCCTGTGACAGTTAGTTTTGTGTGTTGGGGCTGTCTAGCATGGTATGAGATGTGAGCTTGCAGTGCTAGGGTGCTCCTGTGTGTCCTGTACCAGTCGTGCAGTACTGCACACATATCAACATCCTCAAACATCTGCATTGCAGAGTCCAGTGTGGGCAACATGCCACTTGCAGTTTACATGTCCATCATTGCGTATTACTACATTCATTACCTTATCCCCTGTGCTACCTATGTATGTAGCCTTCCCTGACATCCTTACCACCAGTATGCCAACATGTGCAGATGATACACTATGGTACTTACCATGGGTGTAGACAACAGTACATGACAATCACACCCTTACTGCATCAAGCATGCTGTGATATACCCACAATTAATTCAGCACACAGTACTGTTAACAACATGATACTATTACTACACATCTATGTGGTCACCCTGTGCATCAGCAACATGTTAACCTGTACCTGCACAGTTGTTACAGATTGCAGGAGGTGGCACAGTTTCATCATATGCACAGGGTGTGAACTTGGTATGCCTGAGTCAGCCACCGATACCACCGATTGACATGTATGTGTATGTGTGTTGGTGAGGGACAGCAGTACAAGGTGGGGCAATGTTGATGCAGTGTGTGTGTATGCGGTAGCCCTAGGTGTTGTCAATTCGCATGTGTGTATGGATGCACACAGTTCCACCTCATGGCTGCCATATACTGGTGTTTGTGGACAGCCACAGACTGTACCTGCCAGGTCATACAGATCAGTGTCTCTGGCCACGGACATGGTACCTGTGCCTTGCAGGGGTGCTACGGACTGTATCCGGTACCAACCCAGACAGGGTACTGTCATCAGAAGCAGGTGTTCATTGACTGGACACAGATCCCTGTCGGGCCTGGCCAGAGCCACGTGCACGTGGTCTCCTGGGGCGGTCTGATGACAGCACAGACCCAGCATTGCTGGGGCTGCTGCTGGCACTCTGTGGGCGGCCGCGGCCCTGTTGTCATCCACAACTACTGCCAGCTGCTGCTGTTGCTGGCATACACCCACGTCGACACCTCAACCATCCACCATCGCCCTGGCTCATGGACATGTGGTTGTGGAACCGGTCTAATATGTCCCCACAACATCTGTCTATGACATCGGTGAAATTACGGATGGCAGCTGCAATGTCACGCATACTGTCAGTCATGACTGTGCGACATGCTGTCAGCTCCCTCAGACCCTGTCTGGTGTACCGTTCCATACGTGACTGTGCCTGCATGACAGCCTGAAACATAGCTGAGGTTATAAGACCTCTGTAGGCACATCTGACAGGGGCAGTACGCCCACGGATGCTCCCATGAGAACCCCTGGACATCTGTCTGTGTGGTACCATCTCTGGGCCATGCCCATGGCTGCTGTGTGGGGAGGCATGTGCCACAGATACCACATTACCCTGGTCAGTGCCCACTGTATGCTGTCCATCACCTAGGGACATTGGTGACAAAGGGTGTATTGGCAGGATAACTGTGCGCATTGATGGGGTCGACAGCTGTGTACTGTCAATCGGCTGACCAATGGCAGACCCTGGCATACCTTCCTGTGCCATTACACAGATGTCATCATTATCAGTACCCATGGCACCTGATTCAGGTTCCCTGCCACATGACACCAGAGCAGCACCAGAACCTGTGGGAGGGAAACAGGAAACACAGTTTACAATGTCTACACATTACCAGTGATGCACACATCCACGCATGCACAGGTCCAGACATGCACACATGCACATGCACCGGTGCACACATGCACACGTGCACACATGCACACATGCACAGGTGCACACATGCACACATGCACACGTGCACACATGCACACATGCACAGGTGCACACATGCACACATGCACACATGCACAGGTGCACACATGCACACATGCACACATGCGCACATGCACACATGCACACATGCACAGGTGCACACATGCACAAATGCACACATGCACAGGTGCACACATGCACACATGCACAGGTGCACACATGCACACATGTACACATGCACAGGTGCACACATGCACACATGCACTGGTGCACACATGCACACATGCGCACATGCGCACATGCACACATGCACACATGCACACAGTTGCACGCAATTGTACACTACTCAGTATGCGTGATATCAACACACAGACACAGACACACCTGCATGCATACAAAGAGCACTACTAAGTGAGCCTAATAGTACTGTTACTGTCAAGACTCTTACAAGTATTATTAATACACACTCACCAGCATGGATAGGCTGCATTGCTGTTACACCGGAGGGACCTGCAGACATGAAGAAACTAATGTCAGTGGGCACAACTGTGCCATTGTTACTGAGTATGATACAGGTCGGTAGTACAACAGTCGCCTTTCTCAGGTCAGCTACTAATATTGAGGAGATCACACTTGCACATTAAATACTATGGTGACAGCTACGAACCAAGGACACACCTCACACATGCATTAACTACCAGTGTACACAACAGTCAACTATACATATGGCATATTACCTGCACTCTCACTGCCTTGCTGCTGCATGGCTCCAGCCTCCATAATAATGCATGTCTGCTGCTGTTGTTGTTGCTGGCGGACTGGAGCCACTACACTCATGAGTAGTCCCTCCAGTCTGGTGAGTGGGGGATGTGTAGCCACCCCACCACCTGTGGCGACCTGTTGCCTGTGGATATCCGACGCACGCTGATGGACATTTCTGATTAAATCACTGCAGTGATGTCGTACCTGCTCATATGTCCTATTATGCATGCCTATGTCATTTACCCGACGGACTAGGTCTTGCCACATAGGGCATCCCTCTCCTGCTGATTCTGGCTGGTGAGGGAAAAGAGTATTGCATAATCCTGCACCAGGCTCTGGTGTATCTCCTCATCCTCAGCTGTGGAGTAAGCAGGATTTCGCGGGTGAGCCATGCACCTGAAACAGAAAATAACCTGATATCAGCAATATATGTCAGCAGAATTTGGCACACATACTACACATGCTACTCGACTGTTATGCTACAACATATCTCACATATATAGCATCTGTCTGTCTATTGGTGGATACACATGTAAATGGCCAGGTATCAGTGCTCCGCCAGCAACTGTGCAACAGTACCTGGCACACTCATTATGACATACTACCAAATCCCAGCAGTCAGAACACTGATCCAGGTCCAGAGCACCTCCTCACTCTGGGGGTTTGTATCTAGGTACTGTATGGCCTACATCATCAACTACTGTGAGCTGACCACACACTAATTGCCCTGGATATACATATCCCACCTCCACCACCAGAACAAAAGACTGTAGTGAATAACAATGCAGATGCAAACTTTACACTTTGTAACAGTGACATGGTATCCTTTCAGCCCACTGGGCCAGTGGCAGATATAACCCACAATGCTGACCCCTACACAAATGCTTTCTACAGACATCTCCGAGAATGCATGGATCATGCAATCCCATATATGTGCAAGACACTCTCCACAAAGGGACAGCATCCTGTCTGGTAGACCCCAGCCATAGACAGATTGTATTACAGAAGATGGAAGCTACTGCAAGACAGAGCATAATTCCATTAAGGGAAGGCATGTCTGAGCAGCACTAGTAAGGATCTATTTTCCATCATACAAACATCCATGGGCAACTTTGAGAGGGAAATCAAGAGGGACACTACAGATAACAAGAAGGCCTTCATGTTAGCAACCTGGTCAGAATCCATCCTCTATGCTCATAGTTAGTACACAACAACAAATATTTCACTGAAACCACAGATATTGACAACATTGTGGCAGACAGGTTCAGTGCAGGTGTCACCCTGCCTTCTCCCACTAAATAAGACATGGTTATCCCAGCTGACTTTAACCTCCCTGTCATCACAGATGTCCAGGTGAGAGCCGCCCTCATGAAAGCAGAATACACAACATGACTGGGACCTGATGGTATCCCCAGTTGCATGCTACATAAACTCTGACAGGAGCTAAACACACATATAGAAGTGCTATGTAACACTAGCCTGACTACAGGATATGTACCTGTACACTGGCGCACAGCAGCAGTGGTTCCACTCCACGAAGGCGGCACCTCAACATATCAATACAATACAACACAATACATTACATTACAATAAATACCATACAATATGCTATTGCCCCTGGGAGTATAGCAGCATACTGTTTTGCTACCCTGACCATTGTGACACATGTGGTGTGATGGTACCTGCTGCTGTCACACAGTTACACAGGGTGACTCATATGGCATATTACCTATCTGACTAACATTCAGCAGGGGTATGTGTGACATGTACACTTGGGGAGTCTTGCTTCTTAACACTGTGTGGTTTATTGCAGGGTATGTCTTATCTGTGGGTAGGAACCTTTACCTCCACATGTGCTCTCTATTGCAGTGGCATGGACGACACACAGCAGTCATTTAGATTGTGGATGGTGTGAGGTGTTACTATGGTTGTTGGACAGCTGTCATGGGTGTGACTTATGTATGTAAATCCGGGAGTGGTAACCTCTATGTGGGTAGTATGTGTGTACTCTGTGGTGTTGTCACTCACTGTGCATTGGTAATGTGTTAGAGTGCATTGTCACAGTGTTGTACATGTCACTGTGTCCTTCTCCATATCTGTATCTGTCATGTGAGGTCCATACCATGTTATCCATTATGTGGTGTGGAGGGGTACACCGACCTACATGTCCATAGCTGACACACCATGTCTGCTGACACATACCATGTGCAGGTATTCCAGGAATAGTGTGCCACTGTGAATATCGTTGGGGGCACTATTGTACACATTTATGACCCTGTTCACCACTGACACATGCAGTGGTGGGCAGCCAATCACATATCTGGTGGTTACTGGTGTAGGTGATTTGAAATGGGGTATGGTACTCCGGTTTTGACACTGGTGTTCACTCCATGCCTTTGTCACCAGGCACCTGTTGCAATACATCTGTACACATGTGCCTCACTCAGAATATATATACATCTCTCTCTCTCTCTCTATATATATATATATATATATATATATATATATATATATATATATATATATATATGTATATAGATATATCTGTATGTATATATATATATATGTCTGTATACATATACACATATATATATTGATGTACATATATTGCTATAGATATGGAGGGGGGGACACAGAGGGGGTGAGAGTGACAGAGGGGGTGGGACAGGGGGTGTTGATGTCGTCATATACAGTCATACCTGTAGATAGTCAGATCAGTCTGTCTATGTATATGTATCTACATATATCTATATCTGTATGTGTGCATTACATATATATGTTTGTACATATTCTATCTATCTACATCTGTCTATGTATTCCTACATCTCTCTCTATGTGTGTATACATATATGCATATCATATATATATGTATATATATATATATATATATATATATATATATATATATATATATACATACATACATATTTTGACATACATACGTATCCATATGATAGACAGGTATATCAACATGTTTGTCTACCATACTGTATACACACACTAACATACTGCTAAACATACATAACTGTGAAACCTACTTTGTACATTGCGCTACAACCTACAGTCAACCTACATTGATATGTGCACATAGATGCTCTCACATACAAATGTATGTACAGCCTTCACTGATAGTTGCTGTATGTCCCCTGCCCTTTACACATCTTCATATACATATGGATACAGACCAATGACACATATGGAGAGTTCACAGTATGTAGACCCTTATAGTATTACTTTATATTACCTGTGTTTGCCACAGCTGCTTGTGTTGCCGTCTGGTTTTCTGTCTTGCTGCTCCACTTCCCAGTTGTCAGCTTTCAGGTGGCTGTTGCTGAACAGTTTTGTTTGTGTCTGCTTAATTTCAATTTTCTCTGTCTCTGTCTCTGTCTCTCTCTCTCTCTCTCTCTCTGTCTGTCTGTCTCTCATGTCCTCCTCAGGGTGCAATGAAAGTATTGCATGTGTGGACTGGGAGTACAGCATACTTTTGTAGGTATCTGCATATGTCCATGTGATGGCCTCTGCACCAATTGTTAGCCAGCATTTGCTAATTGCATGCAGCCAGTTGTGTACTGATTGCAGTTCTCACTGTGATTTCAGAACAGTGCTATAAAAAACTATGTGAGATAGGCATAGCCCTTTCAGATTTTAAGGGCAGGGACCATGCTGGTATGCTGTGGACAATGTTCTGTGAGTGTAAAGGTTGGTATCTCTCTCATATTTCCAGCTGTGTTGTAGATTAACATTCCTCCATTCATTTCTCCAGTTTCCTGTGCTAACTGTGTATGTACACTGACACCTACAACTACTACTACTGTTAATGTGTGTGTGTGTGTGCTTTCCTTTCACTTTTGCTTGCACTTTGTTGCTAAGGCTTCAATATTTGCCCTTTACAGTCACTACTTGTATGCCTGCTAGGTGTCCTGACTGCAGTGTGCTGCTGTAGCTTTCCTATTTTCCATGTACATTCACACCTTGGAATGCTTGCTATATCTGCTAGGGTGTTACAGCATGCAGTGTGGTCTGGCCATGGTGTGGGCCTTGACATCTATTAGGGTGTTTGAGTATGCTGCTGAGCAGGCCCCAGAGACTCTCAGGTTCATCTGTTATCTGCCTCATGGACTGGTACATATCAGTGGGGTACACCCATTAAATTGTCTGGTATGCTGCAGTTGTGACTGTGGGTTAACATGAGCATATGTATTACTACACTTATTCTGCCATGCAAGTGGTGAATACTTTCAGGACTCCATAGTTACCATTGCATGTGTTGTTACACCTTTCTGCCTACTGTTTGTACATTTCACATGGAGTCTGTGGGGCATCCCTGTAAGTCATTCACTGCTGCTATGTCTAGGCTCTTAACTATTCAAATATTGTGGTTTCAGGCCTCTCATGTGTACAAATATTTGCAGGTTGTCCACATTTTTGCCTCATATTTTGGTCAATATCTCATGCACAGCTTTTTCTGGCAAATCACTCTGGGCTCAAGTCAGAATATAGTGACAAACATTCAAGTTTCAGACTTCATACCCTTCCAAACATCCCACAAAATGCAGACCCTGTTACTCTCAGAACTGTCTGCGTTTGTTGTAACATTATTTGTAATGTGTCCCTGGTTTTGGCCCTTTGCTCCACATATTTTATTACTTGGTCTGGATGTGTTTCTGTAAGAGGTTGTGGGGTATGGGCAGTGATTATCCTGCTGTGCGTATGTGTGTGGCTTGCAAGGTGCTACAGTGACATTATTACCTACTAGCTGCCAACTAGTATGGCTGTTTCTGTTCACACACTACTATTATGGAAATCCACTAGTTTTGACAGTAATTCTAAATGACATGCTTTGTGTACTACACATCCTATATTCCCTTTACATTCATTCCTACTATTACATGATATATTTATTTTAGCACAATGTTTTTGTATAACAGTCATGGCTTAGTGGTAAGTCATACAGACTACTGTTTCCAAAGTTCTGGGTTCGGGACTGACAGTGGGATTTTATTTTGCTTTTGAACTGACTACAGGACCTGTCAATCAGAGTGACTAAGGCACTTTTAAGCAGTTTTAACTGGGTTAGCGCTGGTTTGCACGGAGCTCACGCATGCGCACTGGCGTTTAGCTCCGCGCACACAAGCGCACACCCGCTTACAACTGCTTAAAAGTGCTTACTCTTGCGCACACCCGCGCTATTTTCTTTGAAAGAAATGAAAATGGGGAGACAGGAAAGTGGTGAAAAAGGGGTCACAAAGAGGGTAAGACAGTAGGGAAACAAGCTTGGGTTTTGCAGGAGGGATGTAGGTAAGGCCCATAGCTGCCCA
This sequence comes from Protopterus annectens, assembly GCF_019279795.1. Classification (NCBI taxonomy): domain Eukaryota; kingdom Metazoa; phylum Chordata; order Ceratodontiformes; family Protopteridae; genus Protopterus; species Protopterus annectens. Next base: position 1,033,011,276 of record NC_056747.1, on the reverse strand, counting down.
TTTCTTCATCAGCAACAGCTGTGCATATGTTTGTAATTTGGTGTGACATTTGATACCTTCCACCCCTGAGAGAGGTGTAAGGACAACAATAATACTTGTTGTGCAGCCAATTGTAATTGATAGTTTCCATGTCTGGCAGACATATGTGCGGAATGGGCAGCTATGTATGGGGCGTAATTTTTTTGTGGGTACAGAGTGCCCTTTTTTTTTTTCAGGTAAGAGTGGTATGTCAGGTGAAGGAAGTCGGTATAGCTGGGGAGGTAGGTTGGGTAGGTCAACAGACAAGACAAACAAGACGCATACAGGGGTGGTGTATGACATGTGTGGGGGGGTTACACAATTGACGGGGACGGAGGTTTGGATATCCAGAGCCCATGAGCCCACAGATGGCAACAGTGGAACTGATATCCCCACCCATGGGCAGTTGCCACTGTTCCTTCACTGCCCAGGACGGGGCTGTGCTGGGGGCTGTGTAGGCCGGGCAACAGGCATGCACGTAAGTTGTGCCACCTGTGCCTCAAGCTGGCGTAGGGGCTCAAGAACAGAGTCCCGGATCTCCCTACGCACCACAGTCTGAACGCTATGGAGGGTGAGTGGTGGTTCTCCTCCAGCCATGCTTGCAGAGGGGGGACGGGCCCCATCCCCTGCAGCGCTTCCACCCACAGGTGGCACAGGGCCACCGGAGGAGGGTCCAGACTGGGCACTAGTGCCAGGTGCACTCGCCAGCTGAGGTGGGAGAGGTGGGTCCGCTGGAACCCGCCTTCCCTGTCATTCTATGTTTTGCATTATGTCATGACAGTTTGGGTTAGTAACATACAATACCATTCGCAATTAGTAGTAACAGCATGCATTAGTATTCCCATTAACCAAACACCCAGATATTCACACCATTGAACAGCAAGCATAACACATGCATAATTTGAACAGCAATACACAGTCCAACAACATGCAGGGTTGATTGATGGCAACAGGCCATCAGGTTTGGATGTATGAACAGGGCAGATGAATCAACGGACATGCAAATATTTATGACCCATGAGGACAAATGTCCAGGGGTGTTAATTGTGATTGCACATACCATTTTCACGTGGAATGGATTATATGTGGTTATAGGGTGGGGTGAAGAAATATTATTAACACCTTCAAATACCAATACATATGCTGTACATTTCTAATAGCTACAGATATATACACACTACTGTTTTAACTACAGTTTCCTATATGATAACTACTTCACTTTGGTGCTAGGACTGATACTGCTACATCAATATACATTTTATTGTTATTCATACACGTTCATATCTGGCTTTGTTCAGCTACATCATCCTGCTACATTTGCTTTATATAGCTATAGACAACTGTGGATGTTTGATATTTCAGACAATCATACTATCTGCATATTGCAGACTGAGAGCAACATATCCAGATTTTGGGATACACATTCCAGCTGCAGCAACACTTTGGACACATTTCACAGTTTGGTTCTACTTGTCACATTCATTTCATTCTGTACTGACTGCAGTATACTTTATACAGGGGTTATTACTACTTTATTGGTGGATTCATAACTCTTTCTCACACCCTCTCACTTGTTTTCATTTTACTATTCAGGATGGTACTTACTTCTAGGCTTTATTGACTTGTTTTACCTGTAGTTATTACAATCCTTTCCAGCAGTCTCACTTCTGTCATGTTTCAGTATTTTAACAGGGATATATTTCACATGTGAGTTGCTCATCTTCTGCAGCTGTACTTTTCAGCCTGCTGCAGGTTGTGCACTATGATATTATAGGTGGGACATCTTTATTTCAGAATTTATTTCAGACATTTTCATTTTTCTGTTTGGATTTCAGACTGCAACACACATTTGTAATCAAGCAATACTTGCAAACACTTTTACACTGTTACTTGCACATTTTATTACTTAGTGACTACACTGCACTCTTTTGCTAACTGTCATACTTTTATATTTCTTTACAGTTACTGGGAGTGGATTACTGACCTGCCTGGTGGCGCAACCGCACCAGCCTATCGCCATAGGCTCTGCGGTTCGCAGAACGGACACCTGCAGCTGTAATATAAATGAAGTAATATTGGAATACACATCTCCATAATATCAGCTAATTTAATTTCTTACATACATAATTAATTGTAACTTACTCAGTAGTGGGGTGTTGGGCATTTGCCGGGCCTCCTGTATCCAAAGGTTCAATTGGTCCTGCTTGCGTCTCTTCAGGTCCGCATGGTGGTGACGGACCTGCTCACCAGTCCTTGGAATCCCTGTGGCACTGGTAAGATCATGAGCCAACCGGTCCCACGCCTCAGCCCTATATGCTCCCCACAGGATCTGGCCCTGCATGAGTTGGGCCTCATGATTGTGGACTAGGAGCCAGACCATGTATCTGGACTCCTCAATGCCCCACCTCTGTGCTCGAAAGCAACTACCCTCACCTACACCTGACATTCTGGCTGCAAGTCAGTTCTACAATCGTTTATGCTGTGTATTTCCGCCTATGGGGCTTATATATGCCGTTTTTCCCACACTTATTGGTGATTGGACATTTTGGAATTGTATCCACTTCACAAAACCTGCTTTGTCATGCTCCACTTTCTATTCATTCCTATATATTTGCTATTACTGCATTTCTGAGTACAGCTGTTGTAGTTTAGTGGTTTAGTACCTTGACTATGGTGCATGGTATCCTGGGTGCAAAACTGGCCACTGCTTTTTATGTTTTATGACTGTCTAGACAGGCTAGGGGGTGTGTGTCTGTGTAAAGGCAGTTTTGTTACAGCTTGCTCAACGTTGCCCGTTGGTTAGCTTGTTGGCGCGGTGCGCAGCTCTGCGCAAACGGGGTGCGCTGGCTTACGCCTCATTTGGCTGTCAGCATGCATAGTACGCTCAGCTCAGCTAGGGGCACACAGTTTCAGCGTGTGAAACCACTGCTCACCTACGGGCACTCATTTTGCACCCGTTAAACCACTGCTCCCCTACGGGCAGATGCACTCACCTTGTTAAACTGTAGCTCAGCTATAGGCTTATCTGGCATTTTTTTATTGTTTTGTTACCTCTCATTTCTTCAAAATAAATGGACTAGTTCATTACATTTTACATAAAATGTGATTTTATATGTGTACATGTTTGTCAGGAACTTGTTTCGTGCTTATTTTGCTAAAAATAAAAGTTGGCGTTGTGGGGGCTCGAACCATGAATGCCTGCTCTTCAGCTGACGTCTCTACCACTACGATTTTGCTTCTTGGCTTAATTTGTATATTTAGTTCTTATATGCTTTCCCACTGACTGCTAACTGTAGCTGCGCTACGGGCACGCCCGCGCAAACGAGCGCACTCACGGGCAAACATCTTTACAATTTAAAAAAAAAAAGTACATGTTCATTTATATATTTTCTGTTCATAGTCTGTGGGGGTATGTGTTGTGTTATGTTTATTCACATTTCCATGGACTCTGTCGTGGGTGTTTACTTTGGGCACTTTTACTCTTCTGGGGGAGTGTCCGCTTGCAGGGCTCGGCCTACAGACACGCCCCTATTGTCTTACACGGACCGTGTTAGACTTAGGTGTGATTCAGCATGCTCTCATGAATATGCAAAGCATGCTGACATCACTCCGTTTAACTGCAGCCTCCGTGTAAGAGTTATAACTCTTACACGGAGGCTTCGTGAATCCTTGCCCATGTAATTTAATGTTGATTTTTTTAACATTAATTTCAATGTATTTTCTGTGAGCCGGTTCCATAGAGACTGTTTTTTTCCTAAAATTGAAGCATACTTATTGGGAAAAGTAAGTTAAATATCATCAGCATATAGTAATAATTTCATTTGTGGAGGATCAGTGGGAGGATGATTAATGAAAAGAGAAAAGAAGAGAAGTATATTAGCATCTGACTTTAAACAAAGTCATACTTTTTATTAACAACTATTAAATTATCTGTTCATTTCCCTGCCACTGTTATAGTGTTTTCTTCACTGTAATCAAGGATTTTTGACAAAAAGTGTGTGAGATAAGAAAACATGCCCATTACACTTGACCATAGCTAATTTATGTTTATACTTCAAACAAAAAGCACTCCAGGGGTCTTTTTTTTTTTTTATTTACCTGCAACCAAGTAATTGAGTTTCACAACTGACCAGCAAAGACAGGATTTTTTTTTCTTACTTTCAACAAGTGTTTCAATTTCCATAAAACTGGCCCATATGGGAGGGACCTTGTTTTTTTATACAAGCATGCAAAAAAGAAAAAAAATAATACTAACTGTAATTGTATTTTCTTTCTAACAGAAAGAAAAAAAAAAAAAAAGAAACACTTCAGCTCTACCAACATGACGCTATTCCTTTTTTAGAGTTAAATAAGTCCACGAGCACAGACGTAGCAGAAGTGCCAAAAACATGAATGAACATAGCACTAATAATAATACATTAAATATAAAAATTGACCAGTCATCTTAAAAGTTGCAGGCAGTGCTCTGAGATGCAAAAACAAAGCATTGCTAATGTGCTTTTATTTGCAAACTTGGGTTTGTAAATAGTTGAATAATTAAGTGCAAAAAAGTTTCACAGGCTAGATTAAAAGTATTACTGGACTACTTCTAGTGTATGGGATATGAGTATGATGCCCTAGTCTTACACGTGACTAAATTTATAGTCCAAAACAATGCTCAGTTTTACATATATAAAACATAAACAAAAAGAAGAACTTGCAATATGGATAATTCCTTTAGAATTACAGTTACTGCATTTGTTACAATGTTTTGATGTTTCAATATGTGTATGTCTATCAGGGGTTCACTTTATAATTTCGAAATACTGAAATACCGAATTTCAGTATTTCGAAATCATAAAGTCGAAAACTGAAAATCTCAAAAGTGCATAATCGCGAATTTGAATATCTCAAATTCATGGTTATGGCTTAAGGTACGTGGTGTGCGGTGTTGGGAGTGTATCGTGTATGGATGTAGGTGCAATTGAAGGTAAGTGAGTGTTTTGTAAGGGTTTTGTGTGTGTCTGAATGTGTGGATGTATGTATATGTGTGATGTTTGTGTGCGTGCAAGGGACTGTGAAATGTGTTGGTGTGTGTTTCCTTTTTGTGTCTGTTTGTGCAATCTTGGAGTTAGTATATATAAGTAGGGGAGTGAAAGGGGGCTTGCCCCCCTGCTTATATGTAGTGTTGGTTTGTTTGTTTGTGTTTTTGTTTTGTTTGTTGTAGTGTGGGTTGGATGATGTATGTGTTGTGTGGTGTATGGTTTGTATGTGTTCATGACTGCGTATTTCGCGATTGTGTGCTGTCGGGTTTATGGACGTTCGACTTTATGATTTTGAAATACTGAAATTCGATATTTCAGTATTTCAAAATTATAAAGTGACTCTGTCTATCAAATATACACTGCATGCATTGCATCTAAAAATCGTATCTTGACTAACAGGTTTATATAAAACTAAATGTGTATATAAACTGTCTCTGGTATTTTCTTTTCTTTTTTAAGTTTGTATGAAAAGTAAAGTACAGCTTCCCTACAGCTCTGGCTATCACTGAACTGGAAAGAAAAACTCTCCAGTTATTTTTATAATAGCCTTAAAAGTCCTGGTGTCAATAGTAGCTGTAATAAGAAAACAGACACATTTAGTTACACCATTATCAATGAGTGTGTAGTCAACAGCCACATTATCTATGCACATATATGTAAACACTCTTCTAGAATATAAATGCTTCTGTTATAGATGAATAATCAACTTTGCATGAAATTAATCATCTACAGAGCAGCTGTAATGTATAAGTTATTAATCAAGTCAATATTAAATAACTTATTATGCATTTTATGCCTCAACACAAGCATATGTTGGTCATTGGAGAACTGTTGCTGACATTATGTGTTCAATATTGTGATTTGCTGAAAATAAAACATATGCATCAGTATGAATTTAAGTAACACCAAAAGGATTTCATTACATTAAGGTTTGCCTCTCCATTCTTGTTCTAGTAACCATCTAGTCACTTCACACTATTGTCTAGACCCATTGTATCAAAGGTCACTAGCCTATCTTCCAGGCCACTTTCAACATATTTTTGCAGAAAGGGTTTATTATTCTTAATATCTCCCATTGTAGAAGCAACTAGTGGTTTTACTAATCTGTCTGAAATATTGGAAACTAATTCCATGAACTATACCTTTCATAAAACTGAATAAATTGGTGGTTATTATATTCTATAAATTTTGGGGATTTTGAATAAAGTAGAACAACAAGACTATGACATATTAAATATCTGTCCAGTCCATCATTAAAGAAACAGATCACATACAATTCTCAGATAAGGTTTCTCTGTTGGACCCATCATGACTATATAAGGGGGTAATTAACTTACTTGTATTTTCCTTCCATTGCATAATCATAATTGAGGGCCACTATGGCCAAGCCCTTATCAGCCTGATACATACTGTATATAGTAACTCATTAACACTTAGGGCCTTTAAAGATTTTAATTCCTCATGAGAGCAGTTTTTTATACTTGTCAGACTTAGTACATCAGCCTCACAAATTCTGTGAAGGCTTAAATGGCTGGATGTTCTGTAGGTCACAAAAAAAGGAAAGCTGATCTTGCTTTTATATTAGTAGATTTCAGCTGGAAAGATACACCATGTTCAGTTCTGGTCCGACTTCTGTCTTATACAACCAAGGAAAGGGTTTTGTAAAATTTTTGGAAGCCTGGTAAGATGATTAGGTACAGAATTCCTGGCTCTTCTGTGACCATGGCTCCCATCATAAACCGTGTGTAGAGGAATGACCATCTGTATGTGATTAGTGTTTGTCAGGCAAGAGGTATAAAGTTCTAAGTAATGTATTCTAATACCTTCAAGCTATCATTACCAGATGGTGATAGGATATGTACTACCCCTGTGATGGATGGCCACTTACTGCAACCAAGCATCATGTATGACTGGCAATGATTGGGGTTTGAATCACACTACTGCCACACATTTGTAAGGAACATGGACTATGGTCCTTTGATCCATTCCACTTTCCCAAACAGGACTGATGGTTGCCAGAGGGATGATCTCACTAGTTAAACTACTAGTACCTAACAGGTTAAAGTAAAGTGCACACAAATCTGATTCATAAACAACTCACTTAAATGCAACCTTGTTCTAAGAGCATGAAGGGGGAGTATGCACTGCAGTCCTGGGTATGGGCTTCCAACATCCACACCCATAGCAGGACTTCACAATGATTGCTTACAGAGCTAAATGGTTTAGCACCCCAGGCCTCGTTTTTATCACTCTGTGAACCATAGTGTCCTCCAGTGGTCCTTACCCACAGTAACGATTTTTAAATTATTTTCATGTGTACACCCCCCCCCCCCACACACACACACACACACAAACAAACACATTCACAGGAAAGGCTGACAGAATTCTTCAATTGTCCCATAGCTTTCTTCTTGGCAGTAGTAATGCCACCATGCTATATATGCCTAGAAGAATCCTACTATATTATTGAATGGTCAGGTGAGTGAAAGACAGAATATTGAGCCAAAAATCTCAAAATCCTACTACATTGAAATGGACCACAACTCATACAACACCATTTTTTTTTTTTGCAGTGGGGCAAGCACTCCCTGCGCCTCTGTGTGGGGGCTATGCCCACCACATCCACTGCTAATTATGCATACTAACTCTGACATCACACCACAGTAGGAAAAAGAGCAATATCCCAATTTTCTCTGTTCCGCAATCCTGAAAAGTAGATGTCCTGCTCTATTCAGTGTGACAGGTTTTCAAGCTTTCCAGCTGGATATTCTGTCATTCACTCATCTAAATGTTAGATAATTTAATATGGACCTGGATAGAACTAAAATAGTTACCTGCCACTCTTGATTTAGCCAAATATGAATGATAAAAGTTAATATCTTACTGGCAACATTACATAAAGCAACACAGACAAGTGACGATTTTTCATTTCTTAGTCTGTTTTTCAGTTCATTTTAACAGTCTGTGTCTGTTTTCGCTAAGGTCTTTAAGCCTATATTAGTAATTCCAATTCATAGTTGCACTGCACTTGGCATTAAATCCTAGTTTTGTTTTTATGCAGTGAGTGTGTGTCAGTCTAATTAGGGGCTTGTGTTTGGATTAAGGCAGTTCCAGGCTTGTCAGCTCAGAGCTAAGGGTTTAATAGTATCCTGTTGTAACTGTTTTCTAGAAATGTAGTGTATTTGTTGTTTGCTTCTTATGCTAATTAGTCAGCATATTCCTCTCTCTCCCCATTTGTTGGCTATTGGCAATAAACATATAAATAGAATTTTTCAAGTCTCTCCCCTTAAGCTATTCACCAGGCTAAGAGACATTTGATAAAATTGCTTGTTATTGAGTGTATTGATAGTGCTTGATTGATTAATTAATCATTTGTTTATTTAGATTTAGTTGAGTTTAAATTTTTGAAGTGCTTTACACTGCCTTGTATAGTCAAAAGTACTTTGAAATTTTCTCTATAAAAGATTACCTCAGAAATCTTTCCTATGCCCAGCTGTGCAAAGAGCAATTGGTTTTCCCATTGAGGAACACGGCCATGCAAGTAGAAGTAACAGCCTAGTAGCCAGCTGCTAAACCCTGTTATAACATCCACTATAAAAAAGCACAAATTAAGGATCTATAGCCATGGATTTGTACTTTCCTACTATCTCTGTTACCAGACTGGGGTATCCAAGCATCTAGAGGCAAAGTAGCCATTCTCTCATGGCTTACTGATAACCATCTAATTCAAAAGTAAACTAATATGGTATGTGAGACATGTTATCATGCTTACTGATAACCATCTAATTTAATTCTAAAGCAAAGTAATATAGTATGTGAGAGAAATGTTGTTACATAATGTCACACAGCAGGTTAGGCTCTCAATTACCAAGAGAAACAACAACAAGCACAACCAATACTCATAGTATGGACCAGACACATAGACCCATATATATTGAGGCTCTAAAATGTAATCTTCCAAAACCTCAAAGGCCTTCCAGATGTACCACACAAAACAAGTATCCTCAGCAACCTCTAAAGCACTGTGCTAAGACATGATGCATCGAGACACATACAGCATCATCATTGTATTTTAGTCATAGGAGATTCTGTTGTAAGACACACAGATGTCCCACACACCAGGATGAGCAAGGAGAGAGTCACAGTCAGCTGTCTGTCTGGTGCCAGGGTCTATCAGATAAGGCATGTACTCAAGTTATTGCACTGCAAGTACCAGTATGACTTATCCATAGTCCATGTGGGTGTCAATGACCTAAGACATACCTGCCTGGAATATATGAAGGAAGATCTGGTAGAGCTGATTAAGTATGCATTCCAGGCCTGTTTGAACCTAACATTGAAGAACATTATACCTTCTTTAAGGATGATGCCACTATACCAAGACAAGATAACTGAGTTTAATAACTGTATTAGTTTTTGGTGTCTACCTAGGAAAATATGGTACACAAACCACACTGCTTTGCCAGGGATGATCTGCATCTGTTCTCCGTAGGTTTTCAAACATCAACTAAAACTTTGCCCATTCCCACAGTACATTTAATTAGGAAGTCCCAACCTGGTAACCCTACTGACATAGTTAAACTCACTCAGAATATTCTAAAGGTGTTATTCTTCCATACCTGCCAGGAGTCTAAACAGGAAGCTCCACTTCCTCCAAACTCTTCTAATCCTGGAGACTATAGCCATCTGTGTAGTTACTGGTACTTGGTTTACATCTGCAGTCAGCACCCCAGCAGTGCAAAGCTATAATGTCTTCCGCACATTTAGACCAGCTATTGCACAGGTAGAGTCTAAAGGTCTCACTTTACATCAAACATGAATATACCTTAACGTTGGTAAAACAGTATGACACACTTGAGCTTCTTCACTTCCAACTTACTGTAAGTAAAGTCTAATATCATACCATATCCTTGCAAGCTCAGGTCTCCCTCCATGACCCAGGAAGGACATACCACATACTTGAATGAACTAAAAACACTCCCCTTTCAACCCAATGCAATATTTAATGGCAGCTTTAACTACCCCAGCATTAACTGGGAATCATACTTGACCTCAAATATGCAGGTTCAGAGATTTCTGGACTGTGTTAACACAAACACCGTAGTACATCTAGTTCACATGCCCAACATGGGCTCAGGTATCCTTGACCTGGTCCTCACAAACATAAGGGAATGATGTACTTCCCCATAGTATAAAGTTCTCATTGGTCCGATCAGACAATAGAGCTCTCTCCTTGGAAATAAATATTAAGCCTTTGGGCCTCAGTTAACCCTGGAACATTTAAAAATAACCACCTCCTACTAACAAAATTTCAAGCCCCCCTATGACAGTCTAACAAAACTCAATGCCCCCCCCACACAAATCCTCAGAACACATCTAACTATGTAGAATTTTTCACAGAAAGTTGATAGAAGTATGTAAATAGCTGCATAGAGACAGCTGTACCTACCCAAAATAAACATAGGATAACCTCTAAAAACAAGTCACTCTGATAAATCCCAGTATAAATAGGTTATTTAACAAAAGAAAGAAAATCATTTTCAAAACAGGAAGGGCATTGCCCAGCAAGGTAAAAACTTCCTTGTCAAGCTGAGCAAGCAACTCATGGGACTAATCAAGTCCACCAAAGCCAAATTTGAGACTACTGGCATTTGTAGGGGAGTATCAGTATTTATCAGGGATATCATCACCTCATGACACATTCCTTGAGACACCACATTTGAGCTCCTAGAAGTCCAAATCACCTTAAACAAGACTAAGGTGCACTTCATAGCCAGCTGCAGAACCCCTCTATATCCCCTTCTGAGCACAATAACTGTCTTAATACATTAGCTGAAATTACCTTTAAACCCAAGACCTTTCTACTGGGTACTTCAGCTATCCATCAATAATCTGACTGACCTACACTGACAAATGTCGGCATGCCCAGCACTTCTTTGAGATTACAAATGCTAACTGCCTTTCACAGATAATTAACAATCCTTCTAGGGGCTCCAATATCCTTGATGTAGTCCTTGCGGACACAGTGGCTATAAAAAGTGTTCACACCTCTGTTAAAATACCAGTTTTTTGTGATATAAAAAAACTAAACCACAATAAATCATTTCAAAACTTTTCTCACCTTTAATGTGACCTATAACTTGTACAATTCAATTGAAAAACAAACAAATATGTTAGGGGAAAAATATAAAAAATAAAAAACATACAATAAGCTGGTTGCATAAGTGTGCACACCCTTAAACTAATACTTTGTTGAAGCACCTTTTGATTTAATTACAGCATTCAGTCTTCTTGGGTAGGAGTCTATTAGCATGGCACATCTTGAACTGGCAATATTTGCCCACTCTTCCTTGCAAAAGCACTCCAAATCTGTCAGATTGCGAGCATATCTCTTTTGCAAAGTCCTGTTCAGGTCACCCCATAGATTTTCTATTGGATTTAGGTCTGGGCTCTGGCTGGGCCATTCCAAAGCTTTAATTTTCTTCTGGTGAAGCCATTCTTTTGTTGATTTGGATGTATGCTTGGGGTCATTGCCATGTTGAAAGGTGAAATTCCTCTTCATCTTCAGCTTTTTAGCAGACACCTGAAGGTTTTGGGCCAAAAGTGACTGGTATTTGGAACTGTTCATAATTCCCTCAACCTTGACTAAAGCCCCAGTTCCAGCTGAAGAAAAGCAACCCCAAAGCATGTTACTGCCACCACCATGCTTCACCATGGGGATTGTGTTCTTTTGGTGGCGTGAAGTGTTGTTTTTGCACCAAACATACCTTTTGGAATTGTGGCCAAAAAGTTCAACCTTGGTCTCATCAGACCATACCACATTTTCCCACATGCTTTTGGGAGACTTGATGTATTGTGTTGCAAATTTTAGCTGGGCCTGGATGTTTTTCTGTATTAGAAAAGACTTCCGTATTGCAACCCTACCCCATAGTCCAGACATATGGACAATACAGGAGATTATTGTCACATGTAGTACACAACCAGTACTTGCCAGAAATTCCTGTAGCTCCTTCAGTGTTGCTGTACGTTTCTTGGCAGGCTCCCTGACCAGTTTTTGTCTTTCTTTTCATCAATTTTGAAGTGATGTCCAGTTCTTTGCAACGTCACTGTTGTCCCATATTTTCTCCACTTTTTTTTTATTTTTTTTTAAAACAAGTTTATTGTTTTAACATATAAGAGAAATATCATAACAATTTTATACAAATAATTAAAAATAGGTATTATTATAATATTCAACAAAACAACTAAAGTATTTACAAAGACATCCACTACAATCAGATCAATTAATTAAACTAAAATACTGTGCTATTGAAATTAGAATTTTTTTAACAAATTTTGTAAATTATCCCATACAATAAAATGTGATGTTTTTCTAGTTGTTCTCATTCTAATTGTGCTTATTTCCATATGACACATTATATTCATAACATTTTTAAATTCATTGAATGAAGGAGGTGTATCTGAAATCCAATTTCTAGTTATTATTTTCCTAGGCACTGCTAGGATAGACCATAACAAGGGAAGCTTAATCTTTTTAACACATTGAGGTACAGGTGTGTTGAATAATATAAGAGACTTAGAAATAATGAAATTATCTGTAAAGAGAGCCTGCAAAAATTCATTAATTGACTTCCAGTATTCTTTCAACTTCATACAGTCATAAAACATATGAGCCCAGTCAGCATTAATTTCTACATTACATCTCTTACATAGATTATCTTTATTATTAATTTTATTCATCATCAAAGGTGTATAAAAAGATCTATGTAAAAAGTTCCATGTATAAAGTCTCCAGACAATGGAAGATGTAGTTCTATAAGCAGATTCCAATATATATTGTTTATCTTGTTGAGTTGGTGGGTCCCCATTAATAGAGGTGAAATAATTCCAGTATGAATCTACATTGTAAAAAGTTTCTTGTCTGATAATTTTATGTATATATGAAAGTTTACCTTTATCAGAAACTTTATGCTGTAAATTTATTATCAAGTAATCAATCAGTTTTGGAATAGATTCTTTAACTGTTATAGACATTAGATCTATTCTATCAATGAGATGTTGTCTAAAGATCTGAACCTCTAACCAGCAAGTTTCTCTTAGATCAAATTCTTGTTTTAAGAAATCTAGATTTTAACTTTATTATCAGATATCAGCTGATACCAGTACTTTAGATTATTATCTATAGCTAAATGAGCTCCTTCAGAAGTAGATGACATAAGCATACCCTGAGTATAAATTATAGGAATACAATAAAATTCCATTCCCTATACTTAGGGTGCATGAATATAAAGTTACGATAACTAATAATAATATTTAATGGGTAACAGACCATATGTTTAGGTGTAATAGGTGAAGTACAAAATTCCTTTAGCAACCACAACATGGAGTTATTTATAATCATATTTTTATGTGTTAAGGAGATTTTCATGAAGTGCATACTAATTAGCTCCCAATAATCTTTCCATTTTGCGACATATGACCGATCTACTAATAAAGTAATAACTTTTATAATAGAAGAGATAATATATAAATTAAAGTCTGGAAAAGAAATACCCCCTTGAGACCAGCTATTAGTATGTTTCTTTAATGCAATCCTAGGTCTATTAGGTGCCCATAAGAAATTTAACATTAGTGTATTCAGTTTCTTGATAGTTATTTTTGTAGGTGAAAGTATTATTGATTGTATTAAGTATAAAATCTTGGGGAATATTATCATTTTAATAATTGTAAGTCTCTCCTCCATAGTAAAAAACATATTATTCCAGGTATTAAAACGATTTTGTATATTAAGAAAACAGGTATTATAGTTATTATATATAATAGATTTAATATCTTTAGATAGTATTATACCTAAATAAGTTATCTGACCTGAGTTGGGTACATATTTAGTAAAATCACTAATGAGAGTATTTTTTCGTGTATATATAGGTAGTATTTTAGTTTTTTCTTCATTGAATATTAAACCAGAAATACTTTTAAAATTCATCATTTTATCAAATAAAGACTGCATCGAAGAATTAGATCCTGCTGATGTAATTAGAACATCATCTGCAAAAGTTGAATTTTGATGTTGTATTTTCTTCTATTTCAAAACCCTCTATGTCAGTACTGTTTCTAATCAAATTAGCCCAAGGCTCCATTACTAAAGTGAATAATAGTGGAGAAAGTGGACATCCTTGCTTTGTACCTTTAAGAATGGGTATTTTTGTGAAACATATGTTCCTACCCTAATATAAGCCAGCGTTCCTTTGTATAAATGCTCAATTAAATTTACAAATGCATCAGAGAATTTGTGCACTTCAGTAAGGTAAACAGATAGTCCCAACTTACTGAATCAAATGCTGAACCTATATCAAGACTAATAAGTGTTAAATCTTTCTTTTTCCTATTTGCAAAATCAATTAATGTTAAAGTTCTTCTTATATTATCAAAAGTATTTCTATTTACAATGAAGCCCGCCTGATCTATGTCTATAATGCCTGGGATAATTGTCTTCAATCTATCAGCAAAAATACTCATAAACATTTTATAATCAACATTAAGTAATGAGATGGGTCGATATGAAGAACATCTAGTTGGATCTTTATTAGGTTTTAAAATTGGTGAAATAAATGTATATTGCCAAGATGGGGGTTATTAACTCAGTTTGGGCCAGAATAAAACCTTATGTATTAATGAATATGTAGTTTTAGAAAGGATTTTATATATCTCTGGTATAATACCATCATTACCCAGTGCTTTGTTTGATTTAAGCTTATTTATTTGTGTAATAACTTCTGTATATGAAATACTCTTGTCCAATAGTTTAATCTGTTGTTTATTAAGCTTTTTATTCATGTTTGTGGTTATAAACTCCTTTATTTTATCTTTAGGTTCCATGTTAATGTTGTTATGGTTAATCTTGTGAAAGTGATTTCTAAATTCATCCAGTATTTCTGGTATACTAGAAACATTCTTCTTTTCCTTAGAGAAAAGATTTCTTTGATATGGTTTTGTTTATTCAATCTTTTGTTTTATTTTTAAGTCTATGTAAGTATTTGGGGCTTATTGAATAAGACAAAAACTTGTATTTCTCTAAAGTTATTTTAACTTTATGAGTTAAAATTTCTTTGTATTTCTCATTTAGTTTGTTTATTTCTTCAATAACTTTCTTGTCCATAATATTTTATTATTATGTTTATAAGAGTCTAGTTTACTTTGAATATCTAACAATTCCTTATCCCAAGATTTCCTTTTGTTATTATACCATCTGATACTTTGTCCATATAGATATGATTTTAAGGCATCCCAAACATAGACAATGGAGACTTCAGGAGTATTATTTATGTCTAGAAAATGTTGTACTTCTGAAAGTATATATTCTTTATAGTCTTTTAGCTGAGTTAAGTATGCTGGTATCCTTTTGATCTGAACATTATGAGTATTTTTTATCATGAATTCAAAACAATTGAGTTATGATCAGATATAGGACATGAAATGATTTTGGAATTAATTAAATCTGTTACCATCTGGTTAGAAATAAAGACCCTATCTATTTTTGAATAAGTTTTGTATCTGTTAGAAAAAAGGTGTATGGTAATGATTTTGACTCTATCTGATTATTAATATCATTCAAATGATAAGAATTAGCAAAATCATTTAAATGTTTTGCATTAGATGTAATTCTTCTTTTCTTTATAGTGGTAGTATCACTTTCATGTAGTATACAATTAAAATCACCAGCTAAAATAATATCCCTATAGAGAATGATATGATCTTATCAATATGATGTTTCACTGTATTAATACCAATTCCAGGTATCCAGTATACATTAATTAAAGTGTAAGTCTTCCCATTAATTTGTATTGTAACCATACAAAACATTCCTTTGTCATCCTGATAAGACTTAATGGTTTTAGGAATGGGCATACTTTTATTCCATAAAATAGCCACTCCTCTTTTTTCTGAGTGTGCTCTGAACTAACCAATACTGCATACTTATTAGTGGCTAGTTTATCAATATCTTTTTTCAAGAGATGGGTTTCTTGCAGGAAGACTAGATTGGCCTTGTGTAGATTAATGTATCTTATTAGGCTTGCCCTTTTACACGGATTATTCAATCCATTAATGTTTAAAGAAATTCCTTTTAAAGATGTCATTTGGCATTTTAAAAACTCAAGAATCTTATGATCGAAATAACAAATAACAAGATAAATAATGTTACATCTCCTCTTTTAGGTGTACCTTTAAATATAGCTGTATTTATTAAATCTCTTATGGGATTTTGTATAGGATTCAATTTTGTTTGTAGTGACAATGAGTGTACAAAATATATTGTGGATGTCAAAACTATATACATATAACAATGAACAAGTGAAAATAATGTAAGGATTAAACCTTGCATCCCGCCTGGAGTTGAAAAACTCCAACTTAGAGCAGTATTTACTACTCAAGTTAACCCCCTACCCTAAGCAGCAGTACCTCAGCTACCACCTTATCAATTTAATACTAGTTATATTTAACTGAGGTTAACAGTTTTCAATTCAATTATCTATCAAGACAAAACTACACATTTGGTAAAACAGCATCATATAAACTAAAATAAACTTTTTTTTTTTTTTTTTTTTTTTTAAAACTGTTCATACTATTATATAGATCTATGTAATATATAACACTTGAATTCTAATAGCATTCAAATAATCTTAATGTTAGAAATCAAGAGGAGAGAAAATTATGTTCTAACATTCATTTAAATCAAAACTTTGGCTAATATGATTCAGACATTACATGCATTAAGATGTATCTATTTTCTGTCATGTGAATTCTATCAACAGCTTCCAAAAATCTTGAATTGTTTGTATATGAGCATTTACTTAAACTCATTATTGTCAATAGAGTAAAATATTGTATTCATAAAAATTATTATAAATCATATTGCATAGTTATGCAGATTCTCAGAAACACCTCGTTATTATCTAAAAAAAAAAAAAAAAAAAGCCATCACACACATAAACACAGACACACACACATACACACATATACACACACACACACACACACACACACACACACATACATATATACATACATATACATATATATAGATACACACACACACACACACACACACACACACACACACACACACACACACACACACACACACACACACACACACACACACACACACACACACACACACACACACACACACATATATATATCTGATCTCACTGAGTTGTGTGTTAGTAGAGCACTATCCTACTTGCTGTCCCTAGAATAAATCTGTCTGCTTTATACAAAATAATGCACAGCAAACACATATTAGTAACCAGATTTTACAATCATGCTAACCTACTGCTTTAAAATATATCACATGACATTTCTTCCAGAATAGAGTTATAAGATTATTTATGCTTGCCAATCAGATGAATTAAATGAGTTATAGTAAAGTACATGTTTGGGACACAAGTTTTTAACACAGATTATTATGCTACTGTTAAGTAGATTTTCAAAACATTTAAATAAATGTTTCATTTTCTATGCCTTCTAAAATAAGATATTTACTTGCTACAAGAAACTACATCATCCAAACTCATCATAACTGACATATTTTATGAATAGAGTATTTTTCCTGAATCTGTGGTGTGTCAGTGTGATAACCTTGTCAATGTTTATACTAACTGCTTTCAGTTTCTCTGTGAAAATTCTGTGAGTGAAGCTTCTGAAACTCATGGACACTATGCATGAGACAGCCCACATCCCAAATTGTCTCCCTTAACATTTTGGCGCGAAACTTATTAAAACTTGTGGCAAACATTCATTTTGTCAATAGAGTAAAATATTGTATTCATAGAAATTATTATAAATCATATTGGATAGTTATGCAGATTCTCAGAAAAAAAAGCCATCACACTCACACACACACACACATACATACATACACACACACACACACACACACACACACACACACACACACACACACACACACACACACACACATATATATATATATATATATCTGATCTCACTGAGTTGTGTGTTAGTAAAACACTATCCTACTTGCTGTCCCTAGAATAAATCTGTCTGCTTTATACAAAATAATGCACAGCAAACACATATTGGTAACCAGATTTTACAATCATGCTAACCTACTGCTTTAAAATATATCACATGACATTTCTTCCAGAATAGAGTTATAAGATTATTTATGTTTGTCAATCAGATGAATTAAATGAGTTATAGTAAAGTATATGTTTGGAACACAAATTTTTAACACAGATTATTATGCTGCTGTTAAGTAGATTTTCAAAAACATTTAAATAAATGTTTCATTTTTATGCCTTCTAAAATAAGACATTTACTTACTACAAGAAACTACATCATTTAAACTCATTATAACTGACATATTTTATGAACAGAGTATTTTTCCTGAATCTGTGGTGTGTCAGTGTGATAACCTTGTCAATGTTTATACTAACTGCTTTCAGTTTCTCTGTGAGAATTCTGTGATTTGAAGATTCTGAGGTAACTCAAGGACATTGTGCATAAGACAGCCCACATCCCAGATTGTCTCTCTTAACATTTTGGCGGAAACTTATTAAAACTAGTGACAAACATTCATTTAGCAGTGTAAATGCATCTAAACATGACAGAACCTCCACAATGTATTCCACAGATCATCACAGCCTCTATGCAAGTGAAATTAAACTCAAAATTACCAACAAGCAATAAAACTCAGCATTCTTCTCCCAACTCAATTTTCATACAAATCCTATTATTCACTGTGCCCACACAGTCTAAAGCATTTCTATATATTAATAAAGAAAAGAAAAGAGTAGAAAATAAAAGGGAGTGAGGCAGAAATAAAAAATGTAAGAGAAAGCTGTAAGAAGTATATACAATGGAATGTTACTTACTGTTTATATTAATAGAGTTAAAAATAAAACATATTATTTACTCTTATTTAGTTCTGATTATTATTAGTTAAAGCATGACAGATTATTTACAAACAAGCATAAGCAGTATAATCAAGAAAGTATAATTAGAAATAGCATTTGAAGAACTTATAAACTTTTACAAGAAATAAATATGTTATTATTCTATTAATGATATTTTCATTACTGTTCACTCCCTGCCTCCCCACCCTTTACCCACTACATAATCTAAATAGAATGTCATTGTTTAAACAAAGAAAATAATAAAATAAGAAGGAAAAAAAAGGTAAAGATAAAAAAATGTATCAAATTACTAACCTTACTTTTTCAGAAAGAAAAACAAATCGAGTCACAGCCTGCCATTAAATCCTCAGGCATTTTGACTGGTTATGAAACAAAACATTTCTTTGCACATAGAGAAAACTTTGATTAAATCTTTTCCAAAATATTTGTGGCTTTCTGGAAATGCAGGAACTATATTCAAAAGATTAATAATGAACTAAAATGATGAGAGAGAAAAAACATATAACAAATCATTTGTTTTTAGTCTCTTCTTCTTCTCTGAAGTCTTCCAGGAAGCTTCAGTTGCCAATCTCTTTAATGAAGGACTAGCCCATTCCATTTCTTCTATTTTATCCAAAATCTTTTTTTTTGACAAACAGTAAAGCAGAGTCTAAATCATCAAGACCTTAGGACCATCAGGAAGGAAGATTTTAAGCTTGGCAGGAAACAGAAGGTATGTTTTAAACTGTGCTTTTAAGCTCCCTTATTAGTGGCAGAAAAACTTTCTTTTAGCAATTACCATGGAAGAATAGTCATTGTCAAAACGCACAGTTGTCTCATTAAACTTAACAGGAGCTTTAGCCCAAGCAGATTTAAGAACCATCTCTTTATCAAAAGATGATAGAAATCTAACTATAACTGATCTAGGATAGTTTTTGTTAGAGTTAGTATTAGCTATAGATCTATGTGCTCTTCGATACCAAAAGAGAATGCTTCTGGTAAATCTAAAGTTTTAGGAGCCATGTTGTTAAAAAGAAGTAATATTGTTACCTTCAATATTTTCTGGCAGTCCAAAAATCCTAATGTTATTGCGCCTAGATCTATTTTCCAGGTCATCCAGCTTTGTTTGTAAATGTGTATTTTGTTTCAGCAGAAACTCAATGTTGATTTCCTGTTCTTGTATTTTATTTTCCATGTCATTCACAGCTTCTTCTATGCCTGTCATCTGGATCGTCTGTTGTTGCAGGTCCATATGTAACAAGTCTATTTGTTTTGTAGTTTTTTCTATGAAAGTGTCTATTTTAGTATCCATTTTATCCATCTTAGCAGTAAGTTGCTGGACTATAATTATCAGAGACTGAAGTTCTTTCTTGATGCTGGAGTCTTGAGAATTTGTCTTACTGGAACTCATTTCAGACTGATAAACTGACAGGAAAATTTCCAAAGTAATTTCTGACAGGAATATTATTAAGATTTCCTTTCTTTTTAGATATAGTTCAAGAACTATATAAAACAAACATATTTAGAAAGAAAATTACTTCAAGAATTAATTTTTTAAGTAATTAATTCCTGTCAATGTAATGAAATTGGTGGAGCTGAAGAAATCTGCTGCTATCCTGTGTTCATCCTTGGCCACGCCCCCCATTTTCTCCACTTTTTGATGACTGTCTTCACTGTGTTCCATGGTATATCCAATGCTGTGGAAATTTTTTTGTACCCTTCTCCTGACTGATACCTTTCAACAATGAAATCCCTTTGATGATTTGTAAGCTCTCTGTGAACCATGGCTTTTGCTGTAGCAGGCAACTGAGTAAATGTCAAGAAAATCCTACTAGGACAGCTGAACTTTATTTGGGGTTAATTAGAGTATGTTTAATTGATGGCAGGTGTGTACTCAAGAAGACTGAATGTTGTGATTAAATCAAAAGGTGCTTCAACAGAGTATTAGTTTAAGGGTGTGCACACTTATGCAACCAGCTTATTGTACATTTTTTTTTTTTATATTTTTCCCCTAACAGATTTGTTTGTTTTTGAATTGAATTGTACAGGTTATAGGTCACATTAAGGTGGAAAAGTTTTGAAATTATTTATTGTGGTCTCAATTTTTTATATCACAAAAAACTGGCATTTTAACAGGGGTGTGTACATTTTTTATATCCACTGTATGATCACCTCTTGCACATCTCCCTGTCTATCATCACACCATGTTAAATCATACCATAATTTAGTAACCTTTTCCTTTCTCCAAAGAAAACCTTTTACAGTTACTTGATGACTTAAATAAACTCTGCTATAATCCTCTGATGGATTCCAGTGCTAAATCTGCTAACTATGCCTCTGACTTCTTCTCCCACTGAGATAGTTCTACTGATAAGGCAGCCCCTATCTGCATCAAATATAATGACAAATTTAAAAACAAGCCCTTTAGGTGGAATACCTGTAGATATAAATTATGAAACAAGGCTTATTATAGGTCTCATTCTACCTATCTTAAGATTACACTATGCTAACAAAGAGCTTAAGGGAACCTTTAGGAAGTTCACATTTCAGCATAAACTTAAAATACGCACTAAAACCAAAAATAAATTAAAATCTTTTTTTTAACTATGTCTGAAAGTTAAGCAGTAGCACCCAACAATGTCTGAAGCTTGTCCACAATAATACTACACTCTGAGCCAAAGGAAATAGCTAATATCATGGCTAACAAATTTAGTGCAAGTTTTACTCCACCCACAGTTATAGCTATTGAACAGGTTCCATAATCTCAGCCATCCCCTTTAATTACAATGGGACAAGTTCTCATCCCTTTCAAAAACTAGGAATACTTTATCCATGACCCTGATCACAAACCAGCTTGCCTGATTACTAGTGTTGAATATGGCCTTTCTGAACTCCTAATGAACTCCTACTTAACCTCTTTAATATAAGCATCTCCACTGGTTACTTTTCTGAAGCCTGTAAAACAGCAATTGTAATGCCATTACAGAAGAGTGACCCAAACACAGACCCAGGTAACTTTAGCCCCATTAGTCTCACTAGCCTTATATGTAAAGGTTTGCAGTGCACTGTCACATACTTCATTAATATGGACATTGAAAACCTGGACCCTCATTATTTTATTTTTGTCAAAGGTAGGTCCTGCCTTTTTAACTTCATTAATTTATTTGAATAAGTAACTGAAGCAGTGGATAGTGGTTATGCAATATATACACCATATCTAGACATGGCTAAGGCCTTTCACAGTATTCCCCATGCAGGCATTATTGATAGATGTGTAAATCTGAAAATAAATCCTTATATTGTGAAGTGTATGGCTAACTGGTTGTTTGACAGAACCCATGTGGTTAGAAATGCAGGTGCTACTTCTGAAACAAAAAAAATTACCAGTCGTGTACCGCAGGGCTCCGTTTTGGACTCTCTCCTTTTTGCATATATTTCTCAGACCTTCAGGCCAGCTGTCCTGGTCTGTGGTCAACTAAGTTTGCAGATGACTATAAACTAGGTGTTATTATTTGATCTTCATCTGACTCACAATTGCTCCAACGTGGGTTAGACCATGTTAACAAGTGGTGCAAATATGATGGTCTCAAATTAAATGTAAACAAAATGTTGCATAGTTCATTTAAATAAGCAAAACAATTTCACTTGCCAAGTTGCCATATAGGTAACAGACACTGTTGTAAGGAATGTAAGCAGTCTTATTTATAATTCATTATCATTTGACAATCACATCTCCACAGTAGTTTGGAAAGCCTTTTATCTGGCCTATCCAAGTTCTAAAGGAGTCTCCACTAGATTCAAAGATCTTAATTCTCCTTTACTCATATGTTACCAGATCCATTATTGAATATAATGCACCTTTTGGCATGTATCTGTCTAAACATATCACACAACTTTAGAGACCTCAGGGATTCATAACTAAAAAGATTATTGGCCTCAAAAATATTGGTTATCAGGAGAGACTGTCAGGACTTTCTCTGTACTCAGTCTCTTACAGATTCCACTGTGGAGATCTGTGTCTACCCTTTCAATCCATGAAAGATGCAACTCTATTTGACCTTATATTCCTTAGAAGAACTATGGTATCTTTAAATACCTAGTTAAAGGAACCAAACATTCATCAACAGATAAATAAGACACATTGGTGTGATTGAGTCATATCCCAACATACCCCTCATGTCTGGAACAAACTTCCACTACATGTCAAGCAGACCATTTGCCACCTTCAAGGTAAACCTAGATAATT